>NC_064260.1:8290000-8890000 GCF_003254725.2 Canis lupus dingo
TCTCTCTCACCACACACTCCCTGGGAAGCCAGCTGCTGTGTCATGGGAAGCTTTACGGAGAAGCAAACGTGGTGAGGAACTCAAGCCTCCTGCCAAATTCTTTAAGTCTTATTTCTTATTTATAATTTTTAGATTTATCCTCCTTTGAGGTATTGTGAAATTTAGATATAAAATATATACAGTTCAAGACAAGAAATCAACCCTAAATCATAGCTGACACTATGATGTATTTATTAACCTTGCCAAAGTCATTCAGCTTGTGTGTGGCAGAGATAGGATTCCAGAACAGATCTGTCTTTATTCTAAACCCGTTGCCTGTCCACTGTCCACTGTCCACTAGTGTGAACAGATGTCTATGAGAAATTTGAGTCAATTTTCCTCCTTTTTTGTTATATATTTGTGTAGATTACAGGAATCTCTGCAATTCTCCTCCAGTGACCCCTATAGGGAAGAAACTCTGGCTGGGTCAAAGGGATACATGCCAACATAAGGCAAAGTACTAGAGACAGGCTGTATGGAATTGCATATTTACAGGAAGTGATAGAGAAATAAAGAAGTAAATATGGGGTATGTGGACTCTGAGTGAAGGGAAGGATAAAGGCACCATGCGAGAAGGACAGAAGGGATGGGTCACAGGGACAGAAGGATGGTCGCAGGGGGAGAGAAGTCAGGTGTGTGCAGAATGGAGGGTGGTTCTAATTAGCAGTGTGGACAGAGATCTTGATGAATGTCTCTAAGAGAAAAACCAACCAGGATCTTCATGTGGATTTGAACCTAGAGTCAGGAGGCTGCCAGTGAGGCCAGTTGAAGCTAGGAAAGCTGTTAAACTTGAGGCAAAAACACATGGCAGGTTTGGTAGAAAGTTGGAAGAGCTCCTCTTAGCTGGGAGGTAGAAATGAGGTGAGTCTAGCAAGATGGCAGGGGCCCCAACAGTGAGAGATTGGAAGAAAGCTTGAAAGCAGAGGAGGGGTGAGACAGCAGGGGTGCCAAGAGAAGCTGCTAGATTATACTTGGTCTTGTGAGGTGAATATCAAGAGACTGTTCTATTTCAGTTTTCAGGAACATATGCCTTAGGATGTGGTACAAACTGATTGGCCACTTAATCTATTAATGACCTGGATGGAATGAGATGCTCCAGACTTGGGGCAGAGGCATCTGACATCAGAATCTAAGAGAGGGCCACTTTTCCTCCCTCGTACGTAGTCACCAGCCATGGTTCGCTCTGGTGTTCTGCAAGTGAGAGTTCAACCCACAGTGCAAGACAGCTATACCTGCTGGGGAGGGCCTGGCAGGAAAAGAAGCAGGGACACACCTTGATAAGGTGTGGAGAAAGAAGAAGAAGAGCAGACATTTGCATAAGCCCAAGTGAGAAACAGAGACACTATATCGATTGGAGTATGAGCCTCCTGATGGCGGGAGCTCAGGTTTAGAGCTCTGGCCCTAACACCAACAAAGGTCTGACATAAAAAGCACGATAAATATTTAGATGAATGAATGAACGAATGATACATCTTATGAGCCTGTGAAATAGGAAGGTGGACACATGGGTCTGCATACAAGAGAGAGATCTTGGCCCAGGGGGAGTAATTGAATCAAGGGTTTGGACACATTTCCAAGGAGAGATTGAAAGATGAGGGACCTAGAGCCACATAAAAATTCAAGAGTGTGCAAGAAAAGGAGAGCATGTGGAAGCTCAATGGGTATGTTTGTACAAGTGGTAGAATCTAGGAAAAAATGTTAAAGAAATCACGTGTAGAAGAAGGGAGTGCTCCAAAGAAACAAATGTCACAAAAGGAAGATATCGCCTGAAAAATATCTGTTGGATTTAGCAACAAGGGGGTCATCTGTAACTTTTGAGAATGCCATTTCCCTGGAGCAGTAGAGGCAGAAATCAGATTATTCTGACTTAAAGTTGATGGAAAATGAAAAGCTTGTATATCAATTTGTGGACAGTCGGCATCTTTACTATGGTGAGTCTTCTAATCCACAAACACAATAGGTCTCCCCATTTATTTCGATCCCCTTTGCTTTCTTTTGGCAAACACGTCCTGTACAGGTTTTGTTAGACTTATACCGAAGTATCACAGAGTGACTGTAATTTCATTTTCCACATATGCATTGACACTGTGGTGGGCATGGCCTTGTTACTGTTGGGCAATGGTGACAGTTGTCACTCTCCACTAGGCTTCCTGTGCCACCACCCCCAGCAGGGAGGCGGAGGGGTGCCTGATGACTGCCAGGTGGGGCTGGTTGTCCGGGCTACCTGTGTGGTTTTCATGGGTACCATGAGCTTGAATGGGGCTCATTATTGGCTGGTAGGGATCAAGGATATTGAGATTCTTTGTTACGGCATCGTGCCAGAAAGGCCTAGGCTCCCCAACTTGGTCTTAGCTAGTGTGGGTTGGGGCCAGGCTCCAGATTGGTGGGATTTTTCCCCTGTGGTGCCTTGCTGGAAGGAGTAGAGCAGTCATTGTCTAAAATTAGTTTCTGACTTGCCAGGCTGCCCTTGTCCTGGTCTTTTGATGAGGAAGAACAGGCTTTGTGGGGCTCCTCTATCTGTGTCTGTTGCTGTTTCCAGGTTGTCAACTTCTTGAGCTCCAAGTCTGACATAGAGGAGGAAGAAGAAAACCCAGGGAACTGCCTACCCTATTGTTCGTCTCATCCTGAGGTCCTCAGAGATCTAGCTGCCTTCTTTCTACCTCTAAGATCTTGCTTAGGTTTGTTTTATATATAATGTCCAGGCTTTTTACTCTGCTTAGTGGAAAGAATAGAATAAAGATATGTCTCCTCCATCTTTCCAGATGTGAATTCTTCTCCCCAAATGGTGTTTTGAAATTCTAATTGCTGGGACTCCTGGGTGTCAGTGATTGAGCGTCTGCCTCTGGTATAGGGCATGATCCCGGGGTCCTGGGATTGAGTCCCACATTTGGTTCCCTGGAGGGAGGGAGCCTGCTTCCCCTCTGCCTGTGTCTCTGCCTCTCTTTCTGTGTCTCTCACAGAATAAATAAATAAAATCTTTTTAAAAAATTTCTTGTTGCTACTTATGAATTCAGATTGTTCAACTAGACCTTCCACTGAGCTCTAGGCAGGTGACGTTGCCTTTCTGAATGTTCACCTGGAGGTCCCAGAAGAAACTTAAATTCAACATGAATATATGGACCCCCTGCCCTGGCCTTCAGCACCCCTTCTTCTCTCACTCTGCCCTGGTTATCATCACCATAGGGCCATCCAAGCCAGAAACCAGAAGCCAATCCTCGTGCCTTTCTTTCTTCACCTGCCATGGCTTAGCCTTCCAAATACTTAGCTCACGCCTGCCTTTCTCACCCATTACTTCTGTGGATGTGTCTTTATTCAGGCTCTAGTAACACTTAAAATTTATAATGTCCCTGAATGAATAATTCATATCAACTTCTGTTCTAATCACTCTTCTCTTCCTTGTTTCAGTTCATATCACTCTCATTTTCCTTTTCCCTATTGTCAAAATTATAACTATATTTTTCACTCACCTTTGCCCTATTTCCAACAGTCCCAAATTTTATCAAGTCTACTGACAACTGCCATCTCTCCCGTCAGCACCTGCCTATCTACTTCCACTGTTATAATCCAGTGCCTAGATATTAATGGAAATATATTTATGTCCAGGTCTTCATTCCCCCTCTCATTTATATTTTTGTAGATACCTCCTATTTGGTCTCTCTTCCTCCAATCTATGGCAATCCTACTTGTGCAATATCTGGTTAGTTTTCCTGCAGCCCTGTTTTTTTTTTTTTTTTTTAACTTAGTTTCCCTGCTTCAAAATCGCCAAGGAGTCTCTGTGGCCAGTAGAATGATGTCCAGGGGTTTTAGTTTGATATTCAGGATCCTCCACACTCTCCTCTTTTATTCTGAGTTTCTTCCCTGACTTTTGTTTATTTCTCTCCCCTGGACCCGGCAGGTCCCTGTAGCAACCGCAGGCAGGTTATGAATGATCAGCTCAGCCTGAACCACTGCTTTAATTCAACAGCAGCACAGATCATGTTGCTTGGTTTATTACTTCTGGCCTTCGCTGCATGAGATGTGAGGTGAAGAAGGGAGAAAAATATAACAAAGCAAAGATGAGTGATGTGAGAAGATGTAGATAAAAAAAATTAACTCTGTGTTGAAGTGATCCTCATGTAAACAAGAGTGCTGGGCAGTTAGTCTCCACAGGCAGAGGAGGGAAATGCAGGCTCACAGTGGGCCATGCATGTGACTTCAAAGATAGAAGCACATCAGCTGGCAATAAATATTTATAAAATGAGACGTAGGTATTTAGACCATTAGCCTGCCACATACTCCTTCCACGCAATGAAATATGAAGCCTAAATCATGATAAAGACAGGCAGAACAAATAATGGGGGACCTAAATTTAGTCTTGAGTAAATGTTCAGGTTTATTTTAAAATATGGATCTATACACACGAGCGTTATAGACAAAACCAGATTTCCAATGGCCACCACTCTTTTTCATTCATTTCCCTTTGTTTCTGCCATTTTTTTTACGGAAGGAAAAACTTTTCTCTCAACTCATGGTGTCTTTTCTTTTGTCTTACCACACTTCATCATGTCCCATATGACCAGAGACATCCTTGCCTTGTCAAATCATGCGGTTCATTTGTTAAAGTAGAGGAAAGAGGCACTTGACATTGATTTCATCCAAACCAAGTTTTCCAACTTCCTTTGGAGTCTGTGCTAAATGATTCCCAGCTAAGTGTCCAGGGCAGAGACCTCTTTTTCCACCTATCTTCCTATAAATCCATCTTTCACCACCGTGAACTAATAAGCTTCAGGACTGAACACAGGCTCTTGTGTGAACAGAAGGGGCTGCGTGAGGTTCAGCGCTTATTCCAAAATCTGGCCTTTCTAAACTCCTTGCTGATAAAAACTAAATGTCCCATTTTCTGTCCTTTGAGGGAAGAGAAAACAACAAGCTAATGAGATGAGGCAATTGAACTAAGCAGCTAAAGAACAGCTATAGCAGCTTTGAGATTTAACATGCTGACCTTCCCAAATGAAAGAAATTCGTCTTTCCAGACCCTGGGGGTCAGGGGGTGTCTCTTCCTTCCAAGCGAGGCTGCAGTGGAGGGTGGTCACCCTGTCTGGGACACTGCCCAAAGCCTATCATCAACTGAGGTTTTCTATGTACAGATGTGTGCACTAAACCGCTACAATCTTGAGAATCACGGGGTATGGTATGGAGAAGCAAGCACACCCTTTAGAGTGAGATAATAGAAGATTGATGATCTTGAACCAGTAGATGGTAGATGAACTAGTAGATCAACTATAGATCTAGATGATCTTGAACCAGTTATTTGAAATTTGGGGCCTTTAATGGTCTCACCTAAAAAATGGAAGTAATACTAGATTCTTTGTCTTGTGTGGATTAATTGATGCAGCTCTGTGCACGGTTATGACTCTCCTTATTATTGGGGGGTAGGAACAGCTTAAGCGACAGGGGGCTTGCTGACAATGCTAGGCCATTGAGAAGGGTAGGTTCTGATTTTTGTGTTCTATCACTTCTTACCATGATATCATTCAGTAAGTGTTTACTAAGTTTTCAAAAACATTTTCTCATCTCCTACTTCATTGGTATCCTTAACTGCCCAGTGAGGCCAGGTAAAAGAATTGTGATCATTCCCTTGTGACTGAGGCAAAATATTACATGGACAGAGAAGTGCGGCCCAAAGCCACACTGCTATTTTGTTTAGAGCTGAGTCAAGAACCTTCTTTATACTGTATGTACGGTGGTTAGATTCAGTGGAATTACAAATTCTACTGGCAAAGCCCTTTTTGATTGAACAAGAGGAATTAAGAAATTCCCAGGCAAGAAACCTTTGATTAATGGCATCCGTTAAACCCTTTGTAGTCCTAATGTGAAGTTCACTGGATACCATTTCTACACATCTACAATAGGGCATCGTAAAATTCTTGAAAATGTTGCCTTTAAGTATGAATATGATGAAAATCTGTCCCTTCTATAACTCTCCTTCCTGCAGGACTTTAAGCCTCGCGACTAATTTGTAAATGCCCACATCAAAGCAGAATGGAGTTAAATCACCTTGACTGTAGCCTGCCTGCCACCATGAAGCAAAGGATCGGAGCTCCAGACACCTGTTCTGCATCCTGCCTTTGCCACCCGCCAGCACCATGACCTTGGCTAAGATATCAACCTCATGAGCCTCCATTTCCTAATATATAAGATGGTGATGAGGTTGAGGAGGAGGCTGATAACTACCCCTTAGGAATATTCTGAAAAGTAAATGAAACAATGTTTGAAAGTGGCCAGCATACTGGACATAATAAACAATCAGTATTTACTTATTTTCTTTCCTCCCACATATTTTCTTCTGTATATCTTTCTTGGGTTAAGATCAATATACCTAATCCCACTTTTGGTAAAGTCTGAAAAAGCTTGGATTTCTTCCTTGTAAAGTAGGATTTAAACTAGACAGACCTCTAAATCCAGCACTCAATGAATGTACCAGCCATTTAGCCGAGTGAAGAATTTTCTGTGACAATTTCTTATAAGAATGTCTTTAAAATTTTTGAGGTTTCAAGAGTATTGATGAGCTTTTTTGAGAAAGGGCTTAGTTTGTTGCTTTAAAAAAAATGAGTGAACAAGGTTTGTAAAGACAACTAGTTTGTCATAAAGATAACCCAAAAATGGGAAAGTCTGACCTGGAATCCAAGTAGCTGAATTAAAGAGCCCCTCTGGTAAGAAATCAAATATGTCAAAAGCTAGGACAGTTCTTTTTTCATGCTCTGTTGTAGGGGGAGAAATGGGCTCTATCTCTGGAATAACCAATAATTTAGTAAGACGAGGACAGCCAAATATCAAAACTAAAAAGTGTCTTTATAGAAAGCATTTCATGTCCTTAAATATCCATCAAAGTTTATAAAAATCATTTACAAAAAAATCTTAAAAATAAAAAAACCAAAAGCATATATAGTAGTTCCCTCCCACGGACAGTTTTAACTTTATCATAGGTATGTATATACAGGAAAAAACATAGTATATGGAGCGTTCAGTACTAGCCATGGTTTCAGGCATCCACTGGGAGTCTTGGATCCTTCATGGATAAGGGGGCTACCAAATGTAATTAGGCACCTTAGCCTTTTGGATCCTAAGATTTTTAAAGATGTGGAGAAATAACCAAGCCAGTATTTTCTGCTTCCAATGGGTAAAAATTTAAGTTTACCTTTGGGGTGTATGTATGTGTATATTTATATATACCTATATACATATTAACCCTAGGTATATGTATTAAGTAAATATAATGTATTTTAAGTAAATGTATTAAGTAAATGTAACAAATTAAGTAAATATTTATTAAGTAAATGTAAATGTGTATATTTATATATACCTATATACTTATTAACACTAAGGTATACTTTATTAAGTAAATGTAACACTAGGGTATATTTATTAAGTAAATGTAAAACTAAAGCCACTCTTTGTTTGGGGGATGGACTTGAAGCCCTGAAGAAGGCTGAAGATCTGCATTTAAGCATTCTACTTAATTATATAAACTGAGGGCAAATTTTATGTGAATGACATCTCTGCAGACTATATTGCTTTTATGGAATAGCCATTATTTTCCTCCATGTAGATTTAGACTCCTCTATGCCTATATGTTATGGTATATACTTTTTGAGTCATGTAGTCACTCTTTACAAAAAAATCATTAAGTGCTTACTATGAATTAGTCATTATTCTAGAAGCCAGAGATACAGCAGTGAAAAAGAGTATAAAAATCTTTGCTTTTCAGGGAACATTCTAGTATGGGAAGAGAGTCCTATATTAATATGTAGTATATGCCAGTTACAATATCAGTGTAGAAGATGAACATATAATTATTGGCAGGACTGAATGTGTGTGAGACTTAGGAATGGGAAAGGAGATTGGTGTTTTCTCAGTGGAATGTCTTGTTTTAAAGATCTTCAAGTGATTATCTGAATCTATAAGATGTGCACCTTGATTGCTTATGATTGACTAGGTTATTTTACAATTCTGTTAGGATAGAATTTAATTTGTAGAAACTTATCAATACTTACCAGAATGCAAAAGTTTCCTACCCATGGCAATGCAAATGAATTTTATTAAGTAAAGAAGATAAATCTCTGCAAGAATTCTCGGTGAACTGTTTTAAACAACTTACTGATGAATTAAATAAAACCTTTGACTTGTTCTTTTTTAAAATTTAAAGGAGAGTCATGAGTTTACCTTTTTGAAAATAATATATTGCATTATCTGCATATATATTTATAAACAATATCATATAGTAAATAATATGCCATAAGATAAGGTGATATGTGCTATGAAGTAAAATAATGCAGGAAAAGGAGAAGGGAGGAGAATTTCAGCAAGAGGCAATCACCAGTGCAAAGGTCCAAGATGCAAACCCCTTTAAGTGCCCAAGGAACCATTAGAAAATTCAGGAGCCCAGAGCAGATGAGTTTGGAAAGATAAGGGGCAAGGGCAGGTATCATGTGACTTGAAGCTTTTACAAGACTTGAAGCTTTTCTCTGAGTAACATGGGAAACCTAAACCAGTTTCTAACAGTTCTGGGGCCAGGATGAGAGGACAAATGGAAACCCACAGCTACACCCTGACCCCCACCTCTTGGCTTAGGAGTGTGCATCGGTCCTACACACTTTAACCTAGTGAAGATAGTAGAGAAGAGGTTCTCACTGAAGGAGAAGTGTTTGGTCAGAGAATTCCTCTTCGGGGTACTCATCTTGCAATGGGGATACTGGGGGGAGGGAAGATGGGGGCTCTGCATGGTCACCTGTTTTTGGCTCCAAGACTGGTACTTTAGAAGGCTTGGAGGCTTCTGAGCAGAGTCATGAAATAACAGGACCTAAATGGTATATAAATCTCATTAAACTACTCAGTGGAGAATATAGTAGCTCCCCCTCATCTGTGGGGAATACATTCCAAGACCCCCGGTGGATGCCTAAAATCATGGACCGTATCACATCCTATGTATACTGCTTTTCCCTATACATGCATACCTAAGGCAGAGCTTCATTTGTAAATTAAGCACAGTAAGGGATTAACAACAATAACTAACAATAAAAAAAAAACAATTACTACCATAAAAGTTACATGAATACAGTCTCTCTCAAAATATTTTATTGTACTGTACTCACCTACTTCTTGCGTTGATGCGAGGTGATAACATGCTGTGGGATGAGATGAAGTGAGGTGAATGATGTAGGCACAGTGAGTTAGCATGATGAGATATCAGAAGGAGGAACATCTGCTTCCAGACCATGGTTGACCACGGATAATGAGGGACTACTGTGTACTGCTGGGTGGGGGGAAGCAGGTATAAAAAAGGGGCAAATTAGGAGTCTCCTTCATTAATCCAGGCCTTTGGTAATGAGTGCTTGGAGCTTGTGATACCAGTGCAGGCTGTGAGGGGAGCGCAGATTCTGGATATGTATTGGAAACAGCTAACATGAGGACCTAGATGTGGCTCTGAGACAAAGGGAGAATCCAGACATGACTCCAGAATTCTGGCCTGATAACATGGAAAGAGGGAGGTTTTGACACCAAATGTGATAACTTGAAGTAAACTTTATGTTTTTCTTTCCACGTTTCTCTCTCTCTCTCTCTCTCTCTCTCTTTTGTTCAAGAGAGGCTAGGCTGGGATAAAGAGGACAGGAGGGATTTGCTTGGGACATTATTGGTTTTGTTTTGTTTGTTTTGTTTTGTTTTGTTTTGTTTTGTTTTGTTTTGTTTTGAGTCTGGTTTTTGAGGCTGGAGTTCAGGAGAAATTCTCATTTTGGGAGGTACCTAGTCTATTCAAGAGGATGGAAATCTGGGAGTGAGGCTGTGGTGTCACTCTTCTCAGTCCCAGAGTCCCTGGTCATGGGTGCAAATTGCTGAGTCTTTCTTCTTTTTAGGTTTTCCCCAAATTTTAGTAAAGTCTCTGAGAGGTTGGAATCTAGTCTTTCCTATCACTCTGGGGAATTGAGTCGAGGGCCTGTGCTCCAAGTTGAGACAAAGCAATGCAGACAAAAAAAGTGCCAATGTTTTGAAGGAATCCAGATCCAAGGCATCAAGAGGTGACCTACCATGACCTTCTCATAAGAAAACCAGATCATCTATGTGAAGCAAGATGTCTCTTCAGATGGTAACAACAGCAAGATGGAACCGCAGCTTGTTCTTGGAGAGGGCAGCCCCAAGCAGAGCCTGGAAATCCCATGATCAATTCAAATGGAAGCTGATGCTCTCATATCTTGAGTGGTGAGTTCTTGCAGACTAGAGCAGTTAGGGGAAAGCTGACCTATTTTCCAACCAATGAGAAATAATCACATGTAACCAAAAATAGAATGGCTTAAGCTAAAAAAAATCAATATTTCTAAAAATTAATGGGAATAATAAAAACACTAAAATACATGGTGAGCTTAGAGTTTCATGCTGACATTGGTAGACCACCCCAGAGTGCAGTCTATGAGCAGATGTGTTTGGGATCAAGCTGTAGGAAGCATATGTGTCCATCTAAGGGAACCCTATCTGAGGACAAGATCATGACACATTGGGAATCCCTTGACTCTTCCAAACTCAAGATGCACTGGAGGCCCCTTTACTCTCTGTACTTTACTAAAGATGTGCTATTTATTCAGTCTTGCATTTGGGGGATTTTATAAGATTTTGTTCTTTACAGTGTTTTTTTTTCTTATAGCCCAAAATCTATTAAAAAATATTCTGACCTGATAATCAAATATGTTAAATTCCCTTCCAAGTCCATGATCTTTCTTTTGGGTGTCACTATGTCATTTCCTCTTATTTTTGAAATGCAACAGCTTATCATACCATCAACTCTATGTCATTCAAAAAAGTCTGCCACTTTCCAGCCTTCACCTATACACGGGCTTTGCTTTTCCTCTCCTATACAAAAAGGTAACATACGTTGACACTCAATGATCCTATATTTTTGTCTGCTATATCAGAGGGATAACAAGTCATGGTGTATCAGTTTCCTAGGACTGCCATAATAATTTACCACAAACCTAGAGACTTAAAATAACAGAAATTTATTCTTTCTTAGTTCTGGAGACCAGATGTCCAAAATCAAGGTGTCAACAGGGTTGTGCTTCCTCTGAAGACTTGAGAATAGAATTCTTCTTTCTCTAACAGCCTCTGGTGGCTTCTGGCGTTCTTTAGTTTGTGGCGCATTGCTTCAGTCTTTGGCTGCCTCTTCACAGGGACTTCTGCTCTGTGTCTGTGTCTTTGTTTCTAATCTCCCTCTACCATTCTCTTAGAGGACCCTTGTCATAAGATTTAGGGCCAACCCAGATAATCCAAGATGAACTCATCTCAAGGTCCTTAACCTAATTAGATTTACCAAGATCCTTTTCTCAAATAAAGTCACATTAACTAATAAGTTTAAGGGATTAGGACTTGGACATATCTCTTTGGAGGCCACAATTCAACTCACTACACCTGGTCACTGAGGGGGATATTCTCTACTCATATGTCTTTGTTACCATGGTAGCTCTTGGTTATCAAAAGTGATGTTACCAATGTGACTTTTAGGAAGAAATAGACCTCATTGGGTTGCAATATGAGCAGTTCGGTCTGCTCTTTGTTAAAGAGCATTTAAATCATCCTAGGCCAAGCACAAGTATTCCTTCTTTCTTGCAAAATTATAAACCAGGGGCATACAATGTGCGAAGTAGTTCACTTAAGAATGATATACAATGCCTGCTTAGACTTGCCTTTTTATATTTCCTATTTTTAGGAGCAGAAAACACTTGAAATTTCAAGTATGGTCAGATTTAGCAGGTGTCCAAAAGAATGATGAAACATCTTTGGAGGTAAATATTGTCTGGTGAGATGTCTTCAGTACTTCAAAGAAAGTCTGTAACTGGACACATGGGGGCTACAGCATGTGAGGGCGTGGTGACCACAAAGTACAATTGATTCAGACAGAAAGCCTCCAAGGGACAGAAGGCCACAGCTTGAGTTAAGGAACAGTAAATGACTCTATTAGCTAAGGTAGAGATACTATAAGTAAATACAGCAATATGAGCTTGACATTTTGAACAAGTTTTATTAATTATGTGAATTAGTACAGCAAGCCCTCAAATGCACATCTATAACTTTCATTGGCCAGATGGGTTACGGTCCCAATAGCCGACTCTGACTCAAAGTATGTTCATGTGTGTGTCTGCGTGCTAACATATGCTCATCATTTAGTCGAGTGCAATGCACTCCTTCTTCTGTAAGAAATAACTTGTGAGTGGCCAAAATTTGAAGCACATGTTGTTACCATAATAAGATAGGGTACCAAGGAAGAATTTACTAATGTGATTAGCAAAGATCTAGGGGCTTCTAAGGAATTCTATTATATGTAGACATTCTGGTACAAGGACATGAAAATTGATGAATGTTTTTGATTTGGAAGTATAATACTTGAATTATAGTGCTGAACCAAGTTATAAGTCTATTAAGAATTAGAAATGGCAAAACGTGTATGATTTTGAGACATCTCAATGACACTTAGACATAGTGGATTAGGAATGTTCTACAAGAGACCAGAAAGCCATCTCATCCAAGAAGCAAAGACATTTGGAATATTCCTGTCCCATCTATGTGAATTAATTCTGACCAATATTATTGACAGTTTCTGTAAGCCATACTGATTTAGGTCAGAGTTACAATAAAAACTGTTTTCATTTAAACCAAGTTTAGTAACTGAATCCTTGTGGCGCTGCCTGAAATTGACCACATAAGTACAGAAGAAAGACACCTCCCACTTTCCTTTTATTTAGAATGCGGATGATAAATTGGGGCTAGCCAAAGCCTCCAAAGAGGTTGCAAAGGTGGGAACCCGGTGGTGGTGGCAGGATTCCTTTAAGAACCAGGCACAGGAACATGATCCATAGACCATCTCCTGAGGAAGCAAACTGAAGCCCGAGGCAAGGGTAGAACTCCAGGGGTTTGGATTCACTGGTTTTTATACTTTTCTCTACAACATTGAATAACTAGAATAATTGCCACTAACAGTTATGCCCCTTCTAGTAAGCAAAGAAACTACATGGGTTTCCCGCGTTAATATACTCCCGTAACAGTGTGTTAGAGGGGACAAGAGAGTAGAGTTGGTTAGCGAATTAAGTCATGGAACCTTTTTTTCAGTTGACTTGTAGGGATATCAAGGAGGCCCCTTCAAGGATGTTACCTCAAGAATAGGGTTAAATGGCCACCATGAGGTATGATCATTTAGAAAGTTGTCTTATGCCCCAGAAGCCAAATAATTTTATGGTGACCATTTATATATATATGGTGGGAACCAGTTTTTGAGAGGCAGTGTAGCCCCAGACCTAGAAACCTATTCCATTCATCCTTATCCCCAGCTCTACCTCCCTTGGGCTTCTTGAGGCAGAATTTTAACTCTCCATAAAACTATTGTTTGAAATATTTTGAAAAATCACTCATCTATCATGAAGATTGGGGAAATGCTGCCTTAGACCCAAAAACTGATTTCATATCCTCTTTATTTTTCGCGGTTCTGCTCATGCTATCTTCCTTTTTCTTTTCCTTTTTCCTTCTTTCTCTTTTTCCTTCTTTTTTTCACACTTTCATTTTACAGGTTTGGTGTGTCATTTTCCCCTAAATTACATAATCATAATGACTCTACTATTAAGGTTAGCTCAGCCTCACCCTTGGGAGAAATAGTTTCATGTTTTTGTTGTATATCCACCCACAATTTACGTCATCAGAGAGCTTGCCCCATAAACCATTATCACCTCTTCAACCTCATTTTTTTCCACTGTAAAACCAATTTTATGTTGCCTTGACTATGAAGACTTCCTAGACCATTTACGTAACATAGTCTTTCCTCTCTGTCTTACTGAAATTAAAACCCATTGTTTCCCTGCTTGTACTCTTGGATTTATCTTCCTCCTGGTCACCTAGACCCCCTTTCTAGGGAGTGGCCCTCTCTCTGAAGACAGGTAATTCTCCTGCACTTCTCCATCCTAAAATGTCAAGGGCACTTGGCTGGCCCACCAGACCAGCTCAGTGAACCCTGACACTTGATGGAATGGCATCACAGCATCGAGATTGTCCACACATTCACCCACCCCAACTTATCCATAACATCATGGTGGGGGAGATATTATTGTCAGAAGAGAACTTTGATTGAAGGGATCCTTCTCTGTTTGACTATGACTACTCTAGAGATCTCTCTCTCTCTCTCTCTTTCTCTAATGGTTGTTATAGAATTCGATGCAGAAAACCTACTGGTTACTACTTATTACTTAATCTTCTTAAAATTAAAATTCTTAAAAAATAAAACAAGGTGAGGAGTGCCCAAGAAACAGAGCCCCAAACAAATGTGAGACATAAACAGGTTGCTCGCATGGTCAGTGTTTCCTCCACCATCTTTTGTTTTTAGTCACTATTCACAACAGCAAATTAAATTAAAAATGGTAAATCAGAGAAGATTGCCAACTACGTCTCCATAGAAAGCTTGTTTCTCACGAGTAGGGAGTCCAGAAATGTTTCATTAGTATATTTTGCTACATCCCCCTAAGCTTTTACTACTCAGCACGATTGAGTGCTAGTGCGTATTAAGTCAGATTCCTACCGGGCTCTAGCTGAAGCTGAGCCCTACTTTATTACTATGCTGTCTCTCATTATTGTCTCTACAGGTGAAGGAAACACACTTCTGTTACTTGTAGAGAAATTCAGTCTCATTTTCCTTCTGGATAGCTGCATCTTCTTCACTTTAGGTGGGCACGCCACATATGAAAACTGCCATAGTGGCTCTATTTTCTCATCACATAAACTGAGTTTGATTACACTCCTGAGTAAGTACCAGGAGCAGGGAAAGCAGTCATTCCTAGGATGGGTGTCAGCCTCGAAAGGAGATACCTTTCCTCAAGCCTCCCTCAAGCAAGATTGTCTCTGCTTGTATGACTGTCTTCCTCATCTGCATCCCCCCATAGGGACAGAATGCAACACCGATGCTCCACTGTAGTTTGACACACATGCTCTGAATGAATGGGGGCCGTCTTGTCCATCTACATTTAAGTCTGCAAGGACTAAAATAGATCCAAGGAAAATTCTTCTCCAAACTTCTTAGATTTGTGGCTAGTGCCCTCCTGAAAGAAGAATGGAGAAATTGTTCATTAACTGCCTGGTATGCTCCTAGGAACTGGCTCTGGTTCTGTGGAAGGGGGTTGGGGTAGGGAAAGAGCTACAGTCCTCTCTGCCAAGGAACAGACATGGCTGACCTTTCCAGTGGGCAGATGTACCAGCTGCCAGCATCTCCGCCCAGCTGACAGCCCCAGTTTCAGAAATGGCACCATTAGTTTAATTCCTTTGGAAGCCTTTTTAATCTGCAAACACTCCATATTACCACCTCCCCACAATAAAATGTAAATAGGTAGAGGCTCTTGGAATTGGTCAGTTCAGTGAGAGCAAAGACCAATGGAAATGGCATTAAGGTTTCCTAAATTATGAGTAGGTGAGTGCTTATTTATTTTTTAAACTATTTTTTCTTGTAAAAGTTCTGAGTTTATCAAGTCAAGTATGGATTTTAAAATACAACACAATATTCTGTAAGGCAGGATATTAACGTATTTCTTTTGTTTGTACAGCAGCCATAGTAAAAATGTGCATGAGATTCCCTGTGTCAATGACTCTTGGAAAGCTTAGAAATGTGAAATTTTATGAAAAGCATTTAAATACCTTCTAATAATTATCTACATATGAAGTACTCCAAAATGCATTCAAAAGTATGGAAATTCTTCTTATTTGGAAAACCATCCTGGCAATTTTGTTTTATATGGTGAATTTAAGTTCAAATTAAAATGTGTGAGCTCCTACTGATATGGTCCCAAGTGTTGTCAAAGTCTATAAACATATCAGAGAGCTATCTCAGATACAGCGGAAACAAACAAACAGTCACAAATGTGAATGGCTGTAGTAAAATGGAGGCTTCCTTCCACTGAATTGATGATAGAGTAGCTCAAAAAAAGGCAAAGCTCTGCAGAAATATGACAATACAATGTGTATCTCATTTTCAGTGTGATTTCTGTTGGGTGTTTGGAGCCTATTACATATCTTCTGGGTGTTCCAATAAACTTTTCACATTACTGGTATTTGAAATGTGAAGTTCAATATTAGACATTGTGCAAGAGATAGTGGAAATGGGAGATGAAGTGCCAGTTAGCCATCTGCCCTTCCCACTTCTCTTCTCTAGTAAATGCCTTGTACTTTCATCCATGAGGGGCCACTCACGGGACCTACTTATGCCTCTGGGATGTGTCATGAAATGAAGGCCAACTGCCCTGTTGCTTGAGCTGGAAGATACACAGACCCAGAGGACGCTGTGGTGGTATTGGGCACACGAAACCTTCCATGCCTCATGGAAGCGTGACTGCCAGCAAGAAGACATTGGTGATTGCTCTCTGACTATCAGACATGGTCTTTCTTCAATGTGTCTCCAGTTCAGAGAATATGCAGCTACAACAGGAACCCTGAATTCACTCAGGAAATGTGGCAGGGATATGTGAGACATATTCCTGATTCTAAGCCAGCATCGTAGGCACAGTAATACCAGGGATGTAAAAGTTGGAAATGTGGTTTCAATAAGAGTGCTCTCAAGGAAATGTGTGCCTTGAAGATAACTTAGGTCTATGTGGAGACTTTCACAGACCTCTGCAAAGCCCAAGTTGGGTGTCCGAGATCTACAAAACGTAGAAACAATGAATTTAGAAAAAAGCTCATCTCCCTTTCTAGGCCATCTCCTCTTTCCTCAGTATTACATGCTGCCAGATATAATGGCTTCTTGGAGAGATCTTGTTTTTACGGAGGGTTTGCCTAGGACAAATTATATTAGAGAAAATACAAAATTGAATCATGATATTTTTAAATATTAAAAAGCTATAGAATATATGTAGATCATAAGCTGATTTTACACACACATACACACTTTACTTATAAGATACAAATCAATAAATAACTCATCTGGTGAAAAAATAATAAAAAAATCACCCTAAATCTTCTAGGGGGAAAGTGGAAATGCTTATCTTTAAAAAGATACATCCCATAGAGGCCATTTTTTCACTCATATATCTCTAATAGCTATAAAAACACAAAAACTAAATAAAAACAGACAAACGAAAGTCCCCAGACATTTTGGGGGCATGCATGCTGCAAAGCAGAGCAAGTAATAACAATTGCAATTCAGGTGGGGTGCATTGTCCATGATTTTGGGTTTGACACATAGGATGGGAGCCTTTGTGTGTGTGTGGTGGGGGAAGAGAATCTGCTCAGAGCTAGAAGTTTGGCTCCAGAGCAATTAGATGTGTTGAACCTCGGAAAAGTTCAGACAGTAAGATTAGTTCCTCTACAAGTATTCAAAGGTTTATGGACACAGAGCTCATCTGAACCCTCTAAACCTATGGCGTCGGCCAAGTTGGCTAGAACCACTGACAGGATTGGGCTCTTTCCCAAGCCTTCTATCACTTCCACTCTGAACCCTGCCAGAAATCAAACAAGAAAAAGCCTTTCTTGTCGTGTTTTGACACCCCCAGCTTTAGTCTCTGCTATAAACTCTGCATCCAAATATTTCAGCATATCAACTGAAGGTTGATAATATACATGGGCAAAGTTTCAAAGGGTGTCTAAGAGCCTGAAAAAGGGTCATTCAGCATTACATAAATAATGTACTCCTCGGATAAATTAAAAAGTGACTGATTACGGGTCCAGCCATGTAAGCAGTGACTTTTCCTATTGCCGAACTGTCTCCAGTAGCACAGAGCTGATGTGTGTTCCGTTCAGTATGCAAGCTCCACGGCTACAGAAGATGTCATGTGTAATTGAAAACACTGCACGATAAAAGAAAAAGAGGAAAAAGGAAAAACATCATCCATCAACTTGGTTGAGTACAAATATGGATCTAGGGGGCACAGTCATGGGAAAAGCTAAAATTTCATTATTTTTTAAAGATTATTTATTTAAGAGGGGTAGAGAGAGAGAGAGAGAGAATGTGTGAGCACATGCCCAAGACTCGGGGGAGGGACAGAGGGAGAGAATCTCAATCAGATTCCACGCTGAACTCGGAGCCCATAGTGCGGCTCAATCTCATGACCTTAAGATCACAACCTGAGCTGAAACCAGGAGTCCTACTCCCAACCAACTGAGCCACCCTCTAAAATTTCATTCTTTAATTCAATTTTCAAACAGTTTATCACATGTGATTTCTAATGTGCACTCGTACTTTATTATCTTTATTATCTTTATTATTATTTCCCACTTAGTAGACCACCTTGGTTTGTCTAATCTGGTAGTTTTATTCATAGAATGGGGCTCGATTTCCATGTATTTCCCAAGGGAAATATTGTCAGCATTTGGATTTTACTTTAATATTATTTTAATTTCATTAAAATTAGTGGATCTCAGCCATACCCAGGGTATCAGGCACCAAGACTGATTACTATTAGCCATCTTCAGATACATGCTGCAAGGTTTGGTGCAAAGATTCCTTTTCAAGTGTTTTTAGCACCACAGGTTGTAACCGATCCATTCATACAATTTATTGAGGAGCAAACCAAGAAAGTCAAAAATTAAATAGAATAAACTGAACTAGGGTAGCGAACGTCAGAGTCCATCCTCAACAGCATGAGTAACTTGTGTAAGTACATCCTTTTGTCTTAGACTGGCAATTACACTGGTCCTCACATAGCATGTGTATCTTCCCATGGGTCACGGTCAGAAAGCTTGAGAGCCATGGATTTTGACATTTGCACTAACTTCAGCACATCCGGCTACTTCCGGTTTATATTTTTATTTCTGTGCATTCTGACCGTGACAGCCGGAGCAGGCCTTTTCAAACACAGGTCAGCACCTGCTCCTCATTTGCTCAGAAGCCTGCAATGCCTTCTCCAGGGAGTCTGGAAGTGCCTCTCTGACCCCCTCACTCTCTGTCACAGCCATATCCACCTCCTCTCTGTCCCTCAAGCACATCAGTTCCCAGACTTCGCACAGGTTGTCTTTTCTCAGATATTGTCTTGTTCCCTCACATGGCTCAGGGTTTGCTCCCATAATCTCCTCCATGAAGCCTCCTCACCCACCCCATTTCTGATGGTAAATGTTGCTGGCATCTCGCCCTATGTACTTCACCTCCTCTGCTCTCTTTTCCCAGTGGCACCCCTCACCATCCTATGCACTTTGTGGATTTGGGACAGTTAGTTTAGTTAGTTTCTGACTCTCCTGACAAAGATGTTAGCTTTCGAAAGATGGAAATCTGTTGATTCTGTTTGTGCATCAACACCTGTGACACAACACCATACATGCTGCCTAGTGAGTGTGCAACCACAGTTTGGAGGATTGGCTGCCTTTACAAAGGACACCATTCACACTATGGGTTGGAGCACTATTCTTTGCCTCTGGGGTGGGTGTTAGAGATCTTCAGGCTTTGCCTAATTCCCATTAGGTCAGCTCCTGCCTCCGTTGTGCTATTGAGTAAGATTCACTGACTACTTGCCCAGTGGCTTATGCCAAACCTAAGAGATAACTAGATGCAAGGCACATAGCATTAGCAAATAAGCTCAAACTTTTTTGGGACACGTGGGTGGCTCAGTGGTTGAGTGTCTGCCTTCAACTCAGGGCGTGATCCTGCAGTCCTGGGATCAAGTCCCACATCGGGCTCCCAATGGGGACCTGCTTCTTCCTCTGCCTGTGTCTCTACCTCTCTCTGTGTGTCTCATGAAAAATAAATAAAAACTCTTAAAAAAAAATAAACTCAAACTTTGGGAGCACCCTTGGTGTCCTCATGTGATGTACCCCTCACTGCCTTGCCCAGTCTCCTTACTCATTTCTGCTGCTGTTCACAGACCTCCTTCCATCTGTTTGCCCAGAACCTCTCAGCTACACTTAATGGAAGTGGAGTTCTCTGCTATATTGTTAGTTCATACTTTCAAACACATTATTCCCACCGTGTGGTGTTGTGCTGCCTTTTATGCATTTAGAGAACTCTCATCTATTCATCTGGACTAAAACATTTCACTTAACTTATGAAACAATTTCTGACTCCTTTTTGCCACTTCCTGACATCTGGGCATTCTTGGTGCTTAGAAGGCAGCATGGTGGAGCACAGAGAAGACAAAGTGAGACAAACCAACCCTTGCCATTTATTAGCTACATGAGCATGACTAAATTAGTTTTGTCTCCTTTTCTTACCTGTCGAATGGGGGACATCGTGGGTCTTGGGGAGTTGTGTTAAATTTATTAAGATGGGGTCCTCCAGCATGGTGTCCTGTGTGCACATCCCTATCAGGGCTCATTTGCTTTGGGCAATTCCTTATTTATCTACCTGTCTCCCATAACTGACTGGTGTTCCAGGCCCAACAAATGTTCTATGCGTTTTTGTATTTCCAGCACCCAACACAGCTCTAGGTGCATAACAGATACTCACTCAAAGTTCATGGAAGGATGATGATGATGATATTCATCATAAGTGGCCAGCACTTATTAAGTGCTGTTGAGTGGGCCTGTCACACGCATCATCTCTTGTATGCCTCACAACGCTGCTGTGTAGCAGCATTCTTTTTACCCCCATCTTACAGATGAAGTAACCAATTCTCAGAGAGTTTAAACAGTCTACCCAAAGGCACAGAGCTCTGATGAGATAGAGCTGGAGTTTGAAACCAGTCAGTGCACTGAATAAGCTTCAAGCTATAGACCACACCTCTGACTGGAATCTTCTTATTCCAAGGGTAAACCCTTGGTCAGTCCTGATGTTATTTCCATGGTTCCCCACTCTACATACAAAACAATCCTGCCGGACAGGCCCAAACATCTGGCCAATGGGAACTGGACAAAGCTCCATCTGGAAGCCATCAGCACCTCTCATGGGTCAGCTGCAAGGGATTCAATTTCAAATGACCCAATACATTTCCTCTGCTTCCCCCTCACAGACAAATTTGTTGGCTGCACTATTTTGATAGTTTAGGGGTAAAGGGTCCATTTAAATGGCAACTTAAGTTCAAATCAGTGAGTCCCCAAATCATTGAAGCTTACGTTTCCATTTTCCAACCAGATCTACATCAGAGGCATTCAGGTGGCATCCATGGATTCCAGGTATATGTGACATCTCAGACTGGTCCTGGTTCTGGAAATATTTTATTTCCTCCCATTTGTCTCCATAATCTTAAGGTGCAGTGCCTTATTTCAAATAGAGTTTCTTTTGCCAGGTAATAATTCGAGGGCACATGTTCCCGGTTTCCTACGAGCCTGAAGGTCAGAGAGTCAGATTGCGGCAAATCCCTTGGAAGCCACCTCAGTCAAACCCTCACACTTTGCTGCAGGGAGAAGAGATTAGGGTGGCAGGGCAATGGAGCCATCACAAGGTCTTTGATTTCTGTTCCGCTGCCGCCACATGTAGTTATAATCCAGCTAGAAAATCTCAACTGAATTCTTAATAAAACATATTCAAATTCTTTCTCCTCAAGATTCAGAGACTTAAAAATTATCAAAGGACACAGATTCCTTATTCCATTCTTAATAATACCATTTATCTTGAATAGAAACACATTTTTTTTTTTTTTTTTTTTTAAGGAAACACAACACCAGTATCAAAGATGAATTTTCTAAGCAGCGGAGGAAGTATCTCCAAAAGTTTTTGAAAACGTGCTGATATAATCAAGACGGAGAAATGCTTTAAGAACCAAACGCTCTGCTCAGCCTATGTAACAATATGCCATTACATTTTAAAATTCACCCTCATTTTTCACATGATTTATTTTCCTAATAAAACCATGCAATTCCTAAAATCATATAATAAAGGAAAGTTGTGGCCACAGTTTTCCCAGTAAAATTCTTATGTGATTTTGAAAAGTTAAAATTGTTATATACAGTCCAGGTAAATGTTATGTGTTTCATTGTAACTGGCATTTTTCATGTAACAATACAGGGAGTATTTCCATGTCAACACATATCTAGAGTGTCAGTCATAGAAGCTGTAGCTATTTCATTATAGAGGTGAGTTTGTGTTTATTTTATCCATCTATTATTAGAATTAGGGCTTGTTTTGAAATTTCCCTTATTAAAAATAACACTGCAGAGAACATATTGGTGTGTGTATGTATTCATACACAAACACACAATTTTTGGTTTATCTCTCAAAAATCAAATCCTAGAAGTGGATGTGTCAGATCAAAAGATAGGTACATCAAAAAAATGTACATATTTAACCAAATTGCCCTCCAAGAATATTTCTTCAATCTATACAAGCAACCTCAAATAAACTTCATTTTTTTAAGAGAGAGGAATAGTTTCACGGATAAATTATATTCAGACAAAATAATATTGAATAAGTGTCTACCATGTGCCACTGCGGTAAGTAAGACAGGTGTCTAGTTACTTCTACTTTAGGACTGAGTGACTTGGGGTGGTCTGTATCCCCTGTGCTAGAAGTGGGCACGTGGTACAGGGGAGGGGATGGAGTCCGTGCTTGTAAAGACAGATGTGGGCAGGGGCTGAGCCTTCTATCTTTGATGAGTTGCAGTCTTCAGTTCTGTGATATTTTCCTTATGTATTCTGGTTTTCTAGGGCGACACAGTTGACGATTCCTAGAAAATGTGCCTCAAAGTTACTAAGAAAGTTTAATTAGAAGAAGTCATTATTGGGAAATTTCAGGCTAAAACAGGGGAGTCAGATGTGTTAAGAAATAAAATGCCTTTGCATGTCTGTTCCTTAGGCTTAGAGAGAATAGTAACTCTCATTTCATTCATTCATTTATTCATTCACTCACTCATTCATTCAATAGGTGTGTATTGAGTGTCTACTCAATAAATTCCTGTGGCATTGTGCCACAGGCTGGGAAGCCAGTGGTGAACCACACAGATATTCTTTTCCTTATGGAGATCCCATCCAAACAACTATGGAATCTGCAAGGGTTTAACTATATGCTCTGCAAGGGTCTAACTAGTAAAGGGAGAAGAACTAATAAAGGGAGAAGAGGACATCTTCTCTGAGTGTCTTTTAAAATATGAGGAATAGGGGATCCCTGTGGGGCTCAGTGGTTTAGTGCCTGACTTCAGCCCGGGGTGTGATCCTGGGGTCCCGGGATCGAGTCTCACATCGAGTTCCCTGTGTGGAAACTGCTTCTCCCTCTGCCTGTGTCTCTGTGTGTCTCTCTCTCTGTGTCTCTCATGAATAAATAAATAAAATCTTTAAAAAATAAAATATGAGGAATAAACTAGATTTTTTAAAAATCTGAGCTCTCGCAGCCCCTCCAAAGTTTAAATATAGAGTTATTGTATGACCCAGCAATTCCACTCCTGGGTATATGCCCAAGAGAGATGAAAGCATACAACCACACAAAATCTTATACCCAAATGCTCATAGTGGTATTATTCATAACAGCCAAAAAGCAGAAACAACTTATATGCCCATCAACTGATGAATGGGTAAATACAATATGGTACGTCCATACAACGGAATGTTATTTGGCAATTAAAGGTAATGCAGTTCTCAGAGATATCACAACATGGATGAGTGAAAGGAGCACATGGTGCTCAGTGAAAAGAGCTAGAGATGAAGTCCACAGAATGTACAAGGCCTTTTACCTTAAGTGTCCAAAGTAGACAAAACTACTGGGCTTGGGGTAAGGAGGTTGCGGAAAATGGGAGGTGCTGCAGATGGATGTAGGATTTCTTTTTAAGGTGAAGAAAATGTCCTCACCTTGACAGTGGGCATCGTTTTGCACAATGCTGTATATACATGAAAAACTTCTGAATTTGGTGTTTTGAGCGGATGAATTTTATAGTGTACGAATCTCAATAATGCCATGATATTAAAAAGGGAAAAAAGAAAAGCAGTGACACTGGGAGATTCATCATTCAAACATGAGTTTGTTAGTAGAGGCCTGTGGAAGAAGGTTAATCAAATTTTATACCAGTCAATTCACTTTCTTACACGTCATTTTGGCTATGAAAAAATATACATTAGCCTCACATAAAACCAATGATTGGTGAGCCTAGTTTCCTCCATCTCTCTCCCTCGCTGCCTGCTTATGTTACACCATAGCCACAGGGTAGATTAAGGTGGAGAGACACAATTTTAAAATGTGTGAAGGTGTTTAAAGATTTTATTTATTTATTCATGAGAGACACAGAGAGAGGGGCAGAGATACAGGCAGAGGGAGAAGCAGGCTCCATGCAGGGAGCCCGACGTGGGACTCGATCCCGGGGGATCATGCCCTGAGCCGAAGGCAGATGCTCAACCAGTGAGCCACCGAGGCGTCCCCCATCTCATTCTTTTAATAGCTGCCCTGTATTGCCGTGCATGATTGATCTTCAATTTGTCCCATCCCCCACTGTTGGATATTTGAGTTATTTCCATGAACGGTTACCCTGAGCATCCTTATTCGACAGTCTTATGTGCTGAAGCAAGTGTCCACTGGACCACTCCTAGAACTGAAATCCTAAGTCAAAGGTCTGTGACAGTTTTAAGTGCTACACTCAGAAGGTAGGAAACTGCACCGTCAGGCTGGAGAGCACCACCCATTGTGTGGTAATCTACCTTAAACTTTCAGAAGACGGTCAGCTTTAGGTTGTCAGTGAAACTTCCAATTTTCTTTTTGGGTTTTGTTCCTTAGTGACTGCCATAGAAGTTGTGACCAGCAAGTAACAGTGGCTGCTTCTATATTTTAAGTCAATATTGAGGCAGATTTCTTCTAAAGTAGAAAAAGGTCCTCAAACCACTGTTAAGTTGTTTTTTTTTTAAAAAAAGATAGTTTATTTATTAAGCAACTAAATGCAATGCTAGGAGATGCAAATGTGGTCAAGTTCTGATGGGGGAAGTGACCTCCCAAACACAAAACAGTAGACCGTGGGTAGAAACTTGGTATAGTCTTAAGAAGCCCGGAACAAATGAGAAGGTCTTTGTAACAGTAGACAAACGTTTTGAGTTATTTTAAATTTATTTTGAACTGTCCTAGGACATGGATCTTGAATGACTTTTTCAATCACTGGCACAAGATGGGGAGCTAGATGTTAAGCTTGCCAGGATCTCAGTGGGATATGGCTCTGTATGTGAGGTTGAAGTGAGATTCCTTTGAACTGTCCTAGGATTTTTTATTTTTGCCTTAATGCTGTCTTTTTCTTTAAAGGAAAAATGTGAATTGATTTTCCTTATGCCTTAAAAAATGTATATAAATACATTGGAAGGAAATATACCACAATATAGTAAAACAGTGGTTATCCATAGCTTATAATAACATGTTTCCAAAATTTCAGCAATGAAGTTTTATTACATCTGGGTCAGAGAATAAAAATATGTGTCCTTGAATTTCTCTAGGAAAGTCAATTGTTTATTTGCTTCTCATTTCAAGATAGCATCTGGAATTCTAATTGTTCTAATGCCCTGAGTCCTCTCTATTTATTACCTCATAGAGCATGGGTTTTGGAGTCAAACAAACTAAGGTTTAAATCTCTGCTTTGGCCGACAAGAAGAGAACTAATATAAGATGCTGGCTCTTGATGCCAAAACCAACTCTGGAGATGAAACAAAAACAAGACAGGAGTTGATTGCTCTCAGATCTTAAAAAGTGTAAAAAACTCATGGGTAGACAAATATGAGAGGGAGAAGAAATAGCAGGCAGGAGCAGAAGTGGACTAAGTGTCTGAGGGGAGGAAAATTAGCAGGAATTTTACTTCTGAGAGATACAAAACAACAGCTCTGGCCAATGTCGGGCTCTGTGTATCTGCACCTTGCACCCCAGGTAGGATTCTTATAACAGAATCCGATTGGCCAATCAATGTAAATTGGCGGCTTTCTAGGTGTAAGGAAAGTGGGAAAAGGATGGGCATAAGTTTCCCACTGACTTCCACCTCTACCATCGGACTACTCTGTATGATAGGACAATGTGTGGACACATGTCATTAGACCTTTGTGAAAACCCACAGAATGTATAATCCCAAGAGTGAACCTTGATGAAATAGGGACCTTGAGGGATAATGATGTTCAGTGTCATTGATTGCAACAACTGTGCCACTGTGGTGCAGGAAGTCCATGGTGGGAAAGGTTGTGTACACGTAGGGATGAGGGTTATGGGAACACTGTGCTTTCCACTCAATTTTGCTGCAAACCTAAAACTGCTATAAAAAAAATAAAGTTCATTAATTAGGAAGGAGAAGGATTTATCACAATAATTTGAAATAGTTTAGTATCAGAAAATCTATTAACTTCATTTCCCTTATCAAAGGTAGAAAAATAGGACAATGGAAAAAAAACACCATTTTATCTCAATTGTTATAGTAAAAAATTGTTCAAGTTCAATGCTAATTTATGATAAAATTCTCAGTAAAGAACCAGATAGATATTTTTCAAACCTAACAAAATCTATTTATTCAAAAAAACTATGATAAATATCAATTTAAATTGATAAACAGTAGACACATTCCTTTTTAGGTAGGCAGCAAGGCAATGATGCCTTCTGTCATTCTTGTCCTTCTATAGATACTGAAGGTCCTGCCAAAACAAGAAGCATGAAAAAGAAGTAAGAAATTTAAGGATTTGGAGGAAAAAGAAAGAAGTATTTTAATATTTCCAGATAATATAATTATTTACATAGAAACCCTGGGAGAATTAAATCTACTTTTTTTTTTTCTTTTTTTTTTTTTTTTTGAGAGAGAGAGAGAGGTGGAGGGGTAGTGGGGAAAGGGCACAGAGAAAAGGAGAGAGAGAGAGTCTTAAGTAGGCTGTACACCCAGTGCAGAGCCCAACTCCGGGCTCCATCCCACAACCCTGAGATTGTCACCTGAGCTGAAGTCAAGAATCTGACACCTAACCAATGGGGCCACCCAGGCTACCGTAAATCCTGTTGAAATTAATAAATTTATTGGATTTTATGAGTATAAATCAAGTTGCCAATTATAAGATAAATTTATAAAAATCAATAGCCATTTTCATATTACTAATAATTGATTAGAAAACTTTCCAGAAAATTAGACTTGCTTCACAATAACAACACCAAAACAAAAAAAAACAAAAAAAACAATAACAACAGCAAACTCTGAAATATCTAGGAATTATCTTATTAAAAAAGCACAAGAGAAATTTTTAAAATGGAGAAAATGTAATGCCCTTGTAATACATTATCAGAAGATCTAAAAGAAGACCTGAATAAATAATTATGACCACATCCATAGATGGAACTTCACATGTTTTGATATCAGTTCTTCCCAATTAATCCATACATCCATGAAATTCTAGGCAAAATTTAAGCAGACTTTTTTTCTCTTACAGAACTTGGAAAAGTGACTCCAAAATTGATAAATAAAAATAAATGTGCCCATTTAGTACCCAAATTTTGGAGAAAAAAAAAAAAAGCAAATGGTCCAGGATCTGGAGATGGTATGGGCAGCATACTTGTTCATACTTGTTCTACAAGTTATTAAGAACTATACAACATCAAAAAGATTAAGAAATAAGGTGCTTTTGGCACAGAATAAATAGAACCCATGGAATAAAAAAGAGGACCCGATACATACCAGAACTGGTATTTTTTTTCCCTAGAACTGATATAAAAGTGATAACCACAAATCAATGTATAAAAAATAGATTGCTTAGTGAAAAGTTTTAGGGAAATTAGCTCACTGTATGGAGAATAGAACTCATCACATATAAAAGTGAAATCCAGGGGAATTGAATGTGAAAGGAAAAAACACAAAACTTAATAGAAGAAAAACAGAATATCTTCATGTCTTTTGGATAAAAATTTGTAATCCAGATACAAAATCATGAATATGCCATCAATGAAAAATTGATAAATTTCCCTACATTTAAAATAAGGATTATTCTTCAAGGAAGCTGTCTTAAATAAAGGTACTGGATGGATAACAGACTAAAAGAAAAACTTAATACAAATAAAAGATAAATAAAAATAACAATTGCAAATCAACAAGAAAAAGAAAACTCCATAGAGAAATAGGTACAATTCAAGTATAGGCAATTCTTTTTTTTAAGGATTTTTTTCATTATTATTTTTTTGTGGTTGTTAATGAGAGACAGAGAGAGAGAGAGAGAGAGAGAGAGACAGAGACACAGACACACAGAGACACAGGCAGAGAGAGAAGCAGGCTCCCTGTGGGGACCCCAATGCGGAACTCAATCTCTGGACCCCAGGATCACACCCCGAGCCAAAAGCAGATGCTCAACCGCTGAGCCACCCAGGTGTCCCAAGAATAGGCAATGCAAAGAATGGGGAATCCAAATGGCTAGCAGGTGGATAAAGATATATGCAATATCTGTAATAATTGGTAAAACACAGTTAAAATAATAACTAAAACCTTAGATCTATCATAGTTGCAAATTTAGAAAGTTGTACAACACAAAGTTTCCCTGACAAATGGGAAATTGTTAATCTTCACGCTCTATTGGTGGGAATCCATCCTTTTATGGCCATTTTGGAAAACTCTTTAGCTGTATTTAATAAAATTGATGCCATATCTTGTGATTCAGAAATCTCTTACTGAAAATAGATCTTTAAAAAACCATGGTCTATAATATGCTATGTGTGAGGTTGTTCAACACACATATGGTGATAGTGGTGATTTGGATAAAACTAGGTAATAGCATACTATCCAACAATCAAAAGCTGTTAACAATTTGCAGCCTTATGATCATGAAACCAGTGTGAGGTTAAAAAAGTAAAACAAAACAAAACAAAACAAAACAAAAAAAACCAAGATTTTTATTTATCATATAATAGCACTTACACAAATTTAAGACATACATTAGGGAGTAATGTTTTTGAGGGAATGTAAATATTGAAGAAGCTATCTGAAGCCCTTTAAAATGGTACCTTCATGGGAGAGAGTAATGGCATTGGGATCGGGAAATGTTGAAAAAATAATGAAGTAAAGCACAAAAGGGGTCTTGCTAAACTGATAATCAGCATCCTACTGGTTGAACGGTATGATGAACTCCAATCGCCGCCCTTGGAGCTCCCCAGCTGTGTTTCTCATGGCTAAATCACTTAACCCTACACAGCTTTCATTTCCTGATCTGAAAGAGGTGATGAAATACTGCCTTATTATTTTAATTTAGGATAAATGAAATAAAGTACAGTGAGCTCTTAGCCCTGTGCTGGAACATGGTAAGCACCAGTGTGTGTCAGCCCCTGGGACGCTGCCCATGTGACTTGTGGGTTTAGGTCAGAGTCTTTGGCATCAGATAGGCCTGCAGCTTTCAGAACTGGCTCTGCCACCAGCCAGATGTGAGCCTGTCCTGGTTATTGATACGCCTTGAATTTCGGGTCTGTTCTCTAGACGATGGGCATTGAATAACAACTTTTCAGTTATGTTTTGCGAGGATCACTCTCAGTGCTTTTGGGCTGCTATAACAAAGATACCACAGACTTGGCTTATAAACAGCAGAAATTTATTTCTCATGGTCCTACAGGCTGGGAGGTCCAACAATGAGGTACCAGCAGATTCTGTATCTGGTGAGAGCCTACTTCCTGGTTCATGGATGGCTGTCTTTTCTGTGTCCTCATATGATGGAAAGAGGGGTGAGGGAGGTCTCTGGGGTCTCTTTTACAAGGATACTAATCCCATCCATGAAGGCTCCACCCTCATGACCTAATCTCCTCCCAGAGGACCCACCTCCTCATGCTCTCACATGAGGGGGTAGGACGAGTTTTGGGGTGGTGGGAGAGGGGGATAAGACACAGACGCTTAGTCTATACCAATCGTACACCAGCAATGTAAACAAAGCTGTTAGCTAAGAACTGGCACAGAAGTACTCAATGGACCTTTATCATCTTTATTATTTATTATTAAAGTTTAAAAAATTGAAAATTAGGTTCCCCTATGCATTTTATTCAGATGATTGCTGAAGTAAAAATAATAGCAAATCAAGTTTTAATTTTCATCTTTTATTCATCCAATCCAGCAGTTCTCAAATTTTTGGTCCCATCCCTTTACACTGATAAAAATTTTTGAGAACCCTAAAGAATTTTCGTTTATATGGGCAAAGTCTATTGAGATGTACCAAATTAGAAATTTTAAAATGAGACATTTAAAATTTTTTATTAATTCAGTTAATATGGCAATGCTAACGAAAATAACCTTTTATTGTGGTGATCATTTTGCAAGATACAAATAATGAATTATTATATCATGCATCTGAAACTAATATAATGCTACATGTCAATTATATTTCAATAATATGTGTTATTAAAAAACTATTTTATGAAACAGAAAGAAGAGCGAGAAGAGAGGCACTATTTTACATTTTGCAAACCTCATGTCTGGCTTAATAGAAAACAGCTGGAATTTAATCTGCTTCTGCATTTAATCTGCTGCGATATGTTGTTTCAGTTGAAGTATCTAAAGAAATTCCAGCCTCACACAGATACATAGTTGGAAAAGAAGAGTGTTTTAATGGCCTTTGCAGATAATGGTGGCTATTCTTTGTTGTTTTACCAAAACTTGCTAAGTAGTAGTTTCATAAAGCTTAGCTGCAGAATCTGCTATTTATGTGTATCGGAAATTATATCAATGAAATTTTATTTTCTGTTAGATTAAAATCCATTCATCTAACTGATATTTTAAATAGATTTTTAATTATTTAATTAAATAATTACCATGCCTTGGTCATTTGGAAAATATTGATTTATTCCATTCATCTAACTGATATTTTAAATAGATTTTTAATTATTTAATTAAATAATTACCATGCCTTGGTCATTTGGAAAATATTGATTTATTAAGTTAATGTTGTTATCTTTCATTAAAAAATAATCAAAAAGTCATATCTATTAATATTACCATCAAATCTCACTTGAAAACTCTTTACGTATTCAGAAACTGTCTAGTTAATTGTGGCCGATACATGTTTTCCAAAATTCTAATTTGTGCATGAAAGCTCAATTTTTTTCACAAACAAATATTGTCAGTTATTTTCCTTGAAGTGACAAGTCTATTTTCCAGAACATGTATGCCACTTACACAAGTCTGAACAACTACTATTTCTCTTTCAGGTGTTCTTTCAAGTAAGAATGGTGTTTCATGGAAAGGTAGCTGCTTTAGCTAGCAACTCATTTACTCAAGTTCTTTTCCTTGAGACAACCATTGTACTTTAGTACCCACCAAAGCTTCGTGCACACTTCCCAGTTCATCGTACAGACTATAAAAAAAATTGCATTCAAATGTTAAGATACATAAAATTAATAATTTTATTGCATTATAAGGACATTCTAAATTGGTATTTCTTTGTGTATGTGGTGAAGAGTGGAGGTCATGCTTAATTCATGCTTAAGTGTCATCAATTTACCCACTGCTTATTCTTACAAATAATATTTTGGTGTTATTTTAAAAATAGTTGTGACCTCATGGACACATGGACATGACCTTCATCCCTATGCAAGTGATTTTCTTCTTATGTCCCAAGGTAGTGTCTTTCATCTTTTTTTTTTTTTTTTTAGTGTCTTTCATCTTTAACAGCCAATCTGTACCTAAAGCAGTACTGTAAAGGAAAAACTGGAGAAAAAAATTGTCTCAAAGCAGACAGGTGATAGATAAATAATAAGAAGAAAAACGTGTGTAAGACAATAGGTTTAGTTTGCCTCTATCACCCTCCTACATAAGAAAACGGAGCCTGAAATTCATGAACATATGAGTTTTGGTAAAGGAAGTCAATTTAGTCCATCTACAATTCTCCTGCTGAATTTATGTGCAGTAAGCACTAGGCCCCATAACAATTGACTTCTCTGTTTAAGGCAGTTCTGCCATTGGCATCCAAACCTTCCCTGTTGGCACACCAGTCTTCTTCTGTCATTTAAAGCAAGGACTCTGTTAGGGAGCAAGGAAAGGAGACGTGTGCACATTCCTTAAGACCTTTTTGAATGCCCTCTTATACCTTCCCTGAAGTCGATGTGCCATTTAGGAAATTCTGATTGTCCACAGCTATCGTCACCAATTATCTCCTTTATTAATGGATACCCACTGTCAGGTTAAACATTCCATAGGACCCATATTTCATGAATATATATGTCATACTACACATTTTTCTGTTTTTTTTCTGCCCTCATCATTGTCTCTCCCAGTCACCCCATTCAACCCTGTAATTATTAACTACTTTGGTAATAAGATATAAATCACTTTTTATGGCTTTTCCACCGTATTTCTGCTAACAGCTACCATACCACATTAATGTTACATTATACACCCCAAAGGAGGGTATGACCCCCCCCCCCAAACACACACACACTTTCTAACAGATTTATTACATGACCAGACTGCCAGGCCGATGAACCTATTAATCTTGCAGCACCAGGAGTTTAATATGTCATGCTATTGCAAACCAACAGCTCTTCAGGAAGATGTCTATGTAGAAAACCCTGGCAGTGTATAATCAGTTGAAATGTTTTACTTTTTAACAAAGGAGATAATGTATCTCCATTATTGTTTAATCCTCAGGCAATTACAAGATACATTAAAACAAATCCTTTACCTTTGCTTGACCATCCAACCCCACTTCTGTACACATACACAGTAAGAAAACGCTGAGAGCAGTGTGGAGTTATATTTGTTTTTCTTATCAGAGATTCATAATTTGAGATTTTGTTTCATTTTCAAATTTGCCCTTGATGGGCATCAAGCAGACACACTGGTGGTGATAAAGCAGCTGCTGGGCAGACAATACTGGGAATGGCTGGGGAAACTCAAACTGTACAGGTGGAGAACTGGAGTTTTAGTTGGGTGGGCATTCATGACAAAGCATATTTGGAAAAGTTGATCTCAGAGCATATAGAAAAAAGATAAGCTTGGTTTTAGACCCAAGATCTATTCAGGAAAGGCAGTTTGGCCTTGGGACACAGGACACTCTGGCAGGACCCTGTGGTATATTAACTTCAGAACTACATTTCTGTGACCAAAGAATGAGCTTCTGCACCCTGGAACACTGACTAGGAAGGTAGTCCAAAGTTAATCAAGAAGGGGTGAAATGATCCATAGAAAGTATAAGAGACCTGGGTTTGGGTCCCCTCCATGCCTCTTCTTACCAGGTGGTGTCCTGGTTCTTAGTTTACTGGCTTGGCTATGACACTTTGTGGGAGGGGCAGAAAAAAGGAAGTGGACTCTGGAGGCACATGGCCTGGTCCTTCTGCTTAAAAACTAACCATGTGAATGAACTATTCACTTAGCCTTCTTCTGTATGAAAATGAGTGAACCCCATGGACGTAACTCCAAAATCAAATGAGCACACTATCATACATAATCACTCAAAGATGTGATTAGTATTATAACTAAATAAAACTATCTCCCTTAGCATTGCTAAAGTCGATGATTCCTCAAGGTCTCTTATAACTACTTTCATGGTTGTGCTTTTTTCATGAATGTGCTTGCATTTAATAAAATCATTAATTAATATACAATATTAATTGTATTTTCCTTTTATTAGAAGCCATGCCTTGAAAATAAAAAAGTTTTAAAAATACATAAAAATCCACTATATGAAACCAGAAAAAATAGCAAATTAAATCCAAATAAGCAGAAAAGAAATAATAATTAGAGCAGAAATCAATGGAATTAAAAACAGGAAGTCAATAGAGAAAATAAACCAAACCAGAAGCTGGTTCTTTGAAAAGAGCAATGAAAACAATAAGCCTCTAGTCAGGCTAACTAAGAAAAAGAGAGAGGACATACCTTACTCATACCAGAAGTGAAAGAAAGGACATAACTACAGATCTTATGGACACTAAAAGGGTGTAAAGGATTATCATGAACAACTCTATGCACACCATATTTGATAATCTAAATAAAGTGGATCAATCCCATGAAAGACACAATTTGCCAAAACTCACACAAGAAGAAATAGAAGATATGACTAGGCCTATATCTATTAGAGGAATTGAATCAATAAGGAATCGCCTTTCAACACAGAAAGCATCAGGCCCACATGGATTCATTGGTGACTTCTACCAAACATTTAACAAAGAAATTATGCCAATTCTTTACAATCTCCTTCAGAAGAAAGAAGTAGAAGGAGTACTTCCCAAGTCGTTCTATGAGACCAGTGTCACCCTAATTTCAAAACCATACAAAGACATTACAAGAAAACAACATTATATATCAATAAGAGAGCACAAACATAGATGCAAAAATCCTCAACAAAATATTAGCAACTCAAGTCCAATAATGTATAAAAGAATCATACATATGATCAAGTGAGATTTACCTTGGTGAAGCTTGTTCAACATTTGAAAATAAACTAATGTAAATTATCATGTCAACAGGCTAAAAAAGAATAATCACATGATCATATTAATAGATGCAGAAAAACCATTTGAGAAAATACAATTATGTTAAACTCTCAGTAAACTGGGAATAGAACTTCTTCAACTTGATAAAGAATATCTACAAAACCTATAGTCAACATCATACTTAATGGTAAGAAACTTAAAACTTTCCCACTAAGATCAGGAACAGAGCAAGGATGTCCCCTACTGCTACTTCTTTTCAACATCATACTAGAAGTATTAGCTAATGCAATAAGACAAAAAAAAAAAAAAAAAAAAAAAGGAAAGGAAAGGAAACAAAAATCCTAGAACTGATAAATGACTATAGCAAGATGGTAGGATACAGGTTAATATACAAAGCCATTCACTTTTCTTGTATACCAACAATGAGCAAGCAGAATTTAAAATGAACAACACAATGCCATTCACATTAATACCCTCAAAATGAAACACTGAGATATAAATCTAACAAAATCTGTACAATATCTATAGGGGAAAATTATAAAACTGAATTAAGGAATGAGTAAATAAAAAATAAGTAAATAAATGGAGAGATGTTCATGGATAGAAAGATTCAGTTTGTCAAGATGTCAGTTTTTTTTTTTTAAAGATTTTATTTATTCATGAGAGACAGAGAGAGAGAAAGAGAGAGAGGCAGAGACACAGGCAGAAGGGGAAGCGGGCTCCATGCAGGAAGCCCGATGTGGAACTTGATCCTGGGACTCCAGGATCATGCCCTGGGCCAAAGGCAGATGCTCAACCACTGAGCCACCCAGGTGTCCCAAGATGTCAGTTCTTATCAACTTAATCTATGGATTCAATGTAATCTTAGTCAAAATCACATAAAGTTATTGTGGATATTGGCAAATTAATTATAAAATGTATTTATAAAGGGAAAGTACCCAGAGCAGCCAACATAGTAGTGAAGGCGATCAAAGTCAAAGAATGGACAGTACCTGACTTCAAGACATACTATCTAGCTATAACAATCAAGATAATGTTGCATTGACAAAAGAATAAACAAACAGAACAATGGATTAGACTAGAGGGCCCAGAAATAGATCCCTGTAAATACAGGAAACTGATTTTGACAAAGTGCTCCTTTTTAGAAGCAAAGGAGAAAGGCAACAATGGAGAAAAGACAGTTTCTTCAAAAAATAGTGCTGGAACAACTAGATATCCACATGCAAAAGAATACCTTATGCTCTTACAAAAATTATCTCAAAATAAACTTAAATGTAAAACTATAAAAGTCCTGGAAGATAACAAAGGAGAAAACCTAGATGACCTTTGGTATGGCAATAACTTGTTCTTTTTTTTTTTTTTTTTTTTGAAGAGAGAGAGAGAGAGCAGGAGGTAGAGAGAACCTGAAGCAGACTCCATGCTGAAGGCAGAACCCAATGTTGAGTACAGAGCCCAAAGTGGGGCTTGATCCCTTTATCCTGAGATCCTGACCTGAGCTGAAACCAAGAGTCGGTGCTTAACTGACTGAGTCACCCAGATGCCCTGGCAATAACTTTTAAGATACAAACCAAAGACAGGATCCATTAAAGTAAAAATTGATAAGCTGGACTTCATTAAAATTAAAGAATTCTGTCCATGAAACACAATGTGAAGAGAATGAGAAGATAAGCCACCAACTGGGTGGAAATATTTGTAAAAGGCACATCTGATAAAAGATACATCTGATAAAAAAACTGATAAATAACAATATTATTGTCATAATATTCAACAATAAGAAAACAGCCTGCTTGAAAAATGGGCCAAAGACCTTCACAGATACCTCATCAAAGAATATATACACAGGTAAATAAGCATATGAAAAAATGATCTACATCATATATCACTGAGGAAATGCAAATTAAAATAACGAGATACCACTACATACCTATTAGGATGACCAAAATCCAGATCACTGACAACACCAAAGACTGGAAGGGATGTGGAGTAGCAGGAAATCTCAGTCATTGCTGGTGGGAATGAAAAATGGTAATAGTGACCCTGGAAGACAATGTCTTACAAAACGAAACATACTCTCACAGTATGATTCAGCAACCATGCTTTTTGGTATTTACCCAATGGAGATGAAAACATGTCCACACAAAAGTCTGCACACAGATATTTATAGCAGCTTTACTCATGATTGCCAAAACTTGAAAGCAATCAAAATGTCCTTCAATGGGTGAATGGATAACTTGGTACATCCAGTCAGTGAAATATTATTCAACACTAAAAATAAGTAAATTAGGCAAGGTAAACAAAAGTGAAACTCAACTATTGGGACATCATCAAGATGAAAAGCTTCTGTTCAGCAAAGGGAACAGTCAACAAAACTAAAAGGCAGCCCATGGAATGGGAGAAGATATTTGCAAATGACATATTAGATAAAGGGCTAGTATCCAAAATCTATAAAGAACTCAACACCCAAAAATAAAAAAAAAATCCAGTTAAGAAATGGGCAGAAGACTTGAACAGACATTTCTCCAAAGAAGACATATAAATGGCCAACAGACACATAAAAAAATGCTCCGCACCACTTGTCATCAGGGAAATACAAATCAGAACCACAATGAGATACCACCTCACACCAGTGAGAATGGGGAAAATTAACAAGTCAGGAAACCACAGATGTTAGTGAAGATGTGGAGAAAGGAGAACCCTCATGCACTGTTGGTGAGAATGCAAGCTGATGCAGTCACTCTGGAAAACAGTATGGAGGTTCCTCAAACAGTGAAAAATAGAACTACCCTATGACCCAGCAATTGCACTACTAGGTATTTAACCAAAGGATACAAAAGTAATGATTTGAAGGGGTACGTGCATCCCAATGTTTTAGCAGCACTACCTACAATAGCCCAAACATGGAAAGAACCCAGATGTCTATCAACAGATGGATAAAGAAGATAAAGAAATCTATAATATTCATATATATAATAGTTATATAAATGAATAGTTATATAAATGAATATATCTGAATAAATGAATGAGTTATATAAATGAATATATAATAGTTCTATAAATGAATATTCATATATATTCATATATAGTTATATATGAATATTATAGATTTCTTTATCTTCTTTATCCATCTGTATTTATATATAATATATAATATTAGATATTATATATAACATATATATATATATATAACTGAACCATCAAAGAGAATGAGATTTTGCCATTCGCAACAACAACACAAGTGGAGCTAGAGTATATTATGCTAAGTGGAACAAGACAGTCAGAGAAAGACAAATACCATATGATTTCACTCATATGTGGAATTTAAGAAACAAAACAATGAACATAGGGGAAGGGAAGGAAAAATAAAATTAGATAAAAACATAGAGAGGCAAACGATAAGAAACTCTTGACCATAGGGAACAAACTGAGGGTGGCTGGAGGGGAAATGGGTGGGGAGATGGGGTTATGGGCATGTGATGTAATGAGCACAGGGTTTATATGCAACTAATGAACCACTAAATTATACTCCTGAAACTAATACTCTACTATATGTGAACTAACTTGAATTTAAATAGAATCTTAAAAAAAAAAAAGATTTATGAGAGACACAGAGAGGCAGAGACATAGAGGGAGAAGCAGGCTCCGCGTAGGAAGCTTGATGTGGGACTCGATCCTGGGACTCTGGGATCATGCTCTGAGCCAAAGGCAGACGCTCAACCTCTGAGCCACCCAGGCGTCCCAAATTTAAATAAAATCTTGAAATAAAAAAATAAGTAAGCTATTAGGCTATGGGGAGACACAGAGGAAAGTGAAATGATATTACTAAGTGGAAGAAGCAAATCTGAAAAGGGTGCATACTATATGATTCCAAGTAGATGATGTTCTGGAAAAGGCAATACTATGGACACTATAAAAAGACCAGTGATTGCTGGAGCAGGGTAGGGAGAGAGGTGAATACGCAGAGCACAGAGGACGTTCAGAACAGTGGATATACTCTGAGGGCGCCTGGGTAGTTCATTTGGTTAAGCGTTTGACTCTGGATTTCAGCCTAGGTAATGATCTCAGGGTGGTGACATCAAGCCCCATTTCAGGCTCTGTGTGGGCTTGGTGCCTGCTTAAGATTCTTTTCCTCTCCCTTTGCCCCTCCCCTTCTCTAGGAAGAAAAAAAAAAAGAACAGTGAATATACTCTGTATGATACTATGATAGATACATGTCGTTATACATTTGTCCAAATCTGTAGAATTTGCGACACCAAGAGTGAGACCTAGGGTAAACTACAACTTTGGATGATAATAATGTGTCTGTGTATGTTCATCAGTGGCAACAAACATATCACTCTCGGGGGGGATGCTGATAATCAAGAGGCTATTCATGTGTGGGAAAAGGGGATATATGGGAAATTTCTGTACTTTGCTCTCAATTTTGATGTGAACCTAAAACTGCTCTAAAACAATAAATTCTTTAAAGTATGTATATAAACATCCTTAAAACACCTTAAAAAAAACCACCCTCACTAATTCTTCTGAGATGACAGCTAAATGTATTTCCTTCTAGTTTTTTTTTTTCTGTTCACACATACACTTCTTTAGCACAATTGGGATCATATTGTCTATATATTTTGTGATCTTAAAAAAAACAAGAGCAGAGAGCATTTTAGAATTTAAAATTGTGACTGCATAATATATTAGATGGATACACATTAGTGATGATGAATGCATTTAATGAAGTATTAGATGGATCATTCCCTTTTGATTGGATATTTAAGCTATATACAGTTTCTTTTTCATAAATAATATGTAAAAAACGTCTCCATAAACAGATTGTCCACATAACTGATTATTTTCTAGGATAATTTTGATACGGAATCAAAGTACATGACACTTTTGAAAGCTCTTGATAAATATTAACAAATTAATTTCCTGACAGTTTAACTGTCATTAATAGCTTACAAGAGTAGCTAGCTATCTTAGTGTGTCCTGATAGCATTTATTATTTTCTTCTTTCTCAATTTTATGGGCAAAACTATTATCATATTGGCTTTATTTGAATATGCACAACTAATATTTATTAAATATTTTTTATAGGCTTCTTGCCTTTTGTTTTTTTTGAATGCTTTCCATTTGATGACTTTACATCCATGACTCATTTTTATATTGAGAAGTTGATACTTACATTATCATGATTAAAGATAATACTAAAAAGACACACACACTTACAATTTGCTCATTTGTTACAATTTTCCATCCGGCTTGTCATTTTATTGTTTAATTTTGTTTATTAAGACTTGCTTAGACACTTAAAATTCTAATTTTTTTTTACATAATGAAAAACTTTCCAGTATCCTTTTATTGCCAGCTAAGTACATTCACATTTATTTTATTAAATTGATGGGGACCTGAGTTTTCCATCAAGTCTAAAATGAGATTTCATGTGATTTTTTTTCCAAATAGCTATATTCCATTCAATAATTTAGCAAATAATTCATTTCTTCATCATTATTTTGTGATATTTAATCTATGTGTGTTTGAGAAAAATAAATCATTTATCTGAATCTATTTATACCCCAGTTAATTGGTAAATCAAGAAAGCTGAGTAAAGGAAAGTAAAATAAAAAGTGTTCTTTCCCTCCTTGAATATTATATATATTAATAAAATTTATTTGTCAATCTTTTAATGTGGTTCCAGGGCTTTTTTGAAATATGTCCAATTGACTGGAGTTCTCAACCAATTTTCGTGGGTAAGCTACACTGCATCATTTATATTTTCTGGATTTAATGTCTTTAAAGTGGAGAGAGAATTTACAAAAACAAACCCAGGTCAGAAGCCTTGTATTTTCTTTATGCTCTTATTTTTGGTGGCTTAGTTTTCTCTAGTCTTCCTAGAGCACTCAGCACAGTGTTCAGGACAGCAAGAACTCTCCTTCTACTTTCTTACCCACTGATTTCATTGGTTTCATGCAATAATGAAATAAAGTAATTATAATAGGAAAACAACTGCATGAGCAGGTCATAGAGAGACATCACTGGCTTGGGAAGCAAGTGACTCCATCAGTGGCATCAGATATACATGATTTATACAGTATTTCAATTTATTAAATTTATATATTGGATTATTTATTTCAGCAATATAGATGGGATTTAGATATTCACTTCAATTTATTAACACTAGATATAGATGTATATATTTATTTAACAGTAAATATATGGTTTACTTATTTATTTCAATCCCTGAGTGCTCTGTGTTCTGGGCATTGGTCATTTTGCTTTGTGGAGGGGATGGAGAGTATTGGATTGTGCAATCCAAAGACACTGCAAGTGTTTTTTATAATCTGCACAAAATATGTGTGTGAACATGATTTTTTGTTTATTTATACAGTCGGTTTGGGGCTGACTGGGCTGACTATTCTTTTTCAATGATTTTTCATCTTCTACATGAGTAAGTAGTATTTTAATTAATTGTATCTTTATGTTTTGTAGCTTGAAGAACAAAATCTCCCATGTTACTATTATTCTTTATCAAATGTCAGTGAATCTCACCAGTTAAATCTTCCAGTTGCATTTTAGGATAATTTAGAATTTAGAATATCTGACATATTCCACGAGACAAATCTCAGTTGGATTTGCTTGTAACTGAATCAGGCCTATAGAAAAACCGGACAGATTTGATTTTTCTCGGCACATCACAAGCCTTCAGTTATTCAGATCTCCTCTGGGAAATGTCGCTATCTGCCAACTGTACTGAAGTGCTTCGCCCACTCTGTACCCTAAAGATGCCATACCAAGGTGGACAGGTGACCAGGTGACCGCATCTCAGTTCCAGCTGGAGGAGCTGCTGGTTTCCTGGCTCCTGTGGATGGAACAGGGCTCCCCCCCGCCCCCCATGCAGAATTCTCCTGCAACCTTCTCTGGTTCCTCCTGCAGCCAGCTTTGGGCTCCTGACACCACCACAGACACCTCCCTCCGAACACCTTTACCGCCGTGTCATTTCCATTAGACCCGGGTCAGATGGTCTATGCTACACCTTCAGGCTGAACTCCTCTCTGGGATATTTGCATTGTGACCAGATTGTGTGAGAAGAAAACGCTTTCCGAATCGTGATAGCACACTTAAAACGTGTTGGGATTAGAAAGGAAGCAATCAGAAAGACTGGGCCAGAGAAAAGGGCTTTGGCTCGTGCGTCAGTGTACCCGATGCCGCTGCTATCTTGGGTTGGGAAAGTCAGTTTTTGTCTCCTGATTTCCAGTTTCCTTGTGGGTAAAACGAGGGAGTGGGAGTCAATTAAATTTCCTTTTTGGTTCTAGGATTTGTAGTGAACGGAAGTCTTAGGCCGAAAAATCCTGAGTTTAAGTGATGTACCTTTATTTTTGTACAATTCAATTTCTCTTTTGTGCATCCAGTCACTTGGGGGAAGCCCAATTCATCTGGTGTTTTCTCATCCTTGTCTTGCAGGTATGTGCCTAGGTTCCAAAGTCCTTTAAGACTTGAGGCCAGTCTTTTGGAAAGATGGCCATTTTTTCCAGCATCCTTTCCCTGCTTTGCTGTCAACTTCAGTGCAGGGTCTTGGTCAGGAGAGGAGGGCAGGGGCTCCATTCCAGCCCCGCTGGCCTGGACAATGGGCCCTAGAGAGCTGGCAGCCTTTGGGGAGTGAGGCCAGCACCCCAGAGGCTGAACCCTGGATATATCCTATTGTCAGGAATGGCAAGACAGTGACAGGTGGTGGGTCCTGGAGAGAGAGCCCTGGGGCTCTGCATCCCTAGCAGAGGGTATAGGAGTTGGTTGGACCCCAAGGGAGGACAGCTTGTAGCAGACATTAGGCTGAGCAATAGGATGTGGACCACCCTGCGGAGATCCCAATGCCATAGCTTTGCATGGTTGAGCGGAAGTGCTAATGGAAGGCTTCTCTGCAGTCTTGCCACTCACCCACTCTTAGGCTATGTCCAGGAAGTAGCCACAGAGTCTCTGTCTTCTGTTCCCCCAATATTTCTGCTGTCCTCCCCATTGAGACAGGATTCAGCTTTAAAAGAATAGGGAACAGGCCGCCTGGGTGGCTCAGTGGTTGAGCATTTGCCTCCTGCTCAGGTCATGATCCCGGCGTCCTGGGATCGAGTCCTGCATCAGGATCCTGGCAGGCTTCTCCCTCTGCCTGTGTCTCTGCCTCTGTCTGTCTCTCTCTCTCTCTCTCTGCCTCTCATGAATAAATAAATAAAATCTTTAAAGAAAAAAAAAGAGTGGGAAACATGTATTGATCTTTTGAAATTGGCCCTTGTTGATTTATTTGGATGTTGATGACTATTCCATTTTTGTCGCTTCTCATCTCTGAGGACTCTGTTTGGCATGATAATCTTTGATATGATATTTTCTTCTTTTCCCTTGTATCCGGCCCCTGGGGCTGGCTCGTGAAGGAAGCAAGCCAGTCACTTGTTCATAGTTGTGTGTGCGATTGTAAAATACCAGTTTCAACCATGTGAAAATGCTCTTTCTCAGGTCAAAACGGTCAAATGTTAGTGCTTTTGAATTGACCTAAATGGAATTATGAAATGAATGGCATGATGAAAACACGACAGGTCTCACTTTGTAGAACTCTTCCATTTCCCTACAGTCTCTTTCACTCCCCTTATTTGATGGAGGTGGCTGGTCCTCGGCCCCCTGCCTCGGCCCCCTGCCTCATGCATGGGACAGATGGGACAGGACAGAGCCGTCTCCGGCCTCGGCGTCTCAAAGCCCAAGTGTTTGGGCAATGGTTTTCAGCTGGGGCAGAAGGGGAGTCCTTGTTGGCACATCTGGGGAGGGGACAGTGCTGCTGACATCTGGTGGGTAGAGGCCAAGGCTCCTGCCAAACCTCATCCCGGGAACAGGATGCCCCACAACAAAGAGGTAGCCAGCCAGAGAGGTCAATAGTGCCCAGGCTGAGAAACCTTGCCTCAGGAGTCTTGAGGAAACCAGGAGCAAACAAAATATTTTGGAGAAACATCAAGGAAGGATGGACTCCCTCCCTCCCACACATCCTCCTTTTTCCACCAAGACTAGAAAAATGTGATGTCAAACTCAGGGTGAGAGAGAGAGACACAGGGATTTTTTATTGTTGTTGTTCTTCAGAAATTTCTTCAGAATTTGTACAGTGAGTATTAGTGGAAATACAAAATGAGCTGGACACATTTTGTTTTTTTTTTTTTTTTTTTTTTAAATTTATTTGTGATAGTCACAGAGAGAGAGAGAGAGAGAGAGAGAGAGAGAGAGAGAGAGAATGAGGCAGAGGGAGAAGCAGGCTCCATGCACCGAGAGCCCGACGTGGGATTCGATCCCGGGTCTCCAGGATCGCGCCCTGGGCCAAAGGCAGGCGCCAAACCGCTGCGCCACCCAGGGATCCCGAGCTGGACACATTTTGTAAAACATTTCAGAATAAAGTGGGAAGTTAGCACTTCAGTTCCATTCATTCTTAGTGATTACTTATTCACTGACAAGTGGTTTCCGAATACCCCCTTCTCTGAGGTTTATGTGCAGTGATAGACAGGAACAAGGTTAGGAGAGTCTAAGCTTTAGAACACTTCCAGATTGCTGCAAGTCTCTTGAATGTTTCATCTCTGATTTTCAACTGCAAGGGTTTTTCAACTGCTCATTTTTGACACGTGTTTATCGGAGCTAGAGTGAACAAACAGCCCTGTTCATTCATTAATCCCACACCTCAAACCCAGAGTGTGCAGGCTCTTCTCATTAATCTTCTCCCTCCTCTTAGGCAGTAGCTGCAATGAACCACTCCAGGGAATTATAATTGCCTTTAAAATTTCATCATACATTAGAAAAGGAGCTAAAAGATTTGGGGTAGGGAATTACAAATGCAAGAATGATGTGCATATTTAGTTTTAAATATTCAAATTAACTTGATTTGTACTATTTGCATAAAGATTTCTGGTTTTATTTTAATATTCAAAAACATGTTTTCTGAAGTGCCCTTAGAGCTAAAACAAACAAAAAAAAATTTTCTAAGTGTGTGTTCAGGGTTGTGAGATGGGAGGAGAAGTCAGCAGAAAGGGTACAGGGCTAATTTGTTTTTTTTTTTTTTTCCCCAGAGGCTATCAAATTCTTCTGACTCTTAACGTTTACATAAAAAATAAATTGGCAGGATCAATGTTCCAAGGGGCTGTCTTTAAGGACACTTCTGTGTCTGTGGGAAGAGTCGGACCTAAGGCTGAGTAACATCAACTGTGATGATTATGTAGCAGTGCGCGGAACTTCACAGAACTGGTAAAACTTTAGGGAGTTTGGTAAGCTAGCCATGAAACACAGCCACTATGGAAAATCCAATGATATACACCTAGAATTAAAGACAATTATATTAGAGACCAAGGTAATAAAGGCTTAAAGTGCATCACTGACTATAGTCTTACCTTTTACTATTATGTATTTTATCCACAGGGTGGATATGTTGCCTAATGTGCTACTGTGCGTGTCTTCCAAACTCGGCCTTCAGTGACATCATGTTGGCAGCTTAAAAATCAGCCCACCCCGGGGCGGCGGGGCGGGGGAGGGGGGGTATGGAAATTGGCATGGAAATTGGCAAATGCTACCAATCAGGGCTGCTGACCCTACTCCCTCCTCCTCTCCACCAACAGGTAAGCATTTATCAGCTTGCCAATGATATAATAATGATGTTAACATGGGCAAGAGGTCCTGGGAAACCTCTGCCTTACTAATAATGTCAAATAAAGTGGAAAAGGAAAGCACGCTGACCTCATTGAGGACGGACGCAGAGGCCAAGACCTCCATTCTCAAGCCACGTGCACACAGATGGCAGCGCTCTTCCAGGTTTTCCAGCCTGCTTGGAAAGAACAACTCTTCCTCCCACAAGAGGGAAAATGCACTACGAGTGGACTTCAACACATGAGGAAGCATTTGGGATGGGAGACCATGAGGTGAGAGTAATAGCTTAGACAGAGACGTCACCTCACTGTGATTTGTCGTGTGACTCTAGACAAGCCACCTTCCCTTTAGAATGGACATTCAGAGGATTGAGGGACAGCAGTGAAATGAGCAGATTTGCCCCTTAAAAAGATCCTTCCAGTGTCTTCATGGGGTTTGGAAGTCAGGGGCAGCCTGGAAACAGGGAGACTGATTAGGATATTGGAGCTGTTCACTCCAGTGAGAAACTGAGGAAAGACAGCTGTGAGCAGGGCCAGCAGGGATGGTTTATGAGTCTGGGTGTTGCAGGGCACACCGCCGAGCACACGGTGGGCACTTGGAAATGACCTGGTTGATCAAAGTGGTTCAGCTGTGCTATTTTTCACACTCTACAGTCTCTCCTTATGTTTGGGGCTAGCAGTTTTGCTTCAAATGCAATAGAAGAGGCTGGATTACATTTGCAGGACCTCCTAGCTCATCTCTCAGTTCGGGTTATGGTTACTTATCTACAAAAGTAAAAGTAATAGTAAAGTGTGTCTGCAGAAATATTAAGAGAAATTTCCTCATAATAAGTGAAGAAAAAAAATGAGGAGTTATAATTTAGAGCAGTGGCTTTTGAACTTTGGACCAAGGTTTAATATAAGAAATACATTTTTAAAAAATATTTTATTTATTTATTCATGAGAAATACAAAGAGAGAAGCAGAGACACAGGCAGAGGGAGAAGCAGGCTCCCCACGGGAAGCCCTTTGCGGGACTTGATCTCAGGACCCCAGGATCATGACCTGAGTCAAAGGCAGATGCTCGATCCCAAGATTGAGCCACCTCAGGTGCCCCAGAAATACATTTTTTAGCATAATTCAGTATATTCACATATACTAAAAAAAGTGTGTATATAGATAAAAATGAAACATCTGCATAAAATATTACTTTATTGTGTGCAAGGCACACAGATATATTTTTATCTTATTCTATTTCACTCTAAAGTGCTGTTCAAGACTCTAAATTGATCTCATGACCCACCAGTGAGTCAAAACTCACAAACTGGAAAATGTTCTTCTGGTAGGATGAGAAAATGTCATTTATGTTTTCTATTCAAACATATCACTTGAGTCTGAACAGTATATAAACAATTTGTAGAAGAAGTTAAATGTATAAAAATATTTACAAAACAAACAATAAAAAAATCTCTGACAATCCGTCTCATCAGACAAAACGTTCGCCTGACCCAGAGAGCCCTGCAATTCTCCATCTTCGTCAGCGCAGTAAATGTTAAGTCTCTGTCCTGCTCAAGAATGTTCCAAAGGTGATAGGACTTTGTCTCGCCATATGTGTGTCATGCACCTGCTCTTACGGTAAGAGCGGTAAGAGCAAGCACGATTCTCCAACTAGGGAACCCCCACTCCACATGGCAACCAAATTTTCCCAGTGTGTTTTCACCTACAAGTACACTTAAACCAAACCACTTTAGCAAACCATTAGAACAAGAACATGGGAACAATATAGCAACCTGGGCTCTGCGCCTGCCGTCTCAGTACATGGCACCAACGGCCTCTTGGTTCTTTCCTGAACCATAGCGCCTTTGCAGAACCAACAGGATTTAGAGCACATTTTAGACTTATTGCAACATATGATATGAAAAAGAAAACTAATTTCTTTATTGGCGTAGATCACATAAGTATAAATCAATGACATTATTTTGAGGGGGAGATATAAACCAAGCACAAGGTGAGTTATTCATCTCGATCATATACTTGAAGATCAATCCATTGTCCTACAGAATTTTTCAAACTCTCTACCTCTAACTCCCCGCGTGTCTTTCCTCCCCAGATGGTCCAAAGCTTCCTACCGAATTCCTGGCCTCGGTCTCAAGACCTGCTTTGGATGGACACATGATCCATGGAGAAGGATGTCATGGTTTGGACTCATGATGAGCCATCATTGTGTTCAACTTCAGATTCAGCTGTAAAAGGGAATCAAGCTGATTCTGTCAGTAGCCTCTTCTCACTGGAGTGGGTCATCTCCAGAAAGTTCCACCAGCTGAATGGACCAACGGTGGCAAAAGCTATTGCTAGTTAGACGTTTGCCGTGAAAACTGGCTTATGATGGAGCAATTGCTGTGCTGGAGGCTTTGTGGTTCCAGCTTCTAATGAGACAAAATTGCTTTGCTTAATTATATTATATTACATCGGTGGGAACTTGGGACATGCTTCAGGTGGCTAGAAAGCAGGCCTGGAACTTTAAGCAACAAATGCTTGGATGAACTCAAGCATTCTGGGTTTTCCTGTGCCTAATATGTTACATTGCTATGTTGATATGTAATGTCACAGATGGTAATATTAGTCATGAAAGAACAAAGAAGCCAAGTTCATAGCCAAAGGAAAGTTAAAAGGGGGGGACAAAAAGTGAACTTACCCTACAAACAGGTTTTTCTTATTGAAAACATCTTAAACACCATCGGACACCTTCTCAAGATCCATGTGTTGGCACAAGCAGATGGGGAAGACTATAAATCTCGGAAACTGGCTTAGCTCCCACTCAAGAACTAAAGCAAGGAGTGTGGTGAAATCAAATTCAGCAATGAATGGATGATCCTAATTTAACAATGGGCAGCCTTCCCACAAATTCTCATGCAAACCAGTGGTGGCTTCCTCTTTTTTTAATTAACTACACAGCCTTTCCAACCAGAAGATTTAAATGTTTACTTCTGTTTGCTTTGCGTCATTTGCATTTCTTTCGATTCTAAAAGCAAATTAACCCCTTAGGCCTAGGGGGGGCATCCTTTTGAAGAAGCAGAAAAAATTGGAAAAAAAAAAATTAGGAAGTGAAACTCTCTACTCACTGCAGGTCTTCCCATCTGACTCAATAAGATGGCTAGTATTTTGAATGACAACAATGGCAGAGCAATTTATATGCAATGGACAGTGTTTCCTTGGGAAACTGGGAGGTAGAGAGCAAAATCTAGATTCAAATAATGCTGCTTTTACAAAAAAAAAAAAAAAAAAAAGAAAAGAAAAAGAAAAACCCAGAAAGAAAAAAAAATTCCTTACATTCCTAAGAAGGAAGAGCAGATGAGCTATTGAGGCATGTCAAGCCATGTGAAAGGTAAATTCCTTCTTTGCTTGAGAAATCGCACTGAATTCTTCTCCCCCTCATCCTTCAGATGAAATGTAGGAGGTACAGAGACAAGAGGACTATTTCACCTACTCAGTATGCCTCTTGTCGCTGCCTTCTCCTAGGCTTGAGCACCTGGGTTATGACGAAGAGGGGCCCTGTAGCTGAGCCTGACTCCACGAGCTATATTTGGAGGCTGCAGAGACAGAGAAGGGCTGGCTTGGGTACTCTAAATGGTTGTAGTACAGGATAATTAGATGGAATTGTACACGGAAAAAATTTGTTAGAGTTACCAAAAATATTTCCTAACGAGAAGCCTGTTGTGCTCTGAAGTAGTCAAAGGGATGCAATGAATATTTCATCTCTTGAAACATTTAACAGAGAAAGGGATGCAGGAATAGAAAGTGTATCTTGGAGCTATTTTCTGTGGGGTAAGAGTGGAGATCATCCATCTTCCTGGCCTTTATTTCTGCTCACCCAATAGGGCGGAGGGAATGGCGGGCCTGGACACCAGAAACCACATCATCAGAAGAGATCGAATCTTCAGATATGAAGAGTTGGAGAGGAATCTTATTTCTATGTCTTCTGTAGTGAAAAAACAAGCGTTCTTGACTTTTTCTGCTACTTACTTTCCTTTAGTAGATCTACTGCATTCTACTGCGAATGCTAAAGGTATTTCTAGTTCTAGGAAAATAAGCAGTACATTTTTGGTTGATTGATAGTGAGTGCAGATAATTTATGGAACACAAAGGAACAGCACTCACGAAATTTCGAGAATGAAAGTGATTAGGGTATCTTTGGTCATGAGAAAAGAATTATCTAAAGAGAAGGTACCATCATGGGGGAAGGAAGCAGGCCTCAGCTTGGTGATCCAGGCCTGTACAACACCAAAACTCTCAGTTAGTTAATGAGGTTTTATACACGATATTTATTTGACTGCATGTTTCCTACATTTAACTGGTTGTTGGGCTTGTGCTTTGACTCTCGGTGATGTTCACTACCTGAAGACACAATTAGCTCAGCTATCTCTGGTGGTATTACAGAGGACTTTTCAAACTGGGATGTGCCTAGGATCACCTATAGAGATTTTGGCAAATTACGTACTCTGATTCCGTAAATCTGGGAATGGGGACTGAGATTCTGCATTTCTAATAAGCTTCCGTGTGATGGCGATGCTGCTAGTCCGTGGGCCACATTTTCAACAATGAGGTATTGCATCATTGCCTGATCTTAATTCCACTTTCTTCCATGGATACAAACTAGTAAAAGATATTTTCCTTGTGTAATATCCACAAGGCACGCATTAAATGTTATGTTTCATTGTTTCTCATTGTTTCAAATCCCTTTTATGTTTCCTAGAGCAAACTCTGATGGCATATTACAAAATCATTTGAATCTGGTGGTCCCCAACCCTGGCTGCATATTACAGTCACTTGGAGACCTTTTGAAAATAAAAATGCCCAGCCCCTGTCCAAAGCCAACTAAGAATTTCTGGAAGTGATGCTAAGACATTATTTTTCTCCCCATCTTTTTACTGGGTAACGTTCAAATTTATAGAAAAGTTGAAGGAATAGTATATTGATTACCCATATACCCACCAGAGTTGAAAGATTAGCTTAATGACTACCCATATACCTAGATCCAACAATTATGGACATTTTGCTATATTTAAATTGTTTAACTGTACAATTTCACTTTAGCCAAGTCGGAGGTTCTAAACCAGGGGCAGTTTAGGCCTCCAAGGAACATGTGGCAATGTCTGGAGACATTCTGGTTGTCACAACCTGGAAGGGGAGCAGCATGTTATACTGCTATCTAGAAGGTCATAGCCAGGGATCCTGCTAAACTTGTAATGCATTGGACAATTCTCCACAGCAAAGAATTGTCCAACCCAGAATGTCAATAATGACAAGGTTGAGGATCCCTGATCTAAATATGATTAATACTGAGCCATCTGTAAGTATCTTGAAGATATCTTCACTTTTCACTCCTGAATATTTCAGCATCTCCACAAACAGTGTTCTCCCAGGTAAGTGATAATGTCAACATCACACTTAAACTGATGATCAGTGTGAGGCACCTGGTGGCTCAGTTAGTTAAGTGTCTGACTCTTGATCTCAGTTCAGGTAGGTCTTGATCTCAGGGACATGAGTTCAAGCCCAGTGTTGGGTTCCATGCTGGGCAGGAAGCTTAATTTAAAAAGAAAAAGAAGAAAGAAAGAAAGAAAGAAAGAAAGAAAGAAAGAAAGAAAGAAAGAAAGAAAGAAAGAAAGAAAGAAAGAAAGAAAGAAAGAAAGAAAGAAAGAAAGAAAAAGAAAGAGGGACAATCAATGATTCCTTAATATTTTCGAATAGTCTATATTTAAATTTTCTTAACTGTACCCTAAACAGGTTTTAAAAATTTTTATGTTTTTTTTTTTTAAAGATTTTATTCACTTATTCATGAGAGACAGACAGAGAGAGAGAGAGAGAGAGGCAGAGACACAGGCAGAGGGAGAATCAGGCTCCATGCAAGGAAACCAACATGGGACTCGATCCTGGGACCCCAGGATCATGCCCCGGGCCGAAGGCAGGCACTAAACTGCTGAACCACCCAGGGATCCCCTATGGGTTTTTTTTTTTTAAGATTTTATTTATTTATTCATGAGAGACACAGACAGAGAGAGGCAGAGACACAGGCAGAGGGAGAAGCAAGCTCCATGCAGGGAGCCTGACGAAGGACTTGATCCTGTGACTCCAGGATCACGCTCTGGGCTGAAGGCAAGTGCTAAACCATGAGCCACCCCGGGATCCATTTTATGGGGTTTTTAAAACCAGAACTCAATTAATATTTGTGTGTTGCATTTATCATTTTTTTCTTAGTCTTTAAAACTTAGATCAGTCTTCTGAACTTATTCGTGTTTTTTTTTCTTTACTTTTTGAAGGGATCAATTCATTTTTTTCATATTTTGGGTTTGATTGGATTGGCTTTTTTTTTTTTTTAATTGCTTAACATGTTCACTTTTGGCAGGAATATTTCCAGTGACACCGGGCACCTTATGTTGCCTCCTAACAGCAGCTACATAATTCCTGGTTTCCTGTCTAGAGTGTTGCTACATTCCATCACTTGGCTCAGGCACTGACCTCACTCATTTTAATCCCTCCCTGTGAGTAGCAAATACTCTTTGGGATTATTTTTTGGCATCTGAGAATATCTTAACCCTCAACAAATTTCACCTAGTAGTTTGGGCATCCATTGAGTTTCCTTGCCTGAATCTAGAAAACTGGAAGTTTCAGACATTTCTATTTCTTCATTTATTTATGTTATGAATTAACATGGATCTTTGTGAAATATGAGCTGTTGCATGCAAAGATGGAATGAAAGTCATCAAGTGGAAATCTATTGCATTTACCATGAAGAAAGTGATTTATAAATTTCATTATTTTCATTTGTTGGCTGGAATTCTATGAGAAAAGTGCCTTCTTTTATCAACTGGACATGGACTATAGTTTCTTCTAAAAAGGCAGGATAAATGCTCAATTTTTTTCTTTCACTTTCAATTTTCAGAGTAGATTTCAGAATATGCAGTTGAATTTACAGTTCTTGACTGGTTATTCCTAATATTGATTTTTATGTATCATGGGATATGGCCCCAAATCATTGGAAATAGCAGGGGTGTTTGCAGTCAGAGAAAGGGAAGAAAAACTAGAAAAATTTCTTTTAGAATAAATTTTGAAAATACCATATATATTAATATAGATTTTGGAGCATCTAGATGTCAACTTTTCTTTTGAAGTCATAGAAAGGGAATATATCTTTAGTAAAGATTCTTATAGAATATCAACTGTTAGATGGAGGATGGATTGAAAGTCACCCAGTTGAAATCTCTTCCTTCATAAGTTAGACTATGTTTGAAGAGCCTGTTTAGTCTCTCTTGCATCCAGGGGTGGTAAGTGATGTGTGAAAGCCAAACTCTCTTCAGACAACAGTTGAACAAATATTCAGTCAGGTTCTTGGATTGAAAGACTGTTGTATTTGGAAATCGTTTTCTGCAAGGGAAAATGAATATATTACAGGAAGTGACTGGAACCAGTTTTACACCCTTTGTTTCAAAGCCTCAAGTTCTTTATATCTCAGCCTAGAGTCTCATTTTGGTTGCTTTTCTTTGGGAAGAGGAATTGTTAGTCTGCTGGTAGTGTTTAACTCATTTTGATGTCCTACATGGGATTCTTAGACCCAACCCAAAATGTATACCTGGGGAGACGAAAGTTAGTTCCTTTAGTTCACTGTCTGGTCTGACCTTAATGCAAAGCTCTGCCTTCAGTTCATAACATGGCAAATTTGTTTTTATGATGAATAAATGGACGCTTTGCACCGAAAGCTTGCAGGCGTCATCCAGATGTCTCAAAACTTGAGCGAGCACATGGAATTGGTCACATGGAGGCTTCTGTTAAACCCAAGGCACAATCTGGAGAGAAGATGCATTTTTTTCAGGGTCTGGAAATTTTAACAGTAACTGGCAGCTACTTCATTTTCAAGATAATCCTGTCACTGTTTCTGGTTACAGGCAGGGGTGGGGGCGGGGGTAGGCTTTGGTGGCTTGCTGAAATTGGGTGGAGATGTTGTCATGTTGGCGCCCGCAGCGTGAGCACAAATAAGCTCTAGAGCAAGGGACCTGCCATCGTGTTACTTTCGGTCACTTGAGGACCAAACTGGTGTGGGTGTGATGAAGGAGAGGGAGGGAGAAAGAAAAACGAGGATGAATAAATGAGTTCTGGGAACACAAAAGCAATTGGTTCATTCAGGCAGACTTTTACTTTTCTAATAGTTGTTTGGTCGGATCCTTAATCCTTAGCCAAGTGACTCCCTGTGGACCCATTAACTCATTATTGTATCTTTTAAAGATGTGTCATCAAAGCAACCATTTCCCAAGTCACCAAACCATCCTCTGGGTCAGCCTCTGTTGGGCCCGTAAGGTCTGGTAAACTGATGAGTCCATTGTCATGAGTCGGCCAGGGCCAGGCTCCGTCTCTCACTCTTGTTCCTTGTCACTGGTGGCAGATGAGTAGACAGTCACCAAATTTTGCTTGATCATGCTTGACAAACAAAAACAAAAATAAGACACTGGGCAAACGTACTTCAATTTTCTTTTCATTGAAGTGAGGGAGTCCCTTTATTCTTCCCTACGGAACAGCAGCAGAAAGAAGCTACTCCCAGATTGGTTTACCGCCATGGCCGTTTTCATCTCCTTGCTTGTTCTGATGAGGCAAAATGTTAATTTCACTAATTTGGGCCTGAAATTAAAGAGCCCCATGAAAGAATCAACCATGCATATTGGTGATTTTCTTTTCTTTTCTTTTTTTAAGATTTTATTTATTTATTCATGAGACACACAGAGAAAGAGGCAGAGACACAGGCAGAGGGAGAAGCAGGCTCCCTATGGGAAGCCTGATTCGGGACTTGATCCCAGGACCCTGGGATCACGTCCTGAGCCACAGGCAGACTCTCAACCACTGAGCCACCTAGGGGTCCAGATGGGTGATTTTAATATATGTATATAATATATAATATGTGAGAGGTCCTTTGGCTAATGGCAGAGGTATAGCTTCAAAGCACTTCTGTCCCCTTAGAAAGCAATGCAGAAGCCCTGGAAAAAAGAACACATTTAGCAACATCGGGGAGCTTGAACTACCAGCTAGGAGGACCCAAGTGTTAGCATCACCCTTTCCTTTTCAAAATTGTATTTGTACCTAACTATGTACATAATATAATTCCTATGTGTATAATTACTTCCTATATTGTATGTATTAGAAACACTTGAGCTTAGACCATATAATGCACAAAATACAAATAGTTACCATCTGAAGCAGAAACATCATGAAAAACACAGCAGAAAACAAATGATTTGCACAACTTGCAGCATCAATTGATCAATGTTGTCTGTAAGCTTCTTGGTAAAAGCCCTAAGACAAGTGTGAAGACCATTAGAAAGCATCTCAAGAGGGGTCTCCCCGTTTCGCCCTTGAGCCCTATTACTTTTTACTTGCTTGATGAAATCACTCATTGACTTAGCGAAAATTTATTAGATACCTACTGTGTGCCTGACATATGACAGATTTTAAGGATTTAAAAAAATCTTAATGATAATAACGACAAAAAGACAGCCTCCTGGAGAATTTCCATCATATGGGTATATATGCTACTAGATTTAATCATGAAATATAGGTGCTACAATAAAAATAAATTCCTAAGTGGTGGAGGCTCAAACAAAGGAGAGACAAATTGCATTTCATGAGGAAGCTGGGTTGGGACAGTATTGAGACGTGACATGAGAGCTGCTACTGAACGCTAACAGTCAAGGTTTGCCCCTAACAGTGAAACAGATTTCTGAGCACAGCCTCTCACGTGGTCAAAAGTGAACGCGGCACATACTTTTTTGTTTTGTTTTATTTTGACTTTTTTCTTGAGCAAACGTTTGTGTTCACATTTCCCTTTATATACTTCTAGAATAAACAGAGGAACAAGGGATCCATGTTGGGGGGGTGTTGGGGGGGTGTAAAGCCAGGGCCACTTTTGACATAGTAGGGAGATAAGATCTGCCCTCCTCAGGGAGCAGCAATTTAGAGGTGACAGGTGCCAGTGGGGAGGAGTACTTGAGACAGTACAGAAAGGGGCACAGGAGAAGGAGATAAAAAGGGAGAAGAATCTTAAAAGAGAAATTAAAAAAAAACTAAATATTATTTGAAAGCGACTTAAACTACAGGAATTAACACGATGAAGGGGGAGCTTGCTGTTGGTCATTAGAGAGGGAGCCCCGAAGAGTAGGGAAGATGAGCACCCTCTCTGTCATTTGGGGAAGGAAGTTTGCACCCAGGGGGCTGCAGGACACAATCTGTTACGAATTCTCTGAATCTCAACCTTATATTAACGCACAGGGGCTCATTTTCAAAGGGGTCTGAGGGAAGCTTGTCACCCTACTCCCACAAAATAAATAGGAGCTGTGTGTCTGAAATTCCTCCGAGCCCTGAAAAAGTTAGCCCCTTTTAATGTCATTATATATTTTAACCATTCGAAACCAATTTATAACAGACATGAAAGTATTTTGTCTACAGAAGAGTTGGCACACAGCGCTGCCCACGCTAAACATTTCCAACAAGCCCCATTCACGCAGCTCCCTCCTGCCCTGGAGTTCTGGGCCTTCTGCAGTGGTTCTCTAACAAGGAGGCGTCTCTAACGGGGGTAGGGAGAGCATCTATCCATCTCCTGTTGCAGAGACCCCTGAGCAGCCCCTGAAATTCCCTCTGTGTCTCTCAGGAGGTTACGCTTTAAAAAATAGCAAGGAGCTTCTCAGTTTAACCTAGACGACAGTCCACCTCCACTCCGGAGCTGGACACCACACGTTCTAACATCTCTGTGTGGAAGGCTGCGAGGCAACCAGGGGGGTTGAGGGGAGACACCTCCCCGACTTTCCACGGGTCTCAGAACTCTGGAGCATTTTCTTCTTGTGCCACCTCCTCTTTTTCCCTTCCTTCCTTCGTCTTTATTCCCTCTTTTTTTTTTTTTTTTTTGTCCCTTTTCTTGGCTTCTTTTATCCTTTGCCATTTCTCATGCCTCTTACACCACACAGAGCAAAGAGCAGTGCTGCTATTTTCTGTGAGAATGTAGAGAAACAAACTGAGAGGCACTTGCACTTGCAGGGACCTGGGTCAGAGCCTCTGCAAACCACATAAGTGAAAGGACATGTCCAAAGTCACACACTGCAGGGTGGCATCATGGTCAGATTGGGAATGCCCTTGGAGGCCAAGAACCCTCCTTAATACTGAAAGCCTGGCTCCACTCACCTGTTCCGCACTCTGCTCTGTATGGACGACCACTGACCACAAAGAAGCGATCGTGCTGCCCCTACCCCCTTTGAACAATAAAAACTCAATTTTTAATTTTATCATGTCTCTGCCCTGAGGAGAAACATGGACTCACTGACCCTCCACTAGTTTGGGGTTGTCCCATGGTCTCCGATGGACCCATGGTCTACTTTTGTCTCCTCCTCCAGTGGATTGCCATCCCTTCCCTGCAAAGGACTGCTCCAAGCCCATCAAGGACATTGTAATCTCTCCCCACTCTGGTTTTTGGGGACAGAGAGGTGTAAGGAGAAGCTTCTACCCAGGACTGCTAGGAAAGGGATTCTACTCTCTGCTTCTCCCCCACACCCCAACCACTTGAGCAAGAAATCACATTGGTCCATTGCTGCTGGAAGCCACTGAGGACCACAGAGGAACCAGTAAAAGGACAAAGCTCATGCCCAATGCCCAGTGAGCAGAGGAAGGAACCAGAAAGAATTGCATCATTGTCTGGGCCCTGGTTCACCCCATCCTGAAACTTTCCCCTACCTCTTAGGTGAAATAGGAAATTTCACGAAAAACAATATCTGTTATAAGGTCTATTAAATGAAGTCAGACGTGTCTAAGTTGATATACTTTCTAATTTAAAAAAGAAAAAAGAGGTTTTTTATCTTTCTTCTTTCCTTTTTTTCTTCCTTCCCCCCTTCCTTCCTTTTCTTCCCCTCTCTCACAGTGTTGGCTAGTGACAAGCAGCAGGATGGCCAACTCTCCTCATTTTCTTGAGACTAAGGAGTTTTCTTTTGGATGTAAACATCCGTGTTAAGAACAGAATGATCCAGGGCAGACAAGGATGGTTGGTCACCCTATAAGGTTAGGAAATGGAAGGTCACATACTCCTGAATATTTAGATGCCATTTTTCTTGAGGACAAACTTTTGATCAAAATCTGCCATCATTCTCATTATCCAGAAATAATAAAAATAAATAAATAAAATAAATAAAAGCAAGAGCTGTAGAACCAAGTTTCTAGGTTAGAGAGGTCACCAGTTTTGTTTCTAAAGAACTCTGTGAATAGAATAAGCCCTAGTGCTTAATATATACGAAAACACTTAGTATTTAAAACCATGAGTATGAGGAAGGATAGCGGTCTGGGAGAGGACAATGGGCTCCATCTATTAAAAATACTCGTTTTAAAACCTGAGAATGAGAAAGGTCCAGGCTACCAGTAACAAGAAGAGGGGAAGACGAATTCTCCAATCTGCCCCCAAGCCTAAAGGTCACGTGAAATGTCCCAACAAGAAGAGTGTGTATCGAACTAGGGGTGGTAGAAAGGGAGGTGGGTGGAGGGTGGGGGTGGGGGTGACTGGGTGACGGCACTGAGCGGGGGACTTGATGGGATGAGCACTGGGTGCTATTCTATATGTTGGCAAATTGAACACCAATGAAAAATAAATTTATAAAAAAAAGGAGAAATTAAACAAACACAGAAGAATATGTGGGTTCTCATTCCTGGCCTTACTTGGCTTCTCTTACCTGGCTACCAAGATGGCTCTCCAAGAATGCTGGAGGTTCTCTATTGAAGTGCTTTACTTGTCCTGTTGGAAGAAAAAAAAAAAAAAAGAGCAGGGTGGGAGGTGGAGAGGGAAAGAAGGAAGGACGGATAGAAGGACAGAGGGAAGGAAAAGGAGAAAAGAAAAAAAATGAATGAGAGACAGATTCTGAGCACACTTAGCCAAGATCACAGAGCTACTAAATGGCAGAGCTAAGGTAAAATCATAGCCTCTACCTCGACTTTGTTCTTTCACATTTTCAGAGATGCTTGTTCATTCTCATGTTATCATGTTCCCATCACTCTTATTTACATATATTCTGAGGAGAAAGGGATCTAATGATTGGAAGAGGCAGGAGAAGCCATGTGACCCTGCACCCAAATGATCCCAAGTGTCTGAATTTCCCTAGCAGTGGAAACATGTTATGAATATCTGATTTTCCCCTCACTTTAAAAATTCGTATTCCAGTGCCTGCTTTCCTGCTTCTGCATCTGGTGGATGTCTAACTATGCACTTCAGAATTAACACTCGAACATTCTTACCTGCCTCCCCTCACTAGGATAAAAGCCTGTGAGATGAGGCATTTGTTTATTCTGTAGCAGCAGCTCTCGGATCAGTGCCTAGCATACATTGTTAGAAAAATATTTGTTGAACAAATAAAAATATTTTTTTCTATTCAGAACCCTCCAAAAGCTTCCAACTTGATTCAAAATAAAAACTGAAGTCCTTGTAATGGCCTTTGTGACCCATCTCTCCATCCCAAGCCACTCTCCTTTCTTTCTCCCTTGCTCGCTCAGCTCTGACCTTGGGCCCTCTGTGAGCCTGGGACATGCTTGTCTGGCAGCTCCCACCTCAGCCTTTGACCCTCTCTCCTTCTTGCTCCAGCTTCTAGGAAGCTCCTATTGGCAAACTTGTCTCTAGCATTTTCTCTCACGTTCCTCAGGTCTCTGCTTGAATGACAGGGCATTGGAGCCTTCCCTGACCACATGGCACAAAATAACATTGTCCTTACTATGCACTTTCCGTCCCCCCTTAGCCCGTGTGCCTTTTTTCCCTCTACAGTACACCATGATCTTACATATCATCTATTTATTGATTTATTGCCTATGCCTCCCCCTGCCCCCGACCTCACCCCACTAGTGTGTAAGCTTCATGAAAGGAGTGATGTGGTTTTGTTGCTACTGTGCTCTAGTCTGGCATGGGTGAGTTGCTTAATAAATATTGGTTGGATGGATGAACAAATAAATGGTTTTACATGGGTTTTTTAGTTATTCCTTTTTCTTGTTACATTTACTAAAAACATCTTTCCCATTTCACATCTCATAATTTCTTATGATATTTTAATCCTGTGCAGAAGTTATTTCTTATATAATTAATTCTGTCTTCTCCTTTGTAACTGCACTTACCTGAAAAATCCCTCCCTGGCTCAAACACCTATTAAAGACACACTTATGTTAATTTTTTTGCTTTTTATTTTTATTTTGTTTAATATATCTGGAATTCACTGTTTATATGATCTAATATAAACAATAAATAGATTATTTTCTAAAGAAAAAATTTCTGTGTATAATATATTGGTTAGGATTATTGACTAATTCATTCATTTATTAAAAAAGATTTTATTTATTTATTCATGAGAAACCCAGAGAGAGAGAGGCAGAGACATAGGCAGAGAGAGAAGCAGGCTCCATGCAGGGAGCCTGATGTGGGACTCGATCTCAGGACCCCAGGATCATGTCCTGAGCCAAAGGCAGAGACTCAACCACTGAGCCACCCAGGTGTCTCATACTTTTCTGATTGTTACAATTTTGTGATGGTGTTTTAATACTGCACTTATGTTTCTTGAGTTAAATTTTGTTTCCTCTTAATTTTTAAGGCTAGTATTAGAATTATGTTGGCAAAGTTCTAAAATCATACTGTTAAGATTTTGTCTTAAAATATTTTGGCTATCATTATTAAGGAGAGGAATAGTGAAGCTCATTACAATATTCAGTGTTCTAACATAAGATGATTATTTGGTAAAGGTATAGTCTCTTGTGTTCCTCCACTGTAAAGTTACTGTTTTACCCTTTATAATTAGTAAGTATTAGGAGAGCAAAACATTGATACTATGAAAACATCCTGTTTCTCCTCAAACTTCCATTGAATAATTTTAGCATTCTTTGGTGGATCTCACCTGCAAAAACCCACTTGAGCTTTCTCTCAACTTCACCCCAATGACAAAGGAGGCAGGATTGTTTCGGGTTCTAAAATGAACAGAACCCAAATTAGACAATAAACAAAGAGAACTCTGTTTATGGTATAATGAACTGTTTTGGGGATAAAATTTAAAATAGATATTTACCCTAGACTAAAGCACTTGAATGGTGGAAGCATCACAACTCCATCCCATTGTACTTGGTGAACTACAATCCTATGTTCTCCAAAGATAGGCTCATTCATCCTGGTGGTTTTTAATGTGATAGAGTATCATTAAGATCCCTACAGGAAAAACAAAATGCCAAAAAACTCAAATTCTTCTTTGTCATCAAAGTAAGCCTTCCCACCTAAATGATATATTTAGGCATGTATGTACACAGACACAGATGAATACTATGCAATGATTTTTCCATCATCCTTCTGAGGTTGATGTACTCAGTCTCCCTTCATAGTGTCACTTTTCAGAGGACCATGACAATTTCAAATTAAAGTTTCATCTCAGAGGCAAATAAGAATCAGAGTTCCTGTTCTGTTTTTAAAGAATTTAACCCATCTTTTTTCACAGAGCTTACTTTTGGACCACTGTCTTCTATTTTGTTCTAATGAAGCTTTCATTATGGTTATTGAATTTTATTTTAAATTTCATGTTAATTTCATTCAGATAGTAAACTGTAACAATCTGTTATGAGTTGGTGAAAGTGTGATGGGACTAGCAAAGGCTGGGAAATGGTAAAGAGTATTTCTCTAGGGTAAATGATACACTATTTTAGAAAATGTATGTCTTCAGGAACATTCACAAACCATCAGTTTGAGTCTTATGTTTATTTGACTAAAAGAAGAGAAGCTTATGGTACTATTCTTTAGCCAAATAAGGAAAGTCTAATCCTGAAACAAAATAAAGTCATGACTAGTGACTTTGACTATTTGCATATATGCCTAATTATTTATTTAGTGCAATACAGAGCATCTAATAAGTTCTTCACTTGCATTTTTGTGGTAGGCAACGTTAATGACCCTCAAAGATGAGCACATACTAATCCCCAGTAACTGAATATGTCATGTCATGTGACAAGGGGAATTAAAGTAGGTAGCAGGTGGAATTAAGGTTGACAATCAGCTGACCTTACTGTAGGGAAACCTTTTTGGATTATCTAGATGGGCTCCATGTAATCATAGGGGTCCTTCAGAATGGTGGGAGGAGAGGAGGTCAGAATCAGAGAGAAATTTGAAGATGCTATTCTGCTGAATCAAAGACAGAGGAAGAAGTTGCAGCCAAGAAATGTAGGCAGCCTTCAGAAGCTGGAAACGGCATGGATACATATTATCTCCCGGGGCCTTCAGAAGAAATGGAGACTGCCAACACCTGTTTTAGCCTGGTGACACATTTCAGACTTTGACCTAAGGATATAAGACAATAAATGTATACCTTCATAAGCAATTAAATCTGTTATAGCAGCAATAGGAAGCAAATACAATTTTAAGCAAAATCTTACCTACAACGGAAATAAAGCTTTGCACCAACAATGATAATGAATGGAAAGCTAGTGTATTAGTCAGGGTTCTCCAGAGAAACAGAACCAATAGGAGATATAAATATGTTTAGAACTAGATAAGAGGAGATTTATTATAGGAATTGATTCATAGAGTTAAGGAGGCTAAGGAGTCACATGACTTGCTCTCCACAAGCAGGAGAACCAGGAAAGCCAGTGGTATAGTATAATTCATGTCCAAAGACCTGACAATCAACCTGTGAATTGGAGGAGCAGATGATGTAAGTCTTGGTCTGATTATGAAAGCCTAAAAACCAAGAGTGCTTAGGCCCACAGGCAAGAGAAGATGGACATCTCAGCTCAAGCAGAGGGAGCAAATTAGCCCTTCCTCTGCAGTTTTGTTCTATTCAGGTCCTGAACAGATTGGATGATGACCACTCACACTGGGTAGGGTGGTCATCTTTGCTGGTCTACCTATTCAAATGCTAATCTCTTCTGAAGACACCCTCACAGACACTCACAACCCAGAAACCATCTTTACCAGCTATCTAGGCATCCCTTAGCCCAGTCAACTTCACACATAAATTTAACTATCCCAATTAGGGATTAATGAAATGAATGATTTTTGAGAACCTGTCATCCTAGGATGTGTGGTATCCAAAGAAGGGAAGAATATACTCTGAGGTTTGGGAAGCAGAACTTCTAAAAGTTTAGTGAAAAGTTTGCATTACTCCATAACATAAAGTTTTGAAAGGAAATATAACTTTAGAAGGTTGGAAAGTTCTCAAACGATGTAATTATGACTGTATAATCCTATAGATTGAATTGTATGAAGCCACAGAAGGCATGCTTATCAAATATGTAGATGACATGAAGCCTGGCAAGAGAACGAACACATTGTATGTCAGAACCAGAATTGAAACAACAAAAAAAATCTTGTCAGTCTGTAGCAATGGGATGAATCTCTAAAAAGATAGAAGTTAACAGGGATTAACATAAGATCCTACACTTGGGTCCAAAAACCTAACTGCCCAAATGCAGTTGGAAGTGATGTAGCCTAGCAGCATGTGATTAAATGACTGTCGAGTTTTAATAAACCAAAAAGTTAAAGAGATATTATGATGAAATAATAAAGGTGCTAAATATTTTTAAAAAGTTTTTTCCAGTTGCCTACTGATCATTTTAGGTAATTGTCTAATTTTGGATCTGTTATAGGAGAGGAATCAGTAAAGCAAATATGCTTGATATTTACTTCGTAATAAAACGTAGTTGAAGATATTGGGGATATTTACTTTGAAAAAGAAACAACTCCAAACTCAAGGTGAGAAGAGAGTAATAGTTCTCATCAAATACTTTAAGAATCTATGAGTCAAAGGTGTTGGGTTTATTCTAATGGGGTTCAAAGTTCCACCAAGAATCAGTGAGTAGAAGTCACAGGAAGATGGATTTCAGCTTAAAATAGAGAAGTTATAGTCAAAGTTGTCTAAAATTCAGATGGTCTGCTTGAACAATGTGTTTCCCATCAATGGATACATCTGAATACAAATTAAACCACAACTTGGTAGAGAATGTTGTAAAATTCATTCAAACAGTGAAAGAAAATATAGGTCAAATTACCTTACAGTTTCTGAAACTGTGTCTAAGGATTATCATGAGAAACAATTACTCCATCAGGCTTAATATATTCTTCACAAAGGCAAGATTCATTTGTTGGATAGTAAGTCTGCGTCTTAGTAATAACAAAGTGTATTATATCAAGCTCCTAATTGATACAACATGATAAATTTTCCTTGAAAATGATTGAAAACATTATGTTTTAGGGAATTTGGAAAGATTTATTTAGTCTCATTGTAGCTCTTATTGCTATTGATACTTGCTGTAAAAATGAAGATGTTAAATTAATGAGGAGCTAGGTCCTCAGAAGAGCTGACTATGGTCTCACTGTTTAATTACAGAGGAAAAGAATAGAACTACATGACAAATATTCTCGACTCGTATTGTAATAGTAAACAATTCTCTCAGAGGAGCCAAGTTCTCATTTCAGAATCCCTAGGACTGCCCCTTCTATCAAACTATACAAGTTCCTAGCTGTGAATTTCCTGGTGGCCAGTGCACACGAAGTATTTCCAAACTAGTGCAGCCCAGCAAAGACTTTGTTGACATTCTTGGATCTATAAATCCTCTTTTACCTTTCAAATACCCTGTTAATTCTTCTCTGGGTTACCACTTTCATTGCTCTCTTTCTACTTTACTTGTTTCATTCTATTGCCCTTCACTTCAATTGTAAAAAAATCTCTTATACTCAAGATAATATATAAAACCTTTTTCCCCCCCAAAATCAAAAGAAAAAGTAGAAACAAAGAGGTTAGGGGGAAGGGAAAGCATACTTTGAATTTTGATTCAGGGTCTTCCTGGAAAAGGCTACACTAAGCTATCTCTGAGAGTGCTGGCGAGAATATCAGAGAGTCAGTTTACAGAATGGTATTTAAGAAAATCAGGATTTGAGAAGGAATATTGCTAAATGAAAGAAGAAAAATGATTTAAGAGATTGAATTTGTAAGTAGGTAAGTTTTCTCTTAGCCATTGTATTGGTCAATTTTGTGTCAATTTAGCAATGATATCTGATTTTTGGTCAACAGCAGTCTAGACATTGCAAAAGTATTTTTAAGGATATGATTAACATTTAAATTTGTAGACTTTGAATAAAGTAGGCTTCCCTCCATAATGTGAGCGAGCCTAATCTAATCATTCAAGGCCTTAAACTGTTGTCCTCTCTGCTCCTCAGGAGGAAGGAATTCTGCTTCTATTGACTTCAGGCTTGAGACTCTAACATGAGTTTCCCCCGGGTCTCTAGTTTGCTGGTTTGCTCCATAGATTTTAGCCTCCAAATCATAGGAGCAAATTTTTCAAATCTTCTTCTCAATGAGATATAGAGATAAAGATAAAGAAATATAAATAAATCCCTATCTCTATCTCTACTTCTCTAGCTAGCTAGCTACTACCTAATCAATAGCAACTAGCTAGCTATCATCTACTTATTCTCTATGCCCTATTTCCCTGGGAACCTTGATTGATGCCGCCATGAATTTCTTCAATCTCTTGTCCTACTCACTCACTTTTCCTATTTCTGTCCTTGAAGTTCACCCTACTCTGGGGTAAGACCTAGCAATCTTCCCTCAAACTTCCTGTGTCAAGCCATTTCTACCCCTCTTCTCACTTTGTAATCATACTTTGTATAATGATACCAGAAAATCTGTATTCTCAATCATATTGAAAAACCATTAACTCGTGCATATGTATATCTTCTTATTAGGAAAATAAAAGCTATAACAAGTTCCCAGGAAACCTACTAGACTTATGAGGCTCCATGAAAGCCTCACCCAGGATTAGTTGTAAGGATTATTTGAATAATATATGTGAAATAGCTTTCAGACAAAACCTTACCACATTTTGTGTTCTTTTTTTTCTGCCTTTCTTTATTCTCAAAATCACATGTATGCTACCTCATTGAACTGTTTAGAGTACAGGGTACAAATCAATTCAGTGAAATCTGACATATATTCCCTAAGGGAGTCTTCATACTAGAGAAACTCACAATCTGATAGAGGGACAATCATGTAAATACTTGTACAACTCCAGGACAGGTGGATCTGGGGAAACGAGATTTATAAGCAATATATGCGCTAAGGGAATATAAGATAAAATACTGATTTCTAGGGACATCTGAATGGATTTCTGAAGGAGCTAGAATACATATTGGTCCTTAGGGAGAATAAGAATTCAATAAGTACATATTCAAGGAAAGGACATTCTAGGCAATTACGATAGCAACTAACATTTATTTACCTTCTATTGTGTTTGGCTTCAGTGTTCTTAAACACTACGTCAGACGCTGTGCCAATACTTTACATACATTTTCTCATCTCTGTAAGAGTTGTTGTAAATAGCTATTAAGAACCCCATTTTATAGATGCAGAAATAGATGTCTTGAAAAATAAGTAAATGGCCCCAGATCACATATATGGAAAGCAGGGGAGCAAATACTTGACACAAAATGTGCAGCTCTGAAGACCAAGTTCTTAACTGCCACACAGCAAGGCCTATTAAATAAAGAATTAGTAGAATTGAGGCCTGGAAGTGGGAAAATGTGGAACATGTTATTAGTGTGACTTAGAAACAGCATGATTAGATTTCTACTTAAGGCAGTATGGCAAACCAGATGTTCAGAAATATACCTCCTGGCACAGTATACCTAAAATACTGCATTAACATTAAAATGTGTCCAAAATAGTGACTGAAATTATTAAAAATTATTAGGGTTCCCTCAGAAAAAATCATTAATCTGGAAAGGTAAGGGAAGTCCAGAGTTGCTTGGTATTGACCCTGGGGCTATCTACCAAGGCCTGATAGCCTAGAACTTGTGTTTTATCGGGCTGTACAAGTTGGGGACAAGACACAAAGCCTGAGGCTAAAGCAAGGTGGAAGATAGAAGACAGACCTGAAAGCTAATGCTCCTAATGTTTGAACAATAGCAACAAAACTCGTTGAAAAAGTTAATAGTAGGGATATGTGCTTTTCTTAGACTTACAGAGAAAAAAAAAGCAAGATTCTTTCCTGAGAATTCCTAGTCACATGCATATACTCATATATATGAGTATATGTGTGTAATAGAAGCAAGAAGTTAGAATTTAAACATGTATGAGGACTAGGAAGCCCTCAGAGGTGGCAGAGAAAACAGCTGCTAGAGGCCAAGAAGCTAAGCAGAACTTTCAGCAGTCCAAGGGAGCTCCCCAAGAAGAACCCCAACAAATATCCCAGACATTGAAGTAAGGAGCCTGAAGAGCTATCCTCTAGGAGTAATGATTAGATGGAGATAGACTAGCCTTCGCAACTAACAAAACTCTTTCCAAATTAGTACCAGACTACATGAGGTGATCTGTTTTTATCCTGACACATGCAATAACTAAAACACATCCTCTTTTACATGGAAATTACATGGTCAAGAACTTAAATTTCTCTTTTTAATTTTTATCACAATGTTTGACTTTCCATTAAAACATTAGCATGTGTTCCATGGACCAGATGATTGAATAAAAACAAGCAAAAATAGACAACAGAGTCAAATCCAAAATCAACTGACATATTGGAACGAATAGAGACTTTAATACAATTATTACTATATGTTCAAGGACACAGATGAAGAATTTAGTAGGTAACTAAACCCTAGAGAATGAGTAAAATGGAAATTCAAGAAGAGAATTCTAGAAGAGAACAATAAGAAAATATAAATATGGAAGTAAGAAGTCAGACAAATTAAGAGCGAAGCAGTCTCAACTAAATTGAGGATTAATGAATGGGGAGATAAGACAGTAGAAATTGAAGAAGGAAAATATGGATTATATGAAAAGCAAGATAAAGAAAAAAAGCAAACTAAAATAAATCCAAAACCCATCACAAAAGACATGTGAGCCATGGTGGAAATGTCTGGAAGGTGCATTGAAATCTCAGAAGCAGAGTAGGAGAATATTGCATTTTTGAACTGATACGAAGAATTGTTCCAAACTGATAACATTACATTGTATGTCTGAATAGTATTGCAAAATCAAGTAGAATAAAGCACAGAAAAGGAAACAAAGTGAACAAACCAAGGCATATCATTGTGAATCTCATGGAAATCAAAGCCCATAAGAAAATCTTAAAACTGCCAGACAAGGAAAAAAGACATATTACTTTCTTTTTAAAAAAATGTATTTTTTAAAATTATAATTTCAGTATAGTTAACCTACGGTGTTATATTAGTTGCAAGTATACAATATAGTAATTCAACACATCCATACAATACCAGATGCTCATCACAGCAAATGGCCTACTTAATCCCCATCATGTATTTCACCTGTCACCCACCCCTCTCCCTTCTGGTGACCATCAGTTTGTTCTCTAATTAAGAGACTGTTTCTTGGTTTGCCTCTCTCTATTTTCCCTTTGCTTGTTTGTTTTGTCTCTTAAATCCCACATATGAGTGAAATCACATGGTATTTATCTTTCTCTGACTTATTTTGTTTAGTATAATACCCTCTAGTTCCATCCACATCATTGCAAATAGCAAGGTTTCATTCTTTTTAATGGTTGGATAATATTAAGAACATATTACATTCAATAATAAAATACTTTCATTATGCTTAAGGCCACAAAAATAGAATTGATTCCTTAATAGAAATTATGGAAGCCTAAACACAGTTGAAATGTTGACCAAAAAATAACTGCAAATTTAAAATTTTATACCAAGCAAAATACTTTGGATGGAATTTGATACCACCAAGGAAAATAAAGAAGAAATGAAGTGGAAAAAAATGAAAGAAATATATGTACAAATCTAAATGAATTTTGATTTATCAGCATATTTAATTTCCCCTTTAGACCATGCAAGGACTTCAGAATACTTTAACTCCATTTGGTGGATTTTAATTATACCTTGATTTTTTTAACTCCACCAGCTAGATATTATACACAATAGTATCAATAATATTATGAAGGAGTTTAAGTATATGTAGAATGAACAAATATGATAATAATAGTGCAAAAGTGGAAAGATATATTTTAATGGCTTTGCATTGTACTGAGAGTGGTTAAAGTAATTATTTAAATGAAACTCTAATAAGTCAAAGATGCATGTTGTAATTTTTAGGTTAACATCAAATGAAAAGTAAAGAATGTACAACTAATAAGCTAACAGGATATGGAATAGGCTAATTTTAACAATTACTTGATTAATACAAAATTAGACAATAAGAAAAAACTGTCTAGGGAGGGCTTTATAGCAGAAGAATAACTAGAAATATATATCTTTATAAATGTGTCAGGATCAATCTATGAGAAAGATAAAATGATTCTAAATATATATGGGTCTAATAATATAGCTTCAATATATTTAAGAAAAATTGACCAGAACTAAATAAAAACTAACATAACTTCATAAAAACAGCGACAGTAATGTCTAGTTAGTGAGGTTAAAGAAAAAATCAAGGTATAATTAAAATGAGTGGAGGGGCACCTGGATGGCTCAGTTGGTTAAGCACCTGACTCTTGATTTTGACTCAGGTCATGATCTCAGGATGGTGAGATCAAGCCCGGTGTCAGGCTGCAGTGGGAGTAGAGCCTGCTTAGGATTCTCTCTCTTCCTCTCCTTCTCCACCTCCACACACCCCCCACCCTCCCCTTTCATGTGAACACACACACTTTCTCTCCCTCTCTCTCTCTCTCTCTCTCTCTCACACACACACACACACACAGGTCTAATGATGGAGTTACAGTGTTCTGAAGTTCTTGCATGGCCTAAAGTGGAAAATAAATATATTAATAAATTTTATACTTTTATAAATTAATACACAAGTTAAAATTTCTGGAGTAATTTCTAGAATAGATTAAATTGAGTAGAACTCCAAACCAAGAGAGGGATAAAATCAAAAGAAAAAGTAGGGTACTTGAATCAATTTGAAAGTTAAAAACAAAAGGAAAATATAATAGTAAAGGGGGGAGGGAAATCCTCACATCCATTATGATGGATACTACAAAAAAAAAAAAAAACAGAAAATAACAGGTATTGGCAAGAATGTGGAAAAATTGGACTCTTACTGCACTGTTGGTGGAATTGTAAAATGGTGCAACTTCTGTGAAAACCCGTATGGCAGTTCCCCACCCCCCAAATTAAAAATAGAACTACCATATGATTTAGCAATCCCACTTTTGGATATATAGCCAAAAGAATTGAAAACAGAGTCTCAGAGAGATATTTACACGCCCATATTTATAGCAGCACTTTTCTCAATAGTCAAAAGGTAGAAGCTACCCAAATGTCCATGGAAGGATGAACAGGTAAACAAAATATGGTATTTACATATGATGGAGTATTATTCAGCCTTAAAATGGAGATAAATCCTATCACATTCTACAGTACAGATGAGCCTTTAGGACATGATGCTAAGTGAAATAAGTGAGTCACAAAAAGATAAATACTGTATGATTCTACTGATATGAAATATCTAAAATAGTCAAATTCATAGAAACAAGTAGAATGTCAGTTACCAGGGGCTGGTGCAGGAGGAAATGAAGAGTTGTGGACTAATGGATATAGAGTTTTGGTTTGCAAGATGAAAAAGTTCTGGAGATCTGATTCTTAACAATTATGAATATTTTAATAGTATTGATATGTGTACTTAAAAGATGGTAAATTTATGTTATGTATGGTTTTTGCCACAATAAAAATGAGGTAAGATAGCAAGTATAAATAAAAGTTGGAAGGCATGCATATAAATATATTGGTTATCAGAATCAGTGTAAATGAACTAAATTTTCCAGTTCAAACAAAGATTGTGGGGATCCCTGGGTGGCTCAGCGGTTTAGCGTCTGCCTTCAGCCAAGGGCATGGTCCTGGAGTCCCGGGATCGAGTCCCACATCGGGCTCCCTGCATGGAGCCGGCTTCTCCCTCTGCCTATGTCTCTGCCTTTCTCTCTCTCTCTGTGTCTCTCATGAATAAATATATAAAATCTTTTTTTAAAAAAACAAAGATTGTTAGACAAGAGTAAAATTTAACCTTGATTTTTAAAAAATCCAGGTATTTATTTTTTAAAAATATGGGGATCCCTGGGTGGCTCAGTGGTTTAGTGCCTGCATTTGGCCCAGGGCATGATCCTAGAGTCCCTGGATCGAGTCCCACATCCGGCTCTCTGCATGGAGCCTGTTTCTCCTTCTGCCTGTGTCTCTGCTTCTCTCTCTCTGTGTCTCTCATGAATAAATAAAATCTTAAAAATATATATATCTGAAATATACGGACACCAAAAGATTAAAAGTAAAGAGATACAAGAATTATAAGCCAGTTAAGGACTAATCATAATTGAATTAGTATGGATTTATTATACAGAAAAAGTAGTTCTTATGGCAAAATAAGATTAGTAAGGATAAGACGAATCATAACCTCTTAATAAAAGATTACATTCTTAAGACTTACAATTCCAAAACTATATGTACATAACAGCATAGCTTAGACATAAATCAAAATATTAACAGAAATAGAAAACCTGACACACCTAACATTATAAATGAAAATTTAGTGCAGCTTTCTTAGTAGCTAGTAGATCAAGCACAAATACATCATGAATATAGAAGACTGGAATAGCACAATTAAAAGCTTGATCTAATTGGCATATATAGAATATAGTAACTCTCCAAATTTTTATTCTTTTCAAGCAAGAATGATAATATTTACCAAAATCGACCATACACTTGGGCTATAAAGTAAGGTTCAATGAATATTAAAGAATCAGTATCATATAGAATAATTTCTAAAATTATGGTCATAATGAAATTATTTTAGAAATCAATGACTCAAAGATAACTCAGAAAAGCCCACATATTTAGAAATGTAAAACTATTTCCCAAATATCTATGGAGCAAAGAAAGAATCACAAAAGAAATAAGAAAGTACTTAATTCTGAGTAATAAAATTCTGACAGTAATGAAAATATAATATCAAAACTGTGGGATTCAGTTTAAATAAAATTTGGAGAGAAATACATAGTCATAATGCTTATATTAAAAAGAAAGAAGTAACTATTGATAAATAACAAATTACTCCAAAACTAAATGGCTTAAAAATAACAAACATTTGTGATTTTATAGTTCCTGTGGGTCAGAAGTATGGAGTGGCCTGGCTTGGTAGTTCTTGCTCAGGCTCTGTCATGAGGCATCAGTTAAGCTATGGACCAGGGCTCCAGCCATTTGAAGGCTTGACTAGGCCTGAAGAATTTCCTTTGTAAGATGGTTCACTCATGTGGCCATTGGCTGGAAGCCCCAATATTTTTCCAGGAGATCCTATTCTATGGTGACCAATCATCCCAGTTTTTTCAGGGCTGAAATATTGTCAGGAACACAGGACTTTCAATGCCCTAACTGGGAAACTCCCAAACAAACCAGAACACCTGGTCACCCTACAAACCTTCTACAGGGCTGCTTGACTTACTACAGAGTGAGTAATCCAAAAGATAGCAAGAAGAAGGCCACAATTTGTTTTGTGACTTTGTCTCAGAAGGCACACATCATTACTCTGCCATAATCCATTTATTAGAAGCCATTCAATAAGTCCAGTCCACAATCAAAGGGAGGACTTCACCTTTTTGAAGAAAAAAGTATCAAGAAATTTGTGGACATGTTTTAAGACTGCCATACTATACGTCCAACTGAAGAAGTTAGAAAAACACAACAGGGTAAATAACAAAGTAATACAAAGGGATTAATAAAGACAAGTAGAAATTGAGACAGAGAGCAAAGCTATTACAGAATAGATCATAAGAAAGGCAAAAAAAAAAAAAAAAAAAAGAAAAAGAAATCAAAGATGACCCAAATAAATGGAAAGACATTATTTTGTTCATTGGTTAGAAATTTTGACATAATAAAGATGTCAATTACGTCCAAATTGGCTTACAGATTAATGTAATTCTAACCAATATACCATCATAAGTTTTTATGGATGTGTACAGCTAATTCTAAAATATATGTGGGCAAAGGAACTTGAATAGCCAAAACCAGTTTTGAAAATGAAGAATTAACTTGAAGGAAATACACCACCCAATTTTAATACTTGTCGTAAAGCTACAGTAATCAAGACCATATGGCATTAGTAAAGGGATAGAAACATAGGTCAGTGAAACACAATAAAGATCCCAGTAATATACCCACACAAATATGGCCAACTGATTTTAAACGAAGGTGTAGAGTTCATTCAAGGGAGAAAAAATTAGACTTTTCAAAATTGGCATTGGGATAATTGGATATCCCTCCTCAATAATGTGAACTTTGACCTATACCTCAGACCTTATACAAAATTAACTCAAAATGAATCATAGGTGTAAGTATAAAGCAAAACTATGTAACTTTTGGAACAAAAATATATGAAAAAATTTTCATCGTCTGGGGTTAGACAGAGTTCTTAGATATGACACCAAAAGTATGATCCATAAAAGAAAAAAAAAAAGGTAAGTTATTAGATTTCATCACCATAAAAAAAGTTTGCTCTGTGAAAGACATTGTTAAAAGACTGTGACAGGCTACAGGCTTGGAGGAAATGTTTGTAAATCACATGTCCAACAAAAGCTTGTGTTCTGAATATACAGAGAACTCTCGAAGCTCAAGAGTGAGAAAACAGCCAATTAAAAAGCAAAGTATTTGAACAGACACTTCACCAATGGGGATATACAAATGGTAATAAGCACATCAGCCATTAGAGAAATAAATACAAATTAAAATCACTATGAGATACCACTATACACCAATTAAAGGGCCACAGTAAATACTACTGACAATATCAAGTGAGTATATTGAGTGGCTGGAATCTTTGATTGCTGATGGGAATGCAACATGGTACAAATCTTCAGGCTCTTATAGAGTCAAACATGTGTATGCCACATGATCTAGAAATCCTATTCTTGGATCGAGAGATAAAGCAAGTATGAAAAATCAACAAAATTAATGAGGAAAATCAGAGATTGCAGAGATTTAAACTTTTAAGAGAATATTGTGAACATCTGCATAACAATGTATTGGAAACGTCAGCGAAATGGGCACTGTTTTAGAAAAATATAAACAACGAAAACTGACTAAAATTATTGAGAAAAAAATCTAAAATAAGCAAGTCAGTAGTTAAAAATAATCCTACAAAGAAAGCATCAGGCCAGAGTTACAGGTGAATTTTCTCAAATATTGAGGTAACAAATATTTCCAATATTATTGAAATTCTTTCAGGAATAATACAAGGGAAGATACCTCCCAAGTTATTCTGTTCATTTACAATAAACTTGAGAAGAACATATAAGAAAGGAATATTAAGGATCAATGTCACTACTGTACATAGCCAATGTCGTAGTGTACACAACTTTCATAATTAAGTTGATTTTTTTAAAGATTTTATTTATTTATTTATTCATGAGAGACACACAGAGAGAGAGGCAGAGACACAGGCAGAGAGAGAAGCAGGTTCCATGCAGGGAGCCTGATCTGGGGACTCGATCCTAGAACTCCAGAACCACACCCTGGGCCAAAGGTAGGCACTAAACCTCTGAGCCTTCCAGGAGTCCCCATTAAGTTGATTATAGAAATGCAAGGTTGGGTCAATATTTCAAAATTAGTATTTTTTAAGATTTTATTTATTTATTCATGAGAGACACACAGAGAGAGAGAGGCAGAGACACAGGCAGAGGGAGAAGCAGGCTCCATGCAGGGAGCCTGATGTGGGACTCGATCCCGGGTCTCCAGGATCATGCCCTGGACTGAATGCGGCGCTAAACCACTGAGCCACCCGGGCTGCCCAATATTTCATAATTATTAATCATAATTCATCCCACTGACATACGAAACTATATAATTATCCCACTAGACAATTTTAAAATTTTGGTAATTTCGACATCTATTCATGAGAAAAATCTATTGACCAACTAAGGAATAGAAATAAATATCCTTAAGATGAAAAGCATGCAAAAAATATCTATAATAAACACCATATTCAATGGGGGAAATATGAAAAGCACTTTAAAAGTTAAATTTTTTCAAAGAAAATATTTTTAAATCACCAATGTCCAGTATCACGTGTTGTATTCAACATTGTAACAGAAATCCTACCAGGTCAAAAAGACAAACAAAACAAAAGTCATAAAGATAGGACACAAGTGACTTGTCTGTATTTTAGTAATGACCAGAAAACATAATTTTTCAAGCTAACATTTAAAATAGCAATAATAGGGATCCCTGGGTGGCGCAGCGGTTTAGCGCCTGCCTTTGGCCCAGGGCGCGATCCTGGAGACCCAGGATCGAGTCCCACGTCAGGCTCCCGGTGCATGGAGCCTGCTTCTCCCTCTGCCTGTGTCTCTGCCTCTCTCTCTCTCTCTCTCTCTCTCTGTGACTATCATAAATAAATAAAAATTTAAAAAAAAAAAAAAAAAAAAAAAAAAAAAAAAAAAATAAATAAAATAGCAATAATAATGTCAGGTGTCTTGGAATAAAGTTCTGGCATAAACTAATCATTTGTATAACATAAACAATTAAGGCATAAGTGAGAGATGGACACAATACATGGACAGGCATACAATGTCTACATGGGTAGACTCAATATTATTAAGATGTAGGTTCTCTTGCAAATTGCTCCATAGATTCAATACAACAGCAACTCATAATACCTACAGGGTAGTTGCTTTTATTTTATTTTTTTGCTTTATTTGAACTAGTTAAAAACATCCTGGTTCTAAAACGTATGCGGAAAAGCAGAAGGCCAAGAAGAGCCATGACAGGGCTACAGAGACGGAGAGGCCATGGAAGCTTGCCTGGTGAAGTAGCAGTCATTGGCACGTGTAATAAATAAAAGTGCAGAATTGGCACAAAGATGGACAAATACAAAGAATGAGACTGAAAAGCAGACTCACACACACACACGACATGGGAAGACTCGAACCTATTTAAGCCCAAACCTCCTCGAGCTATGCCTGTGCTGCACTGTGAAGGAATAAACGGCCTTGTAGGTGAAGAGTTGGACATGAGGCTGACACCACACATGCAAGACAATTCCAGGTTCTTTAGATACTTGCGTGTAAATCACAACATTGAAAAATGTTTAGAAAGGGGCGCCTGGGTGGTTCAGTCAGTGGAGCATCTCACTCTCCATCTCAGCTCAGGTCGTGATCCCAGGATCCTGGGATCAAGCTCCGGGTTGGGCCTGCGCTCAGTGCAGAGTCTGCCCCTTTTGCTCTGCTCCTCCCCCCATTCATGCTCTCTATCTCTAAGATAAGTAAATAAAGTCTTGATTTTTAAAAATTAGAAAAAGTTTTAGAAAAAAAAAAACATATATGAGAACTTCCTTAAGATCTTCATCAAATAGGGGAATATTTCTTAAAGAAAAAATCTGCATTTTAAACCATAAAAGATAAAGACTGATCAATTTTACCACAATAAATAACTGATATTTATCTAAAGACTTAAGAGTGAAAGGACATGCCACACACAGGGAGGTTTGTGCAGCACATTCAGTTGATACTTTTTATATAAATACAGACAAAGCACATTTATAATATATGCTGAAATACTATAAAACAATGAGAAAATAACTCCCTGGAGTGCCTATGTTTGAACCTGATGGTATAGAGCTTTACCAAAATGCCTGGAAATTATATTCCCAGGCTTTACACAATTGATCTAGTAGTTAATTTTTAAAAATAAAGTTAATATTTAGAATAATAAGGTCCTACGCATCACTAAAGCAAAAAAAAAAAAAAAATTGAAAACTCTTGATTTTTTTTTCTTTTCCCTGAAGAAGAGTATCTTTACCCCCTTTTCCTGAACAACTTTAAATATACAGAAATGTGTGAATATTCTACTTCCTCTTTCAGAATAAATGTGCTTAGTTATTTACTTATTCATGTGTACAAGAAATTTATTAATAGCAAAAGCCAGGAGGAAAGTATCATAAATAGAACCCTCTTATAAAAACAATAAAAAGCATAAAATATTAGGAGTATATGTAAACTATTCAAGACTTACGAAAACCTAATTTCATAAAGAACAATTTAAGTAAACGGAAATTTAGTTCATCGTTGGGAATGTTTCTGAGCATAAAGATACTTAACTTCCCAAAGAGAATCTGTAAGTTTAATGCAGTTGCGATAAAAATCACAACAGGAGGGATCCCTGGGTGGCGCAGCGGTTTAGCGCCTGCCTTTGGCCCAGGGCGCGATCCTGGAGACCCGGGATCGAATCCCACGTCGGGCTCCCGGTGCATGGAGCCTGCTTCTCCCTCTGCCTGTGTCTCTGCCTCTCCTTCTGCCTGTGTCTCTGCCTCTCTCTCTCTCTGTGTGGCTATCATAAATAAATAAATAAAAAATTAAAAAAAAAAGAAATAAAAAAAAAATCACAACAGGATTTAAAAACAAAATATAGCAGCTTATTCTAATAGCATCTGAGAAGACACTACCAGTGAAGAGATGAGAAATGTTTCAAAATGAGACAAAGTTCTGTTTTGTCCAATAAACCTTGTCAAACATATATTTGCCATTCTTTACATCTTCCTTTATTTTGCCAAAAGCTGATTGCCTGAAATGCCAAAAGCTGAGAGAGGAGCACTAAAAGCTTGTGTCCGTTCTTAGATCTCTCAGGGATTTTGCTTTATACACCTTGACTCTGTTACTAAGCACAGAAAGTTTCAGAAGTTACACTTTTATTATCAAGCATGTCTTTCTTTTATAACGGACCCTTGGTAGGTGCGTCCTAATTTCACAGGTCCCTGGCATTGCTGGGGTAAAAGCCTCTATTGCACATCTGCATTACAGTGCAGAGATTTTTAGTTTAGATTTTCCAGACTTATTTGTCAACTGGGTCTTTTCTTTCCCAGTGTTTCTGTTTCAGGTGTGACTGGACTAGAACACGTTTGAATTCTTTAGTATCTGTCTTCAACGACTCCAGCAGTAGGTCTCCTCGGTTTTGAACTACTTATGTGTAAATTCCTGCTTTGGAATTCTTAAAGAAAAGACATTGGGGGAAAAAAAACAGAAAAAAGAAAAGACATTGGAAGTTTTCGAATACATCAGACAATCGTGCCTAGAGTTGTATTTTTCTCTTTGATATGGTTAATCTATGTGCTTTCGAATTTACCGACAATTTATTCGCCAGAAGGTTGTGTGTGGTTTTATTAGTGTTTAGAAAGGACAAATTCCTAGATATATTTTTACATTTAATGCTTTTAGGATTTTTAGTTATTTGCTTTAGCCTTTACACAGAATCTTTCCTTTCGGTTAGCTTTGGGATTCCCCCCCCCCCCCCCCCAGGGTTTGAAGTAGATATTTAATTTCTTAAAATTTAGAAAATTTCTCTTCCTCCCTTCCCCCTTTTTTCCTCCTCCTCCTTCTTCTCCTTGTTCTTTTAATTCTCCTTCATCCTCTCCTTCTTCTTCTTCTTGAAAATAAACATACCCAGAGAGTTATGCTGTGATGATTCCTCATAAATATTTATCTCTAAGCTTTAAATTAGAATTATTTTCTCCCAAAGATTCAGTTACTGCATTCTTTATACTCTCACTTGACCCTATTGCTCTTTAGGACACATTTGTTTCAAAGTTATTAGAACTAAAAAAAAATTCTCATGATCATGCATTTGTATTTGTATGTATTATGTGTGTCACATAATCCATTGTTAGACAAAATATATGCTTTTAAAAACTTACTCAGACTTGTGGCCTAATATGGTATAGATTTTTGTAAATAAGACATTGACTTAAAAAAATAAAATAAAATAAAGACATTGACTTGGGAATAAGGCATACTCCCTGTTTTATGAGCTAAAATTAGTTATAAATATGTTAGTTCTACTTTATTAATTGTATTGTTCATACACAACATGTCTTTATTTGTTTTTATTCATGTGCTGAAAATAAATAACCAGTGTTCTCCCTCAGAGGAAAGAAACCAATATTTTGTTTCTAAAGACCCAGGCTGCTTCTCCCACAGGTGGAATAAACCACTGTCCCTTTGTTTTTCAGAACTAAAGAGAATATTTTCCCCATTAGTCCATGCCCTGTAGGTTGGAGGACTTGGCAGGGATTTCTGGGAGGGTAACTCTGGAAGCTGCGCACTCCTTCCTGTGACTTTGGAAGCTTCCAGAGTAGATTTCTGTAGTGGAGCTTGGCACAGGGGGGAGAGGAACCCCAGCCTACTTCATCCCCATCTCAGGCTCAGGGTCCCAGGAAGTCCTCCCTTCCATTTTGGGGCAGGCAGTGAACTTCCAACAACAGGGTCCTTATCTTTTCATGTCTTCTGGCTCCTTAATTCTGCACCGAATGGGATTTTCATAGAAAGTGGGGAGCACTACCTTGAGTGCTCTGTACCCTACTCAGTGTCCACATGTAGTAGGTCCTCAGGAAACATCTAGAAGTAGAACCAATCTGTATGAAGTTACTTTGTACTTCTGCAGTGCTAGACCATTTGAACCAACCCATCATAAGTGGATAATCATTGCTTTCCTTTATTTCCATTATGTTTTGTTATTATTCAGAAGGAAGCACCAGCCCCTCGCCAGGCAGTAACAAGGCACACGTTTTACAGATGTAATACTGACAGTTTCGGAGTGTCAACGCTAGTTATTTTTTAAAGGAGAGAAACGTGCTATTTCACAACTGGTGCCTCAAAACCTTGGAGAACTTTAGCAACGTTTAAATCAATAGTTCTGTATTTCCCCAGATAGTCCCTGACATTCTACAATTTCCGAGGAGTGCCTCGGTGACTCAGCTGGGTAAGCCACCAACTCTTGGCTTTGGTTCAGGTCATGATCTCCAGGTCCGGAGATCCAGACTCCATGCCCAGCAGGGAGTCTGCTTGAGATTCTCTTCCTCCCTCTGCCCCTGCCCCTCCTGCTGTGTGTGCTCTCCCTGTCTCTCTAAAATAAACAAACAAACAAACAAATATTAAAATTTCCTAAACATATTTCATAGGATAATAAAGACGTTAATGGCAAATTATTTTATCCCACATTTTGGCTTCCAAATTACCGAATAGCACCTTTGTGCTAGCTCAGTATCTGCTTACTCCCAACACCAGCCCACTCCCTGTGCTTCACATTCAATTAATCATGTTCTTTCTTTTTTCCTTCTTTCTTTCGTTTTTTCTTTCTTTCTTTCTTTCTTTTGCTTCTTTCTTTGTTTCAGGGGTAGAATTTAGCCATTCTTCAGTTGCATATAACACCCACTGCTCATCACATCACATGTCCTCCTTAATGTCCATCACCCAGTCACCCCATCCCCCAGTCACCGCCCCCCCCAGTCACCCTCAGTTTGCTCCTTAAGAGGTCAGTGCCTCTCATGGTTTGCCTCCCTCTCAATTTTCATCTTATTTTATTTTTCCTTCCCTTCTCCTATGTTCATCTGTTCTGTTTCTTAAATTCCACATAGGAGTGAAATTGTGCGCTATTTGTCTTTCTCTAACTGACATATTTCACTTAGCTTAACACCCTCTAGTTCTATCCACATCATTGCAAATGGCAAGATTTCATCCTTTCTGATGGCTGAGTAATATTCCATTGTGTACATATATACCATGTCTTCTTTACCCATTCATCTGTCAATGGACGTCGATTACTCATGTTCTTAATTGGTGAGAATTGTGGTTTTTGTTTTATTTTGTCTTGACTGAATATTTCTGTTCCTCTGGGGAAGTCCCTCAAGGGGAGGAAAGCTCGTTTCTGATTTGGAGGCTCTGAAGGTCAACCTTTTATCAACCTGCTTACATCACCTATGGCTACTGCTGGATCTGGGGCTCATGGACTGACTATTCCCTTAATGGCACCTTAGTCTGTCACTCAGCTTTAGCTGCACTTCAGTAATAGAATGATTTGGTTTTAGGCCTTGATCTTCTACTTACATTTCTTCTATCATGTTTTAGCCAATGAAGTGAAGAGTGGGAAGGTATTTGTCTTCACCACTCACCTTTGCCCTAGCACGTGTGCACACATGTGCACACACACACACCATGAATCCTGTTTTAATAAATTTGCTCATAGCAAAAACTTGAGCAGTATCTTTGACTCCTAGCTCTCTCTCAAACACCACCATTCATCATGTCTCATTGATTTATTTCACCTGAGTGTCTTCTGCATCCTCCCACTTCTCTCCATCCTCATTGCCATAACCGTATCTCAGGTATACCCATGCCCACTAGAATTGCTGCAGCAGCTTGCCAGCTTTTCCTCCTTCCAGTCTTCTCTTCAAGTGGTTGCCAAGGTGAGCGACTTCCTCCCCAGAGAGAGGCCACATGATCCATTAGCTGTGGGCAAAATTATTAGAACTGTAATTTATGTTCATCTCATGCTTTAAACATTTAGAATGGTGTTTTTTTTATTTTACACAACATATTAGTATATCTGTAAATACATACTTCGTAAATAAATATTTTGTTATAGGAATGCCTGGGTGGCTCAGCGGTTGAGTGTCTGCCTTTGGCTCAGGGTGTGATCCCAGGGTCCGGGGATTGAGTACCGCATCGGGCTCTCTGTGAGGAGCCTGCTTCTCCCTCTGTCTGTCTGTCTGTCTCTCTCTTTCTCTCATGAATAAATAAATAAAATCTTAAAAAAATAATTTGTTATAGGGAAGTATGCTCAAAAATATTTTACTCATGAGTTGACAATAAAAAAAATAAGTGTACAGATCACTGTTTTACAAAGGACAACTAACGAAGTATACAAATTAGGATAAACTTGTAGAAATACAACCTGCTGATAACATTATTGCATTAAACACCACCATACCCAATTGGACTGAGGGGTAAGTTTAGATTTCTTCTTCTTTTAGAAAAAAAATGGCTTAGTTGACATATAATATACATACCATAAAATAAATCTACTTAAATGGTACAATTTCATGTTTTTATATGTTTTCAAATATGTGCAACCATAACTACAATCAGTTTTGGCCTGGTTTCATCACTTCAAAGGGAAATCTTTTAGTATCTTTTAGCCTTACCTCTCCATCTCTCCACATCCACCTTGAGCTCTAAGAAACCACTAATTGACTTTCTGTCATATATACTTCTTTATTTTGGACATTTCATATGTATGGAATCATATAATGACTTCTGTGACTGACTTCTTCTACTTGATATAAGGATTTCAAAGTTCATTCAAGATACAGCATTCCTTTTTATGGACAGATAATATTCCATTGTATGGATTTTGCACTTTTTTTTTTTTACTATCTTCTATCGACAGACATTGTGTTGTTTTTCCCTTTTGTCTATTATAAAAAATGCTGTTATAAACTTATAGGATTTGATGTGAACATACGTTTTTACTTTCTTGGTTACGTACTAGGGGTTGAATTGTTAGGTCATATGGTAATGCTAGTTCAATTAAAGAACTGCCAGACTGTTTTCCAAAGTGATCACACCAATTTATATGCCCACTAACAATGTATAAAGGCTCCAGTTTCTCTATAACCTGGTCAACACTAGTTATTATGATTTTTTTATTCTAGTGGTCCTAGAGGGTGTGAGGTAGGATCTCACTGTGATTTTGATTTCTATTTCCCTGACAACTTATGTGTTGAGCATTTTTCGTGTGTTTATTGGTCATTTGTGTATATTCCTTGGAGAAACGTCTATGCGGATCTTTTGCTCAGGTTTTTTTGCTCATTTTTTAAAAAGGTTTTATTTATTTATTTGTCAAAAAGAGAGAGAGCAAGCAGGGGGAAGCATGAAATGGAGAAGCAGACATCCTGCTGAGCAGGGAGCCCAATATGGGGTTTGATCCCAGGATCCTGGGACCAAGACCTGAGTTGAAGGCAGATGCTTAACAAACTGGCCACCCAGGCACCCACTTTTGCTCATCTTTAACTGAATTATCCATTTGTTATTGAGTTGTAAGGGTTCGTTACATATTCAAGATACAAAACCCATATCCAATATATTATTTACAAATATATTTTCTTATTCTGTGGATTGTCTTTTCACTTTCTTGGTAGTGTTTTGATAAGCAAAAGTTTTTAATGTGATGAAGTCCAATTTATTCATTTTTTTTCTCTTATTGCTCATGCCTTTTGTGTTATAGATAAGAATTCTTTGCCAAATCCAAGGTCATAAGGTTTTGACACTGTGTTTCTTTCTAAGTGTTTGATAGTTGTGGCTCTTACATTTAGGTCTTTGATCCATTTGATGTTAATTTTTTATATGATGTGAGGAAAAATTCTTTTATTATTTTTCTTATATTTTTAAATAATTTCTACCCCCAGTGTGGGGCTTGAACTCATGATTCTGAGATAGAGTCATATATTCTATCAACTGAGCCAGTCAGACACCCCTTAACTTCATTCTTTTATAAATAACTATCCAGTTGTCCTAGCACCTTTTGTTGAAAAGACTATTCTTTCTCCATTGAATGATCTTGTAACCTTGTCAAAAATTAGTTGAGTGTAGATGTATGAATTTATTTCTGGAAACTCAGTGCTATTCCACAGATCTATATATCTCTTTTTGTGCTGGTACTATCCTGTCTTGATTACTATTGCTTTATAGTAAGTTTTGAAATCAGGAAGTGTGAATACTCCTATTTTTATCTTCTTTTTCAGGATTATTTTGGCTATTCAGGATTCCTTGCAATTCCACATGAATTTTAGAATCAACTTCTCAATTTCTATGAAGGAGTCAGCTGGGATTCTGATAGAGATTGTATTAACCCTATAGATCTTTTTAGGGACTACTGACAACAATATAACATCTTCCAATCTCTGAACATGAGATCTTTTCCTTTTACTTAGATCTTTAATTCTTTTGAAGAGTAACTTTTTTTTTCCCACTTCTTTAGTGATTCCTGATGTTATTGTGAATGGATTTGGTGTTTTTTGTTTGTTTTTAAGTAAACTCTATTCCCGCCATGGGCTTGAACTCATGACCCCAAGATGAAGAGTCACATGCTCTATTGGCTGAGCCAATGGGGCTCGCTGCAGATTTGTTTTCTTAATTTCACCTTCAAATTGTCTGTTGCAAGTATATAGAACTACAGCTAATTTTTGCATATTGATTTTGAACCCTACACTCTTGTTAAACTTGTTGTTTAGTTCTAGTAGTATTTTGATGGATTCTTTTGGATTCTTATATAAGAATATGTCATTTGTGAATAGAGATAATCTTATTTCTTCTTTCCATCCTGGGTATATTTGTTTCTTTTTCTTACCTAATTGTCATGGCAAGGACTGCGAGTACCTTGTTGAGTAGCATCATCAAGAGCAAACATTTTGTTCTGTTTTTCATCTTAGAAGAACCATCCAATCCTTCACCATTGAGTATAATGTTAGCTGTGAGTCTTTTGTAGACAACCTTTATCAAGTTGAGGAAGCATCCTTCTAAGTTTCTTGGACTTTTCATCAAGATATATGTTGGGTTTTGTCAAATGCTTTTTCTTTGTCTATTGAAATGATCATGTGATTTTTTTTTATGTTATAGATACACTGTATTATCTAATTGATGTTTGGATGTTGAACAAATCTTCCATTCTTTGGATAAGTCTCACTTGATCATGGTATTTATTTTTGTTAGATTTAGTTTGGTAGAATTTTTTGAGGATTTATGCAACTGTAATCATAAAAAAATACTGGTCTGTAGTTTCCTTGTGATGTCTTCATCTGGTTTTGGTATCAGGATAATACCATCCTCATAAAATAAGTTGGGAAGTGTTCCTTCCACTTCTATTTTTTCTTCCTTTTTCTCTTTGTTCTTTGGCTTGCACGCTCTCTATTGATCTCTCTCCCAGTTCTATAATTCTTTCTTCTGCCAGTTCAAATCTACTGTCGAATTTCTCCAGAGATTTTGTTTTTATTTCAGTACTTTTTAACTACAGAATTTCCACTCAGCTCTTTTTAATAATTTCTGTATCTTTATTGATATTCTCCATTCGAAGTGACATTGGCCTCGTATCTTCCTCTACTTCTTTCCTTGTGCTTTCCTTCCATTCTATGAACATTCTTATAATGCCTGTCTTAAGGTATTTTTCTCTGAATCCTGAATCTTGCTCTTGCAGGCAGTTTCGATGCCTCCTCTTTATTCTGGTGTATGGGTCCTACTCTCCTGTTTCTTCCAATGCTTTGCAATTTTCTGTTGGAAACTGGATATTTTAAATGGTATATTGTAGCAACTCTTGGCATAAGTCCCCCTCTCCAAATCCTGTTATTGTTATTTGCTTGTTTATTTTTAGGAAATGGCTAGACTGCTTTAGTGAAGTTTATTTCTTTCACATCCAGTGTTCAGCCTTTGAGGTTCTTCCTCAGATAGGCTCAGCTTTGGATACATTCACAGTTTTGGTAGAGCTCTCTCTCTTTCTCTGACCACAGCCAGCTGTTAAACTTCACTGGTTGCCCTGTGATTGCTCTATTGTTTTCAACAATACCCAGGGTGGAGCATAAATTGCTCTGTGAACTAATTCAATCAAATCCTAGCTCCTTTGAAGGACTAGTTTCTGTGGTCTCTGTTAGATATTTGTTCTGACTCCAGGCATCCTCCCAGCTGTCTTACTCCCCAGTTTTCTCCCGCAAACTGGTCTACCAGCTGGCCTATATCTCTTTAAACCCACAAATCTCCTGATTGCTTTTCACCATAATGTCCATTGTTCTTGAGAGTACCCTTAGGTTTGAACTTCTCTGTGCTCTTTTGCAAATTTCACTTTTTTCCCTTCTTTTGGAAAAGATTAAGAGCTATCTGTCTTGTTGCCTGCTCTTGCGGCTAGGCAAATCTCTGAGCCTGGGATCTAGAGCTAGGGGGTGGGGGCAATGACAAGCCTCTTTCTGAGCCACATCCCCACTCTAGGGACTAAATGCTCAGCGGGAGCTGGCCGCAGCCTAAGGTTCTCTCAGCTTGCATCTCTTAGCCTGAAGCCATCATCCCACAAGTTGAGCAAAGATGACTGGGCCTCAGTGCTCTGGCAGCTAGGCTCAGGAGACAACAGCTGACGTCCTGCTTCTTGTTAAAGGAAAGCCCTCTGATGGAGCTGGACATCCAGGGAGCCCTGTGTTCTTCCCTGCAGCAGTTTGTGGTAGATATTCCCCTCCCTGAGTTGGGGGCAAAGGGTAGAGGAAGGGACCAGTCTCGGTTCAAATACAATAGACTCTTCCCTTTATCAAATTCCCATGGATTTTCTTGAATAGATGTTTCTTCATTCACTGTTTGCCCTTACAATCATTTCCAGAGGCTGTAAAGAGTTGTCCTTAATATAATTTTCATGAGTTTCACTGGGGAGAGGACCAACAGAACTCTTCACACTCTGTTGCTGGAAGTCAAACTTCTCCCTTATGTCTTAATGTATTTTAAAAACCTCTATGCTCAGACCCCTATTCTATCGCCAATCTCATCCATCTCAAACTCTATGACATGGCCATAAGAAACTGCCTTTCATTTCTTGAAGAAGCCATATTCCCTTTCACCCCCATGCTTTGCTCATGACATTCCTGCAGCCTGTGGCATGACTTTCCTTTCTTCACAAGGCTATCTTCTACTACTACATGGGAAAATTGTGCCAAATTCCCAACTCTCCATGTGTATTTTCACACCATCTTGATCTTTCAGCTTATCCCATTCATCATGTGTTAATTAACTATCAATGTATAAGTATCATCCAATAGAAAATAAGGGCTCTTAAAAGAGTCTTATCAATTATGGATTGAGTTTGGCTTCATGTAACAGAAAACTGAAACAACAGTGACTGAAACAGAAGAGAAGTTCCTTTTTACCGAGTAATGAAAAGTCCAAGGGCATTGTTCAGTAGCTCAAGAATACCCAATCTGAAGATCCTATAGTCTTCTTGGTCTTTTCCTTCTGGGTACATGATGGGTACTCTACCTCTAGGTATCATGTTTGCAATCCACACATAAGGAATAGAACAGAAGGAAGAAGGCAAAGTAATAATTTCTTAAAACAACATTCAAAGACAGCAGACTTCTGCTCGTGTCTTGTTCTCAATAAGTTGTAAACCAACTCTTGCAGCTACAAGGAGGCTGAAAAAATTGCAAGCTTTTCCCCTAGTTCCTAACAGAATAGAGTTCCGTTGGTAAGGAAGAAGGTATAATGGACTCTGACTAGGCAAAAATAGTCTCTGAAATGAGCAAGGAGTATATGCCTATGATTCACAGCTGTATTCCCATTGTTTAGCAGAGAACTAATAATAATCACTCAATAAATAAAAGTTAAATACAATAAGGACAAATGGTGTAATAGAATTGTAATAAAGTGTCTTCATATGACAGAGTTGTTCACATGGTATGTAAGACCACAAGAGGCTTTATTCATGCCCCATTATGATTCTTTTTTTTTAGATTTAAAAAAAAATATTTTGTTTATTTTATTATATGAGAGAGAGAGAGCATTAGCAAGGGGAGGGGCAAAAGGAAAGGGAAAGAAAGAGAGAGAGAGAGAGAATCCGAAGTAAATTCCATGCTGAGAATGGAGGCCCAGACGGGGCTCAATTTCATGACCACAAGATCATAACTTGACCCCAAACCAGAGGTTGGATGCTTAACCAACTGTGCCACCCAGGCTTCCTTCATCCCACATTATGATTCTTAATTTGAGATGTGCCTCGGGTGAAGGATGCATACCCAAATCTTGGGAAAGAAGAGTCATAAGTGTACCCATTGCCCTTAGGTGTGCCAATTCACTCCCTTACTGAGACTCGCTAATCTGGTAAAATCCTCTTTGTGTTACAAACAAGGAAACTGAGGTATAGTTCTAGGACTTACCCTCTATCACAAGATTATGGGTGCCTAATGAATTTAGAATATTATGTAGTAATTGGAAAATAATGAAAACAAAATTTACTATGAAACTAGCAGAATGAAAATTAATGAATTATAAATTTTAAACTGGATTTTTAGCAGACATAAATTTTAAATCATCAAAGATCAGTAGGATGTATTTGAAGTTTGTTTGCAAATGTATTCCCTGACATTTCCCTTATGAAATGTGACTTTAAGAATCACAGTCTTCCTTCTCATTTACAGAAGAATAGAAAATTATAGACCAACATCTGCAGTGAGCCCTACCAAAACTTTTCAATTGAAAGATGGCAGAGGAGCAGAGGATAATTCAAGGCACATGTCTGCATGGTGGAATGGCCTTTCATGTCATTTGAATTAACATCTTGTCTAGCTAAAGTTCACAAATCAATTTTAAATTTGAGAACTCCTTCCGGAAATGATTTCAGAGTATTCTGTGGATAAGAAGGTTTTCACATCATCTTCCCGTCTTTGCTTACTTAATGAATTATTCTCTTTAAGGGTTACATTTTCTGTATTTGGTTTGCCATCTGTGTCCTTTGAAGTCCAAATTCCATATCTCATATAGTCATTTTAGGGTTCAGTGCTGCACTGTCTCAGATAACTTAGCACTGGCAATCTGTTCCACTCCCTCTTTAACTGAAAGGCATTCAGTTACAATTTGAAGGTGAATGCCACTCCTCTAAAGTGAGACATCGGGCAAAAAAGCTTAATAACCTTGACAGAAACTCAAAGATGGAAAAACAAAACAAAACTCTAATGGGGGTCTTCCCCATGGGGAATCCTATTCCTAGCCCTCATCCACATAAATGAGACTTGAGTGGCAGACCTTTAGATATGCAATCGGGTCTTTAAAATAGGATGAGTAAAGCTACTAAACAAAAAGGTTGGACCCCTGACTACCTCAGAGACAGCGTACAGGTGAAGTACGCCATTTGGTTGTAGTAGACTGATGCAGCCAAAGGTGAACCCTGTCAAGGTGATTCAGTCAGTCAGTAGCACAGCCTCAAATCCTGGTCGCCTTAGATGATGCATCCACAGCTACACCTACCCTTCTTTTTTTCCTCCCTTTTTTCTTTTATAATTTACATGTAACATTGTATTAGTTTTGAATGTACAGCATAATGATTCAATATATTTATATATTGAGAAATGATTAGTGCAATAAGTTTAATTAACACCCATCACCACACAGTGACAACATTTTTTTTTCTTATGAGAACCTTTAAGATCTACTCTCTTAGCAATTTGCAAATATAGACTGGGGTATACTGTTAAATATGACCACCAGGCTATCCATTATGTCCCCAGGACTTGTTTATGTTATTACTGCAGGTTTGTATCTTTTGAGCACCTTCACCCATTTTGCCCACCCCCACGCACTCACATCTGGCCACTACCAATACATTCCCCTGTATCTATGGCTTTGCCTTTTCTTTTTAGAGCCCACACAGAAGTGAGATCATGTGGCTTTTCTCTGCATCTGCTCCCATAAGTCAACAACATACAAGGATGTGACAAAGATGCTAGCTTTCTTCTCTATATATTCTATTGTAGTAATAGAAAGAGCCTATGTTTTACAGCCTCCCTGGTGGGTTGCTATGGACCATTGGGATTAAGGAAAATAGTTGGATGGCAGGCTTGGGACCTTTCCTTGAGAGACACCAGGCATATAACTGATGCTGCCAGGTGTCAAAGTGTTCAATTGGGATGATAAGCCATATCAAAAATCACAATCAATCCACTTACTGAAACCATGCAGGCAAGAGGGAAAAAGAAAAGACACCAGTTACCAGTTCCCCACTGCTTCGATTTCTCTACAGACCACAGCAGGGAGGGCCAGATAGCCTGCAGTATAGACAAGACCATCGTCACACCGTCCTGGAGCCCCAAACAAAGCCTCCTGCCTTTTTATGGATCCAGAGGCCCACAAGGAAAGATAAGGGGAATGACTAGGACTGGCAGGTACTGAGTCCTTGTGGGGGAAAAGCACTGTAGTCAAGGCAGCAGGCTGAGAATGCGGTCTTGTAGAGATACACGGGAAGGACCTCAACTGAGGTCTGGAAAAGGAGGCCTCTCCATGGAAGTGCCCGGGGCTAGGAAGCCCATATACATTTGAGCATAGCCCACCTGGTCCAGGGAGGCAGGTAGAGGCAGGGAGGCTGAGTCCTTGCTCACAACTCACTCTAGAAAAATCTAATGTGCTGACTGTGCAGGGAGTCTGGCATGAGGAGGGCAGCTTTCCCCTTTGAGGCCTGCAGTTGGGCCTGAAAGAGCACACACGGGATCCCAGCCTAGAGTGGGACTAGGACAATTGTTTATTTTTCTGTGCCACTAGGAGTGAGGCTCTACTGTCACTTCAGATGATGAGGATGGGAACTGCATACTTAAAATGGCAGAAAGGTGTGCTGGAAGGATCCTGAGTCCCTAAGGACTTTTTGTGGGACAGAATCACCATGCCAGCCCTGAACTGCTGCCTTGGGTATCTCTTTTGATGTGACCAAAACATACAAAATTCTAACTTGCTTAAACCACATTTTCCTCTAATTGTTGCTGAACCTAGTTAATAAACACTGTAGATTGAGAAGTAGTATCTTAACCTTGAACCACTAATTCAACAAATGCTTTTGGCCTTCATGGCAGGCTGATAGTGGTGTGGACAGCAAAGATTTGATATATGTGAGAGGAACCGTTCACCTTATGCCTTTGTTTTGCTGCACCATTTAGTGGTTAGAGGAATGTCCACTACTGAGTCTCTTCTGATTTAATACTTCCTTTAAATTCACAATTTTTTTCCACAGTTTTCCATTAGTCTTCTTAGGGGAAAAGGGTTCCTTCTCTCCCTGCCCAAATTTAGCTTTTGAGTTTCTGAAAATTACCTCTGTCCAGATAATGTTGTAGGTAATAATTTGCTTCTACCCATCCTGGGTTTCTAACAAAATTCTTTCCAACCTTGACCACCTTCTTATAAATTAAAGCTGGATAGATAGTATTTCTTCTATCAACAGCTGTTTTGGGTTAAAAAGACTCATCCTGGAAATGAACCCATCCTCTGTGCTATATACCTTTTGGGAGGACATGGGCCAACCTTGTCTTGGATTCCTCCAGCAAATTCTCTGTTCTGACAGTGTTTCTTCTCTTTGCTTTGGGAGTGGAAAGGCTGCTGGCTCCCAGCTTATATTCCATAATGCCTGTTCAGAAGAGACAGCCAAACGTTTCACATTCACTGCTACTAAGGAACCCTCGTTGATGCCCACACAAGACCTGTTGCCTAAATGTCTCTTATTGGGAAATATGTAGTAACACAGCTGGGCTTGGGTAGGGGGTGGAGAGGTGTTAGCTGTGGGCCAAGTAGCTGCAATTCAACTTTCAACACTTAACTTTTTTACCTCATCCTGTCTACTTAATAACCAAGGATCAGTTGATTTGTACCATTTTCCTTTCTAAGGGGAAATTAGGTCTGATTCTTTTCCTGTTTGTCAAGTATATGTTTCCTGGCTGATTCAGACCATGGTCTAGTTGCCCCTTCAAACAGTGAATCTCTAGAGCAGGACTTTCATGAAGATGCCTTTATCAAGGACAAATACTGTCCATTGGAGAAAAAATGTAAAATAATAATCATAATGTCAACAATAGGGTTTTTTTTTCCTAAAATTTTTTTGGAAACATTATTGCTATTTATATCTCAAGAATTTGTCAACAGACTAAAATATTTTATGCAGAACTTTCTATGCACCTACTTGGAGTGAGACACTATACTAACTCTGGAGTTCTTATAGTTAACCAGGAGTTTGAGGTTCTCCAGTGGAGACAGACAAGAAACAAGTTAGCAATATGTGACAAGACCTAAAAGACTCAAGGGAAAAGGATTCTGGCAGTGGGGAGTGGGGAGGGGTGCAGTTCTGAGAAGGTTAGACAAGGTTTCCCAGACTTTAATGTAAATATATTTTCTTGAGTCTTCATTTCATCAATAACACCAATAAACAGTCTCATATATTGTGAGTTTTGCTGTTGTCTCCTTTATGCCAGGGATCATTCTTGGTGTTTGGGGATTTATTTGATAATTAAACTATGTGATCAGTGAAGCAAATAGAGGATGACTTTCTTTGGGGAAGAAAGGATTGGTAGATATTTAAGTTGGTATGGGTGCTGTGAGATGAGCCAAATGAAATTTTGAACTCGTGAAAGAGCAAACTTTGTCTAACACCTCATAGGTGGCTAGGCTGAGGGTTACAGTAACACGATCGTGCAGCTGTTCAAGTTCTTGGAAGTACTGAACCTGGGAATGACTGTGCATTTTTATTCTTTTATCTTTATGAGGTGTTTGAGTTGTGTGTTGTCTTGGAGAATTTTGCACAACAAGCTTTCACTGAGATATTGGTAGAAGGATCTCGTCTGTAATAAGAACATTCATTCCAGGAGAATAGGTCTGGGCTGATGTGGTGATGTGGATAGATCCACCTGCATACCTGCCGTCATGTTCAGAGCAGCAGGAGAGAGACAACGGAGGGGAGGAGTCGTGTGAACATCTACTGAAGGCTTCCTGGTAAGATTTATTTCAGTTATTTCAGAGTTTTCTTCAAACCATTTTAAATTAGGTTCCCAGCCTACCTACTTGGTAAGGGAATTTATTCTCAGCCATTACTATGGTTATCCTGTATAGTAAAAGATGCCTCCTGTCCTTAGGCTTCAGCTACACTGGTTGCTCCTAAGACCTCTAGTTCCTTCCATGCTGGGCTTTGGCAATATGCCTGGGGCCCAGGAAAGTTTAGGTAGGCTGAGAGCCCTTCTATGTTTGAACAGCCTTTCTTTGGGCACCCTCTGAAGTCTTAATGCCTGTCTGGGGCACTGTCACACAGAAGTCCATGATTTCTCTTTCATCTGCCAGCCTCCAATGCTCTCTGCCTTCCCTACCCCTCTAGTCTCCTATAGGGATATCTCCTCTGTGAACTTCAGCAATGAAGATTGGTAGTATTTCTACTGAGACAGAGTTCTTCTCTACACAATGAATAGTCCTTGACTTAGGAAACCCAAAGATTGGATTGTGTGTGTGTGTATGTGTTTGGGTGGAGATGCAGAGGGAAAATACAAATAAAAGTCTCAAAAATTAATCTGCCACACATTCTTTGCTTTATGTAATCACCATCCCATTCCTGAAAAAGTGGTAGATGAGAAATCTTCCATTTAGCAGGGTTAAGTAAACTCCAGAGGTCACAGGACTCCTTAGCAGATAGGACCTTGCATGTGTCTGCCTTCAGACCCCTGGTTGCTTCCACTAGGCTACACTGCCTTCTCACTAATTCCTTGGCCTATTGCTAAAGCAGCCTGGCTTCCCAAGGGAACTTTCCTTATTCTGTGTTTGAATAATCATAGCTCCTAGCGGCTTAGGCTGTCAGCAGCAGAGATCTCATCTTCCTCTATATCCAGATATAAACCTGGTCCCAGGGGTAATTCCTGGCAGAGAAAGCTGACTGGTGTGGTCATGGATTGGATCAGAAGGGAAATACTCCAATTCTTATATGAAATTCATCAGCTGTTAAGTGTCTCCAAATTTTCCTCTAATAGTCTCATTAGGGATCTGGAACCTGTCTTCAAAGAAACAGCATCATTCACCACTGGCTTTTTGAGGGATTTGAGTATACATAGAGTAGGAATTGTAGCCAAGTGTGGTTACATTCTTAATTTAAGGAGTAAAGAAGTAAACTAAACTCTAGGTCTGTTTTCCTAAGATAAGGGAAACTATAAGAATTGGGTTTGTTTACACACATGTATGTATTTTTTCTGTATAGATCCACATCCAAGGTTTGCATTAACATAACAATTCACAGCAAAGTCAAAACACATTTAAATTACATTTTCCATATATTTCAGAAAGAAGGTACCATATGCACTAAGACATGAAAGTGAGAGATGAACAGAATGTTCAGGGAATATTTTGTCTGCTGTGGTTCTAGCTAAGGGTTTGTAGATTTGAAGGTACTGCTAAAAAAGTAGATTGAAGCCAGATATTGTAGGCCTATAAATTTTATTCCATGAATATTGGGGAGCTATTGATAGATTTTGGATGGAAGTGACATGACAAATTATGCATTGTACCAAATTTTATATATATATACACCTCTCTAGTAAAAGTATATAGATAGAGTAGAGAGGAAGAATGTGGTAGATACTTGGCACTCACCATATATTCCATGTGTCTCTATATTTTCCTGCTTTTCTCACAGTTTGGTTAGATTATGTGACTAGGTCTGGCCAATGGTCTGGCACTTCTACTTCCACTTCTAATTTGTGTCACTTCCTGCTTAAGGCAATAAACAGCCAATATATCCCCCTTTCTCTTCTTTTCCATCAGAGATCACAGAGGCATGGGTTAAGACAGCAGAGTCACAAGCTGGAAGAAGAATGGATCTTGAACCACCACATGGATGAGATCCGCTCTGGAGATCATGCAACCTGTATCAGGTCTGTAGGAGTCTATAACAATAAGCCTTTGTGATTTTAAGCCACCTCAGATTTCCATGTTTGACACTAGTGTTAATTATCCTGATGAATACAAAGCACTGGAAGGAAGACACAACAGCAATTGGAAGGAGAAAAAATATTTAAGAGATAAAACCTACAGGACACCAAGACTAGTGTTGGGGGTGAGACATAGGGAAAAGAGAATGATGACCGGAGCTTTTGCTAAAGAGGCTGGTCATGTCATTAACAAAGACAGAGGCAGAGGAAGGGGAGAAAGTGGAAAATGTATTCGAATTATCTGAAGAACATCCAAGAAGAAGTTTCTAGCTGGCAGTAGTGTGTGTCTGGGCCTTAGGAAATGTCAAAACACATTTTGGAGATAGGCTTGAGAGCTGCCCTCCACATACTGGCGACAGGCTTGTGAACTGCCCTCTTTGGGCAAGTGGAGAGAGAAAAGAGGAGGGCCAAGTGAAAGGTCTAGGGGTAAGATGCAAGACAAGGACAATTAAGGATATGAAGGGGGAGGAACGGAGAGATAATCAGGAGAGTGTGGAGGCAGTGCCAGGGGAGCAGGGACTTCAACATAGAGCTGGACCACATTGCAGTATTCTGTAGGCACGTTTTCCATAGCCCTAAACTAGCTTGTTGATATTACCATGTGCATTTTCACTGATATGAATCAATTTATTAGAATATAAAATTAGATATTAAGAATAAAGAGGAGTGTATGGTTGTGAGGAAATGAGTTACCATTCTCTTTCTTCAAACCTTTCTGTTCAGACATTATTAAAAAAATTTATATTTAGAGCTATGATCTTTGTATGAGAAAAACATTAGAAACTGTCATCATAAGCATCATTATCAATGAACAATGAAGCCACACATAACTTTAGAGTAGTTCCTGATATCTAGGAAGCTTTCTTCTAGTCCCAGAAGTAGATTACACACATGAAGAATGACCACATTGAAGCAAGTGCCTGGTAGAGGGTAGGTGCCAAAGAATGATTTCAGCAATGAATTACTACCTGTCTCTGAGCTAAAGATTGGGGCAGATGGGAGAAGCCTTCCCAGAGAAAGAACACTGGGCTAGAATTTGACAAAATAAAGGGAAAACAAAGACAGAAAAGAAGTAAAAGAAAGGGGAGGTCCAGAGTAGGAAAAGGCCTAGAGATAGAAGTGTATGTGACATTCTATCTTTTTCTTTCTGAGATATATGGATAATGGAGCAGAAAATACAGCAGGTAGGGAAATCCAGAGTCAGCTACCTTTTGGGTAGAAAGACAAGTGATTTGGCTTTAGAAATACTGATTTGGGAAAGGCAGGAGGTCTTCCAGGAGATATCCAGTTGGAAGTTGGTGATGTGGTGTTCAAGTACAGGTATGTTGGCTTGGGCTATAGATAGAGTATACTGGGTAAAAGATATACCCCCAAACAATGAAGATTCAGGGGAAAAAAAGCAGAGTTTAAGACTATCCTGTGGTGCTACTATGTTTGAGAATTAGAGAAGGAAGTGTTACTGAGAGAGGCGGTTGCCCAAAGGGAAAGACACACAATGGGTACACGTTGAGGGAGGGAGGGCTTCCTGTAGGGGTGAGTGGTCACCACTGCCACAGTGCCAAAGAGAAGCTATCTTGAATTCTCTAATTCCCCTCTGTTCTTGGAGCAGTTTCAGAACAGTGGCTGAGATAGATGACAAAGGGTCAGGGCTGCTGTGTGCTTTTTTCTGGAAATGCCTTCTGGAGAGGGGAAGAGGTGACCTTCAAGCCAGCTCCCTACAGAAGACTGCCCGCTCTGCTGTGAAGCACTTAGACACAAAGTCCTTGGCTCAGAGCTTCCAGGGAGCTAAGCAGATGGCAGCTCTGTCAACTGCAGCTGCAAACAGCTTCATCTTCCATTTATTTCCAGGAGCCAGAGGAGCTCAGGGATCGTTAACAGCTGTCTACCTGTAGGGACTCAAATGATCTCTAGGCCATCAAGCCATCATATACCAAAGAATGACTTAGCAATTTATCTCAATGCTTCCTGGGAGTGTGAAAGAGCTATCCAAAGGCCTCCCTGATGCACCCATAGAAGGGCTTTTGCTACTTCAAAAGAGGGTAGAGTAAATATACCCTTTAACAAAGACCTTCCATGAACAAAAAGACACTCACTCTAACACACGACTCGTGGTTGTTCTTTCTAAAATAAATGTGGTTGTGTCATTTGAAGGTTTCCTTCTTTGATAATCTCCCAGGAAGATTATTTGTCCTTCTCATTGAAATCTATAGCCTCAACCATGGGGCTTAGAATCAGGAATATCAACCACCAGCTAGAGTCACTGCCAAGCCCAAGTCCTGCCAGGCTATTGTGGAGTTTTTATAAATATTTGAAGGCAAACAACGGGTCATGGGAAGTACCTGGCTTGTGCATGATGTCACTTCAGACACAACGTAGTATTAGGTCATTAGAAAAAAATTAAAAAAGCACAGAGGCAGCTTTTCCCTTGAACCCACTCCAGAATACTCTGTCAGGAGCTGGATTTGAAGTTACCTCTCCCCATCCCCAGCAGGCACTTCCAAAAAAGAAGCACATGGCTGGCCCTGACCCTTTGTAATCTATCTCAGCTGCTACCCTGAAACTGCTCCAAGGACGGGGGTGGGGATGGTTAATTAGACAATTTGAGATATCTTCCCCAGCAGTGTTTATTCTTGAACCCTTATAATCAGCAATGGGAGTCAACATCTTTGCCAGTATTGATTGAAATAAATATATATTGAGTGCTAGCAGGATGCAAGGTGTATGGTCTGTACTTGTCTCAGTTACACATATGGGTGTACAAACAACCCCAATGGTTAGCAGCTGAAAACAACTGATATGATTTACTAGTAAGCATTATTAGCAGGGTGGGTAGGGCTCCAACTGAATCCTTCTTCTCCATGTGGTGTCAGCTTGGGGTCACATCGAATTCAGTTAGGTGCTCGGCTGAAGTCAGAAGGTCTAAGATGGCATTGGTCATGTGTCTGGCACCTCGTCTGGGGTGACTGAAAAGCTGGAGCCTGGCTGGCTCTCCCTCTCTCTCCATGAAGGTAGTCTCCCCTCTTACAGGGTGGCTTAGAGCTCTAAGATCACAAAGAGGAATCCACTAATCCTCTTAAAGACTAGGCCCAAACTGGCACAGTGTCTATTGGGCTAAGTGCATCAAAAGGGCAGTCCAAATTCAAAGGGAGGGGAAATAGATTCCCCTCCTACTGGGAGGAGAGGCAAGGGAGGAATTGTTGGCGGCCATCTTTGGAAACAGTCTATAAGGCACTGCATGATGGTTAAGTAAATGAAAGTCATTTGGTTTCCATGTGTTTTCCAAAGGTCTAAATGGAGGAAATGTTAGACTTTTCCAGAGAAAATACATTTTTTTGTCACTGAAAACACATGAACACTTCCATGTTTGCTACTGGGTAGTGCTTGTTGGTGTGCTTGGCTTGATAAGACATGGTGATGAGCTAAATGATGGGACATGCTGAGAAAAATCAGAAGGTGGAAGAAGCCAGGTATACGTGGGGACCTTCTGCTCGGGCCATGGGTGGACTTGAGGGGAATTTTCCCAGCCACAAACCTGGTTTCTGGTGGGCTCAACTTTGTGATCTTTCGGGGCTCAACTTTAATCTCATGAAAGATTCTGATCATTATTAATATCTGGGATCCCAGTTTGATAGATAGGACATGGGAAGATAGGGAAGGAGGAAATTTCAAATGAGGACACAGTTTCAAAGGCAGGTGAGGGTAGCAGATGCTGTTGGCAAGTCCTTGCCAGTGACTGAGCTAGAAGGATGATTTCAGGTAAAGGAGAGGTGGCAGGAGCCATAGTTGGGGAGCAGAGCCCCAGTTTCTGCTTAGGTTTCTGGCAGGATCTGAGGCTTGGAGGATACTGGAGTTAAGCCACATCTCAAATGAATAAAAAATCATGGAAATGCACAGTTCTATAGAAGATAGTCAAACACCAGAGATTTTCCTTTGCCTGGATTCTGTCTCTGAATCTTTCAGAAATTCTCCCTCTGTGTGTGTATGTGTATGCTGGAGGGCAGGAAGGTGTGGGGAACTGGTGTGCAAGTGTGCAGAAGCTGCAGTTAGACATGTGTGCCCAGGGAAGCAAGGCCGCAGGAAGAGAAAAAGCCTGGAGCCTGATGGGTCTGGTTCCTATCCTATCACCTCTACTTAAAGGCAAAGTTAATTAACACCCAGAAGTCTTAGATTGTCATCAGTAAAAGGGGAACAACCATGATAATCGCTTCTTAAGGGACTTTTCTTTTGAGGAGTAAGGAGCTAAGATTTATATAGCATTTAGTGTTTTGCTTGGCACACAGTGAGTCTCCACAACATTAGTTTTTCTCTTTCCATCCCTCCCCCAACCGACCCACCATTATCTGTGCGGATTTCATCCCGAGCCAAATCCCTTTAGTCCCCATGAACATTAGCTCAGGAGCTAAGGGGGGCCCATTAGTAGACATATGGCTTTGGAGAGCTATGTCAGACAGCTGAAAAGATGGTGAAGCAAAATGGGCCAGATTGCTGCTCTACAGAAAAGCAAACCTCTGGAGGGCAAGTAGTATGTGTGTTTGAGATCAATTATTTTACTGTTGGAAAACAGAAGTAAAAAAATCTTTTTTACTTCCCACGTCAAGTTTTTCAAGAAGCTCTTACTCATGTTTTCCCTAAATAAAAACTCCGTTGCCACTGTGTTAGATTTGAACCTTGCCCACTTTGATAATTCTTGACATTTTTGACAACGGAATACTTCGCTTTAAAACAAAATGTGTGTTTTGGAGCACTCGCTGACTGCTGGAAGGCCATCATGTCTCCAGCAGTTTGCCTTTCCCCCTCCAACCACCGTAGTTTGCTAAACGCAGCAGCAGCCCAAATCATGAGCTTCTTCCATGTTTACCTTTGGAGGCTAAGCCAACTGTCTTTTGAGTGACTCTTGTTTTCAGTTGTCTTCTCAAAGGATGTTCTTCAACCGTCTAAACCACAACGATGACTTTATTGGATTATCCTGAGAAGTGAAAAACCAACTCAACCACTCTAAAGGTGTGATTGTATAAGACATGGTGTTAGGATTGATTGTACATGTGGAAGGAAGGGAGCTTTTTGTGTGTCCCATCTTTGGACTTTGGCTCGAAACAGAGTAGGAATCCCACAGACCAGTGAAGAGCCCAACCATAAATAAGACGAGGAACCAGATGCCCTTTTCCCCAGATCCGTGTGGGAAAAAGTATAGAGTGTTAGCATAGACCGAGCTTCATGCCAAAACTTTGTAAATATCTTATGCCTTGGGCTCTGTAAACCCTAATCACACTGCACATCACTTATGCAACCTCAGCTATTTATGGGGGTTGGGAAGGAAAATATGATTAACTCTAAGCAGACATTTCTGGCGTCAAGCCTCTAAGTGATTCCTCTATCCTCAATAGTTACTCCCCTTAAAAAAGAACTGTTTCTATGGAGAACACACATACACACAGAAAAGTCACCATCAGTCACCCACCCTCCTACCACAAAAAAATGAAAGTAGCGTCTAAAACAAAAGAAGTCCACCATCTAATCAAGTATTGAGTTTTATCTGAGCAGCATCCACACTGGAATGGAAAAACACAGTTATGGTTTAATGGGAGTGGGGTACACATATCTTAGCGTTAGTGTGAGATTCACAAAATGATGTTCATGAACCAAATTTCTTCAGGGTTGTCACGTGTTCTTTGCACAGTATTGGAATACAGCAGAATACATAATAATAAATAGTGGTGGTTTCTTACCATGCAGTGAGGGATAACTGCGTAAACCAGGGTGGGAGGGTCTATACTTCCTATGGAAATTGCCCCACGTGGGGCTCCAAATAGAACATTCCTCGAGAAAACATCTTATTAATAAAGTAGCTCACATCTTCAAGGCTTGAGGATTGGAGGACAAACAAGATAGAATTTTGAGGGGGCAAATTTAAATATAGACAGTACAAGTGTCCCCACCTCCTCCCCGCCCCCCAACCATGGAAACTTTGCTCTACTCTCAAACCCTCCTTTCCCTTCCCTCTCGGAAACAGGCTGTGCATCTCGGCTGATATGTGACGGCTGGTATGTGACTTGGCCATAAAAAATACTAGTGGCCACAACAGATCAATTCCTCATTTTCAGCAGCTCAGCCCACCCACGGTTGATTCCTTGCTTCCACAAAGTGCAGTGTGGGCCATGTGGGTTTGCCTCCATCAGATGGAGATGCTCTCTGGAGCCCCCGGCCCCTGAGGTTGTCACAAGAGGGACACAGAAGTCTGGGGTAGACACACTGCCTTGGGCTGAAAGGGACACTTTCTTCTTCTTCTTCTTCTTCTTCTTCTTCTTCTTCTTCTTCTTCTTCTTCTTCTTCTTCTTCTTCTTCCTCCTCTTTAAGATTTTATTTATTTATTTGAGAGAGAGCAAGCTAACATGAGTGGGAGGAGAGGCTCCCCAATTGGGGAGCCCGATGTGGGCATTGATTTCAGAACCCCTGGATCGTGACCTGAGCTTAAGGCAGACACTTATTATTGAGTCACCAGGTACCCTAGACACTTCTTGCTTCTCATTGCCCACCTGCCAGAACTAGTTGTATGACCCCAACTTAACCACAGGGATTTTGGGAGCACCGTGTCTATGGCCTAAAATTCCCTGGCGTTGTAGAAGGTGCCAGAGCAAAAAGCAATGAGCACCCGGTCACTGGCCAAGGTCAGCTCAGATGGCAGCTGAAGGAAAAGTGAGGAGGTGGAGAGGAGATTGGGGAGCAAAATCTGAAATCCAAATAAACAGAGAAGTGCGTGTTCATATCAGCCAAAAAGCAAAGGGAAAAGACAAAGTGTGGGAGTTTGGATATAAGGACAGTTTTCAGATTAAGGTGAAAAACCCTTCAGTTCCACTTCACTTCTCTCGCAGCCCAACCCCGTGTCTGTCTGCGGGTATAAGGTTGAAGATTTTTCATCCTTGTCTCCCCATCTGGGGATGCACGGATGTCTGCTCTTGCCGATATGCTTGTTTGCTCTCCATGTCATTCTTTTCTCAAACTAACATGATTAAAACAGAGCACAGGGTCCAGTCTTGAAAGTGACTCTCCCAAGGGTCTTGGTTGCTAGAGCCACCAGGTCCTGTTCTCTCAGGCCTGGTGCTCAGACAGCTCTTGGACAAATTCTCTCCTCTTCCACTCAGGACTTTGTTCTCCAAGTCCTATTTTTGTTCTTGGTTTATTTGGTGATTGGGTTTTCAAAAACAGAACAAATCCTGAATCTGTCCCTTTTTTTCTATTCTCTCTTTCATCATCTTAGCCCTGATGACCCTCATTGTCTTAGTTAACAGGTGATTCCGGAAGCCTTGCAGAGGAAGCTCACTCAGTTCCAGTCTGTCTGGCACTCATTGCCTCCATCAACATTCATTCGACGCCGGGTTTATAAACTTGCACTCTGGTCAAAAACCTTCCACGCCCACCTCCTGTTTTCATCCACATTAAACAAACATTCATACCCTGTGATTATTTTTCTCCGTGCTGCGTAGTGAAATAGCTCCTACTATTTCCTACCCGGTACCCTGCATATCTCCTATGCTGTTCTCCTAAGTGTCACAGCACTTAGCAGGTTGCCTGGCACAGAGTGAGGCTTCGATAAACATCTCTCGAGGCAAAAGTGAGTAGTAGCTGTTCAATTCAGGAGGGAAGAGGCAGAGAGTAAGTGTTGATATTCTGAGACATAGGATATTTCAACATTATTTTCCATTTGAAGAAAGCTGATTGAAAATCATATTAAAAACTTATTGAAACTTATCACTTGATTTAATACTTTCCGGTAGTTACTATTGCCTGTGATTTTTTAATTGCCCCTATATATTGATTAATCTATGGGAAATTCCTGATAATTTTATAAATGCACACATCCATTCTTTCAGCCAAATTTCATATGTTAAGCATGAAATCACCACAGTGATTATTTCTTTCTCATGGTCAGTGCATTTTTTATCTGTAAATATGGGGACACTTCAAGATTTTTTTTTTTACCTTTCTTGCCCTCCATGGGTCTTCCTTCTCCAACTTTGTCCCAGGCATTCATGCACCTGCTCATTCCCTTTTTCCTTCTTTTTTAGACAGGAACACACTTTTACCCACCAGCTCTGCTCTCTCTCCTTTCTCTGCCAGAGCTACCACCATCTTCCATGCCTTGCTTCCTATTCTATTGGATAAAATACAGAAATAAAGAAAGTCTAGGACATGGACTTTGTGAAAGACAAGTTCTATTAACAAAATGTGAAAAGACATGTTCAGTAAACACAAAAGCTTGTAAGTCAGTGGTCAGAAAAATCACAAGAATTTCACTTTCCATAGTCAATACTAGAAAAACAAACGTAACAAAGGCCCTTCCTAAAAGACAACTGTTTATTGAGCAAATGGGAACAATTTAATTGACTTGAACGGGTGGTTAGAAATCTACAATGATACCTAGTAAACAGCACATACAATGGTCTGAAAGGTGACTTTTCCATAGCAGGTGAGCTGAAGCCCAGGCCTGGAGGCAGTTTAGCTGTGGGCAAATTTCAGGTGCACTTTTCAACGGCTGTGTGGCCTTGGGTAGGCGACTTCTCTGTGTTGTACACTCTTATCTAAAAAATAAAGATAATAGTTGCTGCCTCATATGAGTTTTTTAAGATTTGACTTGGGCCACTCACAATAAGTACTCGGCATAGTGCCGAACACATCTATGAAGATGGCCTTCAATATCATCTTACTCTCTATTTTTCTATTGAAGTATTGAATTATTCAAAATGTACTTGATAAATTTGGTTAACAACACTCTTTAAAATTCAGGTGGTAACCATTGCAAATGAGGTCACCTGAATAATGATAGACTCCTAACCTCCTGGTTGATGGACATATATGTAGAATGATCAATAAGTGAATGTGGTAAAGACCAAGCAATCTACAAGGGTGAAATCCATGATCAATGAGGAGCAATATGTTCCAAAAAACTAGATCCAATGTGTGGTCCCCATTAAAAAAGGGGGGACCTGGATTAACGTGGGAAAAGCTACAGATTTTTCTTCCCCTCTTAGATGCATAGTACTCATTAGCATATTAACAGATCTGATAAGTCTTCATGGGGAAGAAACATTTCTGGGTGCTTTTAACACAGGGTTTCTCTGATTACTTTCATCATAGAATCTGAGGACAAGTGTGTTTGCTTTGTTCACAGGTGTGCCCCAGTCATTAGCAACAGTAGATGCTTGGTGAAGACTGCTGGCCTGGCCCCACTCAGGATGAATATGCGAGGGGAATGCTTAGGAAATATAAGTGTGTATGTGCTGACTGATTTGCTCTAGAAACCAGAGCTTTACAAATGAATTAAGTCTTTCACCAGATCCCATATTCCTAAGATGTTTGGAAGAACATGTTCACAGTCAAGTGAATGTACTCTGACACATGGCAGGACAGGGAGACCCCTTTGGTTTTAAGGCACTGACTCTGTCTTTGGAAGATAGTTAGCAGACAGGTTCTGAAAGATCAATGCCTATAAGGAAAATCCTCAGCATCTCTGAGGGCAATTTGTTGGCCAGAAATGGGTGTAATTTAAAGTGCTGAGGAATCAAAATGGAACAGCCTACTGACCAATTCGTTTTTCTTCTCCTTCTTCTTCTTCTTCTTCTTCTTCTTCTTCTTCTTCTTCTTCTTCTTCTTCTTCTTCTTCTTCTTCTTCTTGCGATGGAGACTGGATCAACAGCTTCCTTAAAAACCTCTGCCAGATGGCACCACGAAGGAGAACCCCTCCAAAGACAATAAATAAATGCCACGAGAGAACACTTGGGGGCCGGAGCAGCAGCGGGCTCTTGCTTGTGCACGACCACGACTGCAACAGCTACACCGAGATCCTGGCTTGTAAAATTACCTTGGCTGCTTCGCTATGTAAAATGTGAAAAGGAAACAAGTCATCTTCCTGATGCATGAGCTCACCGCTTATCTAAAATCAGTTACACACTGCGAAACACCCTCTTTTACCCCCTGCCTAGCGACTCCCATTAGTGCACAATGTAATTTCACAGCTAGCGCTTGAGGAACTTTCTGGAAGCATTTTAGGTTGAAACAGTGAAGTAGAGGGTGGCATGGGTCTGGTTAATTTCAGAATATTGAAGTGTTGGAATTACAATGTGATGACAGGATTCATCAGAAGGATTTATTTCTTTGGGCCTGTGGCCTAATGAATTGGAAAATATTTTCCTATGTCTTCTCCTTCGACTCTAAATTAAAGTGACACATTTTATTAAAAAAATGTCATTTTTACATATTAATGTATGAATTATGGTATGGTACATATGACAATAATGTCATCTGGGTGAAACATTCTAGTGATCTCTCACATTGATTTTCATCTCACTTAGAAGTGAGAACACAGAATGAAAAAGTATCTATGGAAAGCTTTATTATGTGTGTATGTTATCCAAATACACTGTGTAAATGTGCAGGGATTTTATGTGACGGCTCATATATACATCTGCCTAGGCCGTGTGCATGGGGATGTGAGCACATGAACTCGTACTACACCGTGGGGAGAAGAGAGAAGAGGACTCAAATAAAATCTGTTCCCTTTTCGGCTCAGGGTCATAGCAATAAAATCATCCAAAATGGCACAGTTAATGGGAATTGCAGGGCAACTGATGGTGGAGACCCGGGTTAACTCTGGCCCTCTGTGTTCCATTCCAAATACATTGAAGAATTCTTCTGCTGGTCAATCTCAGCACCCCATGTCGGAATGACATTGCTGCAGTTGCCTACACACATTTGCAATTGACAGATCCTGTCAATAGCATGAGTTACTCTCACTACATAAGCAAAGCCAGAAATATTGAGACCAATATGAACTGGAAGTTACCTGATGGGGCCAAAACAATTCTCTGTGGATTGAAAACACGAAGGTTGAGAGGTGGACATGAAGGCCTGAGAAGAGACAACCCCTGGGGATACAGATGTGTGAGATATTTAGCAATTTATTTAAGTCGGTATCTACATGTATCTACTTGTACACCTATATCTGAGTTAACTCCATAATACCTGTGTCTGTATATCTGTATACTTATGTCCATTAACAAATGATCTGGAAATTTGATAGATGCTAAGAACACAGTTGTTACAAAAAGAAGATAATCAGCTATCTTTAATGAACCTATTAAGATCATATTTCTCTAGTATCAGTGATAACAATTTTATTAATAATAGTGTCATATCGGTGATTCCCTAAATCATGGTGCCTAAACAGTGGTTTAGACCACTGAAATTTATTTGTTAAAAATAACCATACAAGTCTAATTCATGATTGTAAACAAGATGGTCTAAATTTTGGAATCCACTAGAGTTCCATCCTTGGCTCTTCTTCAAGCATCATCTATTCTTTACGGGTGACCTCATTTACTATGTCAGCTTCGACTGGTCTGTATACACCATCAGCCACTGATTCTGCATCCATCATTCCTCCTGTTCCTGGATTCTCTTCTTCATTGTAAATACCTACTGGACACAAGTGTTTATCATCTGAAACTCAGTGTATCACCTGAATCCCAACAAATCCAATAAATCTCTCCTCACTTTGCCCTTTTGGCTCTCTCCTACTCTGCTCTTGTGGTATTTATGTAGTTAAGGACATTCGTATTCACAGCTGCCAAAATTGTAATTCCTCCATCAGACCTCACAACCAATAGTTCATTAAGACCTCTAAGTCCACCTTCCAGAAATCATCAAATATATTCCCTCTTCTCCATCTCCTGCCAGTGTCTTTGTTCAGCAATGCTTTCTTTTGCCTGCAATATTGCAGTGGCCTCTTTCCCTTCCTGTTTCTACTTGCTACTATATTAGTTTGTGCTTCAACCTCCTTCAAATATTATCTTTCCAAAAGACAAATCTAATCTTGTCACTTCCTTGCTTAAAATCCTCAGGTGGAAATCAGTTGTGAATTATTTACATCTATCCACCACCTTCTTTTCCAGGACCACCTACCACCTTCTTCTCCCCAACAAGCACCCTGTGCTCTATCAACTCTGAAGTGTTGGGCTCTTCAAAATTCCAGTCATCACATGCCAATTTCTCTGCTTGGAATGCTTTTCCCTTTGTTTTCTGGCTGATTAATTTCTCCTCCATCAATTTAAATACTGTCCCCTCCGTGTTGTCTTCACAAGGTCTTCTACACAGTTAACCACACCTTCTCCTGAGCTCCTAATGGTGAGCTCAGCACACTGAATCATCTTTCCTAACTAAATGGTGACCACCTCAGGCCCATGAGCATACTTATTCTTCGGGGTGAGAGGAGTAATAGTAACATCTATCCCAGTGCTTGATTGATATGTTTGATAGATGTCTGTTGAGTGAAGAAATGATCAAATAGGTGACCTCTTGGGCCCTCTGAGTCCTTGACATGATAAAGGAGGTGAGAGAGGAGATAATGTAATATAAATATAAAAAAAATTCAGATTAGGAACAGTCATAGCCAAGTTACTGTCCAGGTTTTGTTTGTGTTCTGAAAGATAAATAAATTTCTCCAAGACTCCAAGTCACCATTTTGTGAATTATTAACAAAATACATCATTACCCAGGCCTGGAGTTGAAAGCCTCATGTCATGATTTTAAATTCACAGCATATAATTTTCAAAAAGCAGTATAATTCAATGATCAAGTTGTATTTAAAGTACCAGATTTTGAAGTCTTTTGGGATCCTAAAATTCTTACGATTTGTAATGTGTTTGGACTCTGTGGTATTGTACAAGATATGTACTTAATAATAAGATAAAAGCTGGTATGAATTAATCTCTGTAAAAGGAATGGCAAAAATTTTTAGAAAAACATTACAAAACTATTTTTTCACTTCTTTACACTTATTTCCACTTGCTAAGAGAAATAATTTCTTTTTATGGGTGTCATAATTTAAAAACACACACAAATGAATACCTAAAAGCTGATATAATTATGAAACAGAAGGAATTGCAAAATCCTTTAACATTTATTATAATCAGTATACCAGTGATCTAAAAACATGCTAGAGCCCACCGTCTTATTCTGAATATGCTGGAGGAAACACAGCTAGTGAATGGTTCATGATGAAATTGCCTTGGCTTTGTCAAGAAGGCTGTTAACATCAGAACCCAGCAGATCCATAGTTGAAAGTTTGGTCTTCCCACAGGTGACTCTTTGAGATTTGAGTGTCATTTCCATATGGCTCTTTGTATTAGAGACAGAAATTTCTCATGATCTACTTATCTTCAGTTGTGTTTATCTGATAGTATTAGCCATTTAGTGGGGGGCAGCATGTCCTGTATACTAGAGAAGAGAACTTGGAAATGAATAAGTCTCAGCTCTGTCAGATAGAAAGGATGTTTAGGCACTGGAAAAAAATTCATGACTTCTTTTCATTATATCACTGCTATCATTATAGCAGTTTTCATTAATAGGACTCCTTCATGCCATTCCAATTTTTCTTCTCCGCTCTCTCTCTCAGAAGTGGCAATATTGTTGTCTTGCTTTAAAAAAAGAGATTCTGTTCACCATCATCAAATGGTGATTCTTGGTAAAAAGGAAAACTTTCTCCCCAACTTTGGCGTCTTTTTACTCTTTTATCCTTTCTCAGCCTTACAATTAATGTCTCACTGTTTTTGAAGTCTTCACCTCAACTCCTGACCTGCCACCTGCATCTGAGGGGCTTCCACTCTAAGGTATCCACCATGAATATAGCTGCTCCTGTCATGCTTGCTCCTTTTTACTTTCACAACTTTCTGTTTCTGGAGCCTATACCCTGGTTCTAGAAACTTCCTGGGAGGTAGCCTGAGCTACATGTCTCCAGTTTGTCTTATTCCCACTCCATTTTTTAAAAAAAGATTTATTTATTTGAGAGAGGGGGGGGGGAACAGGGGTGAGGGGGAGAGGGAAAGGGAGAGAGGGAATCTCAAGCAGACTCCTGACTAAGCTTAGAGCCCAGCAGGGGCTTAACCTCACGACCCTGAGATCATGACCTGAGCCAAAATCAAGAGTCGGCATTCAACAGACTGAACCCCCCAGGCACCCCATTCCCACCGCCGTTCTTTATTAACATGGTTTCTGAAGGCACTTTGCTATATACCTGAGAACAGTTTACACCTTTGCTTTTACACAATGAAATAACACTCTTCTGGTGACTTTGCCTTGAAGAGTCCAGTAAAATCATTACCCTCCAATAGTTCCAAAAATAAGAGTTTATCAAGATCCTACTTGGAACAACCTGCTCCTCTCAGAATTGATACCTGGATGTCCATATCTACATCTATTTGCATCTCCAGGAGGACTGTGTTTCCATGTATAGACACAATGTTCCTGCTTCTCCATCCTTCCCTTCCTCTGTCCAAAACAATTCATGTTTATCAGGTGTTCCAAGTGGAAGGGCATGCTTCAGCGAATCCATTCACATGTTGGTTTAAAGAAATGATTTCATGTTGACTTCTTCCAAAGATATTTACTTTTCTATAAGACACTTTTTTATCTATTTCATTTTTTTAAAGATTTTATTCATTTATTCATGAGAGATACAGAGACATAGGCAGAGGGAGAAGCAGACTCCCTACAGGGAGCCAGATTCAGGACTCGATCCCAGGACCCGGGGATCACGACCTGAGCCAAAGGCAGACGCTCAACCACTGAGCCACCCAGATGTTCCTCCCCCCCCTTTTTTTTTTGTCATTTAGAAGTACAAACAACAGTGAGCTGGCAGTTAGTGAGCTTTTCTTCTTACTTCCTAATGGCTCTGCGATGCGGCTATTACTATTTTCTCACTGTGCAGCAAGCAAAAGTGAGACTGAGCCTCTAACTCGTCAGCGTCCGCACACCTACTAAGTGACAGAGCTGAGATTTCAGTACCATTCAGCCTGACTCCAAAATATGGATTTTAAATCACATTAGCCATTAACTTCAGCTGGCTGGGAGACAGCTGTCCAGTAATTTCTAGTTAGTACTAAAGCCAGTCTAGGAAGGCGACCAGGTACGGATTTATCTTACATTCTCAAAACACATTTTCTTTTTAAAATTCTACCTATAGCAGGGTAACTTCTTATTCACAGTTTCAAACATTGGCTGCACATTGTGTAGCCCGCTGTTTTAATTACCTCCTGTTTACCCCATTGGTGAGGGAGTGATTCTCCCCCTGTAGCTGCAGGGATGGCCAAACACATGCCATCTGACACTGGGCAGATGAGCTGGACTGCAGTTCATTAGTCACATACCTCCACAGCCCAGGGGAGCAGTACATCCTACGCCTCACGGGGCTACCTGGGGATTGTATCAGGGATAGAGTGAACAACCAGGGGCTGTGGGAGGCAAGCTTTTGTGGCATTGGGAGGGTGAGGTGCCCCCTTGTTCCCAGGAGAGGATGTGACTGGCCTGCTTGAATAATTCTGCAGATTGGCAGAGAACCGAAACCCACTCCTTAGGGGAAAGTAGGAACCAGGCCTGGTCCCCCTGATAAGGAACATGGTTTGGCTAGAGGACCTTATCTGCAAGAGCAGAAGCAGGGAGAGAATTTACACTTGGGCTAGATGAGCCCTCCTGGGCTCACTAGATATTAAGGCAGCACATAATATTGGAATTTAATTTGGGGCCTCGTATCACACCTACAAACTCTCATCCAGCTATGCATCTTTACTTCTGTTCCACTCACTTGCAGAATCGAGGGTGTGGACTATATGTGGAAAACTGTTAAGCATTATTAACCAGGTGGCCAGATATGGGGGGGGGGGAATCCACAGCTGGGGTTCTACTCCTCATTCTGCAACTAACCAGCTATGTGACTTGGGGGACTTTGCTTAGAGTCTTCTGGCTCAATCCTCTTTAAAATGACTATAAATACTGCTAGGTAAAAATAATGTTAGTTGCATAAAGGCAGGCCCCAGAAAGGAGGGAGGGAGAACCCAACAGCTTTTTGGACAAGAATCTTTCTTCCCTACTCAAATTCCCTAATGCAGAATTTCCCAAAGTATGCAATATGGTATTCTGGTCACGTTGGGTTCTCTCTGGGAAAAAGGGTTTTTGGGCCAAATAAGTTTGGGAAACTCTGAATACTTATTCTTCCTTTATAGATTCACAATACTAAGTAAACTATGGAAAAGTCGTAAGAAACCTGACTCGAATAAAACACGAGGGTGTTTTTTTTTTTTTAATTTCAGGTTTTTATTTAAATTCTAGTTAACTAGCATTAATGGTAAAATTGGTTTCAGGTATTGAATTTAGTGACTCATCACTTACATATAACACCCAGTGCTCATCACAAATGCCTTCCTTGATCCCCATCACCCATATAGTCCAGAGATCTCCCTACATTTTTGACCATGGATCTTCTATGCTAGTTTTGCTTAATGTGGAACTTCTACTGATATCAATGGAATTGATTTTCTGTAGAAAAAGAAACACCTTTTGGACATGGATTTGAGTAGTCTTGATTGGGTAGAGATGACAAGGGAATATGGGCAGATCACCCACGGTGTCTACTGTGTCACACATTAGTCCAGTAAGCTGGACACTGTACAGGCTCCCCCAAATCCTCCTCTGCCTGAGGATGACCCATAATCAAGCTCAAGGTCCAGGCTTGAGTCATTGACGTGGCTATCACTGGCTTATCAAGAAGGCTGAACAATTCCAATATAAAATCTGGAAATGGCTTTCCCATCACTACCTTCAAACCTGTCTTGTCAATGTCCCTTCCAGATGATTCGGTAGCACCAAAGGAAGATACTGACACTCTCCAGTTTCTTTTGAGTTCTAAGAAATCCGGGACAAACTAAATTTTTATAAATTAATCCTTCATTCAATTTAAAATTTCATCCCTCTCCATAGTTTAGGCTTGATTTGAGATGCTCTTCACTTGCACCAGGGAGGGGAGACAATCTTTCCCTTCTCTTTTCTAACTTCCATCACTACCCTCTGTCTCTGGTGAGGTAGACAAAGGGAGAGAAAGGCGGGTGGTTAGAGTGAAGGGGACAAGGGACTTTATTCTTAACCGGTGCCATCTGTATTCTGCTCTTGGCCTTTGCGTGCCATGGTGTTGGTAGCACCATCTTTTATAGGTTCCTCTGAGCTGCCCCTTCCCCTACCCCACACATACTCAGTGGCTGGTGGCTTCTGATGTCATGTCCCCTACAGGATGTCCCTATTTTGTTCTCTTTGCTGCACAGAAATCCTCTTGAGCATATTTGAGCCTTTGCTCTCTGTCCAGAGGAAGTCTCACATATCCTCACCACACCAGACTCTACTATCCTCTGCTCCTGTAAGTGGTATAGCCCACCTCTGACTCAGCTTCTGGAAAGCTAGGGCCCATCCAGTCTCTATCTACCCATGTACCCCCAACCCTGAGGGGCACAAACCCCTCTCTCTGACCTCTCATACTAACCTGGGAGGAGACCTGCCTACGTCAGTGTGCAGCAAGCATCCAGGCACCCAAAGGCTGCTCAGTTGAAAGCATGGGGGACGCAGGTGGAGAAGCAAATGTCACAATGCTCTGCATCCTTCTGGATTCTTTTCAAAGAAATGGCTTCTCCTCCTCTCTACAGAAACCCCACCGTTCTCTTTTATAGACGATGGGGTGATTTAGGATGGTTTAGATGCTGTTTAGCAGGTCCTGTGGGGGTAGCTAATCTAGTGCCTCCCCTTGGAATGCAGAGGTACTTAAAAAGCCATTAGCCTAAGCTTGAGGCTTTAGTTCAAATTCCCAGACAAGAGGAAATGGTCCATCCATAACCTGTTGCAATGTCCAAGAGCCAGACGCCTCCTACTTGGCTCCCTCTGCACCACTGTTTTGTGACCCACCAGCCTCACTAGCTGATTGAAATGGGATTAGGCATCATTTGAGGAGTTATATTTGCTTTCACAGACTCTTTCTTCTTTCCTTCTCCAAATGGCTCAGAGCAGCACTGCAAGAGGATGATCCGTGGTTTCAGGGAAGGAAGAGGCGATGTGGAGCCAGCCAAGTAAAAAGCCACTGGCAGAGATTCCCTAGCTGATGGCCAGCTAAAAACTCTTCCACTTTTCCTCAGAGGGTGAATACTCATTCTTGCCATTAAAATATCAATGCTAGGTGGTTGCCAGGGAAATCGAGAGAGTTATGTTATGTCAGGAATAACAATAAAACTTATAATTGCCTGTCATAGAACGAGAGAAAGTAACAAGAGATGTTTTTATCTTAGGAATTCTAGACACCATGGAGTTTCCCAGGAAGACACAGCCAGGATTGCATGGTCTTTGACCCAGGCCACACCTGCCTTCTATCGCATGGCCCCATTGGCACCTGGCAGGAGGCTGGGCACCAAGGAGGTGCTCAAATACCCTGCAGAGGATAAGTGCCTTGTTCCTTGGTATGGTTTGAGGAGAAGTATATTGGGAGATTTTGGTGGTCAAACCTGAGATCTTTCGTGAAGAAAACAACTGAACTGTGTCAGGCGTAAATCTTCATGTCATTTTTCACTCGTTACCATATAGAAAAGATGGCTGTTTGGTACTTATGCCAAACACGTTGAAAGAGTCTTGAGGACATAAGAGAGCAAAAGTAACTGCCTGCCTCAAGGACCTGACGCTTCAGAGGAGAGAGAGGCACAGAAACAACGACAACAAGAGAAGACAGGTATTACAGCGAGGAATGCAGTGAGCATGCTGGGAAGGAACAGGTACAAAGGCTGTTCAAGGGAGGAAATGACTACATGCACGGAGACATAGGTGCGGAAACAGTTGTGACAGACCACAGATGGGGCGGAGGCGTGGCAAGTGCATAACCATGAGGGAGCCTAATGGTCAAAGACCCTAAACATGGTCCCTGGATGAATGTTGACTGAGACTCTGTCAAGTCACTTCTCTGCTGCAAACAGTTAAGCATTTTTATTAAAAGTCAACTGAAGTTTAGGATGCAAAAGAAAGACTTGCTATCACCAATTTTTAGGGAGAAAAACAATTGTCCCAAACCTCGGCCTCTGGATGATGTTCTTCAGCTTAGCTCTTTGCCCAGAAGGCCCCCATGAATGAAATTCGGTAGAGAACCTGAGCCCGGCCTCCAAACCCCAGGGAGGAACTGGTCAGACTCCCTGGCCACCGCTCTGACCAGGATCCGACATCGTAACACAAAGCAGGGTAGGCTCTACCCCTCAGACAAGAGAGAAAATGTTTCTAAGTGTCTGGGTTTTAAACACAATTCCAACACTTCAAGCTTGAGTTAGTTACATTGAGCCTTTTAGCCGTGGCCAACTTTTTGGTCTAACAACCAAAATTAAAAAAAAAAAAAAAAAAAGAGAGAGAGAGAGAGAGAGAGAGAGAATTTGAAAAGTTTAATAAGAGACCAAAAAGGCCAAATAGCTTCTTGGACCTAAAGTCTGTCTTGCACACAGCACTTGAATGAATTATTTTTAAATTCATCAAAAGCACATAGGTTATAATTATTTTACATCTACTGAAATTCTCATGTATCAAAAATCAAAGGAAAATTAGTTTGGTATTTGACCTCGCCAAGCCCCAAGTATTTACAAATGACTTTGCAAGACATGTTCCCCAAAACCAAAAGTCATGGCCATCCATTCTAAATAGTCCAAAGGTAAGTGGAGCTTGTGTCTTGAGGACTAGTTTCCCAACTCTGAGGATCATCTAGACCTTCTTGTGCATCTTTCAGAGGGAAACCATGTACACACTGAGGAGGAAGCCCAGAAAGCACTGGATGATTTACCGGGAGCTTTAATTTCCTCCAGTTGGCAGAAACACTGGCTTCTCAGAAGCTAGCTGAAGTAAGCTGAAGAGCAAATACTGTTTTCTCATCAAACCCAAACCCTCAGTAAATAAAAATATCCCTGAAAGCTAAAAGCTCTTATTTTTGACATGGAATTGGTAAAAGTTTATTTTAAAAAAAAAAGCCTTCTAGTTAATGTGTTGACCAGCCCTAAGGCAGAAAACTGTACTCTCTGACTAGATCTCACTTAATTGATCTGCCCCTCACCCTTCCTGATTTTAGTCACTCCCCTATCAGATACTTTCCTAATGTATACCATGGAGTTATATATAATATTCTAGAACATTCTAACCACTGAATCACAAATATTGATGGATAAGACAAACATAAAATTTTGAAGGTCACAAAAAGGCTGGGTTTGATTAGAGAAATGACCTACTGTGGAAAGGCAACAATAAATTGTGATCATTTGATCCCCAAATATTTTGGAATTTTCTAGCTATTATGTGATGGATTTTTAGTTCAATTCTGTTATGGTTTTAGGGCATAGATAGGATGATGATTATTTTGTTAAATTTGTTGAGATGTGTTTTATGGTGCAGCATGTGGTCTATCTGGGTGAACGTCACATGCAAGCTTGGGAAGCATGTGTAGTCTGCTGTTGTTAGGCGAAGTTGTCTATAGACCTCAGTTACATCTAGTTGACTGAGGGTGTTGTTGAATTCAACCATATGCTTACTGATTCCCTGCCTGCTAGACCTGTCCTCTTCAGATAGAGGGGTGTCGAAGATTCCAACTATAATTTTGCATTCATCTGTTTCTCCTTTGCAAAGAGCTTTTGGTCTTATATCTGTTGGTGCTCAGTTCTTAGGGCCATACATGTGAAGAATTATTGTGTCTTCTTGGGGAACTGATTCCTTTGTCATTATATAATACTCCCTTATCCCAGATAATTTCCCTTGTTCTGAAGTATGCTTTGTCTGAAATAAAAATGTCTACTCCAGGGGTACCTGGGTGGCTCAGTAGGTTAAGGTTCCAACTCTTGATTTTGGCTCAGATCATGATCTCAGGGTCATGAGATCGAGCCCCAAGTCAGGCAGGGAGCCTGCTTAAGATTCTTTCTTTCTGACACCTAACTCTGGGAAACGAACAAGGGGTAGTGGAAAAGGAGGTGGGCGGGGGGTTGGGATGACTGGGTGATGGGCATTTAGGGGGGCACTTGGTGGGATGAGCACTGGGTGTTATGCTATATGTTGGCAAATTGAACTGCAATAAAAAAAAAAAAGATTCTCTCTCTCTCTCTCCCTCTTCCTCTGTCCCACCCCATCAAAGGGGCACAGGCATGCTCACCCATGTGCAAGGGCTCTCTCTGTCTCAGAAAAAAAAGTCTACTCCACCTTTCTTTTGATTAGTGCTGGCATGATATATCTTTGTTTATACCCTTCTTTTAATCTATATGTGTCCTTATATTTAAGGTGGGTTTCATATAGACAACATATAATTGCATTTTGGTTTTTGGTCCTCTCTGACACTCATTGTCTTTTAATTGATCTATTTAGACCATTGGTGTTTAAAGTTATTATTGATATATTTGGGTTCATATCTACCATATTTGTTACTGTTTTTTGTTTGTTGCTTTTTTCTTTGTTCTTTTTCTTTTTTGTCTTCCATTCATTTTACCTTCTTTGCTTTTGAATATTTTACGACTCGTTTTCTCTTCTCTCTTTGAAAAAAAAATGTTTATTTATTTATTTGAGAGAGAGAGAGAAAGAGAGAGAGCATGAGCTGGAGGACCAGAGTGAGAGGGGGAGAGAATCTCAAGCAGATTCTGCACTGAGCGTAGAGCCCAACGTGGGGCTCAATCTCACAACCACGAGATCTTGACCAGAGCTGAAATCAAGAGTCAGATGCCCAGTGGATTACACCACCCAGGCACCCCTCTTCTCTTTTTTTGCATGGCATTCATATTTTTTTAACTTTGTTTTAGTGATCACCCTAGAATTTACAATATACACTTACAACTATTCCAAGATCACTTCCAAATAATGGCTTCACATGTACTACAAGTACCTTCTCATAGAGCGTTTCAAATTCCTCCCATCCTCACCTTCTAATATTGCTGTCACTTATTTTACTTATTTCTAAGCTATAATCACTGAATACTTTGTTGCTATTATTATTATTATTATTATTATTATTAGAAACAAACTGTTACCTGTTAGATCAATTAAGAATAAGAAAATTAAAGATTTGGGGTGTCTTGGTGGCTCAGTCAATCCTGTCTTTGGCTCTGGTCATGATCTTGGGGTTCTGGAATCAAGCTCCGTGTTTGGCTCTCTGCTCAGCAAGGAGTTTGTTTCCCCCTTTGCCTCTGTATGTGCTGTCTCTCTCTCTCTCTCTCTCTCTCTCTCTCAAATAAATAAATCAATAAATCATAAAAAGTAAAAGAAAATTAAGGATTTTATCTTGTATTCATTTATTCCTTGTAAAATGCTCTTCTTTTCTGTAGGTCTAAGTTTGATCTATATTATTTTTCTTCTCTCCGAAGAACTTTTAACCCTTCTTGCAGGGCAGGTCTACTGAAAACAAATTCTCTTCACTTTTGTTTGTCTGTAAAAGTCTTTATTTATATTTTCCTTTTTTTGAAGGTGATAAATATGTTTTATTACCTGGATTGTGGTGATGGTGCCATAAGTGTGTACATATATACAAACTCATCTAATTGTATTCATTAGTTATATGCAGGTTGGTATACCAAGCATACTTTGATAAAGCTGGGGGAGGGGGGAAATAGAGTTAGATTCTTCATTACAAAGGAAACTTAAAACTCCCACACCCTTTCCAAACCCAAAGAAAGTTCTGGCTTCTCCTCAGTGTAGGCTCTGACAGAAAATCTTTGAGCAAAAGCAAGATAAGTAACCATCTTGAATTATATAAAGGTAATGTCAAAAGGATCTTCCAAGATCTGGAACAATTAATAAGAAAAGTGCTTCACCCCTGGTTGAGAAAAAATTAGTTAAAGTTGCTGACATGTGGGGTAAAGCTTCTGGGCCTCCTGTGTCCTGCCCTGGAGAGCAGTGTGGTGGGGCTCAGGGGTGATTTCTTAGGGCTTCGCCTCCTGAGGAATTGCCATGGAACGTGTCCAAGGAGATGGGCTTTTGTTCACCATGGGGGAAGGGGTCCGGTCACCTGCTCAGGGACCTCAGCTTCCAGGCCAGGCCCTGGCTGCGGCCCTAAGGGACAGGCTTGTTATTCTTATCTTCCACCGCAGATTTACAGAAATGCTGGAGCAGTCTCAGGTCCCCTTTGCTGCCTCCCCTGCCTGCCTACTCCTCGTCCTTAGCAGAGACCCACGGTCCTAACACATGAGAGTCCACAGTTTGTCTGGGCTTCTCTCCTTCACTTCTGAAGCATAATTTAACCTGATACAGAATTCCAGGTTGGTGGCTTTTTTCCCCTCCTTTGGACACTTTAAATATTTCACTCCACTCTCTCTTCGCTTGCGTGGTATCTGAAGAAAAGTCCAATGAACCTTTGCTCCTCTATAGGTAGGGTATTGTTTTTTCCTCAGGCTTGTCTTAAGATTTTCTTGTTATCGTTATTATTGGCAGTTTGAATGTGATATATGTAGGTGTAGACTTTTTTGGCGTTTATCTTGCTTGAGTTCTCTGACCTTTCTTCTCCTGTTGGCATTCTTGGTATGTGATTATTATGCTTTCATAATGATCCCACAGTCCTCAGACAGTCTCTTTTATCTTTTATCATTTTGTTCCTGTTCGTATTTCATATTTGGAACTTTCTATGGACCTCTCCTTAATCTCACTGATTCTTCCCGTGGCCATATCCAGTCTATAATGCGCCCATCAGAGGCATTCTTCATTTCTATTACAGTGTTTATGATTTCTAGCATTTACTTATCACTCATTCTTAGAGTTTAAATCTCTCTGCCCATGTATTTTTGCATATTGTTCCCCTTTTCCGTGGAAGTCCTTAGCATATTAGTCATAGCTGTTTTAAATTCCCCGCCTGACATTTCCAGACCTTCTGCCGTATCTGAGTCTGGTTGTGACACTTGTTCTGTCTCTTCAAATTGTATTTGGTATGTTTTAGCAGGCCTTGTGATTCCTTTTGTTGAAAGCTGGACAGGACGTGCTGGGTAACAGGAACTGAGGTAAATAGGCCTTTAGTGTGAGGTTTTGTTGTTTGCTTCGATGTAAGTTAGGCCGTGTTTGTTATTTGCTGTAGACAGATGCCAGAGACAAGAATCTCCATTGTTGTCTACTGTTTTCTCTCCCCTATTGTTTCTGAGTTTCCATAGAGACTTCTTAGGTAAGGTCTGGGAAGTACTGTTCTTTCACTTGTAATCCCTTGTTATTTTACAGGAGCCCTATTGATGTGTTGGTGAGGTGTGTGGAAAGGGGGAGGATTCTATAGTCCAGAATTTAATTGAACCTGAGCCTCTGGACTATGACCTTCTCAGTTTTTGGTCTCCCTTAGGTTAGATAGGCTCTAGAAGGGGACAGGGGTGGGTATTTCCCTTCCACGAGGTCCATTGGTCCCTGGTCAAACCTCAGCGGATGAGGGTCTAGTAAAATAGTTAGGTCATAGAGGGGATTTTTCTCTGAGTTTCGCTGTTGGTATAGAGCTCATGATAGAGTAAAAATCACGAGGGTGTGGGGATTCACTTAAGACTAGCTGCCTTTCTGAAGATTTTAACTCTCAGGCTTGTCCACGTCAAGCCCCTAGCAATGTGTCCATTTATGGTTCCCTACTCTTAGGATGTGCACAGTGGCTCCTGGGCCTCTTCTGTATTCACCTGTATGCCATCCAAATGTCAGGCAGCAGTTTGTCCTGTGACCTAAATCTTTTGTTGGATCTAAGTAGACCTGCTAATTTTCACTTTGTTCAGTTTTTGTCTTGTTCTGAGGATAGAATGATGGCTTCCAAGCTCCTTCCATGCTGGACCCCAAGCCAGAAGTCTCCTGTGTGTTTTTAATATTATTATTTTGCTTTTTGCAAAAATATTTTTATAGATGCCAATTCCTTCCTCTCTATTGAGGTATGAATAGATCCAAGATTTCTTATTAGTGGTTTATAATTCATAATAAATCAGTATTTTAAGTCATAAACACCACCTAATAAATGCTAACTAGCCATCTCAAGCTCCTGTTGATTAGCAGAGGTTACACAATGTCTTGTAACTCAGAAATATATATTGCTTTTTGTTTTTTAAAAGACTTTATTTATCTATTCTGGGGGTGGGGTGCAGAGGGAGAGGGACAAGCAGATTCTGCATTGAGCACGGAGCCTAATGTGGGGCTGGATCTCACAACTCTGGCATCATGACCTGAGCTGAAACCAAGAGTCATATGCCTAACCAACCGAACCACCTAGGTGCCTGTAAACATATATTGCTTTTTATAGAAATCTGAGTTGATAGACCTTGTAATAACATGCATTAATTTAGCTTACACTCTTGGAACTATGGCTTAAACACAGGCAGCCTCTGCAAAAGTGCACACAAATTAGAATTAGGCTGTTGTGTGGGCTGGAGATAAATCATTTTCTCTGAATAGATAGATTACTTCATTCAAATAAATAATCTTCGCAAACAACCTCCTTGATCGGCAGTTTTAGTGAACATTTGAATAAATTTGAATCTTTACAGTAGAGGTGGTTTTCAATAGTTATCAAATTTTGATTGTATACCTATAAAAGAATATATATGTGTATATATACATATATGTACATACACAAATGTATATATGTGTATATATATATATTGCTATATATCCTTATATGTTTTAAAGTTGAACCTAATTTCAAATTAGATGATTTTCATCAAGTTTGAAATCAACTAAAGAGTGTAATTTCTGGAATATTGTTAATATTGTAATTTCAAAACAAAATTAGCGATAAAATTATCCAATAAAATATCATAGCAATTTGATAACCATTAGCAATCACTTTAAATAAAGGAAAATAGCTCTCATTTTAATATGTGACATTGGGGCACCTGAGTGGCTCAGTCACTTGAATGTCCAACTCTTGGTTTTGGTTCTGGTCAGGATCTTGGAGTCTGGAGATGGACACCCACATCCAGCTCCATGCTCAATGGGGAGTCTACTTCTCTCCCTCTCCCCTTCCCCTTCCCCTGCACTAGAGTGCTCTCTCTTTAAAATAAAAATAAAATAAATCTTTAAAAACTTTTGAATTTCACATCATTCCTTTTGTTCTCTAATTGTGTATTTGTGTTTCACTTCCCTCACATATTTTATTATAATATACTACTTTTTAATGTTTGAAAGTCTTTATTCATCACCTAGCATATTATCATTGCAAAAATGCCCATTATTTTATATTTTAAAACTGTTATTTTAAATATAAAAAAAATCCTATACTTATAGACAAATGATCACAGAGATAAATATTTTACATCTTGATAGTTATGAAATACAAAAAACCAAAATCTTATGAGGACTGCCTCTCTTAAGCAGATGGGTGGCATTAGGAGTTCATGTATCTGTGGATGAGTAATACTTATCACTGGAATATGACAAGGGTTTGCTCTCATTTCTATTCCTGATTTTCTTTTAAGATAGTTGTAATCTCTGAGAAATTTGATTCATATAAATAGTAATTGGGAATGGAAAGAGTTTGGTTGTGGAAATGTCACTTAATTCTTTGAATTCCTTCCAAGTTATATTTTTAATGATCTAATATCAATAATTACATTATGTTCTCCTTCAATTTTGTTGAAAAAAGATATTTGGAAGCCACATAGGACTTTGTTACTCAGTCATCAGCATTATTAATCTTCTCAACACCTACAGCAAAATTTTGAATCTTCTTGGCGATTGGAGATTTGACTCTCTTTAGAGAATTCTATTCCTTAAGCAATGCAACTAGTAAAATTCCAGATTGGTGAGAGATCTTTCTTTCTTCTTTCTTTCTTTCTTTCTTTCTTTCTTTCTTTCTTTCTTTCTTTCTTTCTTTCTTTCTTTTCTTCTTTCTTTCTTTTTTCTTCTCTTTCTTTTTTTTTAAGATTTTATTTATTTATTCATGAGAGACACAGAGAGAGGCAGAGACACAGGCAGAGAGAGAAGCAGGCTCCCTGCTGGAGCCTGATTTGGGACTTGATTTCAGGACCCCTGTGATCACACCCCTAAGCAAAGGTAGATGTTCAACCACTGAGCCACCCAGGTGCATGAGCTCTGTCTTTCTTATGCAAAGTGAGAGAAAGGCATTATAGAAGGAGGATGGGCAGGAGTGAAGCTAAAGTCTGGCCTTTACCTCAGTCCCATTCAAGGTACAGCAGTTTTAGGAAACACACATCATAAAGAAGTTAAGAATGTGGAAATTGATTTCATTGAAAAGTATCCATAGCTAGGCAGCCCTTGGAAAATCCTTACACATCCCTGCAGTATCAAAGTCTTTCCTAGTTTTCTAGGTTTTGGCTCACTGACAGCAAAGTATTAGAAAGAAAGAAGAAAGAAAGAAAAAAGTAGAGAGAAAGAAAGAAGAAAGAAAGAAAGAAAGAAAGAAAGAAAGAGAAGAAAGAAAGAAAGAAAGAAAGAAAGAAAGAAAGAAAGAAAGAAGAAAGAAAGAAAGAAAGGAAGGAAGACCAGAATTTCATAGATCAATCTAATAATTCCAGTTAAAGTGCTAAATTGAATGCTAGCATATTAGATTCAACAGTATAGTAAAGAAAAAATAACCAGTAGAGTTTATTCAAAATATGTAAAAATGAAGAAATCTATCACTCAAATCAAAACCACAGATTAATAGGATGGATTCTTAAAAATGTAATGCAATTCTGATACAAATTTCAATAGCTGCATATTTTAAACTTGACAAAGCACACGATTTCTCCGATCAATATTGAAAAAGCATTTGGAAAGCTCAAAATACATTTGTAATAAAAATATTCTCAGGCAAGATTCACCAATGGGTGCTAAAATTCATGGGTGAAAGTCTGAGGAAAACAGAATGTGCAGCTTCATATGGCTCCCCCGAGTTATTTGTTGGCTAGAGGGCAAGCTAGTTTACAGTGGAGAAAATCTGACAGAAACCGCCTTAATCCCATGAACTCTGCAGTGTGATGGGATATGACACATGGAGAAGGTCACTTTATTGCTGCTGTGTTACTCTTACCAAACACGCGTAATCTCAGTCTTGTGAGGATACTAGACACACTCAAGAGGGGCAATATTTGGCAGAATGACTGATCGATACTGTTCCGTGATGTCACGGTCAAGAAAGACAGATTGAGAAACTCTTACAGACTGCCTGAGACTAATGTGATGTAAGATCCTGAATAGCATCGAGAACTGCAACAACAAAGACATCAGTGAGAAACAAAACAAAACAAAACAAAAACACAACACACCTGGTGAAATTTGAATAGGTCTCTAGTTAATGGTGGTGTGCCAATGTTAGTTTCCTGGTTCTGCTTAACGTACTATGGTTACATAATATGTGAACTTTGAAGGAGGCTGGGACAGATATATGGAAATTCTTTATGCTGTTTTTCAACTTTTCTGTAAGTCTAAAAGCAGATCAAAATAGAGGTATAAATCAGTGCAGTGCCAAGATCATATATATGATTTCCTTTGTATGATAAGAAGATTTCCTTAACTGGATTTTTAAAATACTATAGTGACCACAAACTCCAGGCCAATCTCATGCTTATGGTGAAACACCAAAGACATTAAAGTTCAGAAAAGTATGCCTCCCCTTACCATTATTACTCATGATTTTTATAAAAGGTCAAGTAATTCTTAAAAACAAAAAAAAAAAACAAAACAACAAAACAACAATAACAACAAAAAAGACCCACCAAACAAAAACAAGTTATAAGCAATATAAAGTTTGAGAAGAAGAAAATACATTGATGCTATTTATAGGTGATACAGTTTGAAGCCTATAAAACATAAGCAAGTCAACTGAAAAGTACAGAGTGATGGTTTACAAAGGTGGTGAGTTAAAAATAATCATACAAAACCAAATTGTTTTTCTATTCTCCAGTTCAAAATTTTATTGAATAAAATAAACTCAAAGGTATCAGATAAAATATAAACCATATGTCAACAAAATTAACAAAGTTATTTAGTACCTATGTGAAGAAAATTTAAAACTCTACTTAATGGCATACAGCATGATTTGATTAAATGAAAATGTACAATATTTTCCTTCATAGGAATATCAGTTATTGGAAAATGTAATTTCTCTTTTAATTTCTTAGAAACTGGAAGCAATTCCAACTGAATTCGAAATCAAAATATATGTGAAACTTGAAAAAGCGATTAGAGTTGAGAAAATTTTGAGTAACAACTAATGAAGGAAGACGTACTTTTTTTAGCACTAATATGTAGCACGAAGTTACAACAGAACAAAGGAGAAAATGATAAAAAAGACTCTTCTGCAGCTAAACATCCTATTACGGTCATTGTGGTATTTTAAATTAGAGGGATAAAATGAATTATTTATTAAAGTGCTTCTTGGAAAAGTTGGTAAACCCTTTGGATAAAAACAAGCAAGTTGTCTTCAAGTGATACATGAAAATAGATCCCAGATGGATTATAGAATTGATCTGTAGGAGAAACAAGAAAAAAAAAAAAAAAGAGTATTTAACTGACCCTTGGAAGAGGAAGAAATAGTAAGAGTCATGTCATATCAAATTGCATGGAACCAAAATTAAAAGGTAAAAAAGAAGAGCAATACATGTCACAAAAATGTGAGAAGAAAGGCTGCTAATATCTTCAACAAATGAAGAGGTCTTATAAATTAGTAAGAACAGGGACAAACTCAATAGAATAGGAGGCTATGCACTATCTATGCCCTAAAAAACACATGGAAGTCATACAATCTCCATGAAAACAAAGTGACATAAATTGAAACATATAGAGAAAAGCTACTATACATCTATTGGATTGACAAAGGTTTTCATATTTTTTAAGTGTAAAGAAGTTAATGAGGTGGACATTCCCATATAGTATTTAACAGATCACAACCCTTTGGAATACAGTAAATCTGTAGCTTGAAAAATGCTTATATCCTGGGGTTTAATAAATCCAACAATCCCAATTGTCCGGCAATAGGGGATTGGTTAAATTCTCCATACTAATAATCCATAGAATACTACCTCAGTGTTAGTCATGGCTTCTAACTGTTCTTAAACTGAGAAAATGGGCAGTACATCAAAATTACCCAAGACGGTCTTTGAAAATATTCACCTCTTTGGCCCCACACCCACCCTGCTTCTGAGATTCTGATTCAGGTGTAAGATACAGAGTTGGGGTTTTTGCATGAATCTCTAATGAAATCTGATGCAAACCCTCTATTGCTAAAAACTGTTCTAAAATAATATTCAACGCCATAGGAAATTACTCTTTATAATGTCAAATTTAAAATACAAAGGTGTTTGCTGGCTATGACTCTACTTTTAGAGTACACAGAGTATAGTATTATGTGTGCATTTATTTTTTTAAAAGAATTCTCTTTACATTTTTTCCGGTGTTTCCAAGGTTCTTTTGGGTAATCACTAATAGTGCTATTGGTTTAAAAAAAAAAAAAAATTTGTTTTTTTTTTTTTAAAGGAGTTACTGTCCTCTCCTTTCCCATCTCTGCCTGTGCTTACCGAAATATGCCAGGTCCTCAGAGAGCACCTCAAATTTACCCCTAGACAACTATGGCATTATTTCCATGTGAATACTGGAGAAAGAAAGAGAGAGAAAAAAAGAGTAAAACATTGTGCACCAAGTGAAATGTAGAGTTTAACTATTATCTAATGAATTTGATCACAGTAAGCAGCCAATCTTGATAATTGTTTTAAAAGATTTTTCCTCAATTGCAGCCTATGGGGGTGGGGTGGGTTTCCTAGGACAAAGGTGGTGGCATCAAGGGAGCTAAAACAAAGGGAAAATCCTCTAAATTGATAGTAACAACAAAACTCACGTACACAAAACATAAAACCAAATGTCTCCTGGGCTCTTCATCAAAGGTATGAGAGGATTGACGTGTTAAGACAGTTCTGAGGATTTGGTCCGTATCTTCTGACCTTATACCTCCTTTTCTGTTCTATTCTAAGTTCTTAGAAAGATGCAAGGCATTTGAAGAAGAGTTTGAAATATGCATTTATAATCAGGATGAGATATGGCACATTCTACCAAAAGCCAAGTGTAAACCATCTCTCAAAAGGCTACTCTGGTCCCCTAGAAAATAAATTAATTCAAAAGATGATATTTAATCAATTTCCATATCACTGCTTTGTGAGAAGGTGGAAACTTGTTTGAATGTTTGAGGAATGCACCTGGACTCTGCATACGACCATTTTTAAATGTATCATTCAAGCTGGGGGCCATTTGAAATGCAAGAGGGCGGTAATAATTGTTCTACTGAATACAAGCTGTTGTTGACAACATTGTATGAGAGAAATGTGACCCTAACTTACATAGAGTTCGTAGTCCAGCTGGAGACACCAATGGGTAAGCTGGAAAACACACAATCTAGTGTGAACAGTGGGAGGATGCCTGAGTCAGAGTGCTGTCCATGGCTGGGGGCTGGCACCTGTGCTTGAATCCAACGATGTCCTCCTGCTGTCACAATGTTTAGGCTAAAGATGATTAAGTTGGTCAGCTGCTTAATGCCCATCACCCAGTTACTCTATCTCCCCCAAGGAGGGCACTGGATGTAATGAGCACCGGGTGTTATATATAACTGATGAGTCACTGAACTCTACCTCTGAAACTAATACTATATTATATATTAATTAGTTGAATTTAAATAAAATAAAATAAAAGACAAAAAAAAAAGAGTAAACTGAAGGGGAAGGCAGGTGCAAAGAGGATTCTTCTAGGTAGGAAGGAGAATATGCAGAAATAGAAGAGAGAGAGTGGGGCCCGGTTATGGGTTGATGGAAGTTGGGTTGATTTTTAGAACATGAGTCAAGAAGCAGTAGGTGATGAGACAGGAAAGGCAAAGGGCACCCAGGAGAAGCAGCTCATTCCATAGGCGTAGAAGCTCAGACTTTGTCTTGAGGGCTAAGGCACAGCTCTGAGGAGGGGAAGGATGTGGTCAGATTTCATTTCATGGGATTGCAGGCTGGCTTGTGGTTGATGAAATGGAGGGTGAAGAGAGGCTCAAAGTTACTTGTGGGGAGGACAAGTCCAGTGCGAGAAGATAGGGGTCTACTTGGTAAGATCAGAAATTGGTGCAATGTGGAGAAATTCAGGCAGCACAACTCATGTGCCTTGTAAATGGCTTTGGGAAGAGGCATGTAAAAGTCAATATTGAGGGGTGCTTGGGTGGCTCAGTCAGTTAAGCGTCTGCTTTTGGCTCAGTCATGATCTTGGGGTCCTGGGGTCTTGTCTTGTATGGGGCTCCCTGCTCAGTGGGGAGCCCGCTTCTCCCTCTGCCTCTTACCCTGCTGGTGCTCTCTCTCTCTCTCTCTCTCAAATAAATAAGTTAAATATAAAAAAATACAATGTTAAGAGAAGAGTTTCAGCATGGGCATAGTATGGATGGGGTGACCACACACTTCTGAGGTGTTTCCATGTTTGTGAGAATGGCTGCACCATATCAGTGCTGCCCTAGAGACCTCAGTTAGAATGAGAGGTCTCAAGACATTAATTTTCAGAATGGAGGCATCGCATTTAGTCGATCACCACCCATCGATGTAGAGAAGTAAGGGGGAAATTAAGTTGTTGGATGTATAAAATTCTGAGCAAACGGTTTAAACTGTGCAATACAGTGGCATATTTTATGGGTGGTTTTGATGCTGTGTTGACTCAGTCTCAGGCTGCTTTTTAAATAATTTATTTTTCCAGACACTAATATCTCTGCCAGAACCGTAACACAATGAATGAAATCAGACAGGCTATAAAAATGTATATTTAGTAAGGGTTTGGAAAATGGGGAGCTAACTTCCTTTCTATTTATTGAAGTGGTTTAGCTTAAAACGTGTAGTTTGGTGTATGCACAAAGAAAACCTGATAGAGAAAAATCCCAAATGAAATATTAATGATGTGTTTGCCAGCCAGAGGGTACGCACACGGTTTGCCCAACTTCCGTGAAGGCAGAATGAATGCCTGTAGCCTTTTCACAGACTCTTTATTCCAAGTTCAACTATTTGCCCTCGTGTAATTAGGATGTCTTTCAAAAAAGGGTTGAAAGAGGCTCTATCCTGTGAGGTATGAGGGCCCAGAGAAAACAAAATGAAATGTTTCTCCAACGTCTATCTTTATAGAGAAGGAACCAAGAATGGTTGCCAGTAAGTTTGTCTAAAATGGGATGGCGACCGGAAGCTTGAATACCAAGGTGGAAGGGACAATGCAAAGCATGAAGAAGAGGCTCAAGAAGAAAGCTCCATGGAGATTAAGACGTTGCATTTTTAAGAAAATTTAGGCTGTCAGGAGCCTATTCATAGTCACAGTCAGGTAGCTTTCCGAAGCATTGATCAGAAATCAAAGTCTCCAAAAATCTGTCTCCATTTGCTCTTTCCCTTCCATCTGATTCCTCTGGTGGGACCCCAGGGAGCTGCACCGTAAACTGACGCTGAAGGGAACCAGCCTTGCAGAGCCAGAGCCCTTTGATTGTGTGGCCCAGCCCCTGCCCACTCAGATTACAGCCCAGCAGCCTGCATTGTCCAGACAAAGGAGCAGTGGCTCCCTTCTGAAGACTGCTTGGAGCAAGGCCACTCTGGGTTGTCTTCCCCAACCCAGCCTCCCCCTGTTTCTTCCCTCAGCCCGCCCCTTCTGGGTTTCTGGGCTAGATCACCAGTAGAAACCAGGCAGCTCAGCGGTGGACTTTGCAGGGCTGGGCAGACTTGGATCTCTCCACCCCTGAGATTTCTGTTTCCCCTTTGGTGCCTCCTGGGGACGGTGTGAACCTGTCTCTGGAGAGACAGGACAGAGGGAAGGGCCTTCGTTTCTAAGAAGGGTCTCACATATCCAATAATACTCTGGTGCTTTCTTTTTTCTTTTCTTTTTCTTTTTTGCTTTTTGCACCACTATAACCCAGCTATTTCACCAGCTTACATTTCTAAGTAAAGGTTTATTGAGTGGACAAAGTCAAGTAGAGTTAATGATGTTGCTTGATCATAAAAGGCAGTGGTCTTAGATCTTAGTCCTGACAACTGGAGGTGCTTTTGCATCAGGCACTGTTTGAAAATCTTTGCATCTTTTTAGATGTTTAATCCTTATGGTGACCCCATGAGATGGTGTATTTTTCTCCTTATGTCACGGATGAGGAAATGCATGGAGAAAAGTTAAATGTCTTGCTTGTTGTCACACAACTAGTAGGTGACAGAGCTGAGCTTGAGTCCAGGGCTTCTTGCACCAGTGCCTATGCTCGTCATCACTGCCCTGTAGTGTGAACAGGAACATAACTGGAACCCATTGACTCCTGGGGAGGAATGCTTTTTCAATTGGTTTCTCCTTTTTTGGTTAGAATTATTTCTTGATTTCCTGACAAATCTAAGAACTCTTTCCATTTTGCCATAGCTACTCCAATTTGTGCTGTGGATGCTCTAGTCCCTAGGAACTTGGGAGGTGGTGGATGAAGGGTGAAAGGGAGAGGGAGAGAGTAAAAGGCAGGAGTCCTAATTTCCCTGTTTAGTTAGAGGTCCCAAAACTGAGTGTGTGTCAGAATGAATTGGAGGGCTGATTACAATCTAGATGGTTGACCCTTGAGTCACTCCTTCAGGAGGCCCAGGATGAGGTTTAAGAATTTGTACTTCTCTGTAGTGTCCAAGTGATGCTGCTGTTGCTGGTGGTCTGGGGCCCCCACTTTGAGAACCACTGGTCTAGGAAGTTGCTTGAGTTGACACTTAAACTAGACCAATGAGGCCTTGGGTGCCCATCCAGAAGCTACTGTCTCTCTTTTTTCCTTTTTAGGAATTTCACATCTTTTTGCACATTTTGAACTGAGATCTGGGCTCACTTGCATGATTCTGAGTCATTTGCTCTCCTGTCTTATGAATCGGGACTAAGCAGGGGACCAAATACTGACAAAAATCTTTTCATTGTTGGTTTTTCCCTCCATGACTTCCATAAAGAATGTTGTAGAAGGAATGAGATAGAGGGGAGAACAAAGCCATTCAGAGAGTGTGTATTTAAATCTCCGTCATAGCCTTTCCTTATCTCATACACCTATGCATGAACCCTGGAAAGGACAGTCAAAGTTGGGATCCTTGGGTGGCTCAGTGGTTGAGTGTGCCTTTGGCTCAGAGCGTGATCCTAGGTCCAGGTCCTACATTAGGCTTCCTGTGAGGAGCCTGCTTCTCCCTCTATATCTCTGCTTCTCTGTTTGTCTCTCATGAATAAATAAATAAAATCTTTTAAAAAAAAAAAGATAGTCAAAGTCAAAGCTTACTGGTGATTAATTTCTGGTGTTAACAAGAGATTAACCATTTTGAATTCCAGATATTAGGAAACCTGTAATGGGACCTAATTCTTTTGAAAGATGTCCCTCACAGAGGCTTCACCACCCTCTACCTGAGCCATGTGTGGGGACCACGTGCTGGCCATAGTTTGCTGTCTAGAGTGTCCAGGAGCTATTTCTCCCTTATGTCCCCTCTTGAATTTCCCCTAAGGATGGACCTGTGGGCTTACACAGATCCTAAGTGAGATGTGAAAGTCACTCTTCCTAAGAAAGTCAGGAGATACATTGCTCCCCAAGAGCAATGATGGCAGTAGTGGTGGCAGATGAAAGAAAACAATGAACACTTCAAGTGTGTAAAATAGCTACTTTCTTTTGCACAAAAGGGCTCCAAGACAGTGGAAGGTACCATTGCAAATCATAGAGCTTCGCCTTCAAGTATCCTCTGCCACTTCTTTCCAGCTACCCCTACCACTCTCTGACTCTCCATTTTTTACTCTTATTTTGGTCTCTTCTTTATAGGTTCTTACTGATTCCCTTCAAGGGGTAGTTAATAAGGCATAACTTCTTATAAGGGTTTTTGCATTCTATGGGGAACTTTGGAACACAGACAAACAGCACTGTCCCATAGAGCATTGTGCAAAAATGTTCTGTGATGGGTGGTGACTGCCATATTGGACAGCACAGCAGAAAGGCTTTCATGACCTAAAGGAATGAATCTAGAAGAAAGTGGCACAGCTGATGGTGGGGTTGGTGTTTTGCAGCGATGGGAGCTCTGATTGTTATCTTAGGTGGTTACCAACACATTAGACCAGATCTTCACAGGAGACAGATAAGTCAAAATATTCCCAGTCTAAGGCTAAAACAAGGTCCCAGCTAGAACAGAAGAAAGTAAAACAGAGAGGCTTTATTTAAATTTCCAGGTTGGCATACTGTCTTCACTGGGAGGAGAGAAATGGGAATTGAAAGCAGGGAAATTGGAAAAAAGAAATGTAGGCCTGGTAGTCTTGTGTGGTGACAGCGTAAGCCCTGGCCTGGCTCTAACAAAATGTATTGGAGAGGAATAAAAGAGAAAGCCAGGCCGATATGATGGCTTTAATTAATGAAGCCTGAGTAATTGAGCCTGAAAACAAGGCTCAACATTTGAGTTTCCATAGGCAAGAGGGAGCTACTGCAGTTTTCAGCCGTGGGTTGACAAGACGAAAAAGGAGTTTTTCATTAATTAATTAGGAGGTGGTAGTCAGGGCGGGCTGAAGACGAGACTGGAGTCAGAGCAGCAGAGGGCTCTTGCAGGGTCTCCACACCTTGGAGGCAGGAAGGAGCTCAGCCCTGGACTAATCGCTCCTCCTATGACCCTTGGTCTCTGTGGTGTGTCAGCCTCTGCTTCTCCTCCCGTCTCTTCTGCTCTCCTCTTTGACCTCCTTTGCCAGCAACTTTTCTTTGACTCATCACTAATGTAGGTGTCCCCCTGATTCTTTCGTTGGTCATCTTTCTCATCCCGTGTTTTCTTGGCTTCGGCCATAATACATCTATCCCAATAATTAAATGCTTATCCCAAATTTATGTCTCCATCCTGACGTCCGTCCAGCTCTTCTTTCCCATGTTTCCAGCTGCTTCTTGAAAGTTCCCGCTTGAGCATATCATTAGCACTTCAAAATTAATGCCTAGAACAATCCACATCGTTGCTTACATCCAAACATGTCTCTGCCTTAGATTTCCCTCCTTTTACTAATGGAAACAAGACCCACTTAACTACAGGGCCTCAGAATCTCAGAACCCCATCCAAAGTAATGTCCCTCTTCTTGGCTCTGGGACCATAGATGCAAAATTACTAGGCTCCCTTTCCTTTATGCTCATGAGTCCTCTCTGCTAGCTTCTCTCCCCACATTTCTATCTCTGTGATGCTCTAGTTCATCCTTAGTCCATCTCCCTTGATTGACACTGTTACTCATCACAGCCTTCCTCTGTTCTAGAATGCCCCCATGATGTATGATCCCAGGGCGACCTTTTCAGAGGCCATGAGTCTGCTGCCTGTTTCCTCTACAGCACCCAACCTATGCCTCACTCAGGCCCCAGGTCTCCACGCAGCCACACCCTTGCCTCAGCACATTTCCTGCATGTGGAATTCCCATTTCTCCCTCACATTGTCCACTTATACAAACAGTATCTGCCTTTCTAGATCCACTTCCAGCCTTACTTTCTCCCTAAAGATTTCCTTGCTGTCCCCAATACAGGAGCCATCTTCTTTCTGTGGACCATATGATCTTGTATTTTTCAGCTTATGCCACAGTTCACTTGTGTTCTCATGACAGTTTCTCTCCTAGATCCTAAGTTTCTCGAGGGCCAGCATGGTGTCTTAATGATGTCTATTTTCCTTGCAGCTCCAGGATGGCTTGTGCACACTGTACACTACATCAGTACGGCAAAAATAAGTAAATCCAAATCATAGCACAAAAGGAAATTTGACAATGTCATGAAAAAGGAGAGAATCAAAGAAACTGTAGGATCAGGAGACAATTGGTGTCATTGAGGAGAGGTGGTCCTATTTGAGGCAGCTAGCTATAGCACCTCTTTTTAAAAAAAGATTTTATTTATTTATTCACAGACACAGACAGAGAGGCAGAGGCATAGATAGAGAGAGAAGCAGGCTCCCTGCGGATCCCAGGACCCCAGGATCACAACCTGATCCAAAAGCAGACGCTCAACCACTGAGCCACCCGGGAGTCCCACTATAGCACCTTTGTCTCCTGAATGAATAGGTAATCCATGAGGACACAGATATATTTGGCATCAGGTGACAAAATACTTCTAGTTATAATCTTTGATATTACTCTGGATTGTTACTCCAAAGATCACATTTATTTTTTTACCATATGTAGCTTACAGGAACTCTGCTCTTTCTGTAGTAAAACCAAAACAGAAGATTCTACTTCATACTCTCAAGACTTTTTGTTTGTTTGTTTGTTTTATTTTACATAGGAGGGAATAATGTTGACATAGAGGGTTTATTTCAAAACATGCGAGTTGAATAGTAATTCTCTTTCCTTTATCCTGGTGTTGTCTCCACTGCTCTAGCTGAATCAAACTGGAGAAACCTACAGCCTACGACCGTCCTATGTCTGGTTTGTGCATTAATAATGCTCTCTGACTATGTAGGCAAGCGAAGGCAGAGGTCACGCTCGGCAGTCTTGCAGGGTCCTATATAATTTTCAAATCTTCCTGTGTTTTTGGAAATCCAGACAATTTGGTTTAAAAGCTGTTCTAGATCATCTTACTCCTGTTTGCATTATATAATGGAAACCAAGAAACTGCATTTCTAATGTCATAAAGGCCATCGGGAGATGAATGTAAATACAAAGCATCTATTTTTATATAGCAGTGGCTTCAGGAATTTACAAAATTATAAGTCTTGGTGTTCTGGACAGAGTTACTACCTTATTCTTAGTGGAGCCTTCTTAAAATAAAGCATCACACAAAACGCAACCAAATAGCAAGGTGGATGATTTTAAAGCATGCTGACAATAATTAGCCAAGTAATAAAACTTTTTTTCTGATGATAAAGTAATACTTTGGCAATTTACCCTTTTCCTAATTCCAGTAGGATTTGCAAATAGAATATTATTGATGGTCTGGTCTTGGAGAATAAACACATATTTTGTTCTAAAATTCCTTGGGGTGAGAAGGCTACTGCAGACCCCTGAGAAAAGAATGTAGAGTGACAATATGTTTCAGAAATTTTGTCACTTCAAGATAAGATAATTATTGGCATGATCAGGAGAGAATAATTAGAAATAGATCAGTTTTCATTGGCTAAGAATCAAAGCCAAACATGAGGCCTACTTGACCAAAGCCTCACATGTTTTGAGGATCAAGCACGTGTTATTATTGCCCTTTTTATAAGTAAGGACAATTCTCTCTCTTCTAATGTTTCACTTACTGAGAAGAATCTGTAAAATATCAAGTGAGGCTTCATAAACGAATGGTCAAGTAGCAATCCTTAAAATGAATTGAAGAGGCAGAGTGAGAAACAGATATAGTTGAACAAGCAGATATGAGAGATGACATGGGACATAGAGACAACTTAGCAGAAGAATATTCATGAAGAAAAGATATCCACAGCATATGCTTAGCTTTGGCTATGTTTGGTCATAGTAACGTGAAGTTGCTCCTATAGATCCCTTTGTTCAGCCTTGTGTTAAGGTAGAAATCTTTCTGAGCATGGGTGGCAAGAAAAGAAAATTCGACATTCTAAGGGAAGATCGAGATCCTGACTATAACAAATACATCCTTCATACAGAATAAACACTGCTTTATGTATGTAGAGAAATCCTTGAAACTCAAAACCAAAACAGAGAAGGGAGTGGATCCGAGTAAAAGAAGGAAGGGTAGGCAGGTCCATGCACAGGGGAAAAAAATGTGTCAGAGGTTAGAAGCTCTCAGTTCTTATCTGGGCTCTGCTACTATTTTCTGTTTATCCTGGTTGAATCATATGACCTCTGAGTGTGGCTATTTCTTCATTGTAAAAGAAAAGACTAGACGTTCTCTTCCCTGGCCCAAACAAAGAAACAAATAACCACTCTTCTTGTGTTTCTTGCATCAGTAAATGTCTACCTTTTACCTCATTGTTCAAGCCAGAAACTTGGTTGTCATTCTTGAGCTTTTCTTTTCCTTAAACCCCCCAAATTCAACGGGATAAAATCTTGATCATTTTATTTCCTCTATAGCTATCAAAGAAGCCCATATAAAATCTGTTTCCAAGTACTCTTGGCCACGGAGATCTCTCCCCTGGAATACTGCAATCATCTGCAAAGCATCTCCTCAAACCTTCTCTTGGCTCCTGCCAAACCATTATCCCCACACTGCAGCTGGAATGATCTTTAAAAGCACAAATTATAATTTTCACTTCCCTCATTAAAATGTTTCATTGAACTCACATTGCTCTTAGGAAAACTTCAGTATCTACTGCTCTGTTCTTTCTGTTCCTTTCATCCCAGATTCTTTTTTTTTTTTTAAGATTTCATTTATTTATTCATGAGAGACACACACACACATACAGAGAGAGAGAGAGAGGGGCAGAGACACAGGCAGAGGGAGAAACAGGCTTCATGCAGGGAGCCCGACGTGGGACTTGATCCTGGTTCTCCAGGATCACGCCCTGGACTGAAAGCGGCGCTAAACCGCTGAGCCCAGGCTGCCCCATCCCAGATTCTTTAATATTCCTTTCTCTTTCCCCATATCCCTCCTCTAGCTTGAGCCCATTATCCTTCCTAAGCCTAGAGTGCCCTTTGCTGCACTCCCCTCCTGCCCTCCTGTAGCTGTTAACCAATGTGGCCTCAGGAAAACCTCCTTTGATCACCATGTAGGCCAGCCACCTTCTGAGATGCTTCCCTATCCCATATCATCTCGGTACTTAGCACATCTGTAGTTATTTCTTTCAAGACAAATGTTGTGGGTTGTATGATTGTCCCCTCAAAAGCTAGGACCGTGTCCTCATCCCCAGAATCTGTGAATGTGAATTTCTTTGGAACAAGAGTCTTTGCAGATGTGCTTAGGTTAGAATGTCGAGATGAGGTCATCCTGGAATGGGGTTCCCCTAAATTCAATGACAGGTGTCCTTATAAGAGAAAAGCAGAGAAAGATTTAAGTCGCAGACACAGAGATGAAACCCATATTAAGACAGTGGCAGAGACTGGAGTCATGCAGCCCCAACCCAAGGAGCCTCTGGAGTCACCAGAAGCTGGAAGAGGCAGGACAGGATTCTTCTCTAGAGTTTTTGGAGAGACTGCAGTCCTGCTGATCTTTTGATTTTTGGACTTCTGTCTCCAAAACTGTGAGAGAATAAATTTCTGTTGTGTTAAAATCACTGAATGTGGTGATTTGTTACAGCATCCCTAAAACAGCAAGGAAGAGAGTTCTTCCCTGTTAGACTCTAACTACCAAGAGGTAAGAACTATGACAGTTCACGGCTGAGCCGGCCACATAGCAGGCCACCTGGGAATGAGGAGCCAATAGATGGGTAATTCTCAGCTACATGTAAACACATCTAAGATCAAGGGTAAGGTTTGTGAACTGTAGACATGGCCCACCAGATGTGCCAGCTTGGAGGAACAGTCACGGCAGTGCATTGTGTAGCATCTTCTCCTGGCCTCTCATCATGGTACTTCACAGACTCATGCTACACTGATGCTGCTTCTCAACCGTAACTTAAGCTCCTTAACTACAAAGGGTCAGGTTTTATCCTCCTTTGTGTTTCCTTGGTCAGCTCAAAGGTTTTTTGTTTTCACTCAATAATTAATTAAATGTTTGATTGGCAGACAATTGACTCCTACAAACTGTTTTCTGAAATTAAAGTCAACTTCTGTGAAGAGTCATAGTTAGTGGGACTGGTAATAAAAAATTACTGATACTTGGAGTTGGGCTACTTGATTAGCTGGCATGGATTTATAACAGAAGTTGACCTCTGTGACAACAGAGTTGCCAACAGAGTAACCAGAGGTTGACCTACAACAGAGGTTGCAACTTGATATCACCTTCCTTCCATAATCGGCATACAACATAATTCGTATTTGGGTAGAATTCGTCTTATTAACAACTTTCACATCTTTTTATTTTTTAAGCCATACAAAAATTATTTGAGACAATATAATAGTTCTTTGAGATAAGAAATTAAAATTATCTGATCAAAATTTACAAGGACATTTTATATTACATGTATGTCTCCAAATTTGTCTGATTCCTGAGTCTAGCGAGTGAGAGTGTTGATGGTGAGAGATAACTGTTGTCGTATCTGGTTTGTACTAGTACCTTGCATACTGTAGGAGAAATAAATTCAGGCTGAGAGACCGTGAGTGACTTTCTCCAGGTCACACACTCATTAAGCAACAGTCCTAGGATTGGAATGATTCTTCTATCTGCATACTTAGTTTTCTTTTTTTTTTTCATACTTAGTTTTCTTATTTATTTATTTATTTCTGTTGGCATGTGTAACTCCATTTTGCTCATGAGGAAAAAAAACCCGGAGAGGCAATTCAAGACATAGAAATTCAGAGGGCAATAAAGCTAGGAAAACAAAGTAGAGAGTGTAACGGGTCTTTGAAGATCAACTGGTTACAGGTTTAGGCTTATGTGAAATTACATCCAGTGGTTTCTAAGCAGCACTGAAACCATTAGAATGGATGGGACTCTGGGTCCTTTTCCGAATTTCAACCAAAGCTGCATCGCTTTTATCTGTTGTTTCTCATAGGCCCTCCTAAAATCTTGCTTTGAGAAAAGGTCTAACCTGTAAAAAACACAAAACACATGATCACATGATCTAAATACCACGTAACCAACCCCTAATTTCAAAGGTGAAGACACACTGCCCCAATTCAGAGCAAGGTCTACAGCTCAGTGTGGACTATCCCAGAACTCACCACCGGGTCTATGAGGCCTCTTCTCTCCCTAATGCCCTCAGGGAATGAGCCCCATGGTCAAAGGCAATTGGGTCTTGCTAATTGCACCCTACAGTCCTGAAGAGAAACCATCTCATAATGACGCTGAAGTCTGCAATTTCATGCTCATCTGTGTCTTTCCCAGAAAAGTAGGTAGTAAGGCCTATGGAAGGATGATCTGCAGGGCTCTTCCATTGCCCTAAGCCAGACTTTTCTATTGAAGTGTGAGGTGGACACTATTTCATTAGTCAAGCAGCCTGCTCATCAAGAATACTTTAACCTGGGCTTCTCTGTGCCCCATGCTTTATCTCTAACGCCAGCTCATTTTATGCCTAAGACCAAGATATCAGGGAAAAGATACCCCTGCTTCCTTGTTCTGAGGGATGTTTTGCAGCGCTCTTGGAGGAAAAATAGGTCTGGCAATAGAACATGGCAGCTAAGAGAAGACTACAGCTTGTCTCCTTCAATTCGGAGAATGATTTAGGTAGACCACTTGTACACTGCTTGTTTGGAATTTGACTAATATGCTCCATGTCTTCTGAGAAATGTTAGGAGGCCTTTAATGAGTTCACATGGGCTTGTTTAGACGTCCTTATTGCAATCTGTATTGACGATGCATGACATGTGGTCATTTCCCATAGATCTTGGGTGAAATATGTCTGGACCCCTATTGAAATTATTTGGATTCTGTTGGTGAAAGCCTTCACTGATTATCAAAATTTCAAACTGAATATGAGCTGGAACCTCATCAGAAATTTATGAGACAATTCTGCACTATTTCTGTTATTGGAGTTGAAGCATCCTGGCTGTAAAGAGATGAAGAACATCTGTTTACTCCAATGACAAACAAGAAGAAGGCGAGCATAGGGTTTACCAAGTCATCTCAGAAACAAGATGCTTTTTGATACTGAGAATAATACTTTCTATGAAATCCCTCACTTATCAGCAAATCTATATCAGAGCTAGGTTTCTTTTTTAATCTTTTATTGAACACCCTACATCTTCGACCCTCCTGAGGACCTCCGCCAAAATTAACCTTTTGCCAACACTTAGGAGTTACTGGATAGCGGGTGAGAAATCCCAGAAAACAAGTAATAAATGAGCACACTGGAAAGGTCTGTGCCATTGGGTAGAGTGGAAGAAAGTTCTCTTCTCAGTTCTCCTATGAGAGAGGCAAGGTTCTTTTCCACCCGCCTGCCTCGCCAAGGAGAGGCAACTCTTCTTAAACAAAATCTAACATTTACTCAAAACCAATAGTTTCCAGTAAAGGGTCTTAAGGATAAATGCAGGCTTACTAGTAAATATTGGTTTAATCTTCAGGGAAAATGAAAAGCTTGTGGCCTGGGACCGATGGCAGAAGAGAGACGCATGAGGACTGGGGACCAGAGGGTTGGTAAAATCTCCAAATAATGTCCTCTTTTCCAGCTCCAGGCAAAAGAACCAGCCATACCCATTCATTTTCTCTTAAAGGAAAGAATTCTCCCAAACCTGGGAGCGCCCGAGTACAATTCAATCAGCCTCTTTCAGTGCTTTGCTTAGTAGTGCTATATATTAAACTCCACTCATAACTTACCCACCCAAGGGCCTGGTAGATTAGAAATCATGGTAATTTGTGCTACTTTTGGTGGAGACTCTGTCTTATAAACTGAGCATAATAGCATGTTGTGTGACTCCGTTTATTGCCCAATTATAGTTCACGTGGGCATGTTTAGCTGAGTCGTGTTAGTTGCTTTCTTTCACATACAGTTTTGCTAGAACTTTTCAAAACCATTTTTGCTGATCACAACTTGGTAATTGTTCGTGTCTTATTCAAGTCACTCGTCATAAATGCAAGACTTCTCTCATTTCCCATCAGTTCCTGGTTTCCTCCCCTGTTGCTTCCTTCATCCTTCTTTCTTTCTGTCCCGCATTCACTTTTCCCGGAAAAGTGCAAAATACCATGCCAGCAAGCACTCTGCTCTGCCATCTGTGTATATTTTGAAATGGAATTCACCCTGATGCCTCAGTAGTGAGCCCCAAAAGGCCTCAGCCTGTCCTTTTCCCTCCCTGATCTCAGAAGAGAACAGCAAAGCACTCCAAAGACGGGCACACAGATGCACTATCTAGGGTAGGAGGCATTGTGCAGCCAGCCACTCACCCAGAAGAGGTTTTCTCTACCCATTTGTCAGAAAGGTCTTGTGGTCAGCAAAATGTGTGAGACAACATTTCATAGGGAAGGATTTAATTATCACAGCTGGTGGTTGAATTCATGGTCTTTTCATCCTCTGTGAAAGATTCCACAAGCAAAATGGGTTAAATTTCATAATGTGGCCAAAAAAAAAAAAAAAAAAAAAAAAAGGCCCATGAAACAATGCCAGGCAGAAATGCCTTCAGCAGAAAGATTCTATTCCTTGTAGGAGGCCTGAGGGTTTCTGTGCGGCTTAAAGGCTCTGTGTTGGTGGGCTCTCTGATGCCAGGGAACTTTGCCATCCCTTTGGGTAGCTGGGGCACACCAAGAAGCTATGTTGGCCACTGGAGGGGTGAGGGGGTGGGGTCCCTCGAGATGAAATTCCCAGCAGTCACCAAACTAGGTGGTTCCTGACAGCTGCATTGTGTGGACAGGTATTACACTTCTGACCTTACCCCTGGTCTACAGCATGATAAATAACATTTGGCGACAGGTAATAGAACATAATTCCTAACTGAAATAGGCTCTTCAGCCTAATTGCTCTACATAAAGCAGATAGAAGGAAAAGAATTTAGACTATAGTTAAACTAACAAATATCTTCTTATATTCAGACAGACAGAATGCACAGTCTGAATTCATTATTTCATAATTATAGTGATATTCATCACTATCCTTGATTTACTTTGTTGGTTGAGTTAGTCAATAAGGCAGTGTTAGGCACTCAGATTCTTTTCTACTTACTGGATCCCGCTTTCCTCCTGGTCTATTATCTTTCTCTTCATAAACAGGATCTTAGACCTGGAAGCTAGATCTCATTCACATCTTTATAATTATAATTATTATTATTATTATTATTATTATTACTAAGATTTTATTTACTTACTTATTTGAGAGAGAAAGAGCACAAGCAGAGGGGACAGCAGGCAGAGAGAGAGGGAGAAGCAGGCTCCGCACTGAGTAAGGAGCCTGATGTGGGGTTCATTCCTAGGACCCCAGGATTATGGCCTGAGCCTAAGGCAGATGCTTCACCAACTGAACCATCCAGTCGCCCCCCTTCATATCTTTAAGACAAAATCTTAACCTCAGCAAAATAGATTTAGGGAAACTGAGCCTACTCTGACATTTGGTCTCTGTATTGATATCTGGCCTTTTGCCTTGATCCTGAGACCTGGTTACCACATACTTCCCTGATCGTGGCTGTAAATATCTTCCCACACTCTTTGCTAAAGCCGTCTCTGGCTTGTGTCCTGATGACTATCCTAGTCTTTCCTGGGTAGGAAGTACCACAGCACAGTCCTGGCTGAAGCTCTTCTTAAGGGGAGAGTCCTGCCTGAGTCCCCATTGCCATGCTTTGGGCAGTACTCCCCATTAAGGCAGCCCATTTTCTGAGTATCTACCCACTCCTGGACTCTTGATTCTGTGTTCACCCCACCTCAAGGATGCCCCGCTTGTGAGGACACCCTTTTCCTCCATTAGGCTTGATAGCACTGTTCACTGCCCACCCGCTCTGACCTCCCCCATGAGCTGCTCTCTCCTACATGCTACAGGGACTTCCAGCATCTGTGCTGCAGCTGCACCTTCAGGATGCTGCTTCAGCTGCTGTGTCCCCACCCACCCTGGTCTGCTCCCCCTACTCTAGTTAACCAGACCAAGTTCTGAGACAGGCTGTACGGTAACATCACCTAGAAAGGAACACCATTGTACAACCGCAATGCTATAGATGCAGATTAGAGGTGCAGGTAGGCATGAGATAACTGCCTTCTCCTGCAACAGTGGCACTGAGTGAGGAAGATGATAGAATGGTCCAACAGGAAGGAGCCTTCAGGCAAACTCCAGGTTAGGAGAGCCCAGGGGCTCCTGGGCACATACATATAAATAAGGGTAAAGAGAGCCTCCTTCTTTCCTATAGAATAGACATTGCAACTTCAAAGACAAAGTGACCAAATCCACTGGAGCTGGGGATGAGTGTTCCCATATGAAAAGATGCTCATCAGACTTGGATAAATTACACCCATTATCCTATTGAGCAAAGCCTTCACAGAAAGCTCTGGATAAAATTACACTGGTCAGACTTAAAAATAATAGCTACTAGTAATTTTATGCTTATCGTGTACTAAGGTCTAAGATTTTTATCTTAGACCTTTTATATACATTATGCTCTTTAATACCCAAAAAACCTCTTTAAGGTAGGTATTGTTATACTCCTTGTTTTGATGAGGAAACCAAAATTCAGAGAAATAAACGTCTTTCTTAGGGTCCACAGCTGGGGAATGAAAAATTGGGAGTTTGACCTCAGGTCTGCTCTAAATATTGCAAAGCCAACACAATGAGATGTGATAGTAGAACCTGTTGGTTTTTTCCTCAAGACATTATAACGTTATAAGAAAATTTTAGCCTAGTATTTTTCAAGATACTAAAGTAGGTTGTCAAGCCAAACATCCCTGTTTCTACTGCTTCTAAATGTTGGGGATGAAAGAGAAGAATTAAGAACAGATACCCAGGCCCAAGCTAAAGTATGGAGTGTCAGAAATCATAAAGAGAAAAAGTAAAAGTTAGTTGAAACAACCTTATAAGGAAACTTAATTATCTATTACCGCCAAAAAGTAGGTGTAGGGTTAATTTTTTTGCTAGAGCAAAAATAATATTTGCGTCATGTTTCCTGTATACAAATTGTTCTGAATGCAGTGTTCTCAGCTTTTCTATACTGTCCTTTGTTCTTTTGACGTTGTTATTTTTGTATATAAATAAAACCCCTTGTTTACATTACTGTTTCAGAGGCTTTGGGATAGAAAAAGGAATAATTTTCTTAAATTGGTCCACCCTCAAATCATGCCATAGTTAAAACAATACAATGGAGAGAGCAGGGTGGCCCACTCTATCTTGCACAATTTTGACAATAACTGAAAAAAAAAAAAAAAGAAAAAGAAAAAGCATGGGGGTGGAAGCCAAGATTGTCACAGAAATCCTCCTAGGAAAAATCTTGGTTTTGGTTAAAGCTGCATCTGTGGGAGAGGATGCACATGGTGCCAGAGCACAGAGGTGGGAAGGTGGGTAGGGGCTACTTAAAGGCTGCGTTTCCAGGGCAGGGGTAGCTGTTTGAGTCAACTGTGAGCATGAAGTATTAGAGCTTGTGACTCGTCTCAGGGGCACAAGGTCAGGAAAACGCAAATGGAAGGGTAGCATCGACTCAAACTGTGAAGCCAGGAAGCGTGACTGCGAGGCAGTGGGCAGCTTCTGGAAGGGAGACAGCTGCCTGGCTCCCAGAGGGTGGGTGACAGAGCTGGTGATTCCCCAGTGCCTGGGTGTCCCAGGCTCCACACGACGGGCCTTGCTGGTCTGGCAGCCAGCTCCAGCAGGGGAGGACAGTTAACACCCCCTTCCCACCATTTTCTAGATAAGCACAGGAGGTTTCAGGGAAGTGAAGTCATTTGCCAGAGAGACTCTGAAACCAGTAAATCACAAAGGCCAATCTGAGACCCAGCGCTAACCCAGTCTCTTCACTCTCTTCCTGCTAAAGACTTCCCCGGGTGGAGGATGGAGAAGCATGTCTTCAGAAGCCATCACTTGGCTAGATCATTTGGTGGGGTGATCCATTTGTCCTATCTTTGGAGAGACGTTCTAGAAAGATCCCACAGGTCCCACAGGACAAACTGTCCTGCAGTGACAGTGCTTGGTGGGAGCTGCCTCTCAGGGAGCACTGTCTTCAGAGACACCTTTCTGCCCTTTCCTGCCTCCCTTTCTCCTTCCTGGAGGCTGCCTAGCCTTCTTTTTCTGACAACCTCTGTTCCCGTGGCATGGAGCCTGGCGAGGAGTATTTGGACCGTGAGCACACCAAGACCCAGGAAAGACTTAAAGGAATGCAGACCAACTGGAGAACCTAACCAGAGGAAGGTGATGGTGTATTGAGATCATCGTTTGCTGAGATGGGACATGTAGTAAGAATGATAGGTTTGGTGGCAGAGTGGAGGCAGGTGGCAGGGAAAACTTGGTCTTGAGCTTGCTGAGTTCAAATAGACATCTCTGTCCTCCAGTCTAGCTGTCAGACTTTTTCCCTTCTCTCTTCTTTTGAGACTGAGAAACTCAGACCCTGGGGTAAATAATCATTTTTAAGTGAAGTTCAAGAGGCTTCACTACAGAGTACACTCTGTTTAGTCACTACTAGCCAGTTCTTGAGATTACGCTTCCCTGTTGGGAAACCAGACCCTCTCCCCTTCTTCCTCCTTCTCCGGATCCTCATCCCTCTCTAGCCCCTTACCTTGATTCCTTCCTTACTTCACTCCTTCGTTTCACTTTATTGAGATGGTACAACGAGCCTGGCCCTCTGCTATGCTCTGAGCCTACAGACACGAGAAAGCCCTTGGGAGCTCAGGGTTTCAGGAGGAAGTGCCAGGTGAAGACTTCAAAGTCTCTTGGATTTCTCTTTTGCCGTGCTCCCCTCCTAAACCTAAGGACCCCTTTTGGGAATAAGGCTTTTCTGGAGAAGAGGCGTTCACCAGAAATCTAGCAACAATTCTTTCCTGTTAATCTCAAAGGGAACACACCATTTTCTATGGCTCTCGAGGGAGGACTTTTATAAATCTGTTGAAAAGATTGGAAAGGGGTTTGTTGGGGACTGGGCTCCAAATCAGGATTGCCCAAAGCCCAGACGCTGACCACTAACAGCATCTGTGCCTTTGAGCAGAACATGAAGTTGGCCAGATGCCATCACAAGGTTCAGCTCCCCTGTTTTAGAGGGACCTAACTGGACAAGGTTTCCCAAGTTCTTATCGCCTCTCAGTTTGCCAGAGCCACTTACAAGGTAAGACCAAAACACAGAAGACCCAGCCTTTGAACGGGGCTAAGAATATTAGGGAAGCTAATATTTATTAAAGAATAATAAGCTTATCGTTAAGAAGCGAGACACTTTACCGATCTAAGTTCATCTTCATAAGATTTAGATGTGGTGATTATCTTATTTTCAACAGAGAGAACGTTTCTGGAGTGAGAGAATAAATGCTCACTAAGGAGAGCACGAGTAAGGTGTAGGCAGAGATGTGAATGCTTCCGCACTGCCCAGCCTTCTGTGGCATCAGACATCATCTTGTCCAAGGTTCTGTAGGTGAGTGCATGACCCGAAAGCTACGGATGGCAATGTACAGAGATGTCTGATTCCTGGGCTCTGAGGTTACACCTGCCTGGGGAGGCTGAGCGCCATTCCTCCCTACTCTAAAGAGACAGAGATGGGTAGAAGTTTAAAATGAGCAGCTGGCTTTATATGTTATAACCAAATTGTTATGAGATTCAAATCTGCCTTTTATTATTTTTAAAAGATTTTATTTATTTATTCATGAGAGACACACAGAAAGAGAAGCAGAGACATGGGCAGAGGGAGAAGTAGGCTCCCTGCGGGGATCTTGATGTGGGACTCGATCCCGCCCTGAGCCAAAGGCAGATGCTCAATTCCTGAGCTACCAAGGTGACCCTGAGATCTGCCTTTTAATATGTCAGTTTTCTCCATTTGTTTCCCCGTGCCTCCCTGTTTGTCTGGATGTGTGCACGTGTGTGCACATTTATATAATCACTCTTCCATGCACACTCAATCATAACGTACAAACTAGCCTGACCCAAGAGCTTCCAGTGGAAGCCTGCTCCAACCACCCCGCAGCTTGGCTGGCCCATCTAGGGACTGGAATGCCATTCAGGGATCCCACAGGAAACGTCAGCTCTGCTTTTGTGGTTCTGACACAGCCTGTGCAGAATTTAACAGCTGATAAGCAGGAGCTTCTCTGCAAGCACTGCCATCTAATTAGACCTTTTTGTTCTGATAACACTGGAAATGATACAGTCCAATCACAAGAAAGCTCCAGATCTCAAGAGTCTGTGACACTGTGACGTGTGTTATTAAAAAGGGCTTAAAGGCTCTGGTGAGATGGAAGCCAGAGCCTCAGAGGCTGCTTCATACCCAACATCTTTAAACGTGAAAGAGAAGTGGTAGTGGAGGGGGGGGAGGGGGGAGGCAGCAGGGTTCTTCACCAGTTCCAGGGAGGGCTTCGCTGCCACCCCCTCCACCCCCAAGAGCCCAGGGTGCCTCCTGTCTCATCCCTACCAAGAGTAATGTCGCTAGCAGGCCTAAGAGATGCACTAAATCTGCCTTTAATGCCTGAAAGATAAATAAATAAATTCAAAGAACAATTATGGAAAAATACGAGTTTGACTTTTAGATGATCAGCAATTTGGAAAGTACTCCAAAATGATTCACTGTAACTCACCAGCTCCTCCTACTACTCAATATTCTTGAAAAATCCAAATACTGATCTTGGAAAAGGGAAGGGATTTATATTCTTCAAAACACACAGAAAAGTAGAAAATCAATATGTTTAACTATGGGAAATTAAAATCATTTTATGGCAAAAATACCCATAAATACAGTTAAATATTAAATGTAAACTGAGAAAAAATATTGGCAGCAAATATGGCCAGAGCTGATATTTCATTTTACATAAAGATATCTTTAATAAATAAAGTGTTTATAGAAATTCCGGATAAAATTGAGGAAAGGACCCAAGCAAACAATATACCTAGTAAACAATATGACATTTTTACAAACAGGCAACAATTTCAAGTGCATCATTCATGATGAAAATGCAAATAAAACTCCAATGAGATTTCCTCTATAAAATTATTTAAAATTTTTTTTAAAATGATACTGTTCAGTGCTAGCAAGAGGGTCTCACAATGATTATTCATACCAGTTGGCAGGAATTTAGAATGGTGTAAATTTGCCAAAGCATTTTGGCAATATGCTATACATATCTTTAAAAAAGTTACCCTTAGACTCAGTCATTTTTTATCCCTGGAAGTCTCTTTTAGGAATTACCACAGGCAAAATTGATATGCAAAGATATAAATTATTTATAATAGAAAAATTTGAAACAGCTTCAAAAATCCAACATACAGAGAATGGTTAAATAAATAATGGTACCTCTTTAAGATGACACATAGTGCATCCATCAAATGTGGAATTTTTGAAGAACATTGACCAAGCTGGAAAAAAAAAAGAAATCTCATGATGTGTTAATAGAAAAGATAATGTGTTAATAGAAAATATGTATAATTCATTTTATTTTCTAGTTAAGTTATCCAGTTGACATTTTATTTTTGAAAACATTTTGTGAAGTAAAACATGACTAGATTGCAAAATACATGGTTGTATTCATTACTCTGGATTTGGTAACTCATGCTTTATAGTGATCCAACAGACCCAAGAAGAATGCAAATTATTGCACAAAAGATGAATGCAGTGATACCACCACCACTACCACTGCTAATACTGGAATTTGCTCCTGAGGGATTTTCTGGGGTAGACTCTGAAGTCCTCATAAATGCCTGGTTATGCTGTGTGTGTGTGTGTGTGTGTGTGTGTGTCTGTGTGTGTGTGTGTCTGTGTGTCTGTGTGTAGGGGGGCTGGAGTTGTCAGAGATGGCCAGCAGTTCATGCGTAATTGGTATCTGCTGAAGTAAGAGCACCACATTCTTGGTGAGGCTAGAGACAGGTGTTACACCTAAGAGCAACACATGCCTAAGAACTTTCTTCCTTCCAGAGCAATAAGCATGCAATCTATAAGCATTATTTTTACTTTCATCCAAAATATTTAACTGTGAAATGTATCTAACCACACGATTCCAACATAATGCCCTATCGTTTCTTATGTCCAGAGGTCAGCCATTCCTATCACCTTCTGTTTGAAGTAAAAAATATACTAGATGGAAGAGTACATAATGACAAGAAAAATAAACATGTGATTTTTAAGTTTGAGATGGAACAATATACCTTTTAAGACTGTGGGCCCTGGTGTCACAGTTTATATTTGAATCTCAGGCCCACTGTTTAGTCACCTCGGATAAATTACTTAATGTCACACAGCCTCAAATTTCTTGTAAATGAAGAGAGTAACCTACTTATAGAGTTGTTGTGAGGATATAATGAGATGATGTGTGTAGATCACTTAACATATGGCAAGAGCTCAATAAATATTAGCTATTATTATTATTACAAATGTTATAAAAGTTGGATTAACGTCAAGTATTCATTCAGCCATTCAGTATTTTTCAGTAACTATGCCATGTCTCAAAGATACAAAGATGTGTTAATTTATTCAATAGTCATTTATTGAACACTTATTATGAGGCAGGCACTGTTCTAGGCACTTGGGATATATCAGTGAATGAAATAAAGATCCTGTCCTTGTGAAGAACACAAACCATAAACACCAAACACACAGCACTTATGGTCCTAAGTACCATAAGACAAGGAGAAAAGGCTAGGGGACTGGTTGCAATGGTAAATTGGGTGGGGGAGAGTAGGATTGTAAAACATGAGCTTTGGCTTTGTGGAGCGCTGTCCTAATGGAAAGACGACTGCCAAGGGTACACATGGTATAAACTAGGATCACAGTGAGGCTGTGATCAGCTCATCTGGAAAAAAGCAAAGGAAGCTTTGAAGAGCTGGCTCTTGTTGGATAGATGGGAGACACCATGTGGATGGACAAGACAGGAAGGGGAATCCAGGCAGAGTGAATAGCATGCACAGAAGCATGATGATGAAAGATCACGCATGCCTATGGCACTACCAGTAGCCAGGATGATAGGAAAGAAGGCTGGTGATGCGAGAAGGGGAGCTGAGAGGGGCTTAAGTAAGTGAGGCTGAAGGTTTAGGATGGATCATATAGGTAAGAGGAGTTGTTAAAGGGTCTGAGCTAAAAAATAATCAGATGTAAGTCTTAGAAGACATGTTCTAGTGTGGGAGATCTGTGTGTTTGACAGCGAGATCTTTAAGAGGTGATGTAATAATCCGATGAACCAAAATGACAACAGAGAGGCTAGAGGGAGTCAGCGTATTCAAGAAAGGTTTGGGAAGTAAACTGGATGATATTAACCATCCATTGAATGTAGGGATGAGCAGGACAGACGAATAAAGGATGATTTCCAGGTACTTGGCTTTGATGACCAATGGACAATAAATTGGGATATGTGGACCAGAGGATAAACACACTGGGAGTAGGGTGGTAAAGTAGAAAAATAGTTTTAGAAGTGCCAGATTATTTTTAACTCTACTTGTTGGAGAGGAAAATCAAGAGAATTAACCAGTTTTACAAACCAGTTGAGAATACATATATTTGATGTGGTAACAATTAAAAAAAGGGAAGGAGGACACCGGATGGGGGCATGTATAAAAGCATTACATTGAAATGTGCGAATGACACACACATCTCAGAGAGACAACGGGAGATCGTGAATTATCAGCATTTAAATAAACACTCCTTAAAGCAAGATGCATTCAGCATCGATGTGGACAAATAAGAGGGCTCCAAAGCTCTGTGTCAGGTAGCATGGGTTGGTCATGCCTCTGTGGCCAGGACTCCAGTCTACCAGTGCCATTAAGGACTTCTGGTGAATAATATTGCTGTCACAGCTTCCTGTTGCTGATTCTTATCTCGAGCAGGTCGTCAAGGTTTCAATGATCTTATTAAGGGAACTTGCAGACATCAAGGCCCAGAGAGGCTGCAGGAGTCACTCAAGATCCTGTGATGATTTTGTGACAGAGACAGGACAAGGATCTAGATGGATTAGTTAAAGGGCTTTGAGTTGCAAGTAAGACCTGGTTTCAAATGCACTTAAGCAACAAAAGTATTATATCATCTCACTGAAGGAGAAGTCCAGAAGTACAGCTGGCTCCTGGCCTGGGACGACCAGCCATCTGACTTCATTCCTGCCTCTCTCTTGCTTGCCCTCTTCTATGTCGGCTTTGGCCTTAGGCTAGCTTTCCTCCTGGTCACAAGTTGATTTCCAGCAGCAACAGGGTTAAAATTCTTTCCTATTCCTAACCATCCAAAGGGAAGAAAATTATTGCCTCAATCAGAAGTAAAAGTCTCTTCCTTTAGTATAATTGGGCTAACATAGATTCCTAACCACCTCAGGACAATCAGATAGCATATATCAGTTGCCTTACTCTGAGTTCCTTAACTAGTCCTTGGCAAGAAGGAATGGTTTTACTATCATTGGCTGAGACTAATTAGGAAACAGTCTTGGGGTGCGTTTCCACTGAATAATGTGGCCAGTGGAGAGGGAAGTCATTGAGCAAATCAGGGTTCAATTAAAACAACACCACCCAATGGAACTTTTGACCATAAAGGAAGTGTTCTATATCCACACCATCCAGTAAAGTAACTATTAGACAAATATGGCTATTGGGTAGTTGAAATGTAACCCAGGGAATTAAATTTTCTATTTTATTTCATTTTAATACATTTAAATTGACAGAGGCATAGGGTTAGAAGGATGAAGGGGGTATGGATGCTGGAAGGTAATCAGTGGTGTCCACTACCCTGATATCCACTGCACTCTCCTCAAACCTGCTCTCCAGGGTCCAACACGCTGCTACTGCTCTCACAATTATTTCTCCCTGTACTTTATTATCATATTCACTACATTGCCATGCTATGATGCCTAAAGTGAAACCCAGAATCTGATGATGGGGTTAGAGTGGGAGGAGAATGACAACCCTTTAAGAAAATCAAACCATGGGAGTTGGATCAAGTTGAGAATCTGAGAAACCGCCTGCACACCGAAAGCATATACGAAATGGTTTTTTTTTAACAACACAGATTTCCCCCAAATATGCAAGATCATTTGCAACAAAAAAGATGCAGATCCACAATGCTTAAATCCCTGATAAATCAATATGTCAACAGCATCTATTAAACTCAGGGGAAAATGTGAATAATTACTATAGAAACAGAATATTTTAAAGGAAATTACCCAGATGGAAAAAGAGCAATCCTTTTTTTTAAAAAAATAAATCTGGATAATCAAAATTGGCTATTGTGCTAGCAAGCAGCTTTTCTATGATTGTTTCTGAGCAAAGCTCTGAAGAAAAAATGACCCCAGTAACCTGAGGATATCCCAAAGCCAGTGGATATGGTGACTATACATGCCCATATACCCAAGATGGCTGTGTTATTCTAGCACTTCCAAAGGAGTGATGGTTTGGGCAATAACTTCTATTTTCACTTTACAAATGGAATACAAAAAGCCAGCATGGCACTCCTCCCTGGTGGTTGGAAGTAATAGAACTTCATCTCCAACACATGCAAGGTACACTCATATCTTGGGCACTGACTGGTTCTGGCACCTTTGGAAACCATCTCATGATGAGGAAAATGGGCCTAACTTTAGCAGCATGTTCAGCAATGCTGAGGGGTTCCTCCATTTGTCATCACTCTGCATCACAGCATATGGACAGACGTGCCCTGAAAAGCAATATGGCAGTTGGCAATGTTGGGGCAGGACAGTAGTAGACACGGCTATAGAGTCCTAGCCTGCCACACAGAATTTTGTGACATCACTTAACCTCTTTGACCCCCTGACCCCAGTTTCTCAGATATATGGCACAGTGACCAAGCCTCCAAAAACAAATCATTAAAATGTTACCTCATTTGCATTACCCAGGAACTTGCACCATAAAGATTTGAGATGTCTGTTTTATATTACTTGTTAATGTAAATATATCAATGTAAAAGAAATATAATTTTTTATATTTAAATATAATTTTTTAAAATGTGACTGCATTGAATTACCTTAATCAATAATCGTCTTGCCTTAGTTTTCTTGTCTGTTATAAACCAACCAACCAACCAGCCTCTGATTAAATTTTAAAATGCATGCAAAGTGTATGAGTCTTCATCCTATCCTGCTACCGAAAGCACTGGGCTAGCAGTCTTTTATATAGCTGATAATTGAACGGAACAGGACTCTCATGTAGAAGCAGAAGCAATTTACTGTTCTGAAATATCATGGAAATGTATAACTGGCTGGGAAGTGAAATCACCATTATTCTAATATATAAGGGAAATGGATGCTTTACTGATTTACTGAAAAGTTTGTTTTTTCTTTTCTGGCCAGCCCAGCCTAGATCTTGGCTAAAAGGACTCTCCTCTCCTTGTTTCTCTATGCTGCTCCCCTGAAATTAGGCTTTTCTTTGGAGAAGATCGCCCAAAGAACTTACAGCTCTGTCACCCAGAGTTCAAAGTAAAGGCAGTATTTGTAAAAGTTACCTCCCATGAGAAGAATTAACTGTTTTCAGCTACTCACAGATTTGCAAAAGCCTACCTCTGAAGAAGAATCCAATTGAATGTAACCCGGTGGCCACTCTGCCTACCACAGAGCCAGAACTGGAATCCTTTCCAGTGTTGTTTGCAGAGACTGATTCATTGTCCCCTTGAATCTCTCTGGTGATGGAAGGCTCTCTGGCTCATATCATCCATTCCAATATTGGCTAGCTCTGGATCCACATAGAGAGTGCCTACTCCCTTTTCCCTATGGAAGACTTAAAATCATCTTTGGCAGAAAGTTACCTTTGGCCATTTTCCATTTCTTCCCTTAAGTGGTCTTTTCCTTGTGCCTCATCCAATCATTCAACAGTCCTGCCATTCTGCTCTTCCATTTTGTGACTATTCCTAGGATTAATGGGTTAGAATTCTAGATCCTACAGGGCTGAGTCCAATGGAACCATGGCCTCTCTATGTACCTAATGCATTCTGATTAGTGGAGTGTACAATCACTTTTTTTTCTCTTAGTAGCTACCATGAATCTGCTAATAAACAATTATTTTTTCCCTAGGTACAATTCAAATAATTCCAATGGCTATCACCAAAAAGTTAGAAATGCCTACCTTGAAGATAACTAGTGAAAACAACTCAAATGACAAATCCCTCTGATAGAAAATTAAGAGAAAATAAAAACTGTTGCCTTGAACCAACTTTTAAAATTCGGTAGATCTGGGATCCCTGGGTGGCGCAGCGGTTTGGCACCTGCCTTTGGCCCAGGGCGCGATCCTGGAGATCCGGGATCGAATCCCACGTCGGGCTCCCGGTGCATGGAGCCTGCTTCTCCCTCTGCCTATGTCTCTGCCTCTCTCTCTCTCACTGTGTGCCTATCATAAATTTAAAATAAAATAAAATAAAATTCGGTAGACCTAAATAACTGCATGAAGTGTGATTTTGAGATTCTACACAGATTTTTCTCACATGATGTAATTCTTTGAAAAAAAATGAAAATTCACTTTGACAATGGAAGAGTGCCCTACAAATACCCATGGTTACCCATTTATTTCATCATTTGCTATCATCCCAGTTGTTCTGCAGTCATTCAGAGAAAGAGATAAACTTGGACCAAAATTATTCCCTCTGTAGTTTCCAACTTCCTGGCTTTCTTCTCTGAGGAAGCCAGAGACCTGTAGAATCACACTGAGTCAAGGAAAACCATCTTATTTTCTAGGAGATACAAAAAGAGTAGTCGAGGAAAGATGTGCATTTTCTTAGAAACAGATGATTTCCAAGAGAGAGGGACTCAGTTGAGCTCGTGAGTGACATAAGCGGCATGAAATTTGGCTGGCTGAGTCAAGTCCATATTTGTTGACAGGTCTGCTCCAGCAAAAGGGCTAGAGCAATTATAAGATGGAGTCTCTGAGAGACATTCCAGAACAGATATTTGGAATGCTGGGGGCATCTGGGTACTTTAAACATTCTGTGATGTGACTGCCTGTGTATCAGGAATGAGTTCATGACTGAAGATATTTTGAGTAATTGCCAAGTTGATGGAATTGTCAGAGAGCCAAGAATTAGCACTCCTTGAATCGCAGGACCCAGCATTTGAGGCTGCTGAGATCCTTTCTCTGAACTGAAAGGTGGCTTTTTTAAATGTTACATGCAAAGCCAGGCATGTTCAAGATTGTATTCAAGAACCCTGCTGTCATGATATGATCACTAAAAAGGTGAATTGTTTTGTATTTTAGAACTAAGACACCCCTGAGAAAAATTGAGCTCTGTATAGGATCTGGAATCAATCAGTAAATATTTACTGATCATCCATAATGTTCTCAGCCAGGGCTAAATTGAGCACTGGAAGTAATATTCAGATAGAAGGCATGATTTCTAAACTCAAGCAGCATAAACTATAGGTAGGGAGCCAAGAATAACACTTACAAGTCAATGACCAGATCTATAAAATAGAACAATATTTAAATGTTAAATCATGTAGTGTAAATTGTCAGTATTATAGACATTCAGAGAAGGGGTTGATTAATGAGTAGGTTCTGATGCAGGGCATTTCAGGATAGCTATAATTCAGAGCTCCCAGAGATGGGAAAGTATCACAGTGGAGAAAGTGCCCTATGAAGAGACTAGGAGAATAGAATGATCTAGATGAGTAGAAATGAGACACAGGCTGGAGTTCTTGTCTTTAAGTACTTTTAATCCTAAAATGAAAATTAATCAAGAGTACGGTGAGATCATCAGAACACTATCAGAATCTGCATTTGGAGAGTCCTATGACATGGCACTGAAGAGTTTGCGTGCTTCAACAACAAAGAATTTCTAGAAGCATGGCAAAGGAATTCAGTCTAATTAGGCAGGAAATAGCAAGCCAATAGATTCCTTAGGCAGAAGAACGAGCTATGAAATAAATATTTAGGGAAGGTTAACCTGTGAAATCCTGTGGAGTGTGTACCAGAAAAGGGAGGCTGGGGCCAAGGAAGCCACTGGAATCAGTGTGGACAGTGAAGGTACAACAAAGAAGGAAAGAGAGGTGAAGGACAAGAAGCCTCGTGAAGAAAGCAGAATGCGATCACTTGCTGGTCTCAGGGGAAATATAAGTCAAGGCTAATTCAAAGTATTCAAAGCTGAGGACAGGAGCTTCTGTTAAGATGTTGTATTGTCTGTTGTAACAGACATAGGGAAGAGGAGATGATGAATATGGCATCATAAGTTTAAGGAAATCCAATTGGAAATACACAGTAAATCTTTTGAGATGTGGGATGATGGTTTGGGTAACAGTTCAAAATGGTTCAGATTTTAAAGTGGTTCAGCCATTACCTGCTTACAAGTGTAGACAAGAAACAGAATTCTTCCCCTGCAATTGAGATCCCTTTATTTTGTATGAATCTCTTCCTATGTCTGTTCTCTAACACACACACACGCACACACACACACTTTTTTCTGGAGCTGAGCTTTAAAAAATGCATTATAGTTGGATTCTCCAAGCACAGGGGTTGACATTAACAAAGATCTGATAGTCACAAAATAAGGAGGATAAATGTAGGATAAGAGTGGAACAAGACTAGAAATCCAGCTCATGTGATGGATTGGATCACAATCCTCTTGTGATGTCTTTCCTGACCATCCCAGTTCAGGAAGATGGCTCATTGCTCTGAACTGTTCACTCAAGTGGCACTTGACAACTTATTTCCTAATCTTCTGTATAAACATTTAATTTCCTCATTTGATAAGTTTTTAGTAGATATGAGTAAACCTAACTCATCCTTGTGCTTCATAGAAACACATGCTCAATAAAAGATTTCTTGATTTTTTTTAATGGTGTTGTTTTCTTATTTTTACGATATGAGGTGACATTAAAAAAATGTAAGCAGGAAATAACCCTACTTCCTTCACGAATTCATTAACATGTAAAGACAGGGTGGGGCATGTAAGGGATATCTGTCATTATTTTGACTCTCCATCTTATGTGTGAGAGATTCTCTGTTTAATGAAGCTGGACTCACCTTCCACTCTAGAACTTGCCAAGGCACCATGACCCTTTCCCACTCCACCTTGTGGTTAAGCCATGGGTATGCAAATTGTACACACCCATGATATTTTGCATCTGGAGCTACTGACACCATGAGGGAGCAACAAGGGTAGAAATTGTTATGGTGGCTGCAGCCACTTCTAATTTCCAGGAGCACAAGTGGTGCATGGGGTCAATTGTCAGGGCTGAGGACAATGCAGTCTGAGGTTTCCAGTGTTAGAGGAAGCACCAGCAGGAGATTCTGGACTGGTTCAGTGGCCTGATCTGGTCCGAGTACCTAGCTGTCCTTTCTTACTGTCCAGATTTTGAGTCTATTCTTCTGTTTTCCAGTGTCTCTGGCAGCCACATAATATCTTTTCAGTAAAATTTACTTTTAATTTTTCCAGTCAGTTTCCCCATGAAATTAAGAATTAGGGATTCCCCACCTATCAGTATTTTCTGTAGAAATATACAGAATATGTTCTTATTTTCCATTTGGGGTCTGTTGGATGTCCCTCTCTCCAGCAAGAGAAATACAGCTGAGTTTGGGATCTAAGGATGTGTTTGCACTAGTCAAGCCTTTGACCTTCAGCAGCTTCCCATTAAAAAGGCATAAATCAGTCCTGCTACCACTTGCTCTTCGAAATGGAGCAAGCTGCCACAGCTCTATGTGTCAACAGCAAGCTTAATGCCAAGATGGTCATGACACCCCAGGTTTGCTCAGGGCAGGTCCAGCTGAAAACTCCTTACAAGGCCAGGACCGTAAAGGAACACCAACTTTATGACACAGGAATGAGAATAACTGTGTGCAAGAAGGGAGGAGGGCTTCCCTCTCCCCCCAGAAACATCTGTTTATTCACTTGTTTGTCCATTCTCTCAATAAATATTTATTGGATCCTTGCCTACTAGGTAAAGAGACACATTCCTAGACTTAATGAGTATGTGGCGGGGCAAGGAAGATTTGAAGGCAGTCAAATGAGTAACATACAATAGGATCGTTGATGTAATTCAGCTAGGAATAAAATAAATTCAAAGGGAAATAGGACTGACATTTACCTGGACAGTTCAAAATAAGGGACTACTGCTTTATCTTGTAGGACTAATGTGAATCAGTGGAATATTCCAGGCACTGGAAGGTATGTGCGAAGACCCAGAGGCATGAGGTAAGTACATGTGTTAATTAATGACTCACTGGGGTCAAAATGTAGGATATGGGGTGGGGGATAGGAGACAAGAATTTGGCTTTTATCTTAGAAATGTTGGGGGTCCACTGGAAGATTCTAGCACTTACTTCCAACTTCTTTCTTACTCAGATATTACTTTTTTCCCCATTTTTTGAAAGCTAAAGTGTTAAATCTTACAGTGCATGTAGTGTTGAACACTGCCTGACACATCAGGGATGCACCACATTCAGTTGCTCTTTTGTTATTTATAAAAAAGGCACATGAGTTGCAGAGCTTTTCTAGGTTTTCTTACAGCTTATTTGCCTTTCTAGAAAGGCCAAAGCTTTGTCCTTCTTCCTGGTGTTTGTTCTGGCTTTAAGCCATGCTTGAGCCCATCCCTCCATCCTATAGGACTTCCATTGGCTCAGCTTCATGAAGAGCTGATGGGGATATCAGCCCCCAAGTTGTCACTGGCATCTTTCATATACCCTGCGTTCACAGAAGACCTCACAGCCTTGCAAATCATCGATCTTATTGTTAAGAGATGAAAATCTTTCCTTTCATGTGTTGGGAGGATGGGTGAGGAGGTGTGTGGTGGGGGTGGCTGAGTGGGCAAAGAAGAGAAGAAAATTCAGCAGAGGCAGGGAAGGTACATAGTCATTGGCTGAAGATGGGGATATTGTGCAAGTGAACAAACTATTTTTAAAGGGCTTCTTTTCATGACAATACAGGAAAAAAATCTCTGAAGTTTATTTGGAAAATGTGAAACAGCTAAATTTACTTACAAACCTAGTACATCTTCCAACTAAGACTGGGTGGTTATAGGAGGAAGCATGGAGAAAGAGAGAAACTGAAAGGGGAGAGAGGGTGACACAGGGAGTAGGAGAAGAGGTATGAGTTTACTGGATGATCAATATTTAGAACTACTCTAAATGACTCACTATAACTCACCATCTTGTGCTCCTCCTTCAACCTTCTTTAAAAAGCTGCTTTGATGACACTGTCAGTTATCCCTAGGCACAGGCAAACTGTAGAGGATCCAGAGATCCAGAAAACCCTTTTCTACCTATGGAAAGATGAACAACAAAGCCTTTAAGGAAAAATGAATCTACTTTGCATAAATAAATACACATTTGCATATATATGCATTCATTCAATCCCTCTACCAAAAACAATTTAAAGGATTTTCAAGACTTTAGAATATCACAAAGTCACAAAGGAGAGAAAGACCTTGAAAGGCTGGGAAGTACCAGCAGCAGATCTTCATGGCTGAAGCATAAGGGACAGACGAGAGAGTGGTGGGGAATGGCATATTGTCTCAAGGCCAGTACCCTGAAGGAAGATGCTGGGGGATCAGGGTCCTCCTGAAGGGATTTAAGCAGCTAGGTCACATGACCAAATGTCTATTTTAGGATGATCATCCCATCAAGGGGGTAGCGTATGTGTGGAGGGAATTGACCATGGATATATATGGTGGTCATTTTCAGAAGGTGTTGCAAGAGTCAGCAATAGAGAACTAACTCAGCCCCAGCTAGAGTGGCAACAGTGGAGCAAATTTGGAGATGGTGTCCAAACAGAGGTCAGTAGGGAGAGTACAGTTCATGGGAGGGTGGAGGCTGAGAGAGCAGGAGTCATTCAGAATGCCTCCCACAATACCTGGGCAATCTACACCACTGGTTATCAAATGGGAAAAACATAGGGAGGTATATAGATTTGTCAGGAGAGAGACAATAACTTCTTTTTCAGGTTGGAAACTTTGGAATCCTATGTCTCTTAAGTAGCATACATTTGGAAAACAAATGTATATAGGTAGCAGCTGAAAACTTCTATAATGAATTAAGTCACCCAGAGAGAACCTATGAAGATTCAAGACTGAAAGCAGAGTTGTATGAGATGCTATGCATTAGGATCTTGAAGGAAAGAAGAGTCTATGAAAGATCCTAAAAAAAATAAAAATTAAAAAAAAATGTCAAGATTGCTAGCGAAGGAAAGAGAAAGAGATCCCAGACCCCAAATAAGAAAACATCTCATGAATGAAGTGGTGGGTCGGTTGCTGCAGAGAGGTTGAGTAAGATAAGAACCAGGAAAACATCCTTCTGATGTGACCGAAGTTCTTTAGTAAACACAAATTACTCTACAAAGAACAGAAATAAATGGGGGACGGCTGTTAGTGAGGACATAAAAGGGAGATAGCAAGAGCAATCTGTTCTTTCAAGGAAAACAGAGAATGCCTGCAAGAGAAAGACCAAGTGCTCTTTTCACACTTAGGAGAGACCAGCCGTTGTTTATTAGCTGATGGCAAAGGACTGACAGGACTGGCCAGATGCAAGATATAAGACAGGGAAAGATAGTACAATAATTAGTAGGTTTAGGTGGCAGAGGAGATGGGAAGTCCACAACACAGATGGAGGGCAGAGTTTTGCTTGAGAGGTGGGGTACTTCCTTCCTTGAGGCAGCGCAGAAAGTGTTAAATGAGGGTGGTGTCAATTTGTGGGCATCACATCATGGAGGGTGCCCCTGAGATGTTGGGAGAGGGTACCAGACACTTGGAAAGGATCATTTGGGATGACAGAGGAAGGTGATCATGGAAGAGGACTGCTGAGTACTGCAGACCCAACTGGTGTTGGGAGCCCCAACATGGTCATAGCATCGTCCTGGGTTTGTGAATTCCTAAGGCAACAGTTAGCTGCTTCCCTGTAAGGGCCAGGAAGGCAGAGATGAACTATTCCAGGTTGGGTGAAAATCCTTTCGTATGTGGGAACTCTGAACCTGGGACACCTGGCACAGTCACTTAAACAAATGCAGTGGGTGCTCACTACCCATCTGTAGGGCATATAGGTCTAAATACACGGAGACAACATTAGATGAGTATACATAAACTAGATGTAGACATGGATGTAGTGTTTAGAATGACTTTACTCTATACAAGTTCCCGTAGCCACTCTGTATAAGGGGGTGGGGGTGGAGAAAGAGAGAGAGAGAGAGAGAGAGAGAGATTAGGTTCCAAAAGCAAACCACTAAATAACTTTAACAGAGGGTCCTACTTTTATATTTCATTGCACTTGTTAAAGTTAACAGATCACTTTAGGGATGGGTTAGATAGATAGCTAAGGAGGTGGCCAACTGTTGTCTCAATTATCCTGAGGGACAGGGGTCTGGAAAACTGATGACTCATACTTGGTTTAGGAAATCAGTGAGCTCAGGAGCCTGGCTGTAAAGTCTCAGGGCAGTGATGTGTCTCTGTGTGTGTGCGTGCACATGCATGTAAAACAGCCAACAAGTAAGTTTCTCTGAGACATATCCCTTTCATCGTCTTAAGAGATTCTGCAGGAATCAATTAAGCCCTGCATGTTTTCCACCAGAGATGAAAATCTGGCAAGTAATACCTTCTAGGCTTCTTTAAGGAAAAAAAAAAAAAAATCCAGACCTAGGATTCCATTTGTTGGTTTTCATTCACATCAGACTTTTCTTTTGAGTAAGCAAACACCTTCCATGCTGGGTGTTGGGCGTTATGAGAAAAAAAAAGAAAAAAAAGAAAAAGTCCTTTGTTGCCAACATGGCCCTACCACGCCTAAAGAAAGTGCTAGAATGAAGGAGCTTGCGGTCATGAATATCCCCAAGAATGCAGGGTCAACTCAATGGTCAGTAGTGGTTGTTTTTTTCTTTTCTTGAGAAAAATTTCATATTATGATCCTGATAATATGGCACTTGACTAGATTTATTGAAGTTATACTAAAGGTTTACAGGTGTTCTGCTTATTTATGAGTTACATACCTTCTCATTCGACTTTCTTGTTAGGTGCCTTGAAATCTGACAGTAAATCTCACTCCCTGGCATTTGAATTTGGGAGATAGAAAAACGCTTTGTGGTGTCTCAGACTCACAGTCATAAAATTAAGAGCACGAAGGAAACTTTGAGATCTCCTGGACTAACGGTTCTCCATCACAGTGACAAGACTCACTGTTGAGTCATGACTAAAAGAGCAAAAAAGATAAACATAGTTAAATATAAATACATTTTAAATGGTGCAAAAGAAACCATAAACAAAGCTAAAATACAAACTATAAACTGAGAAAAATATTTTCAACACATATGGCAGATAAAGGATTTATGTCTATAATATACAAAGAACTCTTACAAACAACCCAAAAGTGAGCAAAGAATATGAATAAGCTCTTTCCAAATAGCAAATCCAAAGGCCAATAAACATAGAAAAAGATGCTCAAATTCATTGCAGGTCAGAAAAGTGGAAATTAGAGTAACAATAAAATATCACTTCTCGTCTACCAGCTAACAAATATGAAAAAGAGTGGGAACCCATTCTATTGGCTGGAATGAAATGAGCAATACGTTTGCTGGTGGATAGGAGAGCAATCAATCTGGAAATGCCTAGTTAGTGTAAAAGTACATAAAACCTTTCACCCAGTAATACCAACCTTGGGAATCTATTTCATAGAAACTAAAGAAGATATTAAGAACTATCAGTACAAAGATGTTAATTGCAGGATTAGGGGTCATGCCAAAAGAACTATAAAGTGAATGACCAAAAACAAGAGAATCAATAAATAACTTGGGGTACGTCAATACCATAGGACATATTCAAGATGTTAAACAGAATGAGTGAAATCAATATCTATTGATTTAGTAGCATTTCGTGCATTAAGTGGGAGAAAAGCGAGAAGTCAGGAAATGGGCATCATACAATCCCATTTTGAAAAGTAAAGACAAAGCCATTATTTATACATATATGTACAATGCATGCGCTTTTATGTATGATTACATGGATGTAGGAATAGATTTATAAGTATATATATATCAGATTGATAACACTGATCATACTCAGGTGGAGTAAGGAGAAGCTAAGAAGAAAAAACCCCCACAAATAATATTAATTAAAAAAAAACCCACAAATACTGCTCTCTTGGTCTGACTTATTACTAGCTATAGGTGAGGGATATATATGTAGTGATGCATGAAAGGATGGTCACTGAATGTTGATGGCAGGTGAGATTTCAGGGCATCTTAACTTACCTGCATTTTTTCACATTTTTAAACATTTTATTTTTGTAATTATCATAGGAAGAATGCATATTCCTAGACCCCACACCAGCCCAATGAGGCAATCTCTAAGAGGCCTGGTTATTTGAGCTCCGCGATGGATGCTTCCGTACCTTAAAACAGTTTTGTAGCCAGTGATCCAACCCAAATCTCAGCTGCTGCAGAGCACCCCTCAGTGGCATTCCTCACAGATGCTTGAATGCTTTCAGAAGTGAGACACTCACTCCCTACCAGGATAGCCCTTTTCCTTTTGGATCAGGTCCTATTGATAGATTTTTTTCTTTCCTGACAATGAGCTGGAATCTGTTTTGTATAGCCCACTGAAGTGATACTCTAGTGTTCAGGTATTCGAGACAGCTATCACAGTGAGCCCACGTTGTCTTCCTCCTGTAATAACCTTATCTAGAACATAGAGGTTTGAGGACTTTGAAGAAAATCAAGGTGGTGTGAAGAGTAGGGAGAGTGACCAACATTTTTTATTATCTCAGCTGAGACAATACCTATGAAGTGGGACTGACCCAGGCCAACTGAGATGTCTCGGCACCCTATGACAAGTTGGGTTTGCTCTGTAAGGATATACAGGCATGTGTCTGCGGATGTGTCTAAACGTATTTCCCGCTTCTAGAAGCTGCATGTGGGTGTCTACAAAAAGCCGTCACACTGAAGAGCACAACAATCCAAAAGGAAAAATTAGCCAGCAGCAATCTTTGAACATTAAATAAACTTAGTTGCAATTTGCCCTTGTTGGTGGCTCTTAAAGTGGTTATTAGTTGCTAGGATACCACCACTTTAAAGTATTTCCATTATTGTCATCTTTTTTTTTTTATGTTTGTGTGTGTAACTTTCTATTTGAAGGTCAAGAACTATTTTTCTATCTTCTTCCTAATGACATATGAAAATTCGCTACAACCTCAGGCTCCTGTAACCTAGACTCCACTGTCAGTGATGGCAAGTCCGGAGTAGGGAACTCTGGGAACTTGAGGACTTGACATTTTATGAGTATGCTGGTGGCTCCTTTGTGAGACCAAGGAGCCACAAAGTAAGGGTCATTTATGAAAAGTCTCCACCAAAGTATGGGCCTTTGCAGGATAGTAGAGAGTAGAGACTCACACATATACCAAATATTTAATCTATTATTTACCAATCAGGGTGCAAATGTCTTTGAACTTTATCTCACTTATTTTCTCAGGGGTCAGGCTATACTCCATTATATAGATAGAGCCACGTGATGGGTGGAAATAAGGCTAGAAAAGATGTTTAGACCTCATGGGGACATTGACATCACTGCTTGATTATTTCCATTCTAAAACTTGGTCAGATTCTGAAAAACAGCCAGTCACCAGCAACAACCAAGGGTTTTGTTTACACTTGCAAGGAGCTTCTGAGCAGAGCAGTGCCACTTCTTGCATTCTCTGGCTGTCCGTTTTATGGTATAAATTAATGGCCTTCTTGGTTTGGCCGAGATAAGTGAATTCCTCTTCTCAGAGTCACTTTTCTGTAGCAAGACAGTCATCTTCAACACATCTTAAGTCCTAGGCTGGCCAAAAATAAAGTAAAGAACATGAAAGCTCAGAGGCTTAGAGAAGAATCTTGTTCAGAACCTCGGCCCCACTACTTATAAACATGACAAGTGTGAAACTAGTATCACCCTTATAGACATCCTCCTTTGAGAGTAATTAATGCCAGGGGATGAATGTGCCACGTGGGGTTCAGGCTTGCCAGGTTCTCTCTTTCCTTTCCATGTCTCTGGAGTCTCTTTAGCTTGGGTTTATTGTGACCACCCATCTTGCATTCCATGGAATAGTCCCCAAAGTCAGTAATTGGACAGTCATGTTTCCATGCTGGCCCTTTCATTTCAGCTTCACCCACTCACATCATATGCTTCCAACACCAGCCTCACCCTGAAGTCAGCATCCAGCCTTGGAACTCCAGTATCCATCTCCTACCACCATGGCATTCCCAACTGAAATATCCTATGAGAATTTTATAGCAGATATGAGCGGTATTTCTCTGTTGTGCAGACAGCCATCATGTCTACTGGTTTTTCATGGCAACCCCCAGGCATCTTTTCCCCATTCATATGGTAGACCTTGATGGGATCTGGGTATCTTTTTTTTTTTCTTTTTTTTAATCCCTCAGTCCTCCCTCTCACTCACCATGCCCCATTGATCACCTTTTTAAATTTACTTACAACTTTTGAAAGATAATTCGCCTCCTTTTGTGACCGGGGAACCTAAACACTGAGTCATTTCAGCTCAGATGTTTGACACAATTTATTATAGGAAATTAGATTGTGAGAAAAAAAGTGAACTGAATTCTCTGGATGTTTGGAATTACTTTAAAGTTTTTTTTTTTTTAATTTTTATTTATTTATGATAGGCACACAGTGAGAGAGAGAGAGGCAGAGACACAGGCAGAGGGAGAAGCAGGCTCCATGCACTGGGAGCCCGACGTGGGATTCGATCCCGGATCTCCAGGATCGCGCCCTGGGCCAAAGGCAGGCACTAAACCGCTGCACCACCCAGGGATCCCGGAATTACTTTAAAACGGACATGAGTTTGGAGGTTCCCGGGTGGTACAGTTGGTTGAGCATCTGACTCTTGGTTTTGGCTCAGCTCCTGATCTTAGGGTCATGGGATCGAGTCCTGCATAGGGCTCTAAGCTCAGCCTGGAGTGTGCTTGAGATTCTTTCTCACCCTCTGCCCCTCCCACTTGTGCTCACTCTCTAATAAATAAATCTTAAAAAAAAAAAAGACATTAGTTTGGAATGCTACAATATGTATTTCAAAAGGTATATCTACTTCTAACCTGGCTTCTTGATATCCAATGTGCTCTCAGTGGGTCAGGAAATACATGCTAATTTCAACATAGCAAATCAATAGAATAATCAATAATGCTTTCTAAATCAAGGTAAAGATGATTTTTAAAAAGTAAAGTATCTGTGTAATTATTTGCAACATTAGTCTTCTCTGTTGCCTAAAAATCCAGAATGGTTTCTGCTTCATAGTTCTTTAGTCACTATAATACATATTTTTACCTCTTTAGCCGGAAACCAAATGGACTGGACTACATATAAGCAGTTATGACCCTGGGAAGTTCAGCAACATGGTTAGTGTGTCTGACATGTGTTTAGTATGTCTGGTATCTGGTATAGACAAGGAATCTCTCATAAAGACTCTGCATCCCAGAAATCTCTGTTTTAATTTTTTAGAGGTATTTATCTCTAACTCTCCATTTATCTATTGCATTTAGCAATACCTGGCCAAATTTTCAGTTACCCAAGTAAGGAGGATCCTAAGGTTTTGCCAAAAAGGAGACGAAAACAGCTATTCATCTGATGAAGTCTAGTGAAAATCATTCATTTTCTTGCTCATTCAAGATAAATTTATTGAGCAGTTACTATGTTTCAGAACGTTACGTGCCTGTGAACCATACTAATGCCATCGTGGGCAAATCTGCCATGATGACGGCTCTGTGACCTGCAGCCTTCTTGAGAGCAGTCCCCTTCCCCCTTTCTTTCTTTTTGTTTCACCACCCACCCACCCACCCCAAGTCCATCCTCAAGGCATAATGTCCTTGATTTGCTCTGGAGATAGGACTATGACACATACCTATTCTCAAACTTCTGCCTGAGTGGCCCATCAGCATGTGATGCCAGCCTCTAAGTAGGTCTTAAGGGAGATAGGATTGTGGAGATCTACTCCTCCTGAGGCAACTCAAGACAGGCTTCTGTTATAAGTCCCCTTAGTAAACCATTTCTTATCAAGTTGCACTTGGACTTGGCAGCCTTTTTCTTCAGTCTTACAGATCCTCCAGTTTTTGGAGGTCCTTTGTGTATACTTTTCTTTCACAGAAGAGTGCTCAATACACAAAAATGCAAGACATGGTCCTTGCCCAGAAAAAGCTCACCATCAGGGCAGGCGGGGTGACTCAGTGGTTTAGCACCTCCTTCAGCCCAGGGCCTGAGCCTGGAGACCCTGGATTGTGTCCCACTTCAGGCTCCCTGCAAGGAGTCTGCTTCTCCCTCTACCTGTGTCTCTGCCTCTCTCTCTCTCTCTCTCTATCTGTGTGTGTCTCTATGAATAAATAAATAAAATCTTTTTTTAAATAAATAAATTAATTAATTAAAAAGCTCACCATCAAAGTTGGTTGTTAGATGCTCAAATTTTCTCTTATAAACCAAAACAGGGAAAGACTCTCTTCTTCAAATTGTTCTCTTCCTCTTTCTTAAGAGGAAGCCCTGGCTTCAAACCCTATTCACAAAAGGTCATTGTGAGAGAATTACAGCTTTATGGATGGTCAAGGCCAAGAGGGAAGCAGAGGCCTTAAAAGATGTTCATCTGCTCTGTGAATCCATGGCTTCTCAGCCCTCGTGTGCTGTATTCTTTTTATTTTAGGCGTTTATTTTAATTCCAGTTAGTTAACATAGAGTGTTACATTAGTTTCAGGTTTATAATGCAGTGATTCAACTATTTCATACATCACTCATGTTCTCCACTTTCTAGGTGAGTATTTCGAAACTTTTTTACTCTGCTAGAACTCCTTTAACAAGTTGCCCAAACTAAAATCCACCAAGATCTGCTCCAAGCTCCATTTCTTCCCTTCTATATTACATAGGATATCCTTTGTCCCAGCCAAGGCCACTTTATCTACATGCTATCAATAACTTCTACCTTGTGCTGTACAATCAACTATCTTTCTTGAATGGATTGTTTCTACTAACATGAAATATGCTTGGAATTTCCCCATACTAATTAGTTCATTGGTTAGCTCTCTGTTGTCTATAATAACAGGGTACATGTCTTCACCCCACTCACTCCTCAATTTATTCTCATTTGGCATTAGTCCCAAAAGTGGCGAAAAAGCTCTTGCCGAGGACATCTATGATATTCGTGTTCCTGATTTTGAGGAACATAAAATTGTTTCAATTTGTTTATTTAAAAAAAATATTTTTTAAAGCAATTCCTGTGTCTACTTCAAATGTCAAGTTGTACTACTCAAGTTGTACACCGATTCCTTCAGAATTTATAAGGCATGAATTTTTTTTTAAGATCTTATTTATTTATTCATGAGAGACACAGAGAGGCAGAGACATAAGCAGAGAGAGAAGCAGGATCCATGCAGGGAACACAATGTGGGACTCCATCCAGGTCTCCAGGATCATGCCTTGGGCCAAAGGCAGGCGCCCAACCCCTGAGCCACCCAGGCATCCCTATTAGGCATGAATTTGATACCTTCTAGTTCTCACTATGACTTCTGAGCAGTATGCCATCATTCTGATCCCTGATACTTTGGCTGTGGCCTATCTTTTCCCATATTTTTCTTTCTTTCCTTCTTTCTGGAAGCTCTAAGATCTCCTTTTAATCCCTGGTGTTTTGCATTTTCCCATAAGATTTTAGTGCGGTTCTGCTTTCATTCATTTTGTTTGGGTACTTTCTGGTTCTTTAAATTTAGAAACTCGTGTTTGGTTATAGGGAATTTTCCTTGTATTATTTCTTTGACAGTGTTCTTCTCTATTGTTTCTATATGTACTCTATATGGAACTCTTGTTATTCAGGTAATATAGCTATAGCCTCTGTATTAGTGTTCTACACAGAAACAGAACAAAAGGATGTGCCTATGTACCTGTATACATATGTACATACACACACACAAGCATACATATATATATACTATATATATACCTACGTATATGCTTTATAACTATATAACTATATATGTGTGTATTTTATAGATAGATATAGATAGATATAGATAGATATAGATATAGATATAGATATAGATATAGATATAGATATAGATAGATATAGATAGATAGTTTTATTGACTGTGGAGGCTGAGAAGTCTCAAGACCTGCAGTTGGCAAGCTGGAGATCCAGGAGAGCTGATGGCATGCTGCAGTCTGAGTCCAAAGGCCTAAGAACCAGGAAAACAGATGGAAATTCTACTCTGAAAGCCTGAAGTCTCCAGACTCAAAAGGAGCCAATGCTTCCATTGGAATCTAAAGGCAAGAAAATACCAATGTCCCAGCTCAAGGTAGTCATGCAGGAGGAGTTCCGCCTTACTCAGCCTTTTTGTTCCATTCAAGTCTTTAATTGGCTGGGAGGGCAACCACGCTTTACTCATTCTACAGATTCAAATGTTAATTTCATCCAGAAACACCCTCACAGACACACCCAGAATAATGTTTGACCAAATGTCTTGGTATCCTGTGGCCCAGTCAAGTTGACACATAAAGTTAACCATCACAACCTATTTTTTTTTCCTTTTCTCCCCTACTATTCATCTTTATCTCTTTACTTTCTTAAAGATTTTCTCAATTTTATCTTTTATCTATTATCTCAATCTTTATCTTTTCCCAATTTTATCTTTTTTCTATCTTCCTTTAAATTTTTTAATGCTTGTTATCATCATATTTTTAAATCTCAAGGGCTCTTTCTTCTTTTCAGAATCTTTTTCTCCTTCATTTTAAAAACAAATACCCATTTGCTTCATAGATTTTAATTATCTGTGATATTAGTTGGTTGTTTATATTTTTTTAAGTTTCCTTTGTAATTCATCAACATGTTCTACTCATCTTGCCTCTTAATATCCTATAAAGCTCTATGCAATTTCTATCTGTCTCCACGGCCAACACCCTGTCCAAGTTGTCACTTCTCTCACCTGGACCCTGTAACTGCTCACTGTCAGTCACTGGCTCATTCCACTGACCCTTCACACTGCAGGGAGAATGATCTTTCACAGTGTAAATATGGTCATCTTATCCTCCTGCTTCAAATCTGTGGATAGTTTCCCCTGTAAAGCCTTATAATGCTTCTCCAGCACCTTCTCCTATCACCATCTACTCCTAGTCTGACCTGTAACCATATATTATTATATTCAGTTTATTAGGTTTGTCATTCCCTCTCTTCCATTTAAGAATTTTTTTAACATATCACCCCTTTGTCTGGAAGTTCTCTCCAAATACAGATATATATATCCCTTATGTACTATGCCAAATAAACTTTACAGGTCTTTTATTCTTTCTTTAAAAGATTATATTTATTTATTTGAGACACAGAGAGAGAACACAAGCTGGAGATGAGGAAAAAGAACAGAGGGAGAAAAAGAGAGAGACAGGCTCCTCACTGAGCAGGGAGTCCAACACAGGGCTTGATCCCAGGACACTGAGATCATGACCTGAGCTGAAGGAAGACACTTAACTGACTGAGCTACCCAGGCATCCCCTTTACTAGTCTTTTAGATTTCAACTTATTTGTTCTTTCATAGAAATATTCCTTAATGCTCCATTCCAGATGAGGTTGCTTTTTTATACATACTTATGGGATCATGTTCTTTCTCTGAGACACTTATTTCAGTATATTATACAGTATTCATTAATGTGCTTAATTTTCCCCCAGGAGATACAAGCCTCTTGAAGACAGGGGTCATGTCTGTTTTAGTTGGCCATTATATATCCACACTCAATAAATGAATGAATGGGTCTCTCATAGACTCTCTTACTTACTCAACCTATATTGTTGTCTTGTTTTTTAGTAATAGAAACTCAATTTTATTTGGTAGGCAATATGCCCAAATAAACTACAACTTCCCAGAGTTTACTGCAGCTAAAGGACCCACGTATCACAGGTTTGGCCAATAAGACAAGCTAAAATCTGATAAAGGTCTTGGGAAAGTTCTCTCATTCTTAAAAAAAGGCTACTCATTTTTTTAAAGTTTTTTTTTTTAAGATTTTATTTGTTTATTCATGAAAGACACAGAGAGAGAAAGGCAGAGACATAGGCAGAGGGAGAAGCAGGCCTCAGGCAGGGAGCCCGATGTGGGACTCAATCCTGAGACCGCGGATCACGCCCTGAGCCAAGGGCAGGTGCTCAACCGCTGAGCTATCCAGGAGTCCCTTAAGTTATTTTTAATTCCAGATTAGTTAACATACAGTGTAATATTGTTTTCAGATTTACAATATAGTCATTTCACACTTGTATACAATACCAGGCTCTCCTCACAAGTGCCCTCCTTACTCCCAATCACTTATTTCTCTTATCCCTCCTACAAACTCTCCCCTGGTAGCTGTCAGTTTATTCTCTATAGTTAAGAGCCTGTTTCTTGGTTTTCCTCTTTCTTTTTTTTTTTTTCTCCCTCTGTTCTTTTTTTTCCTTTAAATTCCCACATATAAGTGAAGTCATATGGCTTTTGTCTCTCTGGCTGACTTATTTCTCTTAGCTTAATACTCTTTAGCTCTATCCATTTTGCTGCAAGTATCAAGATTTCATTCTTTTTGATTGCTGAGTAATATTCCATTGTGTATATATACTACATCTTCTTTATTCATTCATCAGTTGATGGAAATTCCTTTTTCATTTTATTTATTTCTTCTGGAGTGCAGACATGAAGCTGGACATGGAGCAGTTATCATGCAAACACAGGGCAAAAGGCATATGGATGATAACTGCATGGTGAGGATGAAGTAGTAGAATGACAGAAGGGTCTAGGGACCCTGATGACACCACAGAGCCACTGCAACAGCCCTGGGAGGCCAACCCCTAGACTTTTTATTATGTAAGAAAAATAGCACCCATTTGGTCAAACCACTCTCATTAAGTTTCTTTTTTTTTAAGATTTTATATATTTTTTAAGACTTTATATATTTATATAATTTATACAATTAATATGAAATATTATGAATATTTGTATATTCATGAGAGACATTCAGAAAGAGGCAGAGACATAGGCAGAGGGAGAAGCAGGCTCCGTGTGGGAAGACCAATGTGGGACTCAATCTCAGGACCCCAGGATCACACCCTGAGCCAAAGGCAGATGCTCAACCACTGAGTCACCCAGACATCCCTCTCATTAAGTTTCTGTGCCATCAAGCTGAACCCAATCTATCTGAGAAAATGTCCCAGCTTACTCTATGTCCTACTCATATCTAAGTAATTTGTGAAGCTTCTTATACAGACTTAACATTATAATTCTTTGAAAATATATTAGAATGAGGGCTTGAATTGTGTGAGAGTTGGCCAAAGACAAAGAGTGACTTTTGGTGAAAATGGGTGGTTCAGCAAGCAGTCAACTTTGGCCTCATGTCAGGTAGCCTTTGCTGCTGACTAAGATGTCTTGTGGTTTGGAACAACCTTGACTGACATTTGAGTTCCCATTCCTGTAAGACGGACCTTAGCATTCCAGCAAAACCTTTGCATAGATGATCACCTATACTCCTTCTCTTAAGGAATATTTATTGGGCACTAATTATGTGATTGAAACTCTGCTAGAGCCACTGTTGTCATTGTGAGGATCATATCTCTGTGTTGCAGATTCTCGGTAGATGTCTTTGATCATCAAAGTTAAAATGTTAAAATCAGTTTAACAGTGTCCTGGCAGGGCAGCTAATAGTATTAGCTGTTATTTAAATGAAATCTGTTTGTTTTCTACTGACCATCTCCATCAAAGAATAGGGTACCTAAAAGTAGTTCTTCCTATTAGTCAGAGTAGAATAACTGGGATAGTAAGTTCATAACTTCAAATCTCAATATTTAACTAAAAAATTTCAATATTTACTCTCATTGTAGTCCAATTGTATGCCCAAATAATGGCTTTCCACACGGTCATTCAGAGGCTCTAGTGGCATTCCATCCCATGCTTCCATGATCCTAGGGCACTCAGGATCTTCATCTGGATCATCTGTACCTAACAGATAAATAATGAGGGACACGAGAATGTGGAAGATCATATGGAACATCCTATGACTAGACTTAGACTTGTTGTACATCACTTTGCCTGTACTCCTCTGACCAAAATGCACTCACTTTGTCCCACATAGAAGCAAAATGAGCTGAGGAGTGAAGTCCATCTGTGAAATCAGAAGAAAATGCAAACAGTTTGGGAAACATGTAGCATTCTTTTTGCTATGATATTAAAACATACCAGGAAATATTTGTCTCTAAGTCTTTGCTTACATTATTTTCTTAGTATAGGATGCTCTTAACCCTGATTTTCACTAACCAAATTTACCTATTTTCCAGGAACAACTAAATGGCCACTTTCTTCACAAAATCTTACTAATATGCTTATGCCACCAACTACAGAGAAACCAAAACTCCTGTCTGTCTTGAAGATGTGTGCAGTGAGATTGAGAAAAAAAAAAAAAAAAGATCCTCACAGAACAGCTTAATTATTCAAGGTAATAGTTGCTTATGAATGCAAATGGATGGATGGATAATAAGTAGGTACTAACTTGGGGAGAGCGTCTCCATCATATACTTTGTTGGTTTTAGATTATGTATATTCAGATATTTATTTATTGAATGTTTTCATTTTCTGGATGGTAAATCATAAGTCAGAAGGACCCTGTGAGGACAGAAATCAGCTTTCTTTGCTCAGCAATGTATGCTGAAGTCTGACATAGAGGACCGCTCAGCATAGATTTGTTGAGGAAAGGAATGAATGATTTAATTAACTAAAGGAAGAGATGTTCAAAAAAGGAAGAGGCAATGGAGACAAAAGAATAATGAGAGACTAGGGTTTGTATAAAACATATTATGCTTTTGGTGGAAGAGAATGACGGTGTGTATATGTTTTGATCCCACCTACTAAGTCAGTAGTTAAGCAAAGCTATCTGCCAAAAAGAAGTCATGTTTCAATGAATAAGTGAATGAATGAATTCCCACTGGAAAACACATGTGAATGGCTAATACAGTATGTTCAAATGTAAGCACAATGTTTTGAATAGTTATTTCCAATTGTTTGGAGAGATGGTGTATGTGAGAAACACTGTGAGCTTACAAAGATAAATAGGGCATGGGGCCTTGCTCACTCTTATCCTCTTTTCCTCCTTCTCTCTCTTACTCTCTCCCTCTCTCTCTCCTTTTCCCAGTTTCCTTAGGGAAGACCTGGCTATTCTGCTCATTATTCATAATCAAATTATCAGCATCCCTCTCTTACAAGAATTCATGAAACTTCTGTACATTTTAACTCACTTCAACGTGTGTTTTGAGGCAATATTTTACACAGTATTATATGAAGGCATGACGATGAGTAAGTGAGCTTTCTCTTTCTCCCCATCTTATTTGTTCAGTCACAGGCATTTAGTTCTCCGTTATAAATATAAATGGTGCCAGGCTCTGGAGACACAAAAATAAATAGCGTAGGTAGTGCTCTTAAGGAAATCAAAGTCCTGGCTTAGGGGGAGGTAGTTGTATCAGTTAGCTAAAGGCTGATGAGATAAGCTCAAGGACAGAGCCCAGAAAAAGGTGTCACAGATATAGAGGCACAGAAGGAGACAATACCCAGCAGGGGTGGGAAAAACAATAGAGAAAATCTCCCTGGAGGAAATGATCACTGATCTAAGGTCATGGTTAGGTGGATGGGTGGGTTCTAGACCCATCTACAGGGCTCTACCATTTACTGATTGTGTCATCTCAGGCAAATTAATTAACTTTTCTATACTAAATTTCCTTTAGTAAAATTTGGATGATAAAACTTTTTAACTCAAAAATTAAGAAGGCTAAATGAGATGTATATAGAACAGTGATTTGTACCCAATAAGCATTCATTACATATTTCTTCTTCTTTTTCTTCTTCTTCTTCTTCTTCTTCTTCTTCTTCTTCTTCTTCTTCTTCTTCTTCTTCTTCTTCTTCTTCTTAATTATTGGAGAAAGCCTGAGGAAACAGTAGAAAATGCCATTCCAGCTTGATGGAATGGGAACCAGGGAAACCAGGGAACCAGGGAAATATGAGAGTGCTCTAAAGGAGCTGGAAAGTTTAGAGTGTGGGATGAGGTTGGAAGAATGGCAAACTAGGACAAGGTTGCATCAGAAGGGGCCCCAGGAGCCAAAGGAATCCCAACATCATTCTGCAGGAGACTGTTTTAGTAAGGGAATTGTGTGACTAGATTTCCATTTTGAAAGGTCACTTTGAGGGTAAAGGATGGACAGAAGGGTGAAAGCAAAGACAGGGAGAACAATTGGGAAATTGTTGTAAACACAACCACCTGGTAAGGAGGTATGACTGCTAGCAAAGAAGGGTGATTCGGAGTTGTCACAGAAATAGAATCAGGAGTCTTGAGATCCATTGGCTGTGGGAACGAAAGGCTCCAGGCTTAGGTTATAAGGTAATAGGATGAAGGTCATTCCTGACTGATGATTATGACATTAATAAAAGTCAGGAACATAGCTGGGCTTTTGCTTGTGTGGGCTTTCATTTTGCTTGTTTTGGTTATTTAGGTTGATAGGCAATGAGGTCAGTTTTGGTTACTTTGTGTTTTTAGTATCTTGTGTAACATCTTTTTAGAGATACCAAGTAGGAAAGTGAACCTGTAAGTCTAGAAAGAAGAGAGACAGAGAGACACCTGAAACTAATAGAACATTGTGTGCCAAATATGCTTCAGTAAAACAGACACACACACACACACACAAAGTTACTACCTGAAGAAAGAAAAAAAAGAAAAAGGGAGAGAGAGAGAGAGAGAGATAGAGAGAGAGAGAGAAATACAATACAGAGAAAGAGAAATGTCTAAGTTGAAAATGAAGTTTGGGGAGACACCATATGTAGGTAAGAGTAGGAGTCATACATGAGCATGAAGGGGTTACTCCCGGGAGGATTGTGAACCAAAGATGAAATTTGAGGCCATCCATTTTCAAACAGTTTGTCTAAGTGTGGCCCTTAGGTCTCTAGCATCACAATCAACTAGAGTGCTTGTTTAAAAAGCATGGTCCTGGGCAAACCTCCAAAGTTGTGTGGGTGTATTTATTCTTTCCAAATATACATCTGATTGTATATATAATGCTTACATCCATTTATATCCAGTAAGAGACCGAGGAAGATAGCAGGAATCTGCATGTTTTACAAGCACCCAGGTGATTCTGAAGTGCATCAATGATTGAGGCCCCTTAAGAAGGGGATTCAGATCCACAGAGGGGACTTGGAAAGGGTGGTTAGAAGGATGAGGGAGTCACTGTGAGACCATATGTAACAGAAGTCACAGAATAAGACCTCCAGGAATGGCTGCAAGAGTGATGTGCCACAAGGGTGGCAACCCAGGCTAGATGAAAACCTTTCCTTGGACTCAGCAAGAGGACAATTCACAGAGATGTTGGCCATGCCGAGTCAACTGAGTAGAGGGGGGAGAGCAAGGGAGCAGGGAATGCATTTCATACTCTGCCCGTTTCAAAAAGCATAGCTTTTAAAGGGGTGGGGGGGAGATAGGGTAAGAGCAAGAACAGCTCCAGAGAATGGGAGCGTTGACACCACTGATTTCTACTATTGTTTTTCAAAGGAAGGAGGTGAAGAATGAATGGTTTAAGCATTGTTCCCAAGAAGCTTTCAGCTTTAGAGTGAAGAGCACACAGATGGAGGATTAGGTTGCATCACCCGTTTCAAAAAGACAAGAAAGAAGGCGGGGAGGATTAAGTGTCTACAAGATGGCAGGGAGAGGGGATAGGGCAAGAAAAGGAGCAATTTCCTCTAGTCTTCTGAAACCTTTGTGGAAAAAGTTGAGTGTCGGAGACTCAAAGGAGACAAGAAAGTGAAGATGTGCAGCACTGATATCTAATTATTGCTATTTAAAGAACATTCCTTATTGCTCCCAGACCAGAGCTAGGAGGCCAGGAGTGTCTGTGGAGGGAGAGGAATGGGCTGCATTTGGCTTGTCCCACAGTTGGATGTTTTACGGAGAAGGCTCCATTTTTCTCGGTTGCTGTTCGCGGCCCAGATTAAAAGGGGAAATGAAGAAGTGCTATCCTGAGAGGGTCCTTCGGCGTAGCCACTAGAATGCCATGTCTCTAGCTAACTTTTCCCTTCATCTCTGGGCCCTGAAGTGGTTAACAGAGCTTCCCAAAGTGCCTTGCTTCTAACTTGGGAATAGTTTTTGCTCTAGGAGACTCTGACGCAAGGCTAAGTTCATGGAACATGTTGATTTTCATACCACTTCAAATGGAGCCTAAATCAGCTGTCAGATATTTACAGGCAATTTTCCTCATTACACAGAACTCTCTGTGATTATTATACTTGGGCAATGCTTGCATTTATTTGCACATAAGCATGTCAAGGTAGGGGAGAAGGCTCCCTGAGCTTTGCCAGGAATATGTCAAGGCACTCCAGTATTACTCAAGATTGGATGGGATGAAATGCTGGGCTCTTCCCCAGAGCTTGTCATCACCCTTGCTCAGGTACCTCGGGTTACCATTTCCCCCCTATAGACTTCCCTTTACATACCCCATCCGGAAAAAAGCAGAATTTGGCTGTGCTATTTAATAACCTCCATGAGGTCTCAACTTTTACCAATGGTGCATTTTTCAAGGGACTCTGGAAATTTCTGTGTTCAGGTGATAGGAATGCAAAGTGAAATGAACCGAAAAAGACACCTCCCAATCCAAACACAGATGACCAGGGACACCAGACATATGACTAACACCCACAGTAAGAATGGGCCCTTAAAAGGTTTATGCGAGTCCATCTTGAGGTCTTGGCAAATGAGTTCGGTGAAAACAAAAGATGAACATGTTTGCAACAGTTCATCTTTTATTTTGTGAATTGTGAAACAGGCTAGCCAAAGAGAGGCTATGTTTACTAACCCATTCTGATGTGAATTCATGCCTTTCAATAGCAAAATTAACACATTGGACGGTGATTTGAGCACAGAATGCAAGACAACATGACGTCTTGGGAAAAGTTTTCCAGCTTTATGGCCAGACAGATGAGGGTTAAAATCTTAGCTCTGCTATTCACCCGCTATGTGGCCTTGAACAAGATTCTTAACCTTTGAATCTCAGCCTTTTTAATCTACTGGAGAGTGACATATTCAACTCATGGATAATTTTATTTTTAAGGTTTTTTATTTCTTTATTTTATTTTAGAGAGAGGGGGGAACAGAAGGGGGAGGAGGAGGGAGATAGAATCTTGAGCAGACTCCACACTGATCATGAGATCATGATCTGAGCTGAAACCAAGAGTCTGACCCTTAACCAACCGTGCCACCCCAGCACCCCTCAACTCAGACCATTTTAAAGACAATGAGAAAATATGAGCATCATGAGTAAAAATGCACATATTGTAACTGGTCAAATACAGTCAACCCAATAAGAGACGAGAATGACAGTCACAGATTATGAAGGATAAGACTGCTAGCTCTGGCCTCACATTGCCTGTCCCCAAAGGCCAGTGTGGCCAGCTTTTCAATCTTTACAAAAGGGCAAGCAACAGTGTTCTTGTGAGGATTCAGTGAGATTATGCTTATAAAGAACTTGCTACAGTGTCTCACACATGGTTAGTATCCAATAACTGGCAGCTGTTATTATCAGGGGATACTACCCTTCCCATGCAGTTAGCAGCATCTCGGTCCATCTCACTAGACCCTGGCATGCTGAGGACTTTCATCTCTTTGTTCTAGCCTATCACAGTGCCTCCCATACTGGGATTTAATGGGTCCCTAATAAAGTCTTATTGAATATTAAATGAATAAATATATAAAGTGCTTGTCACTTAGGAGATAGTAACATAAGTGCTTTTTCCTTTCTGACATCAGCTTCTCTTTCACTGATTTGAATGGCAGAAAATACCATCTCAGCTTGTCATATTTTTGGAGAAAGGAAAATGAACCACTTCCATGAACAGTGAAAGGGTTTAGTGAAAGAGAATTTAAAACCAACAATCTGGTCGATTCTGAGGGTATAAATTAAGCTAGTTAAGCAGTCTTAACCCAGGATATTGGCAAGATAACTATCAGACTCTGGCAGTGTCATTTCTTCCTTCTTCTTTCTCTAAGGTTAGGGCATACAATTTTAACCCAAGACATCAGAGGTTTAAAAAAGAACCCATGATAACAATAAAATAATTCTAAATAGTTCAGTGTGGATTGGAAACCAAGAACAGGGCAATGACTGTCAGCCACATCTAGGTCCTATATTGCTAACAGATGGTGAACATTTCCATGGACTTGGGACTAGTTTAGATCAGAGTGAGACTCTCTCCCTCCCCCCTCAAGAGGCTCTAATTAGTAGATAGGACATTAGAGCATGTTAAAATTCCAGGCTGACATCTTATTTGTTAGTTTTAGATTGAACTCGTGCCTTGGGGTGACTGAATTTGCTTGTTGAAACACACACATGCTCACGCACACACTAAAAGAGTAACTCTAACTTTCTGTTCTATGGGGATCAAAATAAAGATTTTCAAAGTCCTCTAGAAAAGGGCTCCAAAGATTTGTTGGATATCAAATAGCTCCTTCAAGACAACATTTTGATGAGTTAAGTGTAAATGAATCAGAAACATATGGATTAAGTTTCCCTTGAAATACACAGGGGCTTAAAAATCAAAGAGGAAACAGTGCCTGGCCCAGGGTGTTGCAGGTTGTGCCAAACCCAACACATATGAGCTGCAGTTCAAGATATTTGAGGGATCCAAGGACGGGGCTGGCCTGACCCACGCCTAGTTCCTACCGTATTGAAATAAAGAACATAAGTCATGCCATTTATATTGCATTATTACTAAAAATTCCTTCTTCCTTGTGGTTTGAAAATTAACTAAACCAAGACTTACACAAGAAAAAACCCTATAAATGGTGTCTGCAGCACAGAAAGCTCTCTAAAGTCTAAAAGAGCAAGTTCAAAATGTTCTCAGACGGCATAGCTGTTATTGTCTGACAATGCAATAAAAGTTAGGCATCAGCATAGCACCAAAGACTGCATAATGGTGCTGTAACTTCAGATTTGCTCTTCAGAAATTTCTCCACAATATTGCCAGGAAGGATATGTTGGAATAAAGACTGATTATTTCTAAAGATAAGCCATACATTAATCAGCATTGCCACTCACTCCTCTTATTTGCTATAGATAGTGGTTTTTAAAAACTTCTAATTGGTTAATCAGTAAATTGCTGATGTAGGAAACTTACATTTAAATCTCATCATAGGAGACATATGCCCCAAATAAATTTGATCAGTTAAACACATAAATGCTATCTAATTTTAATTTAGGCAGCTCTTATAATTAGCCTGCTTTTATCACTTGGGATAATTAAATCTTAACATAATCTACTTTGGAAGATTTACCAATATGGTGTTAACCAACCACATAACTAAATCCAGAAGTAAGCAAGGAGGTGCAGATTTATCAATCTACTTGAAAAACAGAAACACAATTACTCATGTTACATGTTTGGTTTGTTTTAAACATATTAATTTTTAAAAAATTTATAGCTAAAATGTACTCTGAGAAAATTTAGAAAATACAGAAAAAATATAACGTTGGGGAAAAGAATCACCAGGAATCTGGCCATCAAGAAATCACTTTCAACATTATGGTGTCTTTGTCTATAGATAGACAAATATGATATTGTATTTTTTTTGTGCCCCAAGTTTTTCAGTTAATTTATCACAAACGTATTTCCAGTAAACATATTGCTACTACATCACTTCTTAGAACATGAAATTTCAATGTATAGCTCTACTCTGATATATTTAACCAGTCATTCCTTAGATGGTTTCTAAAACAGAGTCTAAGTTTGGTTTAGCTACCAAAAATCAAACTTAGATGAACAAGTTTCATGATTAGTTCTGACTCATGCCTTAAGAGAAGTTCCTAGAAGTGGAATTTTGGGGTAGAAATATTTGCATGCTATAAATTTTATTGATGTGTATACATTGATAAATTGTGTCCTAAGAGATGGCCTGGCACAGAGCTGATAACTCTATTTGCTAAATGATGAAATTACCCCTAGATAGGACAATAACAATGACCTCTTCTTTGAGATAAGAAACACTCTCTAGCCAAAATGAAATATTACTGATCTTTTTCATCTTTGTTCATCATAAAGTCAAAAAAGTGTATTTCCTTGATTTAATTTGCATTTCCTTGACTAGTGAATTTGAAGGTGAGTCCTGTTTATTAGGCACTTATATTTCTTCTTTTGTGATCTATTTATATATGGCTTGCATTTTTCATTGATGTGTTTACTTCTCATTGATTTCTAGCTGTCCTTTATAAAATAGTAACACTTTGTCACATGGGTTGTCTGTGCCATTTAGAGATATTTACAATGTTTATTTGAATCCATCCGTCTTCATTACATGTCCTAATTGTGCTGTTCAGTTTTAATGGTCTTCCCAAACTCACAATTACATAAATATCTTATTATATATTTAGCAGTTCTTTAATGATTTTTATGTTTAACTTTTTAAGACATTTGTTTGTTTTGGTGAATGGTGTATTAAGGATATATTTTGAAATCAATTGCTAAGGTCAGCAAAAACTTACTGAAGTGTTTGGCACTTAGTTAGGCACTGGCTATCCAACATTAACTCCTGAAGTGAACTCGATCTGATGGACAGACTCAAAAGTAGTCCCCATTGTCCCCACCTGCTGGTTTCATGTTTTTGTGTCCTCCTGTCCACAGCTGGACCTGTGACTTGCTTATAACCACAGAACATGGCAAAGGTGATGGAATGTCACTCCCATGATTACCTTACATTATATATGGTCCTGTCATACTAGCCAGCTCACTCTAGAGATCTTGCTGGCTTCATAAAGTAAGCAGCCATCCTAAGAAAGTCCACATGGCAGGAAATTGCAGGGAGCCTCTAGAAGGTGGAGTGGCCTCCAGGGGACAGCCATCAAGGAGCTGATCCCTCAGTTTCACGGCTACAAAGAAATGAATCCTGCCAACAATTTGAGTAACCACGGAAGATAATTCTTCCCTAGTGAAGCCTCCAGAGGAGAACACAACCCAATGAAAACCTTGATGACAACTTTGTGAGACGTTGACATTTCACTGAGCTAACTAACCAGTGCCTAGACTCCTGATCCATGGAAACTGAGGGATAATAAATGTGCCTTGCTTTAAGCTGCTAAGTTTGTGGTGATTAGTTATGCAGCAATTAAAAACTAATACCCTGGACATCGCTTACGGAAACATGTTCTCTCTTGCTTGATTTTAAATACCATCATTGGCATAAAAAATACATAATTTGGGAGAGAATACATCTGAGCCCTAAACCCTAGAAACATTCAAAAAACCAAACCATTCTAAAGTGATTGTTTAATAATTATAGATTTAAAAATTATTCTACTTTAACACTTACAGAATAAGTTGTGTGGTGATGATGTCATCTGATAAACTAAGCAACACAGCTTTTGTGGCCATGATGGGGCATCAGCAAATGTGGACAGAGTGTGCTGATCCTAAGGTGACTCCATTCCGAGCTTAGCTTATTTTTAAAATAAAAAAATATTTGAAAAAAAATTCAAAAGCTTATTGGACAAAGATCTTTTAGTACTGAGCCAGAGATATTTCAAATATCCAGGTAAAAACAAAGAAGCTGAAACAAAATTATAGACATATCAAGTGGTTGCTAGTTTCTCCTCAAAAAAAGTTTGTCATTCTCTTATCTATTTTCAGGAGTCTTCTGAGTAAGCAAAAAATTCGTATATAAGTGGTGTTTTTTTTACCATTTTTAGATAGATTTTATTTTTTACAACTATTTTAAGTTCACAGAAAAATTGAGTGACAGGGGCAGAGATTTCCCACATACACCTTGCCCCCACATAGACACAGCCTTCACCATGAAAATCCCCCACTGGAATGGTGCATGTGTTACAATCAATGAACCTGCAGGACCCAAAGTCCATAGTTTACATCGGGGCTCAGTCTTGGTGTTGTATAGTTCGTGGGTTTGGACAAATGTATAATGACATGTATCGACCATTATAGTATCATATAGAGTAGTTTCACTGCCCGAAAAATTTTGTTTGCTCTGCCTATCATCCCCACTCCTCCCCAGAAATCCGTTTTTTTTGTCTCCATATTTTGACTTTTCCAGAATGTCATATACTTTGTATACAGCTTTTTCAGATTGGCTTCTTTTATGTAATAATATGCATTTAAGGTTTCTTATGCATTTTCATTACTTGATAGCTCATTAGTTTTATTGTGGAATAATATTTTATTGCTTCAATGTACCTATCCTTAACCATTCACCCTCTGATACCTCTTGGTTGCTTTTAAGTTTTGGAATTATTAATACAGTTCCTTAAACATCCAGGTGCTGATTTCGTGTAGACATCAGTTTTCAATTCTTCTGGGTAAATATCAAAGAGCATGATTGCTGGATTGTATGATAAGAGTATGTTTCATTTTGTAAGAAACTGCCAGTGTCTTCCAAATGGGCTGTAACATTTCTCATTCCCACCAGCAATGAACAAAAGTTCCTGTTGCTTCACACCCTCACCAGCATTTGGTATTGTCAGTGTTTTGGATTTTTGCCATTTTGATAGGTGTGCAATGGTTATCTTGTTTTAATTCGCAATTCCCTAATGATGTAAGATGTTAAACATCTTTTCATGTACTAATTTGACATCTATATATCTTTGTTGAGGTGTCCCTTCAGGCCTTTGGCTCATTTTTTGATCACGCCATTTATTTTCTTACTGCTAAATTTTAAGAGCTCTTCTTATATTTTGGTAGCAGCTCTTCATCAGATATGTCTTTCCTCTCAGTACATGACTTGTCTTCTCATTCTTTTGATAGTGCCCTTTGCAGAAGTTTTTTTTTTTTTTAATTTTAATGACATCCAGCTGATCAATTAATTATTTGTCTCATGGATTGTGCCTTTGGTGCTATATCTAAAAAGTCAAGAACATCGAGATTTTTTCCTATACTATCTTCTAAAAGTTTTATAATTTTACATTCTGCACTGAGCTCTATGATACAGTTTGAGTTAATTTTTGTGAAGGGTCTGAGTTCTGTATGTAAGTTCTCTTCTTTTTGCATGTGGTTGTCCAGTTGTTCAAGCACCATTTGTGAAAAGAGAATGTTTATAATGCCTTTATTCCTTTTATCAAAAATCAGTTAATTATATTCATGGGAGTCTATATCTAGGTTCTCTATTCTCTTCCATTGACCTATTTCTCTCTTACCAATTGTACACCGTCTTTTTGTCATTGATGTCTTTAGTATCCTCTATTAGAATATATATGCCTGACATACCATAGCACTTAGAGGCTTTTGCTCAGACACAGGAAACAGCACTTACAACCATGAAACAGATTGTGTTTGGGTGTCAAATTTCTCTGTGTAAACATTTAATCTACTCGAGGTATTCACAAGGGAAAACCTCTTTGTAAAAATTTAACCTACCAGTAATTGGTAGAGTAGGCCACAAAACTAGGCCTTTAGACTTTAAACCCAAGGCTCTTTATGCTATTTTAAATTGTTTCTTTGTGTGATAGGATTTAAGGGATGATGATTGAGTTATTCCCAGCAACCCTTTTGGAAATTGGCAAAATTGAGGCTGTACAAATCCCATCTGTCTCCCCTATTTCTACCAAACAACCTCTTGGTCCACATTCTTTATGGCCTTCCTTGCTTCCACGTGTCTTAGGATGTAGACCAGAGGGTTCAGCATGGGCAAGATATAAAAAAGTGATGAAAGACTTTGCATACAAGAAAATGCAAGGGACAAAAAGTAAAATGAAAAATCATTTGTCAGTATCGACAGAATAAATTGCTGGGATTTTGAATAGGATTATGTTGAATCTATAGGTCAATTTGGGAAGAACTGATATCTTGATTTCTTGACAATTTTGATTCTTCCTATCTATGAACATGTAATATCTTTCCATTTATTTAGTTCTTTGACTTCTATCACGACGGTTTTGAGATTTCCTCATAGCCCTTGCATGTATTTTATTATATTTAAACCTAAGTATTTCATTTAGGGAGTAGAGATGCTGTTTAAATGACACCATGCTATTAATTCCAAATTCTACTTGTTTCCTGCTGGTATATAGGAAATGAATATTTTCTTATATTAACCTTATATACTGCAACCATTCTATAATCACTTACAATAGTAGGATTTCTTTTTGCCAGTCTTTTGTATTTTCTACATACCTCATCATATCATCTAGAAACATAGACAGTTTTATTTCTTACTTCCCAATCTATATATCTTTTATTTCTTTTCTTATCTTGTTGCATTAGCTAGAACTACCAGTACAATATGGTAAGGTAGTGGTGAGAGAGGACATTCTTGCCTTGTTCCTAATCTTAATGAGAAAGCCTGAATTTTCTCATCTTTATATATGATGTTAGCTCTAGGTATTTTGTAGATGTTCTTTATCAAGTTGAGTAAGGTGTCTTTTATTCCTAGTTTGTTGAGAGATATTATAAATGAGTGTTGAATTTTGTCAAATGCTTTTATTGCATCTATTAATATGATCATGTGATTTTTCTCTTTAGCTTGTTGATGTGATGGATTACACTAACTGATTTTTGAATGTTGAGCCAGCCTTGCATACCAGGAATAAATCTCACTTTATCATGGAGTATAATTATTTTTATACATTGTTGAATTTTATTTTGTGATATTTTGTTGAAGAATTTTACATCTATGTCTATGACAGAAATTTGTTTGTAGGATTAATTTTTGCAGTGTCTTTGTGTAGTTTTAGTATTAGGGTAATGAGAATAGAATTACTCTCATAAAATGAGTTAGCAAGTGTTGGCTGTACTTCTACCTTCTGGAAGAGTTTCCAGAGAACTGGTACAATTTCTCTCTTAAATATTCAATGGAATTCATCAATTAACCTATCTAGACCCAGTGCTTTCTGTTTTGAAAGCTTATTGATTATTGACTCCATGTCTTTAATATATACAGGCCAATTCAGATTGTCTCTTTCTTCTTGTGTAAGTTTTGGCAGCTTGTATCTTTCAAACAATTTATCCATTTTGTCTAGGTTATTAAATTTGTGGGCACAGAATTGTCCATGATATTCTTTTATATGCTTCTAACATCCATGGAATCTGTAGTGATGTCCCCTCTTTCATTTCTGATAATAGTAATTTGTATTTTCTCTCTTTTTTTCTTAGTTAACCTGGCTAGAAGATAATTGATTTCATTGATCTTTTTTATAAAACCAGCATTGAGTTTCATTGATTTTTTTCTATTTATTTCCTGTTTACAATTTCATTGATTTCTGGTCAATTTTTATTATTTCTTTTCTTCTTATTATTTGATATTTAATTTATTTTTCTTTTTCTAGTTTCCTAAGGTGAAAATTGAGATGACTAATTTTAGATTCTTCTTTTCTAATGCATACATTCTATGCTATTAATTTTCCTCTAGTCATTGCAGCTTTGAGTGCATTCCTCAAATTTGAAAAGTTCTATTTCAATTTTCATTTAGATCAAGATATCTTTAAATTTCTCTTGAGACTTCTTCTTTAACCCCTGTGTTTTTTAGAAGGTCTTTTTGTTTAATCTCCAAGTATTGAAGGATTTTCCAGTTATCCTCTATTGATTTCTAGTTTAATTCTTTGTGGTCTGACTGAGGACATTATATGATTTCTATTCTTTTAAATTTAAATGTATCAAGGTGTGTCTTATGGTGCACACTAAAATCTATCTTGATGAATGTCAAATGTGAGCTTGCGAAGAATGTGTATTCTGCTGTTTTGGATTAAGTAGTCAATAGAAGAGAATTATATCCAGTTGATTACTGGTGCTGTCAAGTTCAGCTATGTCTTTACTGATTTTCTGCCGTCTTGCTTAGTCCATTTTTGGTAGAGAGGTGTTACAGTCTCCAACATAATTTTGGATTGATCCATTTTTCCTTGCAGTTTTAAGTTTTGGTTTCATATGTTTCAATGCTTTGTTGTTGGTGCATTCACATTACAAATTACTCAGTCTTCTTGGAGAATTGACCCCTTCATTATTATGTAGGACTCTTCTTTATCTTTGATAACTTTCCTTGCCCCAAACTTTTCTCTCTCTGAAAAGTTACTTCTGCCTTCTTTTGATTAAAGTTAGCATGGTATATCTTCCTTTATTCTTTTACTTTCACTCTATATATATGGCTTTATATTCAAAGTGTGCTCTTGTAGACAACATATGGTTAGATCTTATTTTTCTGATCCAACTTGACAGTCTCTTAATTTTAATAGATGCATTTAGGTCATTGATTTTTTTAAAGACTTATTTATTTATTTATTTATTTGAGAGAAAGTTTGCATGCACATGTATTGGAGGGAGGCAGAGGGAGAGTCTTAAAGCAGACTCCTCACAAAACATGGAGCCTCACATGGGACTTGATTTCAAGATCCACGAGATCATGACCTAAGCCAAAACTCAAGGCTTAACCAACTGAGCTACCAAGTGCCCCTAGGCCATTGATTTTTAAAGGGTTTATTGATATAGATAGATTAATATTTACTATATTTTTACTGTTTTCTGATTGTTGGCATTATTCTTTGTTTCTATTTTTATCTTCCATTTTTTTCTATTTTTTGGTTTTAATTGCTCATTTTATAAAGTTTCCTTTTCTCTCCTTTCTTAGTATAACAGTTATACTTTTTCTCACTTTTTAAAGTGGTTGCCCTACAATTTGAAAGATAAATTTACAACTATAAGTCTACTTACAAATAACACTGTGTCACTTCACAGATAGTGCAAATAACTTGTAAGAACAAAGTAATCTTAATTTATCCTTATACTGTTGCTTTTATTCATTTCCCTTATACATAAACATTCTATAAATATATATACATATATATCAAATACATTATTGTCATTATTATTTTAAACAAACTGTTATCTGTTAAAGATCAATTTAAAATAAGTGTTTATTTTACCTTCATTTAATTCTAACTCATTGCTCTTCCTTTATGTAGATACTAGTTTCTGACCTATATAAGTTTTTTCTCTAAAGATTTTCTTTCAACTTTTCTTGCAATGCAGCTCTGCTGGAACTAAATTGCCTCAAATTTTGTTTGTTTCTTTGTTTGGAAAGCTTTTCTCCTTCACTTTCGGTGGATGATTTCTCAGGGTACAGAATTCTAGGTTGGTGTTTTTCATTCCCCCTTCCCCTGGCAAGACTTCAATTATTTTACTCCATTCTCTTGCTTTCATGATCGGAGAAGTTGAACATAATGCTTATCATTGCTTCTTTATAAGTAAATGTTTTTCCTTCTGGCTCCTTGCAAAATTTTTCTTCATCTTTGATTTTTTTGCAGCTTTAACATGATAACCTAGATGTAGGTTTCTGTTTGTTTTTGGTCTTTCTCCTGTTTGCTGTTCTCTGAGCTTCATAGATCTGTGGTTTGGTGTTTGACATTAATTTGAAGACATTCTCAGTCATTGTTGCTTCAACTATTGCTTCTGTTCCTTTCTTTCTTCTCTTTCTAGTATTCTAATTATGCCTATGCTATTTTTTATAGCTGTCCACAGTTCTTAGATATTCTGTCTGTTTTTTTCAGTCTTTTATCTCTTTGCATTTCCATTTTGAAAGTTTCCATTGACATATCCTCAAGCTCACAGATTCTTTCCTCAGCCATATCAACTCTACTAATGAGCCCAGCAAAAGGCATTCTTCATTTCTATTACAGTGTTTTTCATCTCTAGAATTTCTTTTTCACTCCTTTTTAGAATTTCCATTTCTCTGCTTACATTGGCCATCTGTACTTGCATGCTGTCTACTTTATCAATTAGAGCCCTTAGCATATACTAATCACAGTTGTTTTAAATTGCCAGGTTGATAATTCCAACAACCCTGCCATGTCCAAGTCTAGTTCTGATACTTGCTTTGTCTCTTCAAACTGGATTTTGTTTTTTAGTATGCCTTGAATTTTTTTTTCTTGATACCTAGACATGATGTTCTAGGTGAAAGGAAATACAATAAACAGGTCTTAAGTAATAAAATGGAAAGTAGTGAGAGAAGGGAAGTGTCCTACAGTCCTATGATTAGGTCTTAGTCTTTTAGTGAGACTGTTTCCCAGGAAATGCCTCTCAGTCTCCCTCTCTTCTGAGATGTGACAGGATGGGAAGAGAGAGTTGGGGTTGTGTATTTCCCTTCTGCATGTGGAAGGTTAGAATCTCCCTTCCCCTGGGTCAGTTATGGTCTGATAAATTTCCAAGAGTTTAGGCTTGGATTTTTAGTTTTTCTTGAGGGTAGGGTTCATTAATAGAATAGAATGTTCTGGCACATATCAAAATGGTTCTTTTTCTTCTCTTCCTACCATAAACATAAGATTTTTCCCTGATAGTCACTGTGAGAATCTGGTTGATTTCATAGAAGCAAAACTCATTAACTTGACTGAGATCCCTCAGAATTTTTTTTTTATCTCCTTGATATGGCCACACTGAACCTCTAGCAATTCATCAATTACACTTAGCTTTTCTTACTCTAACACTGGTTCCACTGAAGGTTTGTTCATGGGTTCCTGCTCTGGTATATTTTGCTTATATTATTCACCTTTGTGTCTCTCCAATTTGAAAGTTATGTTTGTCCTATGACCTCACTTCTCTGGTAGATCTAAGAAAAGTTGTTGATTTTTCAGTTTGTTCAGCTTTTTAAGATGGAGTGATGACTCCCAACCTCCTTCTTTCATCATTTTCATCATTTTCTAAATAAAATGTAAATCCTATGTTTGGTGAAAGAATTGATAAGTAAAAAGGTTCTAATTTGCTTAAGTCATTAAATATTTTACAAAATTAAATATCTAGGATTAATACAAAATGTTGACTATATTTAGTATAATCTCCAGTTGATATACACAATATATAATATGCAAAAAATACACATCAGTATGCTACATTTTATTTCCCATACTATACATCAGTGATCCTCAAAGTGTAGTCTAAAGACATGAAAACTATTTTCCTAATCTTATTAAGACATCTTTTTCCCTGTTTGCTTTGTTCTATCATAAGTTACTTGATAATATAAAAGACGTGTAAAAAGATGTAAAAGATGAAATGTAGGAAACAAATATGAGGAGTCATCTGGCTTCCTTGTCTTCTTTTAAAGAGATGTATTTTTTAAAGGTTTTATTTATTTATTTGAGAGAGAGAGAGAGAGAGAGAGCACAAGCAGAAGAGGAGGGACAGAGGATGAGGGAGAAACAGGCTCCCCACTGAGCAGGGAGCCCAATGTGGCTCCTGATGCCAGGACCCTGGGATCATGACCTGAGTCAAAGGCAGAGGCTTAACTGACTGAGCTACCCAGACTCCATTAAACAGTTCATTTTTGTCATTAATTTTTGTAAAATATACATATTTTTCATAGAGTATTTGTTGTCATGTAATGGGCTTAATTTTTATTATTTTAAAGCTAATAACCAAATATTTTAGATTTTCAACTTTAATTTCCAATACATTAAATAATAATATATGTAACACACTTAAACAAAACTTTTTGAGGTCCTCAAGAGGTCCTATGAACAAAATTTCAAGAATTCTCTATTATCTGTCTATTTAGATCTAGAGCTAGATGGATTGAAAGCCACAGATCTGTAAAGAGGAAGTTAAAGTTCTAAGTTTTCAATTCTCTTTCATTGCTTCTAGAAACAATACCACAGAATTATAACTGCAGCACTATATTATGTTTTATTATATTTCATAGAGCAAATGGTATCCACTCTGAAACACTAAATTTTGCTTCTTTTAAAAGAATTTCTTGTCTACTTAAGCACATTTATTTTTCAGTTCAACTTCAGATCTTTTTATTAAGAGCCACTCTTGCTACACAAATGTCTTTTGTGTCCATAATTTCTGGAACAGTAAGATGTTCCAGATTTACCTTGTATTTTTCTAGCCCTAGACCTGAATCAGTCATTTCTTTAAGGAGTCCTTTTTACTAAAATAATGTTATTTGGAAGCCAAGATCTGAGTGCAGGGTATCTTCGTTACTATTGGGGTATTGCTGCTCCCAACCTGTCTCACTGGATGGAGAGAAGAAACTGACGTAAAACACATACACACACACACACACACACACACACACACACATTTTTAATCTGTAGGATCTGATGATAACAGTATCAGAACCCAAAATTCACCCACTGAATGGAACAGGAGAGTTTGGCAGCATTTCTCTGACAAGGGATAAGGAAAGAAGGAAGGAAGGAGGAAAGGAAGGAAGGAAGGAAGGAAGGAAGGAAGGAAGGAAGGAAGGAAGGAAGGAAGGAAGGAAACCACTAACTTTCCTTGTCATGATGGGAAGCATTACTTAGAAAAGGGCCAGCCAGATTTGGGAAGCAAGTGTTCTGGGAGGTTTGATATCTGATAAAATGAATCTATCTGGAAGCCCTTTGAGTATCCATGGAATTGCAAAATATCACCACTGATGTGGAGGACCAGGCTGAGAAAAACAATGCTAAGGAACAGAGCAAAAATCAGGGAGAAGTTGACCACTTAAAAAGGAAAGCAACAGAGATCTCTTGAGGGAAAAAAAAAAAAAAAGACTATATGATACAGAATAGAAATAATACAGAGGGGCCAAAAAACCACTCTTATGTCCTAGGGAAGCACGTGAATTTGAGTACTTAAGGAATCCACTGGTTATCAATAGAAGAATGACCACAGACCAATATCTAGAAATGCAAGTAAAACTCTTCAATTATTATTACTACTATTAGCTACGTATACTGTATATTTCTAAATATATGTGTCAGTACCTGATCCCAATACTAGTCTGTGGCCTATAAACTTAGAAATGTTCCATGATCTCCTCTGTTGTCTTCTTTAGAAGCCACATTGTTTTCTTGGCTTTCAGGGGAGATGTTTCATATCAGTCCTCAGTGTCCTTTTAAAACCCAATTCCATCTGTAAGACATCTAGTAGAAATTCTTGGAATTTTCCATCACTTGGGAGGCACTCTTCCCTAACTTACAACACTGAGGCAAGTTTTATGATGTTAATGATGATGATTTTATTTTTCCCTCATTGTAATATTTCTTTGGGAATTGATTTATCATGGAATTGGAAATGAAAGGGTCAACAATCGCCTCTCATATCATACAGTGTGTGGACATCTATTTGATCACCGTGCAATATTTCCTTTAAACTCCTCTGATATTATTAAAAAAGTGTCACAGCCAAGACATCCAAAAATAGATTAGTTTGAAGTGTGCTCTTCTTTGATAAAGTATCTTTCTCACAACAGATTGGCACAGATCCTTGCCCACTTTAAAGAATTACTCCATGATGACAAGTGGTCATTGGCTATTTGGCTCAAATTTTGCCAAGGGTGTGCCCTGGACAATATACTGGGCTTACAAATAAGGACCCGCTGTTCTCTGACCCATTTAGAAAGGTAGATTTCAAATATTTGGAAGGTGTTAATGGCAGTTTCACTTTACACAATGCTTCTGGCCTTCTTTTAAAAGCTCTGCAACGTTTTTGCTTTGCTTTGTTTTAGTGACACCATCGAGGCTAATGGAATGTTGTTAGGAATTAAAAACAGAACTTGACTTCAAGGCCAAAAGCTGAAATTCTGATAGCAGAAGTCCACTAGAATACCAGATCTCTTTAAAATTGTGATGCATTCTTGTGAAGATCTAGATTGCGAAAAAAAAAAAAGTCTAATAATATCTGACCTTCAGAAGTGATAATGTGCTGTTAGGATATTGTTTTTTTATGCAAGAGTTAAGCTGTAGTTTGAACTGAAATATAAGAAAAAAAACTCTAGAGTTTTCAGCTGTGGCTATAAGATAGACAAATTAAGGTTATATGGTTACAGAAAATTCCTCACACCAAGGGTCCAAAAACCTAGTTTTAAGGAACATATTCATAAATTACTACTTATGTGAAATTTTACAACATTAATAATATTACTATACCTCAGTTTAGACATTTAACAATGGGTTAATTTTATCTGTCCTGCCTTCTTCACAGAGTTGTTCTGGGGATCAGATATAATGTAAGTTAAGATCTGTAAATTCTAAAAGCCACTACACAAATGAGTAGTCTTGTTTTGCTTTTACTACTGTCCCAGCATCTTCCCAAGATTTACACTGTGACCTATACCAGATTCCAGCTTGTGGGCCTAGACTCAGTTCTGTAATTTCCTGAAATGTCAGTTTACCCCCAAAGAGTCTCCTTCAATCTCAGAAATAGTAAATTATATATACATATATATATATATATTTTTTTTTTTTTAAAGTCCTAGGGTTAGTTTAAAAATGATGAGATTAGAGACAGTCGTGTGACACAAAATCCTAGAAGTCTAATAGTTAAAACAGACTGTGGAAGTGAACCAGGGCAGTGGCTTAAACATTTTAGCTGTGTAAAGTTTATACAAGTGGAATTTACTCAGAGACCCGTTACATGACACGATAGCATCAAGTGGCTCTGCTGAAGCAAGCAGCCCTTCTTGGATTCAGCTCCTGTGCGAGAGCTCAGCTTGAAAGCTGCTCACCTTCAAAATGCTTTATTTGGCCATGGGATCCTTGTGCAGGCGATGCGTTGCATGGAAGTGTAGAATCAACAACAAAGAAGGGAGCCATTGCTCTATAGAAGCAGCAGGGTGGTGGGGTCTGTTTCATGTGTAACACTCAATTTTTAGTGCCCTGGAAGGAGGAATTCTACAGAGCATAGTTGGGAAGCCTTTGATCTATTGACTTTTTTACTCAATCCAAGAACCACTTTTATAGCACCTTCACCTTTCCATCATTCATGGGTTCCTATTGTCTGTCACTCCTTAAAGAGGCTGGATGCCTTGATAGTTAGCAGTTCTAGTTATTGGAAAAGGGATCCCTAGGTGAAGCTGAGAACTCAGTGCCTGCAGTGTAGACGTTCTGTTACAGTTCTGTCATTTGGAGTGACTCGGATCTAGGCTTCCCTCTCTGGTTCATGATTGCTTCCCTCCAGCTGTGGACAGCCGCCATGCCTCCTACATCTCCTCTTCAGGGCAAGCATTCCTAGTTTCCTCCATTTTTTTCCAGTCTCCTTAGTATGCTAGCTACCTTCCATGAGATTAACAGTTATTTGTCAATATCCTCCTTCGAACGGGGGTCTCAGACTTGAACCCAATACACCTGATTTGGTCTCCACAGCACATGTTCTGTAGAAGCATTGTTACCCCAAGACTGGACCTTATACATCATCTACCCAAGCACTTTCTATAGTCTAGAGTCAGGCATTCAATAAACACTACTCTGGGCTAAGATTTGTTATTAAGTGCGGGAAACCTAATATTATTATTATTAGGGCATGTTACCAGGAAATGATGCTGTAATTTCTTACTTATCCACTTTGATTTTTTCCCCTGGGTTTTCTATATCCTTTTTATTCTTCCTATTTTAATTGCTCCTGAAATACCTATTTGCTCTCCCTAATGACTGTCAAGGAAGCCTATTGACCCTAGTAGATGTCGACAGTCTTAGCCTTGGGAATCAGATGGGGGCTAGATTTGATGACAAGATTTTACACTGCCCAATGGGGCCTGGCTGGCCCAAACACTTGGTAATTAAACTAGCTTTGTGGCAAAGGTTTGAACCTGTTTAAAGACATTTTATTTCCTTCCCAATTATGAAAGCCATCAAATCTAAGTAAATCAGTGTATTTTAGAGTTTTCCAAGCAAGGATTTTTGACTTTCACACTGTAATTATTCAGTGGCCTTCTGGCACCCCCAAGGGGGATATTTTGAACTAATCAAATACTGTATTGCATCAAACTGTTGAGAAGAGTCTATGAGTATAGTAGCAGCTGAACAGGGTATTATTGCTTTTTTTTTCCCCCAAAGGTCCACATGTGTAAAAATATTTACTCTCATTTTAAGCATTCTTTCTTAAGTCTCTGTGGAATTGGTGAGTTTTGAGACACAAAGGAAGGAAAGGAGAAGTAAACAGTTTCTACAGCATGTCAGAAGCCAGCTATCCTGGAACCATATTTCCCCTAGGGTGATAGTTGAAGTCTTTCACGGAGAACCTGTAGTGGGTGGAACAGCAGTTAACCAGCTCACTTTTACAATTCTCTCTTACTTTTGGGATCATACCATGTGGTAATTCTAAAACCTCTTAATGGAAGGGCTGCCATAATTGAGGTCATGCTGTAATCCCTCCAAGCAGCACCTTCAGATTCCCATCTCTTCATAATTCTAAATCAACAATCACATGAGTGGCAGAACTAGATAAGATGTCCTCAAATAATGAAATCCAAGAAGGGAATGCCCTTCTGCAAGTTGGCAAATGCCAGAGTCATCTTCTTGTCGATCCAGACAGCTGTCCTTCCATCTCTCCTTCTTCCTGCCAATACAGGAACTGGCCCATGGAAGCAGAAGGTGCTTTGTGACAAAGGGACACAATGGTTTATCTATAATGAGTGACAGACTGTGAACATTTAAAATGCACATGTAGTTTTCGGTATGTCAAATCCAGAACTTTTCACCATAGCATGACAATACATCAGAAGGAATAAAACCAGTGAGAAACAAATTTGGTGGATAAAAATATTGAAAACATTCCTGAAGTTATGTTGAAACATTTTTTATTTGGTTGGTTATCAACAGACGGCTGCATGTGTTGAGAAACTTCACCCAAGCCAAACTGTACTTGCATAAAACATCACTATTTCCTGTGTTTGTGTCCAATATAGATGACCTTGGATTCTGCTGTCTCGTTTTGCTTTGCACAAAATCAATTCTCTCATCTCATCTTCGGGCTTTCTCTTCTGGGAACCAAAGCAGTTGGCCCCCCTTCTGGATTAATTGGTAACAAAGGGAGAAAAAAGAAACCAAAAATTCTTTGGTAGAAAGGATTCTTAAGTAGTAGGGCCTCAGGGACACTTTCTAAGATAGAGAACTCTAACTTTTGAAGTTCAAATAAATTGTGGAGAGGAAGGTACCACCTTGTCTCTACTCATCCCCTTGCCTTTCTTAGTCTTGACCTTTCCTGAACAATCTTGGAGCAGGACAGCCAAACCATCCTAGGAGAAACTAAAGGACCACATGGTTTTCAGGGCAGGGAATGAGCTACTAGGTTACATAAAACACTGACATTGATTAAATGATGATCATGTTGCAGGCTCTGGTTTAAGTTTGGACGTGAAGTGTATGATGTTATTACTGAAAGACAGTACAGTGTAGTAGATAAGCCCACAAGTTCTAGAGTGGAACTGCCTCTAGTGGGGTGTAATTCTCCCCCCCCCCCAATGTCACAGATTCCTCTTCTGCGGAAGTGACTACTCTCATTCTTTATTCTCAATTTACAGAAAAGGCAACAGAGGTTGAGGACTTTGCTCCCAGTCACATGATGAGTAAGTGCCAAAATTAGAGCCATAGCAGCCAAAATCTGCACACTTGAGCTCACTCCACCTTGCCTCTGGCAGCTACATTTATAAAATGCTGTTTTATCCTTTTTAATTTTTCCTGAAATGGTATCTATCACTGTGCTTCTGATACTAAATTATAATCAGAAGTTTCAGGCAGAAAGCAGCAGCTGTCTTTACATTTATGTTAGTGGTTCCTAAGGTTTTCCAAACGCAATCCCTTCCCAGAATAGGTCCCTGACAGAGATTTACTAGATATCTGGGCAGCCTGGGTGGCTCAGCGATTTAGGGCTGCCTTCAGCCCAGGGTGTGATCCTGGAGACCCAGGATCGAGTCTCACGTCAGGCTCCCTGCATGGAGCCTGCTTCTCCCTCTGCCTCTCTGTGTGTGTGTGTGTGTGTGTGTGTGTGTGTGTTTGTCTCATGAATAAATACATAAAATCTAAAAAAAAAAAGAAGGAAATTCACTACAAATGTGAAAGGCATGTTGATCAGATTGGGGTGCTGTATTTGTTAGCCAATGTACCAAAACAAATTACTCCCCAAATTAGTGATCTAAAACAACAATAAGTATTACTAACTTATACAACATCTGAGCATCAGAAATCTAGGAACTGCTTAGCTGGGTGGTTCTGGGTCAGGCTCTCTCATAAAGTTGCAGTCAGGATGCTGGCTGCCCAGGCAGCTGTCATCTGAAGGTTTGACTGGGGCTGCAGGAATTACTTCCAGGATGGCTCCCTCACATGGCCATTGGCAGGAGGCCTCAAATCTTTACTAGATGGAACTCTCTTTAAGGCTGTATGAGTATTTTCAAGATGTGGCAGCTGTCTCCCAGAGATGGTGACAAAAGAGTGAGAGACAGAAACAGAGACTGAGAGAGAGTAAAGCAAAAGCCTCAATATCGCATTGACTGTACTTCTGCTGCTTTCTCTTTGTCCCACAGACCAACCCTGCTATCATGAGGTAGTGGTGGAGGGATCTACACCAAGCACTGCACAAGATGCAGGGATTATCAGAGGTCACTCAGAAATGGCTGCCACAGCCACTAGTTGTTTTTTTTTCTTTTAAGATTTTATTTATTTATTCATGAGTGACACACAGAGAGAAGAAGATACATAGGCAGAGGGAGAGGGAAAAGCTGCCTCCTTGTAGGGAGTCTGATGTGGGACTTGCCCCCAGGACCCCAGGATCATGCCCTGAGCTGAAAGCAGACACTCAACTACTGAGCTACCCAGGCATCCCCACAGTCATTGCTTTATCCTTGAGGAACTAGTCATCTATTGGTGGTGACACCAATAGCCTCTAGAGCCACTATTTTCTAGAATTCATTATGGAACTCAACAGTACAGATCATTGTTACACCCATAAAGTGAAGGTATGTAATTTAGACTGATGTCTTCTCTTTATTCTGCCTCAGAGCTTCTCTCCTTCTTAGACTAAAGAGATCGAGACAGAAGGTAGACTAAATTATCTTAGGTAATATTTAAAAGAAAGGCAGGCAGAGGAGATAGAGGAGAGTATCAGGAAGAGGGACTAGCATATAGAATTTAAAAAGAAAGAAAGAATGGAAGGCTTGGGGGAGGTCTTTATCTCAGAGGACTAGTGTGTAAGGTAGGGAATGAGAAGAAACACTGTAAAAATGGAATCTAGAATGCAGTCATGGAGGATTTGTATAGCATGTTGCAGGATTTTGTCTTTTAGGCAATAAGAGGGAGGATTTCAAGTAAGTTTGTGACACTAAAACAGTTATGGTCTGAGAATATTCCTCCGGCAGAAGGTGACTTGAGGAAGGTAAGGCCAGAGGCCTAGACCACTCAGAAGGTCATTGCAACTGTATGCAGATGTGGCTTCCCAAAAGGGTAGAGCTAGCAATGATGGAGGGGATGGACTTGCTTAATGATTAGGAGGCAGAACCAACAGTATTCGGTGACTGGATGGTGAGTGCGACAAAGACAGCATGAACATGAAGATCTCAAACTTTTGGTTTCTTCAACTGGAAAATAATGTCTTTCAGTACATTCCCATAAAAATTAAAGAATATGTGTGAGATTTCCAGCACACTGCCAGCATGACAGACATAATGAATTGTAGCAATAAGAAAGAACCCAGTGAAAAAGAATTATTAAAAAGGACACTCCTCTGTGTGTGCGTGTGTGTCTGTGTTCTCTGTAGACCAATGACAAGTACCACAAATAAAAGATTCAGCCTCAAAACTATAAAAGATTTATTTTAACAATACCGATATTATCTCTGGACTACACAGAAGAGTTTCTTTCCAAAAAAGTACTGTACTTGGCAAAGTCACAAATGCCAAGATTGAGGTCAAATACAAAATAGAAAATTGGAATAAAAATAATAAAAATGGTATTAGATCTACAGGATGGTCCTAAAGTTTGGAAAGATAGATGAATATACATAGTGTTGTCAAAGACATATTTAATTGTTGTAAAAAATTGTTTCCAGACTTTATGGACATCCTGCATGTGCACATGAGTGTTTGTGTGTGTGTGTGTGTGTGTGTGTGTGTGTGTTTGTGTGGTGTGTGTCTACGTAGATATATATATTCATACATTTTTTTTAATAAATTTTTATTTATTTATGATAGTCACACAGAGAGAGAGAGAAGCAGAGACATAGGCAGAGGGAGAAGTAGGCTCCATGCACCGGGAGCCCGACATGGGATTCGATCCTGGGTCTCCAGGATCACGCCCCGGGCCAAAGGCAGGCGCTAAACCACTGCGCCACCCAGGGATCCCCCTCTTTAACCTTTTTGAAAATTATCTCCATGGTTAAGGGTCCATTTTGCTGCGTTTAGTCTTCTCTGTGTGAGCTGAGAGGGTGGAGCCAGCCCTGCTTTCTTCTCCCTGTTCTAAGCCCTCCATCTGCCCACATGTACACTGTGGGGTGGAGGGGGACATGCTGATGGCTCTTTTTGGTTAAAGGAACTAGACTACATCATGCACAGAGCACACACATATAAAATGCTAGACCACAGACTGCCAGGAAAACCACTCTTGGTGGAAGACTGCCATATTACAATTCAAGAGAAAGAGAAATGCCCAGCCCCTTGCTGTCCAGAGTCTTAATGTTATACAGTAGGAATCTCTAGGACAAAATCTGGCAAATCCAGCAGAGGCAACAATCTACTGCTGAAAGGGTAGGGCTTCTTGAACTTTTCATTCTGGTTCTGTAAACCTTGATGTCTTAATATCTCTGCTTCATATTCTCCTTTAAAAATGAGTCATCAAGAGTATAAAACATAACCAGCTGTCTGGAATGTAAGAACATGGGTTATTATATTATAATGAACTCCAAAATGCAGAGAGGCAAATTGTAGGTATGTAGTTTCATTTCAGATCTGGGTTCTTTGGGCCTTTCTTTCCTTCTTCCCGTCTCCAGTTTCACTTCCTAACACTAACTCGATTATGTCCCAGGCCCAAACTAAATTCTTTTCTTTCTAAGCCCCTATTTACCTCTAAGGCTGCATGTCTCTTTCTGGTAATCTGTGGACTTTGTTTCCCTTCCAAGTCTACTCTTAGAAGCTTCTGGGTATGTTGATCAGCAAGGCCTTATAGCATTCTTGAACCATAAATGTCTCTAACTGCCAGTGTGAAGTCAGTTCTCTTGGGACATTTCAATTTATGTGTGTTGTCCTGATGTGATTATTAATAGTGGCCCCTTTCTGTCCCACAAATATTCCAGTTTGGGTGATAAATTATATGATCACTTTATTTGTAAAGCATCTTTCTTATCAGCTTTCAAAACTTAGTGGAAAAGGAGTGGTGGGAGGTACTAACTAAGTCCCTTCTTCCTGGCAAACTAGAATGTGGTTTCATATGCAATATCTCATGAAAAATTTTTCTCAGTTCATGCTTTGTGGTTAATATTATCTCCATTTTTCTAAAGAGGAAGGAAAAGCTCAGAGAGGTAAAGTAACTTGCCTAAGGACACCCAGACAGCTAAGAGTAGAGCTGGTTAACTGGACCCAGACATTCCTTAGTTAGAGACTCTTCTTTTTGTTACTCCTACTTCCGCTGTTCCTCCGACTCCTGGAGTCCATCTTGCAGGTAGGTATTCCATTTTCCCTTTAATTTCTTAAACCTATGGTATGCTGGATACAGTGGTGCATATAAAGTTCTGTCTACAAAGATCTAGAGAAGGTGCTTAGGGAAATCCTGGTTGGAAACAAGGCTGCTTCACAATCCCCTGCTTCCCCATTGCTCTGCAGAACCAGGGAAGGCCTAGGAAGGGAATTCTGAAATCAGAGCCCTGAGCAATCTCAGCCGCAGTGTGGACAAGGACCTGGAACAGGAGAGACACCATGTTGAGTAGTGGAAAAGTGACTTCAGCCACATTTCCTTTACTTCCTCACCTTGTAACCAGGAGTGAAGACTATATTAGCTGATAGAGTTATAATCTATACAATGAGCCCAACACAGTGTTTGGTGCAAAGGAAGGGCTCGTGAAATGCTGACTGCCTTTCCATCTTCCTCCTGAAATGGTCATGACTGCATTTCCATCAGTCTTCAAACGTTTTGGTAAAATGAGAGAAATAAAGTTGAACTGTGGATCTTACAATCAAAATGTGCTAGGCTGCTGGTCAGGGATTCTGAGAAACCATCTCCTCTCCTCAAGGTTGTACACAGAAGAGAGTGCATGTGATAGAACTGCTCCGTCCTGGGGCCAGAACTGGGCAGCCTGGGAGGCAGAGCCGGGGTAGAGTATGAACGTGGGGAAGCATCCATGGCCAGGTAGAAAGGAAGTGCAGCCCCCTGGCCTTCCCCTGGCCCGCGGGCTCTTCTGGTCAGGTGGACTCTCTGGTCTCTAACCAGCTCCCAGAACCCAGAAGCTGCAAACAACACAAGACTTTAGAGAAGTAGAGAATTTCAGGTCAGAATTCCTCTAAGGAGGTAATACCTGTTAAGAGAAAACTCTTTGATGAGAATTCATGGTAGAAGGTAGGATCTGGGGCCTTGGTGTGTGTCTGTTGGAAATAATGAAACTTTAGAATGCTTATAACAGTGCTGGGCACCATGGCATTTGCCTTTCCTTGATGTTGTTCATGCATTATTATTATCATCACCCTTAGCCACTGACTGATGCCTCTTCTAACTTTTCTACTGCTAATAGGAAAAGGCCTTCTCTTTTCTTGTTTTCTTTTGCTTTATTGACATATAACTGACTATATCATTGTGATAGTTTAAGGCATAGAGAGTGATGATGTGATGATACATGTATTCCCTGGAATGATTACCAAATTAGATCACTTAAGGCATTTGTCACCTCTCCTTTAAAAAGCCTTATTGTATCAGATCCTGGTCCAGCACATGGCCTGAGACCAAATGAGGCTTTGTGGGTAGGCACTGGGCAGCCCTGTTCACAACAGCCAAGATACAGAAACAACCTAAGTTGTCCATTGATGGATGAGTGAATAAAAAAGAAAATGTAGTATATACATGCAATAGAATATTATTCGGCCATAAAAAGAAGTCCTGCCATATGGCAACAACATAGATGAAATTGGAGGGTTTATTTCTTCACTTACTAAGTGAAATAAGCAAGTCAGTGATGGATAGGTATGGCCTGGCACCACTTATACGAAGAATCTAAAAATAGTTGAACTTATAGAAGCAGAGAGTAGCATGATGGAAAAAAATTCTGTGTGTATAGGTGTGTATTTCTGTGTGTATACGGTGAGAACATTTGAGATCCACTTTCTTAGTAATTTTGAAGTATACAAAACAGTATGGTTAACTGTGATCACCATGCTGTATGTTATATCCCCAGAATTTAAGCTTCTTACAACTGAAAGTCTGGACCCTTTGACCACCATCTCCCCGTTATCCCCACTCCTTAGCCTCTGGGAATCACCATTCTGTTCTCTGTTTCTATGAGTTTGGCTTTTTAAAATTCCACGTATGAGTGATTCCACGTATAAAATATCTGTCTTTCTCTGACTTACTTCACTCCTTTCCTGTTTTTTTTTTAATTAATTTACATTATACAAAGTTCATGAACAATATTCTTGTAACTTTTAAAAATTTTTTAGAAAAGACAGAAGCCCTTATTAATTCCAAGCCTTGCATCTCTTCCTTCTCCACTGAAGTAACTATGGTTTTTAATTTATAAATAAATAAATAAATAAATATCTCCAAAAACTATTCTCATAGGAGTATATTTATATTAAAGAAAGAAAGAAAGAAAGAAGAAAGAAAGGAAAGAAAGAAAGAAAGAAAGAAAGAGAAAGAAGAAAGAAGAAAGAAAGAAAGAAAGAAAGAAAGAAAGAAAGAAAGAAAGAAAGAAAGAAGAAAGAAAGAAGAAAGAAAGAAAGAAAGAAAGAAAGAAAGAAAGAAAGAAAGAAAGAAAGAAAGAAAGAAAGAAGAAAGGTAGGTATATCTCCTGGCTCTGTTATCAATCTCTCTCACTATATATGTATACACACACACACACACACACACACACACATACACATATACACATATATATACATATATATTCTATATTCATAGAAAGTACTAGTATTATTATTTGTTTATGTGTATTTTTCATAAACAATAAATATTAAGCACTCATTCTGTAACCTGCTTTTTCACACAAAAGTACATTTGGAGGATATTTATATTATATCTTAATAAAGTAGATTTACTCATTCCTTTTAAGTGCCATGAAGCAAGCCATGCCATGAAGCAAGCCACAGAATGGGTGTATACAATTTAAGTAGACAACCCCACTGCCAGGCATCCTGGCTACAGATTCAAGGCTCCATCAAGCATCCTCTGCCAACCTAGGCTTAGTACTTTGGGGTTGAGGGTAGGTGAGCTGGATAAGCCTGGAGGCAAACATGAAATGTACCAACTACAATGACTATTCTCCCAACTGCAGGCCCTGTGGTTGGCCATAGCTAATCACCCCTCATCCCATCCCCCTCCAGGATAGATTTGTCCTCCAGGTTCTTTCAGAATTCCATGATAATTTAGCTTCTGTCAGCCTCTCTATGACTCCATTTCTTCCTTGACCTTCAAGATAGTAAGACTATCTTACTTTTGACTCACTGATTGCCTGAGTTCAAGAACCACCATGTGACTTACTCTATCTCCCCTCCCACCTGCCTACCTATCTAACATGGGCACATTCAGGGTATCTATCTCACAAGGTGGGTAGTGTTTACATGATGGAATGCACCATTAAAACGTTAGAAGAGAGCCTCATGGGAGTAATATGCAACAAATTATAAATTATTATTATTATTCATTGTCTGAAGTCTATCTGTGGACAAGGTTTAAATTGTCTTCCAGGAAAGTCCTATTCCCCCTTCCTCTGCTGTCCCTCCCTCCCTCCCAAAAGCAAGTAAAGCAGTAAACCAGGATGCATTGCGATCTGGGGATGAGGTGAGACAACAGGAGGGGATTCCAAATGCTAGGCCTAGTATCTCTTATTGCTTTCTCCTGTGATATTACAGTTTTCTTTGGGACATTATGACTAATGTCATTCCAGTTATGGAATTACCAAAAACCACAAAATAGGACTTATGAATCACATACTCAGCTCTTTAAAGATTTGTTTATTTTAGAGAGAGAGAGAGAGAGAGTTGGGGAAGGAGCAGAGGGAGAGGGAGAAAATCTCAAGCAGATGCTCCTCTGAACACAGAGCCTGATTTGGGGCTTGATCTCAGAACTCTGAGATCATGACCTGAGCCCAAATTAAGACTCACATGTTTAACCAGGTGCCTCTATAATCAGTACTTTAAAAATGTGAAGTATTTGTTGAATGTACTACATGATGAGTGGATACCTGGGGGAGGGGAAATTGGAACAAAAACTATTTTTGGCTATTTTCTGTGTGCCAGGTATGTACTAGATATGTGACATCTAACACCATCTTTTGTGTGTTTGCCTTTTGTTTTTATTTTTTATGAAGGAACAGGCTTACCGAAAACCCATACTGTTAATTTAATTAACAAGGAGGTCATTAGGCTGAGGTAACTTTAATGCCTTAGTTACCTATGTAAGCAAACTAAAACCTATGCCTGAAATGCCTCAAGGTTAAGAAATCAAAACCTAAGGACAACCAATCACAAACAACCAACTGGGATTCCAAATAAGCCAACCGTGTAAGCTAGAGCCTATCCAATAATTTCCTTGCTTTGCGTCTACCTCTTCTCTATGAAAGGCTCCTGTTGGTGGAGGGCTCCTCACCCCTTTTGGTTTGGTGCTGTTCAATTTAAAGTCAGTTTTGCTCAAAACAATATGGAAAATTTTTCATATGCCTTTGCCTATCTTGTTACAGTTCTGGTGTCAGAGCTTCTGAAAGAGCCCCCAATGGCCCCCAGGAGCAACAAGCAATGAGCAGGGATAAGTATCTACTTAATCCATGGTGTTCACTAATGTTCTCTGCATCTGGAAGTCCCAGATAAGTCCCCTTGAGTTATCGCAGCTTCACAGCATTTGCATCATGAGCTCTCAGACTTTGTTTGAGCATTCCTTTTACCTGACTGGGTCCAGAGTCAGACTGAGCCCAACTTAAATTGGACTAGTTGCAGTGGAAAGCCTCAACTAAAGCTTTGTGGGGTTTTTTTATGTTTTGTTTTGTTTTTTAAGGAGAAAGGAAAGGGGTTCCTTGAAATGCAGAGTCTGAAACTCCTCCAACTGGGCCTCTTGCTAACTTTATGTATAAAAATTATGAGCCCAGGCCTGTGTTTGAATAAATGGGCTAATCTCACCAGACATAATCTTGAATTACTGTTGCCACAGTGGAAAACTTTTAACCTAAATAAGCTTGTCCATCTATGAGATAGCCTAGAGAGAAAGGGGTCTCAGCCAAGAACTCAGAAACAGAGAGAGAAAATTATTTTTCTTCCCCTACAGTTTCTGCTGGGGCAGATGGGACCACTGAAATACCCCATTCATTCTGGAACCTGCAGATAAGACGCTAGGAACATTAGCAGAAGCCAGTGGAGGATGAGAATTCTTACTAAAGTCAGAATCCTGGATGTCTATCTGTAGTGCCCAGTCAAGAGAGGGAGGTGGAATTTCACATCGTCCTTTCCTTTCCAAATTAAGACTATAGTGAATTTGGTTTGAGGGAATTCGTTGATTATCAATCCTTTCTCTCCCAGAGCAGCTTTCTTGTTTATCTCATTTTGTGTCCTTTGAACTAACTTGGATTTTTGTCTGTCCAGGGCATGTAAATTATTAGTTCTTGCACATGAAGTCTGCTCAGTCATCATGCTGGGGGCCCTGAGAATATGATTTTCAGCTAGCATCCTACTAACCATTGGCAGCTTCATGGAAATTGCCTAAATCTTTCTTTCTTTTGGTTATCTTTGAAAGTGGTTCTGGATCTTGGTAGGGCTGTGTCTTTTGCACCCTCATGAAGAATACCCCTATGTCTGTAGTTAATCCATAAGAGACTTATTGGTTTTGGTTTCAATTCACTTCATAGGTATTCCTTGCTTTAAAAAAAAAAAGAAAGTTCAAGACTTCCAGGAATATTTACTGTTTGTCCAGGCTAAAACCTGATAATAAAATCTTTAACAGAATTTTTTAAATGAGTTCTATGGTCTGTTCTAATGGCCACATTGGAAGTTGATATTCAGAGCCCAATAGGAATTATTTTTTAGAACTTCTCACCTAAGATAAGATGGACATAGGATTTTTTTTTATTTCCATCTTATTGGAAATCTTCCTGCTATAAAGAAGCAAATTAAAGATGATGCAGGTAGATGGACAGATGAATTCCTATATATCATTTTCATTGCAACCCCATTTTGAGGAATTAAAAGCAACTGCAGTTGTCTTACAAATTTAGTCTTTATAAGAACATAAATGTTCAAAGCCCACCTGTCCTTTTTATTAATCCCAAAGCCCTCTTTTTTCACTCAAAACACTTGCAGATATTGTAAAAGATCAAGACACTGGAAACAAAACTTCTTGGAGGAAAAATGTCCTTTCTCTGTGCCAATGAGGTGTTAATGTTCTCCCTGGCATTCTGCATGGACCCAGAATGATCTCTTTGGGTGAAAATGCAAACTTTAGGTAGATGATTTTTATTTGGAAAAAAAAAAGCTATTGGAAACTAAGTGAATGAAAAATCTTTAAAGTCTTCTCCATAATTATTAGTAAAAAAAATCTAAGCCTGCTAAGCAGGTAAACTTAATTTATTCCATCTGCCAGAAGCACAGTCTGAGTCCAACTCTTGTATACTAGTAAATTTTATTCTTATCATATCTGTTTCATGGCTAAAATTTTAAAATAAAAGCTAAAAATCTCTGTTTGTATCTGTCTGCTTGTTTATGTATGTCTATAAATGTATGTCATAGATGTGTGAATATTGTACTTCCAGATGGTATCTCCAGACTTAATTTGGAAAAGAGTTCTATTTAACTGGCTTAAAGAAAATTAAGTGCTTTTACAAATCAAGTATTCTCTCAGAAATATAGAAACTAACCCAAATGTTTTTCAAGCTAATGTGAAATTTCCATAAGTTAGCTAAAATATAATCATTAAGAACAGATAAATTAGCATTAAAACCCCCAAACAATCCAGTTAAAAAATAGTCAGAGGATCTGAATAGACATTTTCCCAAAGACATGTAGATAGCCAATAGGCACATGAGAAGATGCTCAGCATAACTAATCAGAGAAATGCAAATCAAAATGACAATAAGATATAACCTATGCCTGTCAGAATGACTAAAGTAAAAAAAGACAAGAAATACCAAGTATGCCGAGGATGTGGAGAAAAAGGAACTCTTGTACACTATTGGTAGGAATGCGAGTTAGTACAACCACTGCAGAAAACAGTATGAAGGTGTCTCAAAAAGTTAAAAATAGAAATACCATATGATCCAATAATTCCACTGCTCGTTATTTACCCAAAGAAAATGAGAACACTAATTCACCCTTGTATTTTTTGCAGCCTTACTTACAGTACCGAAGTTATGGAAGCAACATAGATTCCACTGATAAATGAATGGATAAGAAAGTCATGGTATACGTACACAGAATGGAATATTATGCAGGCATAAAATGGATGAGATCATGTCATTTGTGACAACGTGGATGGACATTGAGGGTATTATGTTAAGTGAAATAAATCAGACTGAGAAAGACAAAATCCGTATGATTTCAGTCACATGTGGAATCTAAAAAAAAGCAAATTAATAAACAAAAAGTAGAGTCAGACCCATAAACACAGAGACAAATTGATGGATGTCAGAGGAGTGGAGGCTAAGAGGATGTGAAAAATGTGTCAAGGGGAATGGGAAATACAAGCTTCAAGTTATGGAATGAATAAGTCACATGAATAAAAGGCACATCATAAAAATATAAACAAATAAAATAAGCTATATTGAAAATGCTTAAAGATTCATTTATTTACTTGCGGTGGGGTGAGAAGCAGAGGAAAGAGGGAGAGGGAGAGAGAGAATCTCAAGCAGACTCCCTGCTGAGCAAGGAACCCAATGTAGGACTCAATCTCAGCCCTGAAATCATGACCTAAGCAGAAATCAAGGGTCAGACACTTAACTGACTGAGCCACCCAGGCACCCCTGGAAAATATTTTTATTTATTTTTTATTTTTTTTAAAGATCTTATTTACTTATGCATGAGAGACACAGAGAGGGAGGCAGAGACACAGGCAGAGGGAGAAGCAGGCTCCCTCTGGGGAGCCTGATGCAGGACTCCATCCCAGGACCTGGGACCATGACCTGAGCCAAAGGCAGATTCAACCGCTGAGCCACCCAGGTATCCCTGGAAAATGTTTTTAAAAAGAATAAATAGATGTAAGAAAGATAAGAGTTCATAAATGAACTTTGTGTTTTTATGTTATGCCACCTTCAAAATAGTTTCCAAACTTTTTTGGTAACTTGAAACCTTAAAGTTATACTGAATTAGGTTAAATGATAGCCATTCATTGAATATCTAGATCTATTTCTAAATTACTTAAAACATTAGTCACTGAACATGGGATTTTCTACTTTTGATTTTTTATTACAGAGGAACTAAAGATATTTGGGTCATTAGTAAACGTCTTGTGCAGCATTGAAAGATTTACTATGAAGACTATGCTTCTAGAAATTATGGAATGTGCTTATAAATTTGCCAACTCACAGAATGCTAGCAAAACTATTGCCATAATTGCTTAATTCCTAGTTTTCACAGGGAACTTTCAAATTAAAATTTCTAAGGCTTGAGAATTATAATCAATATACATAATTAACTGTAATCAGTATATAATTATTGATTATATTGATATATTGATTAATTGTAATCAATATATAATTAAAACTACTAAAAATAATAAAGGTGAAAGGAAACAACAGTGTATGAAAGTTGAGTAAGGTAAGGAGGATGTGTTTTTTAAATAAGGAAATGTATGGAGGATATTTTTGCTGAGGGAAAAAGAGTAATTTTGTCTCAAATAGAATAACCAGTTGTTCCAGAATGAGAAAGAGAAAAATTAAGCACTAAACCTGAATAGATACAAGAAGTTGTAGAAGGTTTACAGAAAAAGGCCACTGGGTAAGAAATTTGAGGTGTGGTCAAGCTGCCTATGAGTAGAATGGATTTATTCAAGTTTGGAAGAGTGAGCCAAAATATCCAAAGTACACTGGTGCAAAATCAGAGTTTGATTTTGTCTCTGTTAAAAATACAAAGTGTTCAGAGCCTATTGGTCTGCCCTTGATAAGGTGTCATGAAAAGTTTTTCTTTATGTTTTGGGTAATCTGCCTGGAAAGCAAAGATTTTATGTCTTACCAAAATAATTTCCTGTGCTTTATTTGTTTTAACCATGTCTTTGATCACTTGGGAAAACTAGTCTTCTTAGTATCAAAAGACCTCAGTTTTGTTCACAAGCATGAAGTCTTCTTTATTTGCCTTTATGATCTTCTATTATCACTTTGGTTAAATAGATAATTAAGCATTATTTCACAATGATCTGTGATCTTATCTGATCAAATGTTCAAACTTTTTGATATTTTGACAACTTTCTAAAAATAAAATTCTAATTGGAGCTTTTTGACCTCAAACTAACTTTGAGCTTTGCCAAAGGTCCCTGGAAAATCTCAAAGGATTTGTCTTTCCCCTTGTAAAGGAGATATTAAATTGATTCAGTTTGTCTGTTAAATTACATGGGAAGCGTTATCAAATAAGTAATGATAAACCTTCTTAAGTTATATATGTATGGACATTTATTACTAATATAGGTATTCTAGAAACTGAAGTTCATAGCAACTTGTCAGTACCCTCATTGTCTGATTATTACCTTAAATTGTTGTATGCCACAGATATAACTAATTTTTAAGAAAAATTAACTCTCACTAGATCTTCAACCATGGCCATTTGTTTGAGCCTTTTTGTTCTCTACAAACAGTTACTGTTTTACTTTGCAAAAGTTCCTTGTCTTCAGAGAGATTCAGGAAAGACCCTGACAAGTACCTTTAGAATACGGGTTTCTGAAGACTTTGAGATTATGTCACTGGACAACTGGGTAAAATTTCCAGAACGCTAATGGAAAAGCTATATTAAAGCAGAACAAGAATTAATAACATGAGATTGAATGAACTAATGAAGATGATTGTAATTTTTATTGACTCTGTTTGAAACCTTGCTGGTTCTTTAATGTTTTAATTTTCTAAGGTTAAGGAAACCTTTCTCTCTTTTCTCTTAAACTATCTATGTCTTACAGCAATTTGCTAAAATATACCTTTGTAAACAAAATTGAAACATTTACTTTTTTCCCTTACATAATCCCTCCAGAAACTTATTGAGTATCCCTATTTTCATGTCAATATGATTATTTGCATATGTTCAATAAGAATCTGCTCTCCTTATAACAGGAAAGAATCAGAAATATTGGCTATATTACTAAGGCTTTGACTAGAATGTCATCTTTAAGAATGATGTGCATATAATCAGATGTGACCAGACAGTTTTAAGGAACTAAGGTTGAATTTATGGAGCCAATAAAGCCTCTTAGAAAAACCACCTGATGTTGTACTTACAGGGTTACAAATTTTACCAGATGAGTAATAAAGGTCACTTCCTGGCAGGTTTAGGAACATTAAAAAAAAAATTGGGGGACCTGAGGAAGAGAGGAATTCACCCAAATCTATAGATATTCTAGGAAAAATCTGATGGTCAGTCTTTGGCTTGTCTTCTTAGCTTTGAGATGCCTTTTTAAAAAAAGTCCAATCTTGAGTTCCTTATGAAAGATTCCAGCAAAACTACCATAAAAAGAGCTGATATGGTCAGTCATTATTTTTGCTGCTCTTATGTAAGCAGGCCAAATTTAATGAAACTAGACTTATTTTGCAAGCAAATTAGTCTGGCTTTGATTAACCTTGATAGAAATGGGTGTAACTATAGAGAGAAAAATCATGTTTCAATGGGAAACTATAGCACACCCTTGTGGGTATTAAATTCTAGTCCTGTTCACTGTCATTGAGGTTTCGTTATATACTTGTACACTGGACTGGATTCTGAATTCTTCTAGTTTTCTCAAATATCTGGCTATGACTCACCAAAGTACTGTTTCTATTTTTTGCCTACCTTTCCGACTTGGAATCACTAAGAACAAAGACTGCCCTTGAACCGTGTTGGAAAGGACCATATCTGGGACACTACCCAGATGGCATCCAAACTTCAGGGCCCTGAACCTTGGGTCCATCTCTCCCAATTAAAAAGGCCCCTCTAGACTTTTGGAACTACACACCAGCTGGAGATCTAAAATTAAAATGAACTAGAGAGGTTTCTCCCCAGAAGCAGACAACACTTGGAAGTGGACAGATCTCCCAAGATCATGGATCAAGATCTTTATCTCCAGTATGAAATCTCTATTCCTTTTGCTCTTTTGCCATTTGCTTTTTCCCCCTATTAAATGCATGGCAAGACACCGTTCCTTAAACCTGGAAACTTGCTGAATAAACTGCTAAGGCCATAGCTGCACAACAGAAGTCTCTAGGCTTTCTTGCCAAGGTGGTTTTAGATGATAGCATTGCTTCAGATTCTTTCTTGGCTGAACCAGGAGGAGACTTGGATTGCCATAGCAAATACCTCCTGCTTTACCTGGACTGACACCTCTGCTATTGTAGCAAATACAAGACATTGGAAAACAGTTCACTTGGCTCAACGGGCCGATATCCCTTTGGGTACATTCTTTGATTTATTTGACAAACTGGTTTGGTTCATGGGGGCCCTGACTGAGGCACGTATTGTAGTCTCTTGGCTTGATCCTCCTAAGAGTCATCACCATAATCTCCCTGGTGTGCTGTGTTCTTTCAGGGGTCTTAAGTATGCATTCATGGCCATTGGCTGTACATTAGGTGGTGTCACTGCACTTGAAGAAAGAGAAAAAAGATGAATAATGAGATGAACAGAAAAAAAAAAAAAAATCCTTCCACGGACCTGACATCATAACCTATGAGTTTCCTGATAAGACAAGAACAACTTCACCCTGATGGTGACCAAGAATGTCACTAATTCCAAATTTTTGGTCCCTCTCTCACATATGAGAGGATGACCGAAAGGGGGGAATTATTAAATCAATTCTAGAAGGAGGCCATTATACTGAGGTGGCTTTAATGACTTAGTAATGCTTCATGTAAGCAAACTAAAAGCTAAGGCTTAAATGCCTCAAGGTTACAAAATCAAAACCTAAGGACAACCAGTCACCAACAGCTAGCTGAGCTTTCACAAGACAAATGTTTGTGCTATATCATCAAAGAGTTGCCTTGCTTCGCTTCTTCCTCTTCTCTATAAAATCTTTCCCCCACCTCCAGTCAGTGGGGTCTCCTAACCACTTCTGGTTTGGTGCTGCCCGGTTTTAATCCATCTTTGGTCAAACAGACTCTTAAGATGTTTAATATGCTTCATTGTTATTTTTAACAACACTCTTCTCTGATCCCAAACCCACTGCATCTGTTTTCTAAATGTCTCATTTTGAAACCTTTTTTTGTGAACTCTAGGTAGGTGACTAGATAGATCGTGGGATGGCATGTGAAGCATAAGAATCAAAGAGTTAAGCTAAATAAATCTCTGGTAACATAAAGAAAGCATTTTTGTGCTGCAACGAGAAGTAGATGGTTGATTGAACTTACTTGGAGGGCACACACATTTGCGGCTATTGAGGAAAGAGGAAAGTGGGCAGGAGGTTAATAGAAGCAATGAGGGAAAGAGCTTGGGCAGGATTTACTAAGAAATCTACAGGAGAAAAAGAAATGCAAAATGCTCCAAGCAGTTGCAAGCAAGTTGGAAGCAGATCCTAAAGAGAGCCAAGAAAATTAAGGGTATATGGGAAAAAGAATGATCAAGTGTGTCAGAGGATAACGAGAATAGGCAGCCATGGGTCTGACCAGGGGACACCTCTAAACAGCCACTTGGTGACCTTACTCTTAATAGGTATGGCCCAAAGTTATGTTCGTTAGAGCAGCTCGATGATTTCATAGACACAATTGCATTGACAGAGGTTGTTATTTCAGTAGATTCATTACATCATTTTCCAAAAACAACAGTACAGTATAATGCTGAGAAATGAAGTTTTCCAGAAGACTCTGTTTTTCAGCAGAATGGTGATCCTTGGTACTGCAGTAAGCTGAGCAATGGGATCTTTGACGGGATTTACCTGGACCCCAAATTAAGGCTAGCTTCAAAAGGGAAAACGCTGACAGTGTGCAAAGTGCATCTGTTTCCTCACTTGAGCAGCTAAGTCTCCTCCACCTTTGATTCTACAAAGAGGAAATCGCTAATATCCACTGGCATTGTGAAATTCTCTTAGCCTCTGAATTGGTTCTCTTTACTCTTCCTGTTAAAACTCCACACAGTCAGTCACCTTCCAAAGTCCACATTGCTGGGAATTCTTTGGAGGACAAAAGTTCCCAGGACAAAGTTCCATGCTTTGTGTAAACAAAACCTCATTTCTATTATTTTCCATTTAGCCACGAGCAATTAAGCTGGAAACACAAATGTGACGTATATTTGTGATGACTTTGCTTTTCCTCTGACACAAACTCCATTCTCTTTGGGATCAGCAGAACCCTTACTGGCATGGACAGATATCTTTGTGGCCCTCCTCCCTTCTTGCATGATTAATTCATTTATCAGCTTGATAATGCAAAGTTTGCCAGCATAAGGCTGGGGTCTCGATCTGAGGTTTAGGGGGTTTTTTGGTCTAAAGCCAAACTCTAAATGATACCTGCTGGTCTGAAGAATATTGGCTGCTTTTTCTTTGCCACATCCTCTTGGAGGTTATTGCTGCACATGTGGGTGAGAAGGGGCTTACGGAGAGGCAAAGGTTTCTTTCTCAATTCTGGTCTAACCACGCCTGTAGACAACTGTGATCTTGTGCCACTTGACATTTGGAAGAAGAAGAAGGATGTCAAGAGAATGAAAGAGGAAAAAAGAAATGTGGGAAGACTCCAGAGAGATTTGTTTTTATCATCAATACTTGAGGATATCTACAAATTTCTTGCAATTACTTGGAAAAAAAAAAAAACTGGAATTAAACTGCCACCAGAAAAAAGAACATAGAATGGTTCAGAGAGGGATGCCTGGGTGGCTCAGTGGTTGAGCATTTGCCTTTGGCCCAGGGCGTGATCCTAAAGTCCCACATTGGGCTTCCTGCAGGGAGCCTGCTACTCCCTCTGCCTGTGTCTCTGCCTCTCTCTGTGTGTCTCTAGGGAATAGGGTCTTTGTTTGATTCCATGTTCAGCCACAATCTCTCTCTGAATTATGCTCTTTCTTCCTGTGAAACTCAAGCCTCCAGCGTCACTGCACATTGACCCTGCAGACTTAGAACACAGACATGCTTGTAGCATCCTTCGCATTGTAAATCAGTGTGTTGGCCGTGATATTACAGTGAGATAAATAATACATGCACGAAGTCATACCGATGACAAGAATACCTCTGTCGGTGACATTCTGGTAGATAGGTCTCATCAGCTTGCTTACAGTGACTCTGCCCTAAAGAAGTGGATACATCAGCAGAGTATCTACAAAGTCTGGTGTCTCTGAGCACCTGGGTGGCTCAGCTGTTGAGTGTCTGCCTTTGGCTAAGGGTGTGCATCAGGGTCCCCGCAGGGAGCCTGCTTCTCCCTCTGCCTGTATCTCTGTCTCTCTCTGTGTGTCTCTCATGAATAAATAAATAAAACCTTAAAAAAAAAAAAGTGAAAGTCAAGTGCTTCTGTTGGGATGGTTTGGGCTAGACCCAGAACCATGGAAGGTTCCCTGAGATAATGTGTCCCTGCCCGATTTTTTAGGAGATGGCCTGCTGACATCCCAGGCTCTGAAACCAGAGAATTAAACTGTGCCCACAGAAGGGCTAGAGCAGTGTTTCTCCTAGGCAGTGAAGGAACCGGACTCCTTAAGTGTGTGGGACACGGTGTAGCTGTGGGCCCTGGGCTCAGCAGAAAATCATCCACTCTTCTCCAGCATTATGACTGACTGATTATATATGATGGTAGCTTCCGTGTAAAGACCATTTGCCAAACATCGCACGAAGATCTTTGTGTGCATGATTTCATATAATCCTCATCACAATTTTGAGAGAAAGTTGTGCCATTGCACCATTTTACAGATGAGGAAATCAGGACCCAGAGGGGTTGAGCACTTTCCCACAGTGGTGCGGGCAGGCTGCCTTTCTCCAAAAGCCCATGTGCTGACTGACTCCCTTATTCCAATTACTTGTTTCTTTTCCTTTTCAAAATATGTCTTTGGTTACAGAATGGCATCATTGAAGCCAGTGGCTTGTGGTCAACCTAACTGGCCAAGCCACTCCATACCAGAGGGATGCTGTGCTCCCTGGCCATTGGGTGTAGCGGCACTGCATCCCCACACTGCCTGCCCTGGCTCCCTGGGGCCGAGAGTCCGTTGCGTTTGAACCAGAGCAAGGCTGCCCGGTTGATGTGCACCTTAGGTGAGGGACAGAATGCAAAGAGCAGTATCACTTTACACAAGGGCCCCAGGTCCGTCAGTTTTACTTCACATCTTGCCCATAATTTCATTGTCATCAGGAACCTTTTACCCCTACTTGGACTGTAACCGCTCTCACGTACAATTTCTGATTCTGCAGCTCTTTATCTTTTCACAGAAGAGGGACGTCTATCTGCGCTTCATATTCTCCTGTGCCCTTATCGACAGCTCTACTCTCATCTTCATATGACTCAGAACTCTGCTACATTCTTTTTATGGATCTAAACTGGCTTGGACCTCTAAGTTTATACTGTATTATGCAGATAGAGTCCCAGGGCCTGATGTATTTTGTGCACCTCCAAAGGAATGGGCGAGTTTCCAAAAATTGTGTTGCGATGACACAACTCCAAAGCAGACGTCCCTCAGACGTGGATAACTAAGGCCAGAGAGCCTGCCTCTTTCCAGAAACAGAAGTTTGAAGGAAGGAAGGACTTTATGGGTAAGGGAACAGGACCACAGACATCATTTGATCTGGCCCCACCATTCACTAGTTTATAGCTAAGTACAGAGAAGGCATTTGGTACATATACTTATCAGGTGAACAAATGAATGAAAGAATGGATGATAAATGCATGATTGACCACTGCCTCTATCTTCTGCAGTCTAAAATATGACTCAGATGACATCTCCCCCTGCTTGCAACCATCCAATGGCTTTCTATTAGTCTTGGTATACAATGGAAATGCCTTTGTACAACCTACCTTTGGGATCCCTGCCTGCCCTTCAGACCCCCGTGTTCCTCAGTCTTCACTCCAGCCCTGCTTGCTCTGCTGTTCCTCAGATGGGCCAGAGCATTTCCATCCCACGATCTTAGTGTGTATCAGTCCTTCTGCCTGGAATGATCTTTCCCAGAGCTTCATGAGACCCATAGTTTCACTTCATCCAGTCTCCGCCCAACGGTGCTTCTTCATACGGGCATTATGTTTGTCTCTCCTCGAACCAAGACATCAGGATGTGGCCTATCGGTAACCACATCTCCAGCACCTGGCGTGCATCCAGGACATGGAACATGATGAATATTTAAGTGATGTTTATTGAATAAATTAATGAAACCACATTGTCTCCCCAATAAAATATTATAGGATCTTCTGAGGCAGGGGATATTGCTACTTACAAATAAGTGAAAAGCACGAACATGAAACAAAGCCCATCAGATACTAAACATGGAAACGTGACCACTTATAACTATCAGCTTTTTTTCATGAGCCATCTCTTCAGTTGGAAGCTATCACCAGATTTACAACTGGAAAATGCATATTTCTCCACAGTTGCATATATTGTGGTATAGAAGAGTACATCTTATGTGTAGAGAATGAGGACTAGTTTTCTGGGACTCTAATTTCTCAGTTATTGACTTCTTTTCAAAGTTGTGGTAAGAACACTTAAAATGAGATCTACCCACTTAACAAATTTTTAGATGTCCTGTGCTAAAAATTAAATTACAGGTATAACATAGGTATAGGTGCCATGTTGTTCAGCAGATCTCTAGAACTTATTCATCTCGGATAACTGACACTTTACACGAGTTGAAAAGCAACCTCCTCATCTTCCTGTCCCCTCCCCAGCCCCAGAAAGCCATCATTCTAATTTCTGTTTCTATGAATTTGAGTATTTTAGATTCCTCTTGTAAGTGGAAACATGCGGTGTTTGTCCTTCTGTGACTGGCTTCTCTCACCTAACTTAATGTCCTCTGGGTTCATTTACCTTGTCATATGTATCGGGATTTCCTCTTTTTTAAAGGCTGAAGAGGGGAGCCTAAGTGGCTCAGTCAATTAAGTGTTTGCCTTCGGCTCAGGGTCCTGGGATGGAGCCCTGCATCGAGCTCCCTGCTAGGTGGGGAGTCAGCTTCTTCCACTCCCTCTGCCCCTTCCCCCTGCTTCTGCTCTATTCATCTCTCTTAAATAAATAGAAAATTATTTTTTTTAAAAAAAGGCTGAATAATATTCCATTCTCTCTCTCTCTCTCTCTCTCTCTCTCTCTCTCTCTCTCACACACATACACACACACACACACACACCTTATCTTCTCTATCCATTCATCTATTGGTGGCTACTTGGGTTGTTTCCATGTCTTGGCTATTGTGAGTAAGGATGAAATGAACATGGGGGTGCAGAAGATGTCTTCCTGAGGTAGGGACTTTGTTTCATGGAGGTGTACACCAAGAAGTGGGGTTGCTGGATCATCCAGCAGTTCCATTTTTAATTTTTTGAGGCATCTCCTTACTGTTTTCCATTGGGGTTGCACTAATCTCCACTCTCACCAATGGTGCAGAGGGGTTGAGCTGTCCCCCATCCTCGCCAACTTGACTCTTGTCTTCTGAATCCTAGCCACACTAGCAGGTGCGAGGTGATAGCCCACTGGGGTTTTGGTTTTCATTTCCCTGATGATTAGCATCTTTTCATATACTGTTTGGCTATCATCCTTGCTCCTGTGGCAGCTCCCACAGAGGCCAGTTTTCCACTGGCTGTCAGGGAAAACTAATCTCAGTTTCCTAAAGTCACAGGACTTTTCTCATGGAGATGGCCTTGGCCTCCTGCTTTGGGGAACATTTGCTTAGAATGAACTCATTTAATTGGTGTTTATTTAAACATCAATGCAGAGCCAGGCCCGCCAGTGCATCAGGCTAATGGCTCATGGGCCCCTCCAGGGCACACACTCAGGCAAGAATAAAGTTAGGATGAGAGGGGGATGCAGAGCGGCACATACTGGGCCAGTGACCTTCTCTTTTGTTCCCCGGGGCCTCCTGTCTCATCCCGATGTAGAGAACCTGCAGTCCCCACCCGAGAACCAGCTCACAGGACAATAGTCTTCAGCAAAGGAACCAGGCGGAGAAGGAGGCTGCGACAGTCTCCTGGAGACTCACCCCTTTGTCCCTTACTTAGTTTAAAGCACTTCTCCCACCACTTGGCTCTGGAGGCTCAGCAGGGTGCCTCTGACCAAGCCAGTTTGGCCCATCAGGTAGGGACTCCCCTAACCCTGCTCAGCAGCCTTTGGGTCCCAGTGTCCCCATGCCCTGCCCTCTCCCGAGGGCCCCTGCAGCTGCAACTGGTTACTTCTTGGCCTGGAGCCGGGACCTACCCAGGGCATAGCCAGTGCCCTCCCTGAAACCATGGAGATGTTCTGATCCCAGATCTGTTTTTCTTCTTCTTGTGGCTTCTCAGAAGAAAGAAATTTTAAGGTTACTTAGGCCTTCTGGAATTAAAAAAAAAAAAAAAAAATTAAAGCAGCAGCAGCAGCAGCAAATTCCTGACTCCTTAGGTTGCATCTTAAGAGATAGAAGAAGAGGATAGCTCTCCAGCCTGAAGATTCTAGTGCTTCTCAGGGCCATCCCAGGAAGAGGGAATGTGCCTGGGTGGTGCTGATGTGGCTAAGGGAGCAGTTCTCACTTTGCATGGTTACAGGACTCAGATGTTAGCTTCTCCTGGGTTCCTAGCCCGGCTCTGCTCTTCCAGGCTGCCTGACCTAGGGCATCACTTTCATCTGGGGTGTCACACTGAAAGAAAGCCTTTCTCTCAGTGGATTAAATGAATTCATGCCTGTCAAGTACCCAGAACAGTGACGGGCACACAGCCTGCGCTCTGTGACTATTAATTATTGACATGATATGGTTTTGCCATTCCTGTGGTTTCCAGAAACAAAATTCAGAAGATTCGGTAATTCAAAAACGAGCATATAAGTCACTCATAATTTCCATCACAAAAAGAAATCCTGGGTTATCCCTTTCTTAGAGAAAAAAAAACGTCGGAAAGATACCAGTTCTGATTCAAGATGTGTCTCTCCTGGTCCTTTCCAAAAAGAAGTGGTCCTCCAGAGAGTGAAGGGTGACCACTTATTTGCTCAGTAAGCGCCTTCTTTACTGATATTTTACTCTAAAATAGAATGGGCAATGAACAGTTAAAACCCCAAAAGCGCTCAAATGTTTGGAACCTAGCCTTCCCTCTACTGGGCAGTTTCATTTGTGCTTTGAGATCCTCATGCTCATTTGCTGACAAAGAGAAAGAGAGAGAGAGAGAGAGAGAGAGAGAGAAAAATAAAAGAAAAACGAGGGAGGGAGGAAAGATGGGAAGGAAAGAAGAGGGGGAGGGAGGGAAAGATCTTGAGTAAGGAATATTGGACAGAAACTGGAATTTAGCTTAACTGAAAATCAGGGTCTCATTCACATCTCTCTTCGATTGATATTTTAGAATATGAAGTATACAGAAAAGGGTAAAAATAAGAAAACAAATATCGTTGCATCCACAATTAACCATTAATGATTTGTCTTATCTGCTTCTAACCATAAAAGCGTCATGCTAACAAATTGTGTCCAGTGCTGACCACGCACAGGTCTCCCTTTCACCACTAATAGCTCCACATCCAGCCCAGAGAAGAAGCAGCCCCGCCCTGGGTTTCAGATGTGGATCTTTCATCTTTTTTTATATTTTCAGATGCACGCGTCAACATGCCTAGCCATAAATAATTTAGAGTATTTTTGTATTTTTAAACTTCATGAATAACATGATATTGTATATAGAGTTGAGTGACTTTCCTTTTTTTCACTGAACTTCATGGGTCGACCTAGCCTTGTTGACATAAATAGATTTGATTCAGTTCTTTCACCTGCTATATATTAGTCTATGTTAATACGTCGCATTTTGCTTTGCTGTTTCCATCCGGATGAACATTATTACAGATCATGCTTCGGTGAACATCATTCTACACATCTCACTCATGCTCATATTTGAGAATTTCTTTAGATTATGCATTTAGGAGTTGAAATGTGGACACTCATTCCTATTAGATGCCCAAAAAATTTTCTCCAAGTCACCTATGCCAATTTAAATGAGATACATTTGAAGATGACTTGCAAATGGACTAATTGTGACTGAAGGAGAATTGTCGATTCTTACCAAAAGTACAAATGCCCTTACTTTTCGCCCCAGTGATCCCACATCTGACAATTTGTCCTGCAGGTGTCTCTGCACATATTTCATGGTGTTTGAGCGAGATTATTTACTACAGCATTGATGATGACATCAAAAGACTAGGTGGGTAATCTACCCAATGATCCATCAAGAGGAAACAGGTTAAACGGTTTTGGTGTATTCACAAAGTTGACTATTACGCAGCTACAAAAACTGAACGTATTCTTTGTGTACTAACACTAGAAATTGTCTCTCGGGTACGTTTTAAAAACACAAACTGCAGAAATAGTGTATGTGAGTTTTTGTGTAAGAAGGAGGAAAATGAGGGCATGTAATCATATCTACTGGTTTCTGCATAAGGAATTTTTTTTAGTAAGTAAGCTAATAAGAGTTTGCCTCTGGTTGGGAATGGGGTATAAAATAAGTCATAGAGCAGAGACGGGAGCAAGATTTCTCAATTATATTTTATATTGCTTTGATTTTTTAGACCATGTGAAAGTGCTACATATTAAAAAAAACTTCCTAAGTGTATGTCTTTCCCCATCATAGTCAAAATTCATATTATTTGGCTTTCAAATTTTTGCATTTGCTGCAGTGATCTGCATCAATTTCTCTTTATTATTCTTTAGTAATAATAACAACACTAACAATAATAATCATGCTGCTGATCGTGTGATGATAATATGAGCCCATACTTATGAGGCGTACATGGTCGATCATGCCACCCAGGCCCCCCGAGGCAGTGGCTATTATTATCTCCATTTTACAGACGAGAAAACTAAGAAAGAAAGATGACCAAAGTGATTGGGCCTAAATTCTCTTTTGACTTATATTAATATGAAAATTATATTAGCACTGCTATATAGTGCCTTTTTGGGGGATGGATATGTATCTGAGATATATTTTCCTTGTATTTCTATTCAACTATTTTATATTGTTAAGGAAATTGCTTATATATACTTAGAACTGGACTTTTTAAAGAAAATCCTCTGTCTTTTGAGAGACCCCAGTTACACTTATGCTCATTGATACTTATTGTTCTGATCATATTTTATACTTTAAGTTTATAGTTTTCTTCTTGCTTTACTTTTTGTATTTGTTGAAATTCTGATGGATCGATTACATTTTTATTAATTTTTCTATGTTCTTCCTATCTCCCCTTCCCCCACTTTGGAAATCATGCATTTTGTTCATCATTTACCAATTTCCTTAAAAAGTCACTGCACTTTGTAATAGTAAACTATTTTAGGCTGGAAACAGTTTTAATTTTTACTCTCCTATGACTGTTTGCATATTACACAATGTAAATTGTAATTATATTTTTCCCTCGATACCTGGAAGCCAATAGTACTCTACTGTCTTAGGCTACCTATTGCTACTATTGAGAATCATCAGTTGATATCATTTCTTTGTAAGTAGTCTTCTCTATTAGCTTTTAGGATTTTCTCTTTATCTCAAGATGATGTCTTTTCACTATGTTGACTCTACGAATAGTTTGGTATTTTCGTTTTTGTGTTTGTTTTTTCCAAACCTCCCAATTCTCCATGATTGGAAAACATCAGGGCTTTTATGTTCAGTTCTGGAAGATTCTGAGCCATTATTTATTTGAATCCTGTCTCTCAAACATCCTCTCTGTTCTTTCATTCTGAATCTGTTTTGAAGTTAGAACTGCTTGATCCCTCCTCTGTGTCTTGCCTTCTCTCCATGTTTCCAAAACTCCATCATTTTATAATGCTTTCTGTGAACTCCTCAGTCGTGTATTGCACTTTAAACATTGTGTCTTCATCCCTGTTCCCCGATCAGTTGAACTCACCTAATGACACTTCCATTTGTTTTTTTTGGTATATACACCTGTCCATGTGTTTTGGGTTAGTCTCAGTCTATCAATAGTGATGATAATGAGGCTGTTGACTGGAAATGCCTGGGGCACTCACCTGGGCCACCAGCCTTTCAGAGTTATTGTGGCAGGACTCGCCCCTGTGGTTCTCACCAGGACTGCCAGATTATTACTCCCAAATCCCGGAGGGGACTTGGCACACCCAGGACCACACAGCAAGGTCACAGGGTGTTGGCTTGGGATTCTTCCTTTATTGGGACTAGGGGGTGGGGGGAAGCGGCGATGTTTCAGGGTTTCATGGAAATTAGTGAATTTAAAACATAAGAGCAGGAAATAAAACTCAGAAAAGGAAAAGCAAGTGCTCAAATGGTCAGGGAACTTGATGAGGGGAGCAGCCTGGCTCTTCATCTAGTCCTGTAGCTGGCACTGTCTATACTTGACGTAGATGTCTTTGAAGTGGATGCCTTGGCAGTCCAAAGCCTAATGTCAGGTGCTTATATTACAATTAGAAAAACTGTCAGGTGCTTACACTACATCTTTTTTTTTTCTTTTCTTTTTTGTAATGGGTATCATTCCACCTCTCATTTCTTTAAGAACATCATATTAATTTTATTAAATGGAGTATTTTCCATGACATCTAAAATTACATGTGAATTTTTGTTTGCTGGATCTGTTGATCTCTTTAGGCTGCTAGGCTACCTCATTTGCTTGGTCGTTCTCATTTTAGAGTCCATCTGTGGGAATTTTTCCCAGGTCATGGCATGGCTTTAATTCTGCTTCCGTCTTAGCTCTGTAAGGTCTGGGGCTTGAAACTGAATTTTAGACTCTCCTGCTACAGGGATGACAAAAATTCAGGCCTCGTCTTAGCTTTGGGGGGCAAATCTGCTTCTGTTCCTGCTTGTGAAAACTCCTCCAGGCTCCATACATAAGTGGCAGCTTGGTCCCCATTCTTGGCTTCAGGAGGAGTGCCTGCCACATAGTATGTGTTCATCCTTGTTCCCTATGCCTGTAAGACCCCAGCACCAAGGGCAATGCTCTGGTTTAAATTCCTACTAACCTGCTTTTTGATGTGAATTTGGTCTCTGGTCCTGGTTCATCATGTGTCTTTTAAAGCATTTAGTCAATTATTTGTGTTTGTTTTGAAAACTTTAGGTTCCAATGTGTGTTCAGTCTGCCATCTTGAATTTTCTTTTCATCATATTCCCAGAGTTTTCTTCTAGAAGGAGGAAAATATTTTAGATGAAGGATGATAATGAAGGATCATCATGGCCATAATCTGGAGCTGGGATTATGTTTGTCAGGTTATTCACGACAGAGACGAGCACACAAAGCATCATTGCAGTTCTTACTCTGCGGTAATGCTTTTATTTTGGGTTTGTACAAACAGAAATCTCAAAAGTGCTGTGGTGGTGGTAGAAGGGGATGATGTGTGCACCTTTTCATTTCGGCTCGGCCTGCTCTTTGCTCTGTTTACCTTGTGGTAAAGAAATGATTTTCTGTAGCTGTGTCTTTAGCAAAAGGTGAAAAGGGAAACCAAAACGTTCTCAAGGCTATGTTTCAAAAAACAAAGAGAAATGAGAGCACATTTCTATATGGAAGTGAGGAAGATGTGTGTGTGTTCCACGTACAGAGTTGTGTGTGCTGACATCCAAAGAATCAGGCCTCCTGCCTGGCTCCTTGCTGTGGGTTAGCTGTCTATGCAAGCTTTGGATTGCATCTAACCCTTCACCTCCATCCTCCTCACAGACTTTGCCTCAGATGCATCGAGTTGCCCATCGATTTGCAGGAATTCTGTTCCTGGTGGGAGAGACTCTTAGAGATTGAGAATTTTTTTAATCATGACCTGAAAATGGATTTTCATGTGAACATATGTGCAAACAGCGACTACATCTTCTCACCAATTAGCGGTCTGTGGTACACATTGCTTTGGGAATGGGACCGATTTCACTATTTGAATCTTCTTTCCATTAATATCTTGATTTTTTTTTCTTTGAGTCTAGTTGGGGGCTAATTGAGACCAGTAGATGATGGTAAGCATGCAGGAAATACCACTAAGCAGGGACAGTGGGAAACAAAAATGACTGGGTAAAGAAAAATCAGAGTAAACGAGTTCATTTGTCCCCATTTACACATCGCCAGCAGCCCCCTTTAAAGGGAGATGTTGACTGATAACCACAGGAACCCAGCAGGAATTTATTCCAGGAACTGGAAGAAGAACTTTGCAGGTGAACTTAGGTCACTCATAGGCTCTGCCTCTGCATGGTCAGGTGAAGGAAGAGGTTATTTCACCTCTTTAAAGCCATGTTATCATATACAAAGTGAGAACACTATAACCAGCCATATGCACACATATGTGTGCAGAGTGCAGGACACAAAGCAGGTGTTCAATGTCACTGTCATCATGATTATTGGGGGCACAGCAATACTCAACTTTGCCCGATTTAACAACAACATAGCTATTAAAAATGGACAATAATATAAATAAATAGGGTATTTTAGGATATATAGTATATTTCCCAAGGCATGGTAGCTGACCCTTCTCTACCTGCACAGAAGTTCAATGAAGAATTAGACTCTGATGTTAAGGGTTAACTAAACCCATTGTGGTGATGATTTCACAATATATACATATATCAAATTATTGGATATTGTGCACCTTAAGCTTATAGGTTTATGTAAGTTTATATGTCAAGTGTTATATGTCAGTTGTCATGCAGTGAAAGTGGTTACAATGGAATTCTATGACAGTGAGAAAAGAAAATTCTAAAATCCCAGGTGTCCCAATAAGTATGAGTTACTAAGCAAGGCAGAGGACTTCTCTTTCCTAAAAATCTCTAGAAAGACTCCAAGATTCCATGGACACGTTGAGGCCTGTCATGGCTCCCTGAATTCAACTCTTCTTGTTATTTTTTTTAAGATTTATTTATTTATTTTATAAAGAGAGAGAGCATGCACAAGCAGGGCAGGGATGGCAGGATGGCAAGAGGGAGAGAGAGAATCCCAAGCAGACTCCCTGCTGAGCACAGAGTCAGTCAGAATCATGACCCTGAGATCACCACCCCAGTTGGCTTAACCGACTGCACCATCCTGGCCCCCCCTGAATTCAGTTCTTAATCTGGCTTCTTCCTACATCCACTGTGTCACTGTTTTCAGATCCAAACTCTCCCATTAAAGCTGTTTCTTTATTTCATTCCAGGTGTTGGGCTTTTGCTATTTTTACCTGCTGTCTCTCTGCTTTCCTTCCACCTATCCACCATTAGCAAGTAATACTGGTAATTATGGCAACACAATCAAAATAGAGACAATTGCACAGCTACCATGAAGGGATGTTTACTGTGCACTTTCTGTGCATTACCTCCTATCCACCCAGGAGGTGGGCTTGATTCTCTCAGACTTGGACCTGTAGGAACTGAAGCTAAGATAGGCCAGATAGCTTGCCCACTGTCCTGTTGCAGCTTGGAGTGGCGCTGGGATTTGAACACACATTGCTTGCTCCAGTTTTTAAACTAGTACCTCTCATAAAATGAAATAATAACACCCACTTAGAGCACCTGGATGGCTCAGTGGTTGAGCATCTGCCTTTGGCTCAGGTGGTGATTCGAGATCCTGGGATGGAGTCCCACATGGGGCTCCCTCTGGGGAACCTGCCTTTCCCTCTGCCTATGTCTCTACCTCTCTCTCTGTGTGGATCATGAATAACTAATTAAAATCTTTTAAAAAAATGAAACCCACATAATGTGCCCAATATTCTTCCATTCTCTTCTTTATTGATGGGTACTTTTCTACAGATAAGGAAATTCAGATCATGGAAATCATTTGCTTAAAGTCAAATACTTAGTTACTAACAGAGTTAGAACTTAACCCACCAGTTCTGCATTGATGATAATATATATTTATGTATATATATATGATAATAATATATATAGATTATATATATGATGATATATATATATAGTTTTTCGCTGTATTGGACCTTAACCATTTTTTCAAGTTCTGATCCTCTCCAAGAAGCCATCTCTATGTTAGGCTTTATTTTTCAGAAATTTTATGGTCTTTTATTTACCCGTTTTCTGCTATTGAAAAGAACTACTTGAATGAGTATTTGGGGAATATAAAAAATAGTGAAAGGGAATAAAGGGGAAAGGAGAAAAAATGTGTGGGAAAGATCAGAAAGGGAGACAGAACACGAGAGACTCCTAACTCTGGGAAACGAACAAGGGGTGGTAGAAAAGGAGGTGGGTGGGGGCTGGGAGTGACTGGGTGACGGGAACTGAGGGGGGCACTTGATGGGATGAGCACTGGGAGTTATGCTGTATGCTGGCAAATTGAACTCCAATATAAATAAATAAATAGATAAATAAATAAATAAATAAATAAATAAATAAATAAATAAAAAAGAAAGACCTACTTGGACTTTTCCTTAATATTCCTCTCATGTTCCGTAATTTAGAGATTTTTTTTTAAATCCTTATTAAGACAGGGGTTTCCCAGAGGCACACCGAGAGTGTACTTCTTGTGTTGCATGGAGAACCATTGGGTACAGGGTTAGAAGCTCAATTTATTTTTCTGTAAATTGATTGATTCATGGACTCATTATTGTTAAATCCCCACAAACTTGCTTATGCCTTCCTACCAGAGGATTTTGGATAAAACAAGTATATTTCTGGGTTAATGCATTTTAGTTATAACAACTGTATTTCTGGATGGATGGATTTTGTATATAACAAGTATATCTCACTAACCTGAGAAGAGGGGAAGGCTGCTTTTAAACTTGAATCTGGGATCAAGTCTCACATTGGGCTCCCCACAGGGAGTCTGCTTCTCCCTCTGCTTATGTCTCTGCCTCTCTCTCTGTGTCTCTCATGAATAAATAAATAAGATCTTTTTACAAAATTTTGAATCAGAGGGAGAACTGCAAGGGGCCTCACTTGTGGTGGGGCAGAGATCTATGGAATACAGCTGATGTGTGGGTAAGGATGTGACAATTGTTCATTTGTACACACAGGAAGGGCAGACATTTCTTATAAACCTTGATATCTGTGAGCCTGAGTCCATTGGAAGAATCCTCTCCTTTTTCCCCACACCAAACCTTTGACATATCTGTAACCAAAGCTTTAACAAGTAAGGGAACTTGCTCAAGTTCATCAACCTGTTAAATATCAAAGCCACGATTTGATTCTTGACTCATCTGACTCCACAACCAATCAGCCACTCTGCTCCACAGCCTGCATTTGGGGAAGGTAACAGCAGGCAGGGGATACACTTGCTGCCTTCTCTTGGACTGTGTTAGAGAAGCAAGGACATTGTGTCTAAGGGAGGTCAGAGGGGGAGCAGGGTAATGAGTCCACTCTCAGAAATAGACGTAAAAGGCCCAGGCTCTGAAATCTGGAGTTGGGAAGAAGATCATGAAATTTAGCGCAGAAACCACAACTCATTCACATCTGTAAGGCCTCTGTAGAGCTTCCATGTTTCCATGGCATCTTCTAGGCCTTTCACCTTCTGCATTCCAGCTACCCTAGAGGTCTGGGCCCTTGCACCTGTGTTTCTTCCTCTCAGAACCCTCTGTGTATCGTCCACACCACACACATGGCCGTGCACACACATGCTCACACTTGCGCATGTACTCACACACTACCCCTTTGCCTAGTTAGCTCCTCCTCATTTCTTAGACTCCAGATGAAGATCACATCTTCGATGAAGCCTCCCAGGATGACCACCCATCTAGTCCTGACCCCGTCCTGTTCATCTTTTACCTGCCCTTCCCGGACTGGGCTCTTTCCTTCAGAGCGTGCCCTAAATTTGCAATTGAACAGTTACGCGTGTATTAGATTAATGGTTCTTCTTCGCCTGCTAGACTACAAGCCCCTTGAGAATAAGACATGAATGTTTTTGCTCTTTATTCTATGTCCACCACCTGGAAGTGTAAAATTGTAGGTATTCAATAGCTATTTCTTCAATGAATGAACACATAAACTAGTGAAATGTTCTACTGACAAATGTCTGGATTTAAGCAAGTTGCTCTCTGAGCTTCACTTTCCAGTGTTTGAAATGGAATTAATACTCCATCTGAAACTCTCAAAAGTGCCTGGTACATAAGCATGCTCTGTGGACACTCTTCATTCTGTTACTCTTTCCCAATTCAGAATTACCTGGTAGCAGTATTCACACTTCTTATGTGGTATTTGTGGCTTTTTCCACCTTTTATATCTGTTTCCATATCCTACCCTCTTTAATCCTTTCCCTTCACCCATTGATCTATCTCCTGTTTTCAGGACAGTGGGAGATGAGCTAACAGGTCAAGCTGTAGGTGGACTACCCCAGGGTTACATGGAACTGGGTTGAATTCTGAGCTCTGCAATTCGTTGGCCAAAAATTTCAGACTTGCATGCAGGAATCATTATGAAGGCCAACACTTTTCCAGAGCCTTCTGCGACTTAAGACTATTTTTATATTTGAGACAGGAGGAAAAACAATAGAGGGCCATCATTTATATTGGCAACTATGAATTCTTTTGAGACTTTTACAGTTGAATGCAAAGTTTCTATCTGGGCAACGTGAGGTGGCCACGTATGAACAGTGTGGTCTTCTTGTCTCCCTGTCCTATTCCCATCCCCTCCTTCTTCTCCACCTCCCCGTGCCCCGCCCACAACACACACACAAACACACCCCTCCTGACAGTTCATCCTTCACGAATATTTGACTGTTCTCTCAGTGCGAATCTTGAAGGTCAAGAAGTGCCATCATCAGCTTTCCCACCTGCCACCCCACCTGACATCTTGATTCGAGACCTCTGGGACAGGATGTTTTAACCCGACAAGATTATCATGGGATCTGAGCAAAGCTGTTAAAAGTTATGGGCCTAGCAATCTAAATAAATGCTGATTTTATTTTGGCATGCTTGGGACTTATACACAAATCTCAGAATCAAGGGATTTTAAGGCGGTTAATGAAAAGGTAAGGAAGACACAGATTTTGCCATTTGTTAGCACAGCAGATAATTTTCAAGTAAATTGGGATTGTCTTCTAGTATTTGCATTTTAGTCACTTGACTATTGTTGCTTTTCCGGGCTCTAACATGGTAGGTTCCGGGCTCTAACACACACATCTAACACACATAGGTACATTTAGGGGGATGCCTTGTTTTAAAAACCTTTCTAATACCCCCCATTTGCACTTTTTTTGCATATTCTATTCTTGTTAAAGACTCCTCGGAGCAATCCCTGGGACAGGAATCTGAGAGAATGCTAACGAAACTGACAGACTCTCAGAACCCTAGCAGGATTTTACGTGAAGGTCCAACCAGGGCTTAATCCCAAAATAAAAATCCCCACTTTATAAATGCTCCTTATGGGGATCCTTGGGTGGCTCAGCAGTTTAGTGCCGCCTTCAGCCCAGGGCGTGATCCTGGAGACCCAGGATGGAGTCCCACGTCGGGCTCCCTGCATGGAGCCTGCTTCTCCCTCTGCCTGTGTCTCTGCCTCTCTCTCTTTCTCTATCTCTCTCTCTCTCTCATGAATAAATAAATAAATAAAATCTTAAAAAAAAAATAAATGCTGTTTATTTCCTCATTCTCACATGCTTATTTCTAAAGACAAAAAGAGAAAACCCAAGTTCTTTCTGGCTGGGGTTTCAGTTCCCACTGCTGTGCTTGAAGGTCTGTGGGCACTGGATCTGCTCTACTGACCGGACATTTCTGAAATAGTGCCACTATCAGGTAGATCAGATTGTTGGCAAAAACTTTGGCACCAAAGAGACCCAACAAATACATTTCATCACACTGACCCTGTCCTAACAGCACGTTGATGTGGATAACCTCATGAGAATGGAAGTTGAGAAAGAGCTATTTCAAGGCTGCCAGTGCCTTAATCTCTGCTCTGTTCAAAATGCAAGCATGCTGCTTTTTTATGCTCACAGCAGTAAAACAAATCTGGGGGATTTTATAATCCTCAGCATGGGAAGGTGGAGAGAAAAGCGAACAAGAGAAATCCCACAAAAATGATCTACAGTTGTAATAGAGAGAAGAAAATGAATAAACACCTTTTTAAAAAAAGAGAGAAAAGAGAAAGAAAGAAAGAAAGAAAGAAAGAAAGAAAGAAGAAAGAAAGAAAGAAAGAAAGAAAGAAAGAAAGAAAGAAAGAAAGAAAGAAAGAAGAAAGAGAAAAAGAAAAAAGTGCATTGGAAATTCACCCAACCTCAATTACAGGAGGGCAAAAAATAACTTTTATTTGAAGCACCAACACTCACTTCTTTGTTAAAGAAAACTAGAGCAACACCCTGCAGACTTGAAGGCTCCTAAGTTATCAGGGAACTGTTTCCTGGGAATATGCTCACCCGTTCCATGCAGTCTGCTTAATAAAGGCCGAATGAGCAGTGCAAATAAATTCCGTAAAACAGATGAATGTTCCATGCTTTGTTCTAACAACTATGATATTGATGTAATGGAAATTTCAGGATCTGACTGATAGCTCCGCCCGGGCACGACTGGGTGGCTTCCAAGGGGGGACCCTGACTATCCTTTCCCAACGCAAAGGGCTCTCTTGGCCCCCTGGGTCTCTGGGTGTTAGCCAAACTGCAGGGATGATGGCCCTCTGGGGGGGCCCTCCGCCCACCAGACCGTGGACTGGGGATTCCACAGTGAGATGGGGGGTGCCCTTGAGCCACAAGGACGGGAGGACCCGGACTTGCTTATCTTGCCCCCAGTTCTCCAGGGGGTAGGGACGGGATGGAGTCCATGGCCTTGGTCTCCCGGCTATCTGCTGCGAGCCTGTCTGTGACCCTGGGCCGCTCCTGGCCCTTCTCCATCCTCCTGACTGGAGCGGGGCAGGGATCAGAGGAGAATGGGACTCCAAGTGGTTTCCAGAATGGCAGGAAGGAGGCCCTTGGTCCCCGTCCTCTGTTAGTCATTACCAAGTGGTTCTCAACGGGCGATTAAACAGTGTGGTAGCTTTGTTATGACTATATAGAGTGATTCCAAACCTATTGAACAATTTTTTATTGTGATTTATTTGTGTTCCCTAATTGAAACAGAATGGCCCAGCGTTCTATAATAATGGTACCAAGCCCTACAGCTCATAATAATGTGCAACGCTACTTTTTTCTTTTATGGGGTCTGGCTATTTAAGTTTGTCCTAACTACTTGTATGTCGGAGTGTGACATTCCAGATTGGATACAACTGAGAGAGCCCTGCAATGCTCATTTCTAAATCCAATCCTCACAGCCTTGTTATCTTTGTCAGAACAACCTAGTAACTGCTTCCTCAATGTTTTAATTTAGATTTCTGAGATACACGAGGAATTTAGATGTTATCCCCCCGCCCGCCCCACCTTAAAAATGTGGCAGTGCCTCACTGTTTCTAGGACAAGCTAAAAAGAAACAGATCAAGCAGCAGTGAAGCCCTGAAATGTTATTCTAAGTAGTTTTCAGATTTTAATCCTTCTGTACAGTAGTTGGGCCTCACTCAGGGATATACTGCTCGAGAGGACGGTCCTGGCAGAGCCAAAGGATGATGATGATGCTCGTATAATGATAAACAGGAGGCGGCTAATTGTTTCAATTGTTCCAATTCTATCCTTGGGTGGTGGGGGGAGGCTTGTAAATGAAAAGAAAAATGAGAACAACTCCTATTTCTTTTACTCTAAATCTTGAATGCAAACTTTTTCCAAGGCCAGGCACAATACAATACATCTTTTCATAAGTATTTTTGGAACGTCTCTTGGAGTATGCATTTCAGTTAGAGAGTCCTTTTGGGGTGGGTTGAAAGGGGAGATCAAGTCATCGTAGGAGTGGCAGCTTGAAGCTCTCCGGATGGAGGATCTGTAGTCCTTGCTTGCCCAGATTTCTATGACAGAACTCATCCTAGCAGTTCCATCCAATCATGCCTGGACTCTAAAACACCTTTGCCAACCCCCAATGCCGCCCCCACCTCCATTTTGTCCTTGAGAAAGTCAGGTGTCCATGGTTAGTGTATCTGGACACTAAACCAGATACCCAATCCAAATTCAGGAAAGACAAGGGACTATTGTGATGAGATAAATGCTTCCTTTTCAGGCGGCATTTCCAGTTTCACTCTCTTTGTTTCTCGGTTCCCTGCTTTGGTGAGGTCGCTAGCAGCTGACAAACAGAGCCTAAAATTTAAGACAGTCTGCAAAGGTCAAGTCCGCTTTCCTTGCACTTTTTTTGCGAAAGAAGAGCCCAGGCATCTTGCCTTGGAAATGTAGCAAAACAAAACAAAAGAGGCTTAAGCATTTATCCAGTGGGATTCTTTTGCATCCTCGACAACATCCTTGTATGGGTGCCTTTGTCACACTAGTGAACTCCGCTGTCAAGTAGAATCTTCCACGGAGTTTTGGATTCTGAGCCCTCGAGATATGATAAAAAAAAAGTGGTGCGCTTGAAATCTTCCAAAAGAAAAGAAGAAAAAAGTGGAACTCCAGACAAGGGCCGGGCCACAGAGAGCGGAGTGACAAAAAAGCAAAACATGATACTTGCTCACTGGCCAACTTCTAAGTGTAGAGCTCCAAGTTCATTTCAAAAGCTAATTGCAAGTGTAACTATTGTGATCTTTGTAGGAAAACCCAATAAAGCTGTCAGAGGGCTTCAGGATTAAGTGCTTTGTGGTTGAGGAGCTATCAGTTTGTTTGCTTTTGGATTTGTTTCTGCCTTCAGTCTTTCAGGTGCCCTTTCTCTGTTGTGATAAGTTAGCTGTTTGGCATCCATATAGCCATTTTCTCATTAGTTAAGCAAAGGAAATAGTTACAGTTTCTACACCTTTGGGCAGATAGGATCTGCCGGGAGGAGACGAGGCATTATCTTCCTTTAACTCTCTCCTCCGTCTGCAACTGTATCCTTCCAACTTCCCTCCTGGAGTTTCACAGGTTGGGAGCAGGTGTGTGTGTGTGTATGTGCATGTGCGGGCACATGTGGAGAGCGATGGATACTTCTTACAGTAAGGTTGCCCCCGTCCCCAATTTAATCCTTACCCTACAAGGTGGATGTGTTTGCCTAGAGTTGTAGCAGCCACACCAAAGGTCAGAAGGGCAGAGATCAAACCCCATGACGCCAGCAACCAGAGGAAGAAGACATCTCAAAATCGGAGGCCTTCATTTGGGACCGAGGTTAAGGGTTATGAAAAAAGAAGGGAGCCCTTCTGGGAAAGCACTTGCCTTTTTTTCTTTCTTTCTACTTAGGAGAAGAGGAAACGTGCCAGATCTTTCCATGCACGCAGAACATGTGGCTGCACGTGCTGGCCGCTCAGAGAGGACAGCACATACGGCCCGCTGAAGTTATCATTCCATGCCAGCATTACATTTGTCTTCCTTTAAGGGCTTTCAAAACCTTTAAAGTGGAAAAAAAAAAAAAAAAAAAAAAAACCAACAACCCAGAATTCTGTTTTTCTATATTATTTATGTCAGTTTCTATGTGGACTGTACTTTTCAGTCTTTGGCTTTGCCCCTGTGCCACAGACACACCCCTCCAACACTGCTTCCGAAAGTTATCATTATGTATGTCCCATGCGATCATTATATATGGTCATATGTTGAATAGAAAATAAGTCAGTCCTTTATTCTAGTGTAGGAGGTAGATTGGCGTTAGTTCAGACACTTAAACACATGGCCCGAGACTCCCATTTTACTAGAAGGTGGGAATCACTGCCACTGGGATTAGACTGTCCAGCCCAATGTCACAAGCAGCCAGACACTAATCATAAGGTTGGTGAATGTGTGCCCAGGGGATATAAAATGATTTTGGCTTAAATTTAAACTCTTAGAAATGAAATGCCAATACTCTATGAAAATGCAATATTCAAGTACATTTCAAAAAAGAAACTCCTTTACTTTTCATCATTCGGTGGTTTCCTGGTTCGCCACTCTAGTGGAAATCTCTTGTCCACTTGCCCAGTATCCATTACGCATCTTTTAGTAACACCCCCGTTTCCTTAGGGGACTATCTACCCCCACAATTCCCACCATGGCCACTCTCTCCGCAGCCCCCTCCACTCCTAGCCACCGTGTGGTTTGAGGGATACTGTCTCTACCTCTGGCTGCCAAGATGGGCTTGTGACCTAGGATTGAGCAAAAAGAGTGTTTATCCCACTGGCCGTAGTCATTGGTTCATGAATGAACATAAAACCTCAAAGCAAATCAAACTTAGCACAGGGCTCTGTGGGAAACACTGAAGGATGCTGAGAGAATTGACCATGGGATGGGCTTCGAGCTGTTGGAAGCCATCTTGCCATCAAGAAAGCAGAAGGACTGGAAAGAAGTGGAAAGCTTCAGGGTAGTTTTTGGAGGTAGAGCCAATAAAACTTGCCGATTTGACAGGATATTCTTAAGACTTGGATGTAGGTGATGAGAGAAGTGAAGACTCTTGAACGTGTCCTAGATTTTTGGCTGAAGAGTTGGGTAGATGGTGTTGCCATTTACCGAGCTGAGGAAAGATTGAATAAGACACAAGATGGAGAGGGGAAAAGAAAACCAAGTGTTCCACTCGTGTCAAGTTAAGTTTGAAACCTCTTTTAGACAATCCAGTGAAGATGCCAATCTGGAAATCTGGGCAAGACACAGGTTTGAATAGATAGATTCAGGGGCCGTCAGCACTTGGCCACTAAAGCCAAGGAGTGGGATGAGATAGCTAGGCTGAGCGCTCGGGATGGCCCACATCTGTGTCCAGGATGAGACGGAGGATCTGACGGAGAAGTAGTTCCTGCAGAAATACTTGAATGGCTCCTCCTGCCTCTCAGAACAGAATCCAAGCTTCTTTACATTTTAAACAATTCATGATCTGTTCCTTGATATCTTTCCAACCTCTTCTCTCCCTCCCGCCTCCTTGTACCCTACCTCACCACACTTCAACTCCTTGTAAGCCCGCGAGTCTGCTGGCTCGGTTTTTCCCAGGATGCTGGATTACCTGCCTTTTCTGTTGGAAGTATCCCTCCATCCCACATAGCTCACCCTTGGTTTCTCACAGCTTAGTTTAGAAGTCGCCCCTTTGCCTGACTCCCTCTGCTAACTCGGATCTGGCCCTACGTTAGGTTTTCCACTTGCTGGTGTGTTACTGTCAGTCTATTTGTCCTGTCTCCTCCACTAGATTGTGAACTCACTGGGACCAACGGCTCTGTGATCTGTTCACTTTTGCGTCCCATATGGTAACCAGCTCCTAGTCAAGTGCTTGAACAATCTGTACCAGTCGGGTGCATAGCCGACCGCTGATTTCCTGCCACCCGGATTTCTTTCACCTGAGACACCCCAGGGCTCTGGAAGAGATTCATGTGGTTCTCAAATATTAGCATGGCTCCAAATTACCTGGAAGACTTGTTAAAAATGCAGAGAGCTGCAGTCCACCCAGCGCTTCTGATTCAGTAGGTCTGAGATAGGAAGGAACTGAGAATTTGCATTTTTAACAAGTTCTTTTGTCGGTGTGCGACCTGCCAGTCCCAGGACTGCACTTTGAGAATCACCGCCTTAGGAGTTTTCTTCAGCAAATCATTCTCATCGTCCACCCAGTTCCGCCTTACGCTTATTAGGTCAGCCCTAAAACTTGGAAATGCTTCAAATCTGAACTGAACGAAGCTGTGCAAAGGTGGCTTGGTCTTACAGTGTGACACCAAGTATCCATATGGTGAGGCTCTTCTGTTGCCTAAAGCGACACACGGATATGCCTAAGTAAAATTTACCTACTTTATGCAAAAGCTACTTTATGCAAAACCTCCCCCCACGGAGAATTGCACCAGAACGCTCCTTTGGCTGAGGCTGGATAAAAACAACATTTTCCTATGTCATCCAAAGAGGTACCTAGTGTTAAACCTTGAGTTGTTTGAGTTATTCGGGGAATCTCGGTCAGCAAGTGAATCACAGACTTCCAAAGACTAGTTGTCAGTGAAGAAATGACCACGTGTAGTTTGGTTGGCACTTAGTGAGTATCAGGTACCCCACGTGTGCACCCTAAAGCCTCTCAGCCCCATTTCTTAAGCCAGCTGCTGCCACAGTGACCACTTTGGTACAGGCTTCAACCAGCTTTGTTCAGGTGCAACCCGAATGGGCCAGGTCTTTCTTGCTCTGAAGCTTTGCTGACGCTACCGTGAGGGGCACCTGCAGGATGTGATTCTGTACTCAACCCTGAAGGTCAGAGATCCCGTGGATAAACACTCTCCCCTTTTGTCCCAGGCACACATTTCATAAGACCCCTTAGAAGGTCCCGAGACCCAGCACCAGCCTCAGGAGGTGGCCAGCTTGATCATGCATCCCTAAGCTGGCTTTCCCTCCTTCCAATATCCTCCCTGGCCCCTCACCCTGTCCCTTGAGATCACATCCTCGAGTCAAACACTATCAAGTAAACTGCTTGTCTCAACTTTTAGGGGGAAATCCAGGCTATGTTATGACTTAAAGCAAAAAAGTAGTATTGAGAAATGAAGATTTGCTTCAGGACCTCTGTGTGTGTTGCAAAGCTGAACCATAGCTAAATGTAAGTAGAGATACAGGCGATTGCTTTTTACTTAACTACGTAACCGGTATTCTCTGCTAGAAGGGGTTTGAAAGCTTTGCGAATGATCCTCTGTACAACTGTAGAGCACTGTTTAGGAAATTCAGTCTTGGTTTGAGAGGACATGAGACTAATTTTCTGGACAGAGAAGAGAAAACCATCCCTCTGTAAAATTTGGAAATTTGAGGGCAATAAAAGTGGACCAATAATAATTATTATTTCTTTTATCTCTGTAACCGTATGACCCTCCCTAGCATGCTGAGGTTTGGGGTGACTCTCTAAGCCTGGGAGTTAGATACAGCAAGCACTAGTCTTATAATCTCGAAAATGAAGTAGCTAAACCTGAACTACATCATCCCCCCAACACACACACACACACACACACACACACACACACACACACACAGCAAAGTCCCCATGATTTGGGAATCTGAGAAGAGCTAACTTAGAATCCGGGAGCCAGTTAAGGTTGAAGTGAACAAGAATCCAGGGCTTCTGTCTCCCGGATTAGCAATCTTTTAAACCCACCGCTCCAGGCAATAGGTTGACAGCAGCCACGGTGCCCTTGGGCCACTGTCCTCAACAGTGAGGACTCCTGGGGCTCACCCCTTTCTCCAGGGCTTCGAGGGAACGCGCCCGGCATCCACAAAATATTGCTGCAGTCAATGTTGTGAATCAGCACCACTGGCCATCCCCAACTGCTCGATCAAGTGCTAGTCCTAATCGTAAGGCAAGAAGGAACCATCTAGACGTGTAGGTTAAATGCTTGCCTGTCTCGCAAAGGATTTTATAGCCACGGGAGATTATTTATTTGGCTGTAATTACTTTCTAAAGCAAACACAGCCTGTGAACGAGATTTCGCACAATCATCTTTTCTAATTGGCTTTATTTCCATGGCAGCCAGCTCTCCCACGTGTAGGACATGCCCTCCCGATTACCCTGGAGGGCACACAGAATACGGTTCCCACATGGGGTGGCCAGATGTCCTGGATTAACCAGAATGACACAGGAGCTGGAGCTACTGTCTGCCTGGTTGTGCGCAGACATTCTGGAGGGAGTGTCCTTGGGAGCAAGGTTCTTGGAACCCTTTGAAGGGGAGACACTCACGCCTTTCACCATGCTGGTCTCGGGAGGATGAGGAATGAATCTCTCCGGCCCAGCCCTGGGGAGTACTTGATTGCTTTTGTTTGAAAGGAAATGTTTCCAGTTCTATAAAGAGCTTTCCTTTATTCCCAAGAAGAAAGGAATGATACAAGCTTACACAGTTTGTAAGACTCCTAAAGGGGGCATTCCTGAAAGTTTGCCACTTCGGATAGATTACTAAGAGATTCCAGGGAAAGGAGGAAGGAGGGAGGCAGAGACAATAGGTACCGGCCCAGAGGAGATATTGTCTTGCGCACATTAACGCAGGACCGAGTTCTCAGAAAGCAGGAGGGGAGATCTGGGACCGCGGCAGAAATTCCAGCGTATGGCTACAGTGCCATCTATTTACTGAGCTTCCGCAGGACCCCGAAGGTGCTCTTGAAGTCATCATTAATCACTGCTTCTCTTTCCGAAGAACAAATGTGTTTTCTATAAGCCGGTTCTTCTGAATAGGGCTGATTACAAAGCTGTAAAAGTCAGGCATGAATTAGTGTACCGAGTCCCTCAAGTCCCCGGATGCCACACCAAGGCAGGACTTTTAAGTGCAATTATAACTTCTGGAACCAGCATAACACGATGTTCTGCATTTGAAAATCTGGGAAAGTATCTGCATGAATTTCTTATTCCATTTGCTATTTGCATACTTGCAAAATGTAAAAACCTGCTTTGGCATATGTCAGAAAAACTATAAAATCCCTTTCGGAATAATGGGAGTAAAAAAAATGTAAAATGCAGTGTAAATATTTGTGGCAAAGCCTTGATCTGGGCAGTGACACACTTGTTTTTCCTTTCGGTGATAGTTGCTTGCTCTTCTTCGGACAGGCATTCCAATGGACGCGCATCTGGGAGAGAAAGCGTCAACTACCCTAACTTATTGGGGAGACTCTGCTCTAATTAGATGGCAGGGCTGCATCTTGACATTAGCCAATGAGATTTGAGCACTGGTTAAACCCCGATTGGGTTGTGATGCCTGATGGTTTGCTCCCCAGTTGTGAATCCTGTCCGGCCACTGCCCATCCCCGTGCTGGCCCCAGCTCCTTTCCCCCAGCAGCCTCGGAATTGCAGTGGGTAATTTCTTCTAGCTTTCAGTTAATAAAGGATAACAGCCTCCTTTTGCCTTTTTTTTTGTTTGTTTGTTTGTTTGTTTTTTTGTACTTTGAGGTCTCAGGATTGGAGACTTACTACCAAGTCTACAACCCGGGAAAGTTAGACAGAAATGCTTGGGGGTGGTTGGATAGGGAGGGCATTTAGTTAGCTTTTTGGTCTTTGTCCTTGCTTTTGAATCAAATTTCCAGGTGTGTCCACAGTAAACTCCCTGAGACCAAAGCCCCAGACTCTTTTTCTACAACTAGGCATGAGCACCAAGCAGGAACATTTGAATGAATAACAATGACTGGAGGAGTAGAGTGGAGGATTGGGAAGCCCACCCTGAGACCTTGGCTATTGGTATTTCCTTAGCCCGTGGGTGTCACTGTGCCTCCCATGGGCCCAGCACTGCACCCAGTACAGCTGCTGTATCTGAGAAGCTAATTACCTCTCAAGGGCAAAAGACACACAGATGTCTCCAACGTGGGATATCGGGGCCCATCATGGAAGAGTGGATGGGAGCTACGAGGCTGCTCCCCGAGGCCCCAGCTCAGCACCGAGCAAGCGGTTCAGCTGCAAGGAGGCAAGGAAGCTGGCCTCCAGCAACAGGCTCTGGCTTCTGCCATCAGGAAACGCTGGCCTTTTCTAGGGACACAGGACTGACTTGTAAAGCTCCTGAACCCAGGGCTTTCCTAATAGGGAGGGTCATAGTCTACTCACACTATTTTTAAAATAACCTATTTTTAAAATAACCTTTCCCTTAATTACAAACGTAATGCCATACAGGTTCATTGTAGAAAACTTGAGGTTGCCCAGCTGGTACCACCTGACCCTGCTACTCTTGCTAGCATGCTTTATAAGCTTTAGCAATTATTATTAACTGTGCTGACTGGGCAAAAAGTGTGCCCAATCTATGGACTAACCAGTTGTCCACGGAGGGGGGTCTGCTGCCAAAGCTTGGCCCAGCAGAGATGGTGATGATTAACTGGGTAGGAATTTGATCTGTAGAGAGTTGACTGTTGACAGCAAGGGCAGAGGCGGAGAGACACACAGGGAGAGGCAGAGGCGAGAGATGAGCTGGGCCAGTATAATGAGAAAGCAGAAAAAAGTAGTTGCTAAGAGTTACGATGGCTGAAATTTATCGAGTATTTAGTATAGTATAGGCCAGGCCTGTTCTGAGTGTACTTCACATCAATTATCTCACTTAGAGCTCACAGCGAATCTAAAGGTTAAAATTCTTTTCTCTGTTTTCCAGATGAGGAAATGGAGGAACAGAAAGGTTAATTAACTTGCCTGAGGTGACACCAATGGGAAGTGGTATAGTTGAGCTATGAACCCAAAGAGTCTGGCTCCAGAGTCCAAACTCTTATCATTATATCACTGCCCCACAGCGGAATACACACATAATTATGTATGTTTGTGTGTATACGTGTATATGTGCGTGCGTGTGAATGGACATGCATATATTGGCATTGATACATCATCAGTGGAGACTGGCTGTGGAGAGGACACCGGAAGATCTCAGTCAGTAGATCCAGAAAACTCTTCAGGTTCCTCAGCCACATCTCTCGGTCTAGGTGGCAGCTACTGTTCCTGCCCACATCTTGGGTAGGTGTCCTACCGTCCCGGTTGCTCAGGATGTTCCCAGTCTCACCACTTAAAATCCCTAGTTTCATTGTATTCTGGTCTTCCTCATTTCTCTCCACCCTCAAAATAAGATCCTTCTAGTTAGACCAGCCTGACTGTCTTCCTTCCTTGTGACCTTAGGAAGCCTGATTAACATCTGTGCTTCTGGTTGCTGGACTCCCTTGGCAAATCTCTTGTCCTCAGAACTGTATCCTGTCCTTCAGATGGTATTGGCCAGGTAAAGACAAGAATCTCTTCTCTCTCCCATCTCCCGCTCTGAAGGATTCTCTCGGGTTTTGTCTCCCCACTTGGCAACAGCAGTGGTTGACCACACAGTGGCAAAATTCTTTCTTCATAGATCACCTCACCAGATTCCCTTTGAGTCACTGAGTAGACAGAGAGGGAACCCATTGGAGAATAAACCTCAGGCTGTGTTGATTTGATCTTCCCACCCAAAGCAAAATCCCCTAATCTTCTGCTCCTCACTCCCAACCCCTATATGTTGAATTGTTCTTGTTATTATCCACAGCTTTAATTTTTAGAAAGCTCTGCCTTCTGTTAATGTGAAATATGACAAATCCCAGTTTTGCTTTCTAAAGTCACTGGGAACAAAGCTTGCACCAGTAAAGTAATGGTCTCCTTCAAAGAAGCAGAGATCACACACTAACAGGAAGGATGGATCTACAGGCTGGTGTGTTTCATAGGTGTATACATGGAAACAATGGGTGTGGTTTCAGAAGCAAGGTGAGAGCCTCAGAGAAAGCTATAGACAGCAGGGGAACACCTGAGAGGTCAACATACTCATTTTGCTGATGAACTATCTTGAGGTCCAGAGAAAAAATAAGACCTACATCTAGCTCACGATGGCCCTGATAGGGCACAGTGCATACACAGCATGGAACGGGGATAATGAATAAAGTGAGTTGGAGATTGAAGTTAATTAGAGCAATCACAAGCAATTGTTGGAAGGCATTGGTGACCAAAAGGCAGCATTGGAATGTATACTTCCTATGAAACCAACTGGGGGCAAATTCCAACTTCCATAGCACTAGCAGGAGAGTACTCATGGGATGCAAGGGCACAGGACACTATGTCCCATGAAGAGGAGAGCAAGAAAACTTTTAAAATAAAATATATATCCGTTCATTATTTTTTGATACTTAAAACTTTGAAAAACAAATCATTGAGAAAAAAGTTACTTTTTCTACCCATTAACATTTTATTTAAGATTTTCCAAGTTTTAGGGGTGCCTGGGTGGCCTGGGGTTCTGGGATCAACTTCTGCATCAGGCTTCTGGAGAGGAGCCTGCCTCTTCCTCTGCCTATGTCTCTGTCTCTCTCTGTGTGTCTCTCATGAATAAATAAACAAAATCTTTAATAAACAAAACAATAAATAAATATAATTTGCCAAGTTTCTTTTATGCCATGCATATTTTTTAATGTTGAGGTCATATGTAATTTTTTGTCTTATTTTTAATATAATGTTAAGTATACATTATATTACTTGAATTTCCTCATGTCATTGAAAACTCTTCATAAACATCATTAACAATCAGCATAATATTACATTGTATGGAGAACCCACAATTCACTCATCATTCCTGTATTGGGTATTTGAGCTGTTTCCAGTAATTAAGTGATGACATTGGGATGAAGATAATTATACATCAATCTTTGTTTGGTGTTTGTGAATAATTTCCTTGGTAGACATTCTAAAAGTAAGATTACTTGGTCAGCGAATATGATGGTTTTAAGATTTTTTTTTATGAAATTGCAAAAGAATTTCAGAAAAATTGTAAAAATTAACATGCCATAGCACCTCACATAGGTAACTCTTCATACAATTTTCATCTATAAAAGGCATTATCATACTAAAAATTTGCTAATTTAGTCCATGTGGCTTTTGCTGTAATTTTCAGTGTACTGATTGCTAATAAAGTTGAAAATCACAACATATAAAAACAAATGTCATGCAAGAAGAAGTAAAAAGCCTAAGACAACAATCACATAAATGCAAGTTTGAAATTTTCTTAACTACTCAATTTTTCCTTCTGCCCTCAAAAGACGCTGTTTACACATTACATAGAAGGATAGGCAAGGCAGGTTCTTTGAAATGTCCATGAGAAAAATATTCCACTGCTTTGTTAACTGTGTAAGAGCACAAAATTGAAGACAAGAGTCACATTACAACTCATTTTTTTATACTAGCAGATACATGATACAAACACTTGAAAAGTGTAATATGGACCCCCCAAAAAAGAAAGCTGAAGGTAATTTTACTTATGAACACAGGCGTTATGTGTATTACTTAAAAATCCAAGTCTAGTTAAATTGCTTTTAATAAGTTTTAAAAGTAAAATACCCCCAAGTCAAATAGAATTTATGCAAGAAGGCAAGGGAAATTAATAATGAGATTTTCATTAATTTAATTAATTGTATTACTCAGTCAATAGAGAAAAGCTATAGGAGTACCTTAATTGATACTAAGAAGGCATCTGGTCAAATTTATCATCTTTTTTCAATGGTCACTAGGCAATATAAGAATACAATTATAGCACGACAAAGAATATGTATGTCAAACCCACACCCAATTAAAAGAATTACTGATAAAGTATTTTAAATGCTATCATAAAGTCAGGGTAGAAAAAAAATGTTCATTTACTGCCCTTTATTTGACAGCAAACCCAAATAAAATTACATGAGGTAGAAAGGAGGCAACAAATGTATCACTACTTCCGACGGCATGGCTGTCTGCTAATAGAATAATGGGGAAAACAAACAAAGCAAACATTAGCATGACTAAGATAAATAAAAGAGATGGCCAGTTATTTTGCCTGTTAGGTTCATTGAGGACCAGAAGAAGCTTCAGGTTACCCAGGGCTCCAGGGTTTTTGTGAAGCCATATCAGTGTGTATTGAAGAGTAGCCAGTTCTCACCACAACACTGCTTTTTTCTGTGGCTGCAACAATAGTTTAGTGGTTCAGTAGCCATTCTACTGACTCAATGGCCCGTCCAGTGGTTGCCTCCTGATGGTTGGCAGGCCAGTCTATATAGATTTCCCTCCAGTTCTTGACCACTGAACAATACAGTGGGGAGGAAACAGTCTTATTTATATCAATAACAGAATATACAGAACACCCAAACCTAAATTTAAGCTATAGAAAGGATTTATATATTTGAAACTTTAGTTAATATAGAGAGGTATGTTTTTTATTATATATTGGGAACTCTTTGATTTGAAGAAAACAAATGGTCAGGGCATGTAGAAAATATTCTGAATATGACAATGGAAATGACAGAGTTCTCCAGAGCTGAAATCATTGTCTTTTAGTTTAAGATCTTGATGATGGAACACACAATGGAATTTCCAGTTCTGAAAATGAAATTAAGTTCCCACATTTGCCAAGCCAGCAATGGCCACACCGCAAAGCTCTGTGGGTGGTAAGGAGAGGGCTAGATATGCCTCAGCATGGGCAAATGGAAAGACATGAATTAGAAGAAAGACGTCTAAACTTGACTCATAAAATAAGAAATACCAAACTATCAACTCTAAGCCTGAGAAAGAATGTAAGAAAAATGGACCTCATCCTAAATTCATTGACTTGTGCATTGAAGGCACACACAACGGTCAGCACAATTCTGGACATCATTGGGAAGGGCACAAGAAAAAAGTGGAAAGCACACATTCACCGCAGACGTTTGGCAAACACCTAGTGAACGTCCACACAATGCAAGGTGAACCTCGGAAGAAACAGGCCACTGGAGTGACAAAATGCAACAAAAGAATCAAAGAACACCCTTGGTTATCAGGAGAGACCAAAACAGATCAGGACTCGTGAGGGAGAAAATCAGCACGTAAAACAAGTATGTTATATCCTTGATTATAAGCTATTCGGTGCTGAGCAGAAGAGTAGAGCAAGGAAAGGGGAAAGAAGCGAGAGGAAGGGCAGGCTACAAAGAGGCTGGATTCTGGGAATCTTTGAAAAAGGGGAATCAAAGGGATGTGCTGATGTTTTGATGTAGTGCGTGAAAGAAGAGAGGGATCAAGGATGACTAAGCTTTCTGGTCTGAGCAACTGGAGAATGGAGCTGTCTGTGATTCAGACAGAGGGGTCCCAGGTTTGGGAGTGGATCAGGAGTTCCCCTGGGAGTACGCTGACTTGGAAATATCATCAGATCACCGAAGAGATGTCAAGTAGGCAGCTGCACAGATGACTCTAGAATTCAGGGGAGAAGTCTGGGCTGAGGATATAAAGGTTGGCATAACTGGCACAAGAATAAGACTACCAAGAATGTGGTTACACACACAGAAGGAAATGCAAGGGTCTGGGTGCTCCATCACGAAGATGTCAGAAGACAGGGAGGCGCTGAACTGAAGACACCGGGAAGCAGGGGCTGCAGAAGGAGGAAAGGCAGGCAATTATACATTCTGGAAGCCACATAAAGATACTTTCATGGAGGAGACAACCATCCGTGGTGTCAAACTCTGCTTACAGATCACCTATGACGAGGATGATAGAGGACAGTTGATTAGATTTAATGAACCAGAAGCCATCGGTCCCTCTGGTAAGAGAAGTTTCAAAGGAGTGGTTGGGGTGATAGCCCAACTGGACTAGGTTCAAAGGAGAAATGGAAGAAATTGGACAGCAACGGGCAACTCTTTCAAGGGCTTTCTCCGAGAAAGGAATGCCTGAAGTAGGGCAGCAGATGTGAAGCAGGGTCAGGAGAACATTTTCTTTAAGATGCAGAGAAATAAGAGGCAATTATATGCTTTGGAATAGCCTGAGAGGGGAAGATTGCTGACATAGGATAGGCACAAGAAAAGTGTGGAGAGATGTCTTCGAGTAAATGAGGGAGGACGGCATCCAGTGCACCGATGGGGAGGATGGCTTAATCCAGGAGCATGGACAGTTCATCTCTGCAAACAGAAGGGAAATGGACAATAAAGCTTCAAATAGTGTAGGGGGGTAGATGCAAATGAGCCTGTAGAAGTTCTTTCCTTATGGCTTCTACCTTCCCAAGAAAGTAGAAAGCAGGATTGTCAGTGCAGAGTGAACATGGGGGTGGGGGTGCTGGCAGCTTGGGGGAAGGAGGGAATACAAAATAGAGGCCTAGTAAGTGAGAAAGGAAGTGTACTTGGTAGCAAGGTATGGCTTTCCATGAGGTTCATGGTCATGAATTACAAAGGACATGTTACCATGGAGGTGGCTACTCCTGCTCCGAGTACTCGGATGACTCCAATGGTCTTCAGAAAACAGTTCAAGAGGATCCATGGGTGGCTCAGTGGTTTAGTGCCTGTCTTTGGCCCAGGGTGTGATCCTGGAGACCTGGGATCAAGTCCCACGTTGGGCTCCCTGCGTGGAGCCTGCTTCTCCCTCTGCCTGTGTCTCTGCCTCTCTCTATATATATGTCTCATGAATAAATCGATACAATCTTTAAAAAGAAAAAAACAGTTCAAGGTCCATAAAATGACTGATGTGTACTATGAGATCATAATACGCAGTCTCTGTCAGCACAGCATATTGTAGCACTCTTCAGATCACACCATGTTTTTCTAGGTGTTTCCCCAGGTGCTACGACTTTAGTGCTTGGATCGCTCTCTCCTTCAACTACTTCTCGCTCAAGATTTAATTCCTCCATCATCTCCACAGTGAGGCTTCTCTAGAAATCCTTCTGTGGACTAGGTGTCACTCAGGAAATCTAGCCACAGCTCCATCTTAATATTTATCATATAACAACACTTGTGAGCTGGGTATTATCACCATCATCTTAATTTCATGGGTGATAAGGAGGAGACACAGAGACCTGGATAACCTGATGGGCTCCTACAAGCCGGAAAAGTCAAGGCTGGAACTGAATGGTAACAGATCAGATCCAGAGTTCATGCTCTTAACCACAGGCCCTGCCACCTCTTTTGTCTTAGGTCAGATAAAGATGACATCATTGCAACAAAAGGAGGCTGAGCCAGCTGAATCCATAACGCGTCGCTTGTGCAGATGGTTTACACAAATATATTGAACGTTACGTTACATTATAAGGATAAACACACCATCGATGAACTTTGTGTTCTTCGTTCCCGTTTCTTTTGAGATTGTGAGTGTTGTGTTCACTGGAGGTGATCAGACCCATGAGATTTTAATGTGCTTAGATGTCATTTTATTTAAAAATAAGAATTTTGTTGTTGATGTTCTATCGCAAGGCTGTCGAAGAAATGTTGATTCTGCCCACATGTTTTGATTAAGAAATAAGTATCCAAATCTTGAATTCTGAGCAGTTCCCCGTGAAAATTCTTGAGGATAGATGTTCAAAATCCTCTGGCAGCAACCACCTAATTTTCTAAGCTTATGTAGAAAGAAAAGTTTTTAAGGGCAAATAATATTCTCTCATAGTTAGTTAAAATCAAAACTGCATACAAAAGAGCCAGCATACTTGACACTAGTACTTACAGGATTTACTTCTTGGAAAGGAATAAGCTTTTCTTAAAACTTTATCCAACGGCATGTCTGACAATAGTGAATATAAACTATTTGGCTTCCTCAGGCAACTGTTTCTTAACATACTGTCTAATGGCATTCCACTCTGTCTGCCCGGCCCCTGTGCACTCAGCATAGCAAAAGTTGTGTATAGCACTAACTCGCTGTTCGCAGCTGTGTCCTATTAGTATGTTCACCTACAAAACGGCCATGCCTCCCCACAAGCTGCAAGCCTGCCAGTGAGTATGTGACTCTAAAGTCAATGGAATCCCTAGCATGACTCTAAAGTCAAAGGAATCAAAGGGCTGGCTTTGGAGCTGGTGCAGCCACTCCGGAAAACAGTATGGAGGTTCCTCAACAAGTGAAAAATAGAGCTACCCTATGACCCAGCAATTGCACCACTCGGTATTTACCTAAAGTTTACAAACTAAGTGACCTGAGTGGGCATCTGCACCCCAGTGTTTATAGCAGCAAAGTCCACAACAAACTATGGTAAGAGCCCAGATGTCCATCGACAGATGAATGTATAAAGAAGATATGGTACATATATGCAATGGAATATTACTCAGCCATCAAAAAAAAAAAGAAATCTTACCATTTGTGACAATGAGGATGGACCTGGGGGGGGGCGCGTATTAGGTTAAGCAAAATCAGAGAAAGACAATTATCAAAGAAGCTTACTCTTAGTGGAAGTTAAGAAACAAACAGTGGAGCATAGGGGAAGGGAGGGAGGGAAAGATAAAATAAGATGAAATCGGAAGGGGAGGCAAACTGTAAGAGACTCTTAACTTTAGGAAACAAACTGAGGGGGATGGGTGGGGAATGGGGTAACTGGGGGAAGGGCATGAAGAAAGACACGTGATGTAATGAACACTGGGTGTTGTATTCAATTGATGAATCACTGAACTCTACCTCTGAAACTAACGATAAACCATACATTAATTAAACTTAAAATAAAATTAAGCAACAACAACAACAACAACGAAGGGCTGGCTCTCAATTTAAACCACCAGAAAGAGAAAAGTAAGAAGTTGGATCAATATGCTAGCTGCGGGATCCCTGGGTGGCGCAGCGGTTTGGCACCTGCCTTTGGCCCAGGGTGCGATCCTGGAGACCCGGGATCGAATCCCACGTCGGGCTCCCAGTGCATGGAGCCTGCTTCTCCCTCTGCCTGTGTCTCTGCCTCTCTCTCTCTCTCTCTCTGTGTGACTATCATAAAAAAAAAAAAATATGCTAGCTGCATGGGGTAGAAGGGCATTGGGCCAATGCTGTCTGATTTTTAGTTACCATTTGCCATTTACTCCTTGCCCTCTGTTGGGTATAGCACTTTACATGTATTACTCTATTTTACCTTCCCATGACATTGAACTTCAGAGATTTAGTTTAAGGTTTTGTTTCGTATGTACTGAGAGCACACATATCCCAACAACACACTGCTCCACTCTGTAGTGGATAGGAACCTCCATAAGGCAGGTGGTCCCCACCTTCATAAAGCTGCCAATCTAGAAAGGGCGCAAAGAGCCTTTCACTCGATAATGTCTACTAGAGAGAATTTCTTGAAGACCTGGAACTGGTGGTAGGGAGGTGAGAAACTTTAGGGAACCCTGAAAGTGGCTCTCCAGGGAGAAAATGAATGAGATTTGTCAATGACACCTAAAAAACAAAATTATAAAAAAAGAAAAGGAAAGGAAGCAATATTCAACAAAATAGATAAGGCTTCGTTGATCTTAGGCTTGAGGTCGAAAGCCAGTCAGATTCCCAGCAGGAGGACATGCTGCACATGGTGGACACGTTCCTCGGCTCTGTTAGGTTGGATCGAAGGTTTTCTGTTTCTGCCCTTCCAGATGCTGGGCCAATTCCAGGAATGAGCGAGGAACCCACCTGAATGCATGATCTTGGAACCAAAGTCAGTTCTGCAGCGGAGTCCCACAGAACACTGACTGTTGCTTGGATTTCAAAGCTAAGGCATTTATCTCATGGCTTTGTCAGTAAGTGTGATGGAGACATTCGAAAGCCTGGGCTACTGCATGTGGGTGCCCTAGTGTTTGATGTGCGTGTTCTATACTGTGTCTACAGTATAAGTCCTGTCAGTTTGTTGTTGTTGTTACTTTATTTTGTCTTGTTCTGTTTTTGTAATGCAAGTGTCTGACTTAAGCTCTGATTGTCAAGGGATCTGTTTCAAAAATGGCTATCCACCTCTCCCACTGAGGCTCCTTGTTTCAGAGAGCTTGGTTAATTTTGATAACTGACCATTTGGGCCACTTGTCTTTCCCCAGGCTTTAGGCTCCCACCCCTACGTTTTAAATTCACCATCAGATAGTGGGCCTGTGAGACCCTAGGCCCCTACCCTGACTCGAATTAAAGCAGCACCCCAGGGCCCTGTGTGTGCTCTCTCTACCTGCATCTTGCTGTGTGGCTCCGGGTGTAATTTCTAGGCCTTCTAAGTAATAACACTTTATTTTTTCAAAGTTTCCTGATGGTTGTTGCTGAAGGGAGTCTTGCAATCATACTAAGAACCACAGTCATAACATTGGTTTGGACAGGAGACATGTCTGTGGGAAGCTCACCGGGGCCCAGGTGAGTGCCCCCAGGCATTTCTAGCAGAGAGTATTATTGTCGCTAGGCTGAGGCTGGCACAAAACTGCTGGCATCCACAGGACCTCTTCTCACTTTTTAATGGAAGACAAACTTACCCCTACATTTCAGAAATCTCCAAATACACAGGGAAAGGAGAACATATCACCCAGAAATATTACTTTAACAAGAGTTTTTTCAGAGAAAGTTATGGAGCAAACATGCTCATTCGGTTGTTACAGATGATGAGATAGTTATCGAAATAATTTTTATAAGGATAAATGTGAAAGTCTCCTAGGAGTAAAACAAAAAGCAGACACTGTACAGAGATTTTCAGGAGAATGTTAAACTGGAGGAAATAATAAAGGCCTTACAGATGAGGTGTCTTTTGAAGGAGGTCCAAAACGATGGCTAAGCTTTTGACGATTAGAAATGAGGGCAGAAGTTCTTGTTACTCTACCAGTAGAAGCAAAGGCACATCAGCAGGCAAAGAGGAGTTCAGTGTGATACAAGTAGGGCCACAATGACCTCAAGACTGCAAAGTTAGGTTGGGATTGGGCAGAAAGAGGGCCCGAAAGCCAGGTCAATGGTTTCAGTCTTGATTCCGTTGGCTGCTCTCGAAGGAATGAGCTATCAAAACCTTATGTGAACGCGAGAAACATGATAGGCCTTTGGCAAGACTCGCTTGGCCCATGTCATCATTGGAAGAGAGACAGAGACAGGTACTCCTGACGAATCTATGAATTGTTTAGATGGGAAGACGGAGGGTTTGAATTAGGTTAAAGGCAGTGAGAACGGGAAGGAGGGAACGATGGTATCGCAAGTCTTGGAACACGCCTGGCTCGGAGGAAGGATGGAAAGTTTCAAAGTTGTCGGAGAGCTCTAAGTTAGAAAAGAGATATCGCAGTACGACGTGAGCCCTGCCAATGGCCTTGTCTGAGAACGAGAGGTATAACCTATGCCTAGAGGATTCAATCACGGGTAGCTTCTGTCCAGGAATAAATATGGTGATGAAGTGATGAGTGAGTTAGTGTGCAAGGCAAGGGTTCAAATCACTTCATCCTCAGAAAACCTGATTCACTGTGTTTGAATATGAATGAGTAAAATGGGAAGAATTAAGCATTGTGCGTGGTTAGTATGATCGTATCAGTGGTTCTCAAGCTTCACGCTCATTAGGATCACTCAAGGAGCTGGCAAAAATTTTAGACACTCCAAAACAACCGTTAAGGATTCTAAGTTAGTAGATCCTGGGTGGATTCCAGGAATCAACAGTGTTCTGACCTCCTGTATCTGATGATTATGAATTAGGTGATCAGAAAAAGCGACCCGTACGTACACTGGGGTACGTATGCATGATGGCATTTTACACACACATAGAACGTGAGGTAATCACAATGTATGTTGTCTGTTCTGATATGGCCACAAATCTTTCCAGGAGGAGAAAAACATTTTCCTCCATAGACAGCTTGAGGGTAAGTGTCTGACTCATCCTAATCTTTGTTCTCTTTTTTTAAGCCATATTTAAACCATCCTCTCCTTGCATTCCACTTGTTTATTAACTTTGGGAGCTTTTATTCCCTTGAATGCTCTGTCTATAAGAATGTTGGCCGTAGGAACTCCTTAGACGCCATTTATGTGCTGTTCAGTCCATTTTAAAATAAACAATATATAAGACTTTGTGACTTTGCTGCTGCTGCCACTGGCAATAATGGGACCATGGGAAAGTGACCTAACCTCACCGAGTTCACGTATTCTCATCTTTAAAATGAGGAGATCTGACTAGACCATGTTTATGATCCCCTCTCTGATTCAATAGTCTCATGAGTAATTATCTGGATGCATATCCATTTCAGGGTTGGAAGGGGTCGTAAGTGAGATCTTGCCAGTCCATCCTTCCAAATGTTGAAAAAGTCCTGCCTCCCCCGGTCCCTTCAGTGTAAGGACCATGGTGTCCCTTGCTGCCCATTCTTAGGGAGGGCACGAGCTCATTTAGGCAAAGCAGGAATGTGTCCATATCGATGCTCATGTCTCAGCGACTGCCCACTGGAGATATTCCTTTTTGATCTTCAGGCCTTTATAATCTCAGCAAACTTTCCCCTGTAGTTTTCGATGAAAATAAAAACTTGTGGGTGGGCCAGTGCTAGGAAGAGTGTCCCCAAAGGAGCAACAGATTCCTTTTCTGAGAGAGAGGTGTTTGTTTCTTCATTGGTGGAGCTCACGAACAGAAAACAGCCGTGAATGGACCATGTCAATGTATTATTAACAAAAGGAGTGAGTTGAGAGTGTTTGTGCTCGGGGTCTGAAGATAAAGTGGGGAGATGGATAAACATACTTCGTTTTTTCCTTTTGTAATTATCTTTTATAATGTTCCAGTTTTATGAGGGAAATTAGCTTACTATTTCTTATTATAAGGTAATAGAAGTTCACTATAAAACTTCAGAAAATATGGATTATTAAAGAGAAGAAAATCCCACCTATAGCCTTCAAAACAGGAATAACCACTTAGGCGTGTATCCTAGTCATTTCTCCTTCTTTATCTCTGTCTCTCTACGTCTCTCTGTCTCTGTCTGTTTTTGTCTGTGTGTGTGTACAAATGTGATTTAATTTGAAAATGGGCCAATCCCGGAGATGATAACCTGATTATCGCCCCCAGGTCACTATTTTTTAATTTTTTAATTAATTAATTAATTAATTAATTAGTTAATCAGGTAGGTTCCATGGGCAGCATGGAGCTCATCCTGGGACTCAACCTCATGGCGGTAAGATCAAAACCTGAGCGGAGATCAAGTGTCAGACACTCAACCACCCACGCGCTCCTTTTTTTTTTTAATTACTTTTTTAATGGCCATCTTGAATTCCATCTTATAAGTATATCACAATCTATTCATCCCATCCTCTTGATATTAGCAGAGTTAATTTGAGGTGCCACATATTGCCTAATAACTACTCTTTGCCTTCAATAGCAGCTGTTTGACCAATCCTACCAGCAAAGGTGCTCAGCACAGCAGCAGAGCCGTGGTCGCACATTGCCCAAGTGGCCCAGTTGAATCAAGCAGTGAGTGTCCTCATGTGTTGCTAAATTATCTCAGCTGGGCACCAGTGTGCCCACAGGCCTCATGTTAGGTGTCTGGGATGGAGTGTGCCTTTGCCCCTGGACATTGAATGAGGGCCACGCCAGCTGAGTTTAGGGATAAAAACTATAGCTTTATTGAGATGGTCACTGTCACTGGAGAAGGAACCTTCCTCTTATTGTCCAATCCTAGGACATTTGCACAATAGCAGGTTTGGGGGGCTCCAAACAGTAAAGAGATTTAGTCCAAACCAAGAGTCTTCGACCTCCCTTTTAGTTTTTGTGAGCCTTACTAGCACATATTTAAAACTGCTGGAAGCACCCTCTGCATTAACAGTTCCAATTGGAGCAAGGGAAGTCGAGTTCTTTTAATGCCAATAAACCATTGGCAAGCTCCTCTGCATATACATTTGTGCCTCCTGCCTCGTCCAACTGAGCCAGGTATTCTAGATCTTTACCGCCTCGCATGCTCTGAACATCTCATGACAGCATGAAGCTCTAGCCCTTACAGAGACTCTGCATTTAGCTTTTCTACAGACGTGCTTCTAAACCTTCCATTACAGCCAGGCCACATTTGCTGACATCTCCCTGCGGAGTACGTACCTGGCTGAAAACCACTTGCAATAACTTTTTGCTGAAGTGTAAAAATATATACGTCGGCGAGCTGTAAGAACCATACCAAGTGGAAAAAGCCTGAGGCCAAACAGCCGTCTTGGTGCCAGGCTGGACCCAACACAAGCAGCGGGCGTGCCCTACCCACCGTCCCTAGGTCAGTACAGTCTCCAGGCCTGTGGTTTCTCCCTCTAACAACATCTTAAACTCATTTGTGTCTGCTCATCTCCACTGCTGGAATCCAGCCCAAGTTACTACCTTGTCTAGAGTATTTTAGAGCCCTCTTTATTGATCTCTCTCAATTTCCTTGTCACCATCCTATCTGCCCCCTGCACGAGAGCCAGAGCAGTCTTTCTAAAATGGAAATCTGATGGTGTCTTTCCCAGGGAATCCAAAAAGCTGAACATGAGCCAACAGGCCTTCCCTAATTTGGCCTCTTCCAAAACTCTAGCCTCAGAGCATGTCCCAGTTACAGGTACAAACAAGGCTTTCCCTCCTAACTTTTGGGTTTGCATTCAAGTGTCACCTACTCAATGAGGCATTCCCTGGACATCTCATCTGAAGTTCCAATGCCCACCCCGCCCCCGCCCCCGTCCTCCTCTTGTTCACTTCCTGTCCTCCTCTCCTGTTCCGTTCTTCTCAGCATATTTCACCTTCTAGCATACTTCCCACTTGGTTTTTTTTTTATCTCCCTCATCCTTGGTCTCCTCTTCCTGAACGTAAGCTCCACGGGGTTTTGTTTGTTTGGGTGATTGTGTCACCTCTAGTGCCTAGAATAATTCCTGGCGAGTAGGAGATTTAAGAAATATTTGTTGCATGAACTTCCTAACTTGTAACCTACCCACCAATGATACATATTTATAAGGTGTATTTCTATAGCATTCCTAAAAAGCAGGTGGATTCATTATCAAAAGTTTTGTCAGTAACAACGGAGGGGCGGGAGGGAAGGGGTAAACATTTTCTTCCATGCCCCTCTGCGACATCTCCTAAATTCAATCACGCTACTTAAAATTCTCATATTATGCTGTACTTCCTTTTTGGAGCTTTTATCACTCTTCTAATTTTAAAATATTTTTGTGTATTCTGTGATCATTATCTATTTTCCTAATAGATTAGAAACATCACGGGGTAGAGACCGTGTTTGTTTTGCACAGACCCGACGAATAAATGAATGAATAATGTGCCCGTTTTCCAGCAGCCATAGATAATGGGGCTGGGAAATTTACCCTGAAGGCAGGAAAAGTCAGTTATAAAGGAAAACCTAAAAATGGTCTTCCTGCAGAAAAAGCATTAGGTCCTTGGCTTCTGAGAGAAACAGAATTTTCTGTCTCTTGGTCCTCCCCCAAATTGTTGATTCCCACAAGCCAGGTCTTGCTTGAATGAAAAGAGAGGCAACCTTGCAAGATGGATCACTGGCCCAAGATGGATCGATAGGTGGCTGTTCTTTAGGGGATAAGAAACTAAATGGTTACGAGACTTCACTTGTGTGTATTTTTGCAACCGCTTTGGACTTTATTGAGTAACAATTGAGAATCTGATTTAAGAAGTAATATCAGAAACTGATCTAAAATCAAAGCAAAAAAAATAAAATAAAATAAAATAAAATAATATAACATAATATAACATAACATAAAATAAAATAAATAAAAGCAAAGCAAAGCAGGGTACCCTTTGCATGAACATCAAACTTAATCCTTTGGAGGATTTTCCACTGATCTGGTGGGAGAGGGAGGTTTTCTTCTCTAATTATTCAATTTTTGCTCAAAAAACTGTTTTCATTCTACTGTGCTGGATGCCAGATGGTAGAAACTTAAGAAGAAGAAAGTATTTGAGAATAATCATGCAGCCTTTTGATTGCCAGCTTTCATAGTTATCAGCTCAACTTCTTGCTTCCTTCTCCACCTACCACAACATGGCTGATAGCACGAGTGGAGGGGTAGCTGCAAATGAACTCAGCTTGGGGAATCTCCCTCCACGGAAATGCGCCCAGTACAGGACAGGCTCCAAAATAACATGCAGGATACCTTTCAGGTGGATTAAAAAAAAAAAAAAAAGGCAAAATAAAGGAGCACAGTGCCCATGTAATCTTCTCAGGGAGGACTGGCTACACAATCCTTCAGCCCTTCAGCTAGAGTAAATGACGCTGACATTTTTCTCTTCACTGTTTTCATGAGTTTTGAATATTGAGACAGATTTTGCTGGGGATAGTGGAAAGCAGACTCGGGAAACATTTTTTGTTTTTTAATCTAGATCAGATCTAGCTTTTGATGTAAGACTAACAATAGGGATATAATGAAGCAGGCAAGTGGGATTATGCAAGTTGGTTTTGTTGATAGTATCTAAAAACATTTTTTTACATCAAACCATTTCCTTAAATATAGTATTTGCCTTTTAAAGGTCTACCCTCTGCCAAATGTTGCCCAATAAAAAGTTTGCCCGTTATTTACATTATGGTTGTATTTTGATTTTCTGGTCTTTTGAAGAATGCTCTATGACATCTCTCATGTGGTGATCTTTGTTATTTCAACCACATAATGGAACTAAAAGAAAAAAAAAAAAAAGAACCAAGAATCACTGGAATGATAGCCAGACCTCAATGAAAAAGTGTTTTCAGTTTGCTTACCCCAGAGAAATGCCCAGATGTGAAGAGAACGTGATGGGCCAGGTATTACTCCAAGTGCCCAATATCTCTCAACCAACTTAACTGGAGCCACAGCCTTGCCAAGTGGGGCTGTGTCATGAATCTCATTTTAAAGAGGAGATTACTGGGGGCCAGTGGTTAAGTAAGTGTCCTGAGTTATATGGCCACCAAGAAATGGAGCTGGACGTGAAATAGGGAGCCTCAGCCAGAATTCACACCCTTAACCACTGCTCCGTACCGCCTGCTTAATCACATGACCAAAAATACACACCAGAAATATCCATTTCTCTAAGAGGAATCATAAAAGGTGGTGTGATTTCCTGCCTCCACAGATTTTTCATCGAGTCTTACCTGAGAAACATGAGGCCACCGTAACCCCCTGTGTTAGTTGGGTGAGCACATGAGATCCAAATGTCTCTGTCTTCTCAGTTATGCAATGAAATCTTTGCTGCATCACTCCCATGACCCCTCCAGCTCTGCATTGCCACCCGTCCACCGTCCACCGTGTGAGCATCTTGAGTGCGTGCATGTGTGCTGGGGAGTGTGCCCCATTGAGGGGGGTGGATGTGGGATTCAGAGGGTGTGGGGGGAAGGATGCAGTCTTCACAGAAAGAAGAATGGGATTAAATAACTCATTTAAATGGCCGTGATAGCACATTTACGTCCCTTGTGAGCAGTGAGGCCTTCATAACTGACTCAGAGCTTCATCACTTAGAAGTTTTATGCCATGTATTTACTGGTGGGAATTAGGTATTACAGCCCTGGCCATTTGCAAGTGGTTCAGATCCATAAATGGTTTTTTTCACCTCATCAGACGTACACATGGAAGTAATTAGATTTTTCCAGTTACAAGGAAATCCTGTTTGATATCATCACCTAATGTTTTCTGCAAGACAATCAGCAGAGGCTAACCTGCTTTCTGTGGAAATAAAGGTATCGTGTGGAATGCAGTTAGCCACTCTCCTTGGGGATATTTAGAAATTCTTTTCACGTGATTTGTAGGTTTCATAAATATCAACAGCAACAATTACAACAATAACAGTGCCTGGTGGTGGGTGCCGGGTGGACACATAAATCAGAATAATCATCCCAACAGTCGTACAGAGATAAAATTATTAGTCACAATCAGCAGATAGCAGACACTAGAAGCACGAGACTGGAAATCGCAGAAACGAGGTTCACTCCCTGGACTATGCAGGCTTCAGCTACACAGCATGCAACGCAAATTCACTCCAGGAACACGCAACAGACTGTAAACTTAAGAAAACAAACCACTGTCATTTTTTTTTTCAGTAATACTGAGATTTTCATCCTTTGGGCCTCTCAGACTTTTCTCCTTTCTCATTGTCACTATGAATTTAAGAGCATTCCTACCTCCCAGCTAGATTCTGCAACACTGCCCTAATTTTAACAAGTCAGTGTGTCCGTGAACCGGCAGCAGGAGGCCTCGAGTGAGGGTGTCTTAGAAATTCGGACTCTTGGCTCCCCGGGGACCACACGCTCAGAATCTGTTGTTTCACAAGACGTCCAGGTGGATCTCTCAGGTGCACTGTATTCCCAGAACCCAGGGTTTGCCTCGTTCATCCAAAGGCTGAGAATCAGTAGAGCCCATGAGTGTGAACCTGCTTCAGAATCCAGCCATGTCTGCCCTTCCAGCTTTTACTGTCCACCAGCGTCAACTCGGCCCGTGGCTTTTCGCATGCTTTCCCGCCCTTATGATGTCACTTTGCCACTCAGTCAAATCCTGCTCTTTGAGGATGGATTCATGATTCGAAAGGAATCCCAGCACTCTATTTCTTTTGATCTATGTTGTCTGAACCACACATGGTGACATTTGTATGGGGTTACTCACCAGTGGCCTCCCTTGTGCAACCTTGGCATCGTGCATCATATGGCCAGGTCATCAGGAGTGTGTGGTGATGGCCTAAAGCACAGAGAAGCACATTTTGAAAACCACTAGATGAGTTTACCTCCATTGGTCCCTCTACCTCTCACCATCTAAGACTTGGCATTTGAAAACCAGACACCCTTTAGCTGGATGTCGTATTTTGCATTTATCCCTCTCCTACAAGGCCCTGTGCCTTATATGTTATAGAAAAATGATTGAATTGCATTTGTATCTTCTGCAGCTCATAATTGAATCAAGGAAAAACCCTAACTAAATGAATTTTGATTTTTGTTTTCCCAAAATCTGTATCACCATTTAGAATGACTCTGTCTTTTTTTTTTTTTTAAGACTTTATGCATTTATTCATGAGAGACACAGAGAGAGAGGCAGAGACACAGGCAGAGGGAGAAGCAGGCTCCTGTGGGGAGCCCAATGTGGGACTCAATCCCAGGACCCCAGGATCACGCCCTGAGCCAAAAGCAGGGGCTCAACCACTGAGCCACCCAGGCATCCCTTGAATGACTCTCTTGAGAGTCAACAAGCAAGTATAGAAGCAGATCCTAAAAATAATCAGAGCATTTGTAAATGTGGCATCAAGCAAGGCATAAAAGAAGACAGGAGGGATTAAGTTGTTAATTATTTTTATCATTTTAAGTAATATACTTTAAACAGTTCAACTTATTTCTTCACGTACTTGTTTATGAATCATAGCAGCCTGATTCAAATTCAGGAAAGAGTGGGGGATCAAAGGATTTGTCTTTGTCACACAAATTCACAATTGTCTTTTCTTTAAGAAAAATAAAACCAGCGATTGAACAGATGCAAATAAGGAAAGGGTTAACCCATGCACAGAACCCTCCGCTGTTTATATTTATTTAAGATTAATTTTTAATCCTCAGGAAATCCCACAAGTTTGTTAACTACAAAAGGTAAAATGCAAGTTTTACCACAGAGTGAAGAATTTCGTATCAAGTGTGTTCTAAAGTTCCAGAAATTCTGAAATCGTAGTTTATGTGTTGTCTTTGCTTGCAACGCATTTGGCAGCAGGCAATAAAATATTCAACTAATCATGGCTTAAGAGATAATGGGATTTGTTATTTCACTTGGTGAGATGTCAGGTTTGGTTCCAGTGTTGGTAAACTCAGAAGCCCAAGAATGTCAGGGTTCCAAGTTGGCTTCTCTGAGGTTCCCTCATCCTTCCTCTCTTGGTTTCACGACGGCTATAACAGGTCCAAGGACCATGTCCTCTTAGAAGATTCCAATCACGATGAAGAGTAAAGAAAATGTCCAGAGAACCCACTGGTCAAGAGAAAGTCACATGCCCATGTTCAATTTAATCACTGAGGAGAGAAATAACATCATGGCTTAGCCTAATAATGCCAACCCCTCACCACGCTCTGCTCTCACCCCTGCCCAGGCTGGGAAGGAGGTGTCTGGAACATATGGCTTCCCGATATCAGACTTGAGATTCCATCAGGAAGGAAGAATGGAGCCTGGAGCATAGGCAGTCAGTATAGCCTGCCCCAGAGAAAATACAACTTTATAGTTACATGACAAAAAATATTTACACAAAAATCTTGCAATAACTCTTACTAAAAAGCATGTTGATGATCTGTGCGAATGAACTGAGGGGCACATGGATTAAATTTCCCTTAAAATATACATGGGTTTAGATTGTGGGGGGATGTTCTTGGGAAAACATGTTCTGAGTTTTACCAAACCCAAACTGCTGGAGAAAAGGAATAGTCTCGGACAACTGACAACGGAAAACATAGTGAGAGTCACCCACCGGGAATTCGATCCTGAGTGTGGTTTGATGAAAGTTTTGAAACACTGTGGTATGGCCCCTGATGAGCTAGTGCCTCTGACCATCAGCTTACTGAGATTGAACCAACCTGCAGCAAAAGCTCAGACATGGAAAGGCCAGGCTAGGTGGGTTTAAGTTGATTGATTGATTGATTGATTGATTAACTAATTAATTGATCCATGTGTCCATTGATCCATATCACAAAGATTTTTTTTCTCTCTTAATATGCAGCATGTACTATATTGTGCTATAGAGACCCAAAGAAAAAAGTCAGGGTCCTTGCTCTTGAGACATCTGTGTCTCATAGAGGACAGCCGACCCTAAATGACAGCTAATTGCCATAATAAAGCATCTCCATGGGTAAGGGAAGCAGAGAAGAGGGCCTGCTCCTGCCTGCTTGGTGGTTTCGAGGGGTATCTTCCTACCCTGTGTGTTTAAAGCTACAAGTCAAACACACGAGACTGGATAAAACCCCAAACACAGGTTTCCAAGGCATTTTCCCCTTTAATATTTGAACCCACATGTATGTGAAAGGAAATTTAATCCATATGTTTCTGAATCATTCATACTTAAATCATAATAATTTGTTTTGTAAGAGCTGTTAAGGTCCAAGAAGCCTTTGGGGCCTTTTTTTTTTTTTCTTTTCTTTTTGTCAACAGGAAGTTGATTGAACCAAGAGTGGGTGACCTCTGATAGCAGAGGAGTCATCGAAGGCCCAATACTACGAATCCATGAAATTCAAATGGCCTGTGTGCTTGGCAGGCCCTGCAACAAACTCAAACACGTTGACTCTGTTGCAATCACATGCCTCTTCCAGGCTATGGCCCTTCATAAAAAATCCTGCCGGGAGGTATTTGGATTATACGTGCCCCAATTACATCTTTTTTGTGTGCTCACATGATGCAACAGTCTAAAGGCCGGGGGAACCAAAACGCGAGTTCAATCCTGAACTATCAATCAGGCCGTTTTGAAATTGGAAAACTGGTCTTTCCCTGCTTGTAAATGCTACCCCTAATGCCCCCAAACAACTGTTACAAAGTTTTCTTTGGGATTTAACTAAGATTCCTGGGGATTTAAGATACTGGCTGCCAGATTGTTAAAATGCATTAATGTTTATAGTGATTATGATTACGAGAACTAATAATAAATACTTGCATATACCTGGAACGGAGCCCAAATCCTACTGTTTCAAAAGAAAGACTCAGTGTAAAGCCATAGCCCTCTGGAAAGCTGCACACAGGAAAATCTGAGACCAGTCTAGACCCACAGAACTGTGGCTAAATGCCAGAAACAGGTTAGTCAAATTCTCCCCAGACCCCTCCCAACGCTTTGAAAAAAATCACAAAAGAAAAACTGGAGGTCTTAATTGTATCTCTTCATTACTACGAATCTGGGTAGGCCGACTGTGTGAAAATATTGCATTTCTGATGGCATCCAGCGCAGTACAAGCAAAAGAAATAGCTGCAGTCAGAGGCTTCCTGTAAGTGCTACTGTCAACGACGGGGTTAGTTCCTCTGTCCTGTTATAACCGGGGCGGCTGAATTGTGGCCAGTGTCATCATGCTTCACCCTGTCTACGGGTGGTCAGCTCGAGCGGCAAGAGCCTCTTGCTGGTGAATGAGACTCAGGTCGAAGGTCTGGCTTATTGTGAGCCCCCGAGGCCTCCTGAAGCACACAGGTCACACTCAGGATGGGATCACACCCCAGGATGCTGTCACGGGTCCTGAGCAGCCCAGTTCCCTCCACTGCTCAGAAAGCAGCTCCTGGCATGTTTGCTGCAACCGCAGGCCAGTAGCACTGCTGTGACGCGCAAGGGGCAGCAGGATCGCTGCTTTCATTCCAAAGTCTCGCTGTCACACTTGATTCTAACGGGCACATACCGGTCCGCGACAGAAGCCACAACAGAGATCGCTGATGTCTTTGTTCCCAGAAAAAAAAAAAAAAAAATGTTTTCACACCTTTTGATAGTAATCTTAATACTCAGGCACCATTCAGGGGATCGGTTTTCCTTTCACAGTCCTAGAAGAGGTTTTCATTGGAAAACAGATCTCACCGGAGAAGATGACCGGGAGAGTGCAAATGACACGAAAATAGAAAAATGTACTTTTCAGAGTCAACAGAAAGTAAAAAAAGCAAAGTCCCCCTAAAGGAGCAGGGGCTGTACGTCGAAGGAGATGAAGAAGCAGCGGCGGCCGCAGCAGCGGACAACTGAGAAACTGATGAACTTTTAAAGCTATTCTAACCCCGGGGGTATTGTGTGTCCCTTTTATGGGACAAAGGGGTAGCCTGTACCGCATGCATAATACCGGCGACTATATAAGGCAAGTGTTTACAAACTGTGCTGGATTGTTTAATCCAAAACGTTTCCCTCCTGCCTCTGGATTGTGTGTCTACATGAAGTTTAAAAGGCTTTTAAAGATAAGGAGGGCCAGCAAGCCCTGGAGAGCCAATGGGGCGGCTCCTGGCTCGTTAACCTGATATGGACTGATCTACTGATAGCCAATCCACGGCTTCAAAAGTGAAGAAAGAAACTCCAGCCCAGTGAGAAGTGTTAGCGCAATCCCCGGGAAGGAGGACTGGCCGAAGCCAAAGGCCCAGACACAAAGAACGGAAGGGAGGAGAGGGGCTGGACTTTATCATTTTACACCCTGTCCGCCACGTCTAAGGAATTTTTAAGAGCAACCACTGGACTCCGGGGTTCAAGGATCCCAACCAGGGTCTGGGCACGTGGGACAAGTCTCCCACCTTCTCGGATTCTCGCTCATCTGTGTAAGGCTCATTCGCGGCCTAAGTGGCAGGGAGAGCCACCTGCCTCTGGCTAAGATTTCCTCACCCATCTATTTATCAGATTCGCCTCCTAAGGAAACAGGACACTTTTTTCTTTAGCCTTATTTTTATTTTTAACAGCTTTGTTATGGTATAATTGACGTGGAATAGATTATCCACACGTAGAGTATTAATCTGAGGAGTTTTGACGTCGGGATATACTTCTGAAACCTTCACTACACTTACGAAGATGAACACATCAGTCCCCCCCAAAAGTTTTCCCATGCTTCTTCTTCATAATTTCTTCTACCCTTTCTCATCACCTCTTCTTCCTGGCTGCCACTGACCTGGTTTCTAGCACTATAGATCACTTTATATTTTTTAGAATTGTGTATAGTTGGAATCATATGGTATAGACTATTTTGGGGGATGATATTTTTCACTGGGCACGATTATTTTGCAATCCATTCATGCCATCGTGCACAGCTGTTTATTCCTTTCTAGCACCCAGTACTATCCCGTAGTACGGATATACCACAATGTGTTTGTCAGTTCATTTGTTGATGAACATTTGGGTGTCCGATCTTGCTCTATTTGCAGTGAAGCTTCTAGAATCATTCTCATGCAAGTTTTTCAATGGATATGTTTTCATTCCTCTTGGGTAAATATCAATGGCTTGATTATACAATAGATCTGTGTTTAACTCTCTAAGAAACGTCTAGCCTGTTTTCCAGTATGGTTGTACCATCTTACGTCCTCACCAGCAGGACAGGAAAGTTCTAGTTGCTCCATAACTTCACACTTTCGTATGATCAGTCTTTAAAAGTAGTAGTCATTCTAATAGGCGTATAGTAGTATGTCATCTTGATTGTATTTGTAATTCCCTGATGCTTGATGCTGCTGAGCATTTTTATGTGCTTATTTGAATCCATATATCTTCTTAGGTGAAATGTCTGTTTAAAACTTTTGCTCATTTGTTGGAGGGAGATGATTTGTTCTCATCGTTGAGTTTTTAAAAGTGCTTTATATATTCTGGATGTAAGTCCTCTATCAGATACATAATTTGCAAATATTTTTGCATACTCTGAGGCTTGTCTTTTCATTCTCTTAATAGGGTCTTTTGCAGAGGAAAGAGTTTTAATTCTGAGAAAGTCTTATTTATTAGTTTGTTATCTGATGAATAGTGATTTTGGTACAGTTTCCAAGAAATTTTTCTATAACTCGAGGTCATAAGGATTTTCTCCACTGTTTTCTTCTAGAAGTTTTATGTTTTGTATTTATGTCTACAATCCACTTTGAATATATATTTGGTATGTGATGGGGGATAGGACTTGAAGTTTGGCAGGGGGAACATAAGCAGGTAGCGTTTTTAACCAGATAAACGCAGAGATAATTAATAAGAAAAAATGAGCATCTTTAGCTGTATTGTGATAAGATTCAAAAGCAAAGGAAGAAGTAACCTGCGTGAGACTCGGTATGATAAAATCACATGTAATGTTGCTTTCTTCAACTGCATCTACTTAACGTGCGCTTTTGAAGTAGCTTTGGGTCTTGCGAATGCTTTAATTAATTGTATATAATTTGCAAAATAAGTCAAGGACAAGTCGTATCAATACCGAAAAATTCAGCAACTCGGAATTTATTAGAAGTGTTGGTTCTCATTGAATCAGAGTGTGGACAGCAAATGAAGGAAGGAAAATTCTGGGAGGATAGGTTATACCAAAAAGAGAAAAAAAAAATGGAAAGAAAAGAAAGTGCTATGTCAGGCAGTAAGAGTGTCCAAAGCCTGGGGCAAGTCATCCCTTAGTGACTGTGCTTGTAGCTTCGGCTGCTGAGTCATCATCAATGAGACAGTGATCCAGCTCTTGCAAAGTGTGAGATTTGGAAAAACAAAAGATACTGTTGGGAACCACTAAGGGGTTCCTTACCAGGCAAAACAATACCTCCTTTGCTCATCATTTGTGCTCTGCCCTTCCCATGGCTCTTGGAGACTGGCATGACTGAGACAAAGTTCTGACTTGGCTGAAGCTAACAAACAAAATAAGCAAATATGAATTGACTAATACTCATGACTGCAAGGCAATGTGATAGGCTCTATATTTATTCTCCTGCCTGAAAATCCCCAAGTGCTCTGTTATATCACTCTTGCGACAGAGTCATGAAGTTTCTCTCCTTTTAAGCTTCAAAAAGAAAGGTGGTTATTCATTTCTGGAGTTGCCCATGGGAAAATTAAAAAAAAAAAAAAAAAAAAAAAACAGAGTAAAAAGGCCTCAGCCTGAGTGATCCTAGGGCCCTCGTCCTTGTCTTCACTCTGTTCCTGGGACAAGGGTTGTTGTAGAACCTACTTGCAGACTTTGGGAACAACTGTGTTGGGTGTGTGTGTGTGTGTGTGGTGGGGGGTGGGTGCTGTGTGTGTCTGAGTACAGAGGGCCATGAGAATGGCTAATATATCATAATTGATCAAAGCTAGAAGTCTCTTGGGAAAAATCTTGCCTTTTTTGTAAATGCGACTACACAGCTCATTTCTACCAGTAATCAAAAGTCACTAACACTTACTGAGCACTAAAGGGCTCTAGCATTTTCCTATGCCTTTTGCCTACATCATCTCAATTATCTTTCATAACAGCCTGAATATCAGGCAACATGAACACTCTCATTTTACAAGGAAAGCCACAGAAACTCTGAGCAATTGAATAACTCAATCAAGATCACATATTTATAATGACAGCAGAGACTTAAATTCAAGTTCTCCTGATTCCCAAGCCCTGGCTTTCACATTTTGGCCCTGCTTCCCCTTCCCACAGCCCAAGTTTTACAAAAACGAAACAAAACAAAAACCTTAAGTCATAGGAAATTCTATCTGAATAGTGAAATTAAGTTTCCTATTTAAATTATTCAAGCTACTTTTTGACAAATGGAAATATATTCATTAGACAAAAGTTTACCTATTTTATTTCATTTTGTCAGGATTAAAATGTATTCATAAAAGAAATATAAAGCCAAAGAGAAAAATAAGTCCAGAAGATTCTAGAATCCACCAATTTAATGATCCGATAAAATAAAATGACATAAGGGACTGTATCAAAGGAGCTTTATTTACATTCAAACTTGAGAATTAGATTGATCAATTATGGGTTAGTCCAAGGCATTTAAAAATTCCTTGCATCTGGGTTACTGGAAAGAATGCGGAGTGTGAACCAAGGGTCATTTCTGCATCTAAGGCTCGACAACTCGGAGTAGGTCACTTATCATCTCTGATGCTGTTTCCCGCCTGTAGGCTGAGGCGTGGAAGTCAAGGACCTGCAGGAGCCCTAGCAGCTCAGATATTCTGCAGGAGCCCTAGCAGCTCAGATATTCTCTAACGAGGGACAGGCTTTTTTGTTTTTTGGTTTTTTTTTTGTTTTGTTTTGTTTTTTTTTTAGGCTTTTTGTTTTCCATCTTTGCAGGGGATGGGGCAAATTTTGCACGTCGTCCTCCAACATTGCCCCTTGCAACGATCTAAGATCTGATTCAAACCCTCTAGAGAGAGTGGCAAACTCAACCCAGAGGGCTCATGCGTCCCCATCCCCAGGTGTCCAGGCCCCCAGGTCACCCCAGCTGACGCTCCTGAGCTGCGTGAATTGGCGTTTTTGTTTTTAAAAAGATTTTATTTACTTATTCATGAGAGACAGAGAGAAAGAGAGGGAGAGACACAGGCAGAGAGAGAAGCAGGCTCCATGCAGAAGCCCAACGTGGGATTTGATCCCAGGCCTCCAGGATCACATCCTGGGCTGAAGGCGGGCACTAAACCACTGAACCACCCAGGGATCCCTTATCTTGATGCTTTTTGCAGCAATCCCCTTTGTTGGTGTGGAGAAGTCAGGGCAGGAGCTGAAACCGGATCCTGAAACCCTTGGCTGGGCTCTGATCCGGAAGCAAGTGGTCAGTGCTTGGGTCTTTGCTGGCTAACCGCAGTTGAAGAACAAGGCAGCCTCCCCCTTTCTGTTGGGGTGACCTCTTTACCTGGCAATGACATACTCATTTCTTTGGGGAGTGATAGTGAAAGAGTTTCGTGAATGTTGTTGTTTTTTTTTTTTTTTTTTCTCTCTCTCTCTGCCCCCTTCAGTGATGATTTTATTAGAAAGGTGATTCTGAGCAACCCGGGCCTGCATAGGGGGCCGGTGGGGGGCCACCCTGACTCAGCAGCAGGCCTGGGCGCCTGTGGCACCACCGGCCTTCCCAGCTCCCCAGGCACGGGATGTCTTCCCTTTGGGAGTGCAGGGGGACAGCCAGGCACCTGCGGGTCCCCCTCTGCACTGCTCGCTGAGCATGGCCTGGAGGAGGTGGACGGTTCGGGGTGTCCAACAGGAGATGAGAGGGAATAAAGGTAGCTGGGAACTAAGCCCCATGACCTTTATGTAACAGCCGTTTCTGACTTCAGGGGATAGGAAACAATGGAGAGAATTCTCAGCACAGGGTTGGGGTTTCCAGAGCAGGATTCCCAGGACCCTTAATGAGAATCGTGTGGCCGAATCCTGGCACATCTGCTGAGAATTTAGCCTCAAGTGTCCTGGTGATGCCGACTTGGGGAGCCCGCAAACGGCGGCATGCTTGTTCCAGGTGCCACAGGCTTGACCCCTTCCTTTGCCCCCCATCCAGTGCCACGTGCCCTTTACCTTCTATTTTGCTTTGCCTTCCTCGGGGTATTTCGGGGACACAGCTGGGAAGGACAAAGAGCAGAGGGGGAAAATGAGTCAAGCTCCATCCAATCCACTGCCCCTGGGATGATGTTGTCCTTCACAGGAAGCCCCACTGGAACTGGGCTTCGCATTGTATCACAGGAGCCCACTGGCAGCCTTTTCATTTTTTTTTTTTAATATTTTATTTATTCATTCATGAGAGACACAGAGAGAGAGAGGGGCAGAGACAGAGACAGGGGGAGAAGGAGGCTCCATGCAGGGAGCCCAATGCGGGACTCAATCCCGGGTCTCCAGGATCAGGCCCTGGGCCGGAGGAAGATGCTCAACTGCTGAGCCACCCAGGGATCCCCACTGGCATCCTTTTTGGTGTTTGAACTAGATGTGTCAAGAGGACACAGCCCCCATCAAAGGGTTCGTTATAAGGGGGGCTCTCCGTGAGGCCTCCTTGTGTGCACCTGCCAGCCTTCCCCCGCAGCCTGGGCATGGGTGGGGGGCCCTCCTCCACCACCGATGCGCAGGGCCCAGAGGATGGTGCCGATGGAGTGGCTCATCTTGGTACCATGTGCTTTGAAAACAAAGAGCGCTATTTAGCGTTCTCCTTCCCTTGAAGTCTGTATCTCTCATCATTCTGATGCCTCATGTTGCACGTCTCACGTGGGCACGCCCCGGCCAGCAACAATGGGGCCTGGCCTCGCTCAATAGCACGCCAAGGTTCAGAGAATTTAATCGCATCACAAACGCTGGGACCTGGCTCGAAAACAAGTAGAAAATGCCTTCTCAGGGTCTGAGTGCTTTTCATTTCCCCCTCAAGTTCACCTGGGTTTCAGAAGTTATAGCCAAGGTTTTCCTTGGGGTTGGTTTTGTTTTTAGCACAAGTTAGGGCAATAGTCAGACAATTCATCATTCAAATGCAAAAATGCTCTGTGATATGGACCCTATTTTATTTGTTTCCAAACTCATCATTTTGGATGCAGTTCATGAGATAGGGGTTTTTTTTTTTTCTTTTTTTTTCTTTCGGTTAAGAATGAAAGACCAGTTGCTCCTTTCTTTTTCCCTTTAAGAATTCCTTGAATTCACGTTCTATCTCACCAAGTCAAAAAGGACAAGACATGGGGGAAAGAGGGGACGTTTGGAAAGGAATAAGTGATAGGCCCAAACCTGAAAGAAAACCCATTAAACTGCCCAAGGGACACAAAGCCTCTCACTGACTCCCCACTGAATTGAGTCTCCAGAGTGAAGTGTCAGATTCAAAAACCACATCCCCAGCTTTGCTGGTGAGGTCAGGCCTCTAAATCCCCAACTACTGGTTCTGGCGACAAAAACCGATTAAGTAAAATAAAACAAAGCAAAGCAAAATGCTCCACATTGGTAGCAAAGGTCCTTATTTTTCAAGACCTATCAAAAGCTGTTTAAAATATAGCTTCTTGGGATGCCTGGGTGGCTCAGAGGTTGAGCATTGGCCTTTGGCTCAGGTCATGACCCCGGGGTCCTGGGATTGAGTCTCACATCAGGCTCCCTGCATGGAACCTGCTTCTCCCTCTGCCTGGGTCTCTGCCTCTCTCTGTATCTCTCATAAATAAATAAATAAATAAATAAATAAATAAATAAATAAATAAATAAATAAATCTTTTAAAAATAAATAGCTTCTTAATTTGCGTTGAATTGCAATGGAGGAGAATTGAGAGAAGGAAGTGGATTCTTACCTTTTAAAGAAGGATTTTGGGGTAATCTCATGTTTAACGTGATGATTCATAATAAAGACTTTGTATTGCCTGCCAGCGTTACCACGTCCTTTAAAAACACACCTCACGTGTAGCTGGGATCGATCGACCTATAGGAGAACTCACTTAGATTTACATCAGCCTCCGGATCGCTCGGCTACCTATTGTCCCACCCTCCTGTTTCATTCTTCCTGTTGCTTCTGTACTCACTTGTCTACGATAAAAATCCCTGTGATGTTGCTTTTCTGAGTAATGCTCTCCACCGCTCCTTCCCGCTGGATGGTCCCTACCGTAGCAGAGCTGTGTGCAGGCTGGGCCTCCCCACAGCCTCTGCTCTTCTCCTTTCTCTGTTCGCTGAAAACACCACACCTCATACACACCTCTGCGTGTGCTCTTCCCTCTGCCCAAAATATTTACCTTCAATATTGCACCTGGAAAAAGGCCTTCTCTTGGACGGAGCTTCAATGGAACTCCCCCCCATGAACCTTTCTTGATTCCTCAAGCAGAATTAGCCACTCTGTCCTCTGCCCTGTAGGGCGGTTACTGTTTGTAAGATGACTTGTTGTGATGTATTTGCTTTCTTCATTTTTTCCCCCTTTGGAATAGAAGCTCTTCAGTTTATGGGACCGTGGCCTCATCGGGTATCTCTGGCGCAGGACACAGCAGATGCTCACTAAACCCTTGTCGAGATAGTAAACGAACTAAGGAGTGTCAGTGTTTTGAAGCCCTGAACACCAAGGGAAGAATCAGCTCCTTATCATACTTCACATGCTTTGACATATTCTTGCAAACCAGGACTTGTAATGAATTTTTGTTGCATGTACAACTCTTTCTCCATCTTTACTCCAGTGGATCAAGACCATTTTTGGAAGTGAAAGGAAGGGGGCCTGAAACTTTCCTTAAACTGAGGTCCTTGTTTGCTGTATTCTTATCAAGATGACTAGTGAAAGGGACTCTGGTACCAGCATAAGAATAAAGAGTTTTTCTCTGCCAGGTTGTGCAAAACTAAGGCCTGAGTGTGATATGCAGAAGAGCCAAATTTTTTCTCACTGATCAATGAACTGAGAAGCATTTGATATTGGAACGAGCCGTAGAATTACCAAAGAACCCACACTAAGGTGATCTCTTAAAGAGAGAAGCTACCTCCCAGGCCTTAGCAGGGAGTGTGACCTAGGAGTCCAGTGTCCCTGGTGTCAGGCCCGCCGGGAGGCAGTCGTGAAGTGTCCGCCTGCTGTAGCTCACTGCTTTGTGCAAGTCACGGGCTCGGCGATGGCTCTTTCCTTTGTGTCTCCCCTTCAGCAAGATGATGAGAACAACTTGTAGCATATGGAAGCATTTCCACACTGCAAGTTATTCTGAGGGGGAAAAAATGTGATTTGCAAATTCTGTCAAATGAAACAGGCACTTCCAAATGCTACTACGATGTTCAAACACATCCTTGTGTGTCAGAAGAGTCCTCCAGATGTTTGCTTTTTTTTCTTTGTGTCTTTTTTTAAACTCTCCGTGGCTGTAAATGAGAAGGGTGAAGAAGTGCAAGGAGCTTGTCCCGCAGTCTTGCTCCAGACAGACGGAAAGATCTTCAGCTGCTGCTTCTGTATCACCAGCCTCATCACAAAGGGTTGCTCAATTACCCTCAAATAAGCACACGTTGCGAGCAGCTGTATACCAGAAGACAAGGATCACAGTCAGGACATTTGTAGACAAGATGATACCTGAAGATCGAGACCAAACAACCTCTTGCGGGCGCCTCCACTCCCTTGGGCTTGTACCCCGTCAAGGCTGACGGGGGACATTTCAACACTGAGGCAAGGAGGCAGTGCTCCCCAAGGAGAGCCTGGAGTGGGTCTCTCTGAGCACTGGAACATGATTGGGTCATGATGTGGGTAGAAGGAAGCATAAAACCAGCACCACCGTAAATGCCAGATTTATGGCTAGACAATGTCGCAGGGGAACAGAATTGCACAACTTTGTAAAAAGGGATCCTTAACTCATTTTTTAATAAAAGAACAAAATAGGATGTGGAAAATCCACTATCAGTCCGCCACCAGAAGACGGAGAGCAGAAGAACTATCTGTGCTTGTGTCCTGGTGGGGGGCTAGAACCAGGCACGTAGCCGTGGCGGGGAGCCGCACTCCATCATAAGGCCATAGAACCTTCTCTGGGATATTAAAAGGGCTTCCCTCCCTCCCCCAACAGATCTATGGAAGAAGGAAAAAGGCATCAGAAATAGAGGAAATTTACTCTTGGTAATAGAGGCCTCCTTTTTTGAAACAAGAATATAATACAAAGTAAAAACTAATAAAAGTGCATCTATCATCTGAACACCAGAGAGCCCCCTGTAGGAGACCTTCTTTACGAATAGCCTTAATAAAACAAACTGCCCATTTTCTCTGTGCATTGTGTCATTTCAGACTTCAACTATATTTTAATTTGTGACTGCAGATGACACCGAAAAAGATCACGTTAATAATTGGCAAGAAATTTCCCTGTGAGCCCTCTCGCACTGCTAAATAGATTCAAAAGCAGAAATGTAAAGAAAGATAACTTCTTCTTCTTCTTCTTCTTCTTCTTCTTCTTCTTCTTCTTCTTCTTCTTCTTCTTCTTCTTCTTCTTTTTTCAAGAAAGCCAGATGCAGAGTAAGAAGTACACTTAAAGATTGCCTAGGAGCAGTTATTTCTGCTACGGAATGGAGAGCATCTCCGGGGGTGGGATGTAAATCGGTCTGAGATTCTCCTAAGCACGCAACTGGAGCAGCTAACAAATGTGTCAAACCCTGGACCAGGGGGTGAAGTGGATCATGTCAATTCTCACAACAACACTATGCGATTCGCGTGGCGTGTTGTTCCTACTTGACAGTTGAAGGAACTGTGGTTTGAGGAGATCGAATCTCCCAGAGCCAGCAGGTAAATGGGGACACCGTTGTCACCCAGCTGCTGAGATCCACACCTCCCACTCCGGACCAGCCTGCAAAATACCCATCACAGGGCACATTGGCTGCTTCCCAGTTTAGGGTTATTTCTTACAACTTGATCTTCACCTACAAATATTCACGTCATATTTAAAAATCAGCTAACATACGAAAGGATGATCTCTGACCTTTCAGAAGTTCGCAAAGTTGGCACAGATGAAGCATCAGAAGAACCAGAAGCTGATGCCAACGATGACTCAACGTACACAACTCAACAAACAAAGTTGCACGTGTCCTGAGTTTTATCCTCGCTAATTCGCTGTTTCCCTTCCCTTTCCCCACTAGATTCCTTCCGAAATCTATTGCTTTCTCTATCTGCTCGGCAAGGTGGAGCACACTAAAACCAGAAAACAAAATAACTTTCCTTGTGCTACTAATAATGTGGAAGGTTTACTCTCCTCAATGTATGTCTGTTTCCCATAAATTGGTTTAGGAGAAACGAGTTTAGTGGCATGCATGTCCATTTGTTAAACAATTAAAAACATGTAATAGCAAATTCAATGAGTACATTTTAAAATAGCTTCTGAGTAAAAAAAGCCTTTCAGCTTTTTACAAGCATCAAATACTCGTTTAGGAACAAATGAAGTCATGTCAAATACACTTTGTTTTACTAAAATAAAGAGTTCGGGTCAAACTTCCAAACCTTTTAATTTCACCCACATTCCTTTACTTTTTAATCGTCTCCTACACATACATAATTTCAAATTTTCTAGAAATTTCTTTCATCTTTAATTAAGGTCTAATGACCTCACGCCCAGCATTTCACGTTAAACATCATCTTCTAATCCAATTCTCCACTCTATCCTCCTTTTCAAGTCCAGATGTTACCATGAGGGTTAAGATTTTTCTTTCGGTTCTCTGGAACTCAAACCATGACACTCCTCGACTTTCTACAGAGCTCTCTCTCTCTAATCTATGAATTCAAGCCTCAATGAGTCTGTCTATTTTATTTCTATTTTTTTTCAGAGGAGGATGATGATTTTTTTGAAAAATATTATTATTCAAGTATAATTGACATAAAATGCTATATTAGTTTCAGGTGCACAACATAGTGATTCTACGGTTCTATACATTACGCAATGCCTAATTTAAAGGCTCCAACATTGCACCTGAAGCAATCCCAAATCTCCTTTCCAAAAATTATTTCAATATGCTTCCTAATATCAACTTTTAACTTCAGCCCAAGCAACATCGTCATGGTTACCTAAGTAGACCATGCTTATGCAGGCTAGTTGGAGTGTTTGTCAGCATCCTAGCTCCCTACTTAAGATACACTCCCCCCCCCCCATCTCTGCAAATTATATGGATTCTGTAACGCTCAAGCAAAGTCTGCCTTTTTCTGGAAAACATTTAAACAATTCTGACCCATCATCATCTCCCCTCTTCCTGAAGTCCTATGTTATTCCATTGGTTGGTGGACTGTTATTCCAGAAGGGCAAATTTGTAATGACTTGAAATAACTGACCGCCCCACCCTCCTCACCCTAAGAGAGTTATTCCTTCTTTCCCCTTACTTTTTTGTCCTCAGTTGGCACCAGAATTTTATGGTCAGAAATGTAGATATCTTGCCAATCTTTTGTGAAGTCTACAGGGAAAACATTAATATCACATATTTCAGTAGTAATGACAGTAATTTGTAGTGATTTCATATTGATCCCTGAGTGATAGATATACCATCCCAAAGGTCCTGGAAATCTGAGACTTCTCTTGGTATCCCGCAAAGAGGACATGCTGATTAAATGAGAGCCTTGTTGTCAGACAGAGCCATGTTCTTTCCAAGGCAACAGCCAACAGCCCTAAAGATGACATAGCCTGGCTTTTTTGACTTTCAGAATTTAGGAGAAATCATTTATCCATCTATTAGCTTTTTAAAATAGCAAAAGGGTGATAGAGTTGGTGAAAGTGGTATATTTATATATCTATAAATACTGTGAGAAGCCACCTAAGTCAAAATGAGAAAGGGAAATATAAATGAAATTATGGATTGTTTTCAATGTGATTATCTATTATTTAATAGCTTTATGGGCTTTAGCCTCTCAATATTCAAGATAGGTATTGAGCACTTATGTGTACCATGCATTATTCCAGGCACTGGAGAAGGGATGAATAGTGAAAAAAAACAAAGAAAAATCCCTCTCTTTCTTGAGTCTACATTCCAGGAGGGAGAATGGTGTTGAGGGAGGACAGTTGCAATTTTAAAGAGGATGTTCAGGAAAGACTCCACTGAAAAGGTAACATTGAGTTAAGACTAGAAACTTATGAAAAGCAAAGCTGGTTAATCCCTGAGTAAAAAGCATTTAGGTGGAGGGACACAGTAGGCACATAGGCTGGGCTGCAAGTGTCTGGCCACTGTAAGTAGGGAGCAACAAGGAGCCCTGCACACTGGGGGAGGGAGAGTGATGGGGAAATTGATATGGAACAAAAACACAAAGTTAGTGGGATCAGAAGATGGAGGCCTCGGAAGCCACAGTAAGGTGCTTTCTCTTAAATGAGATGGTCCACTAGAAGGTTCTTAGCAGAGGAAAGGTACCATCTGGTGTAGGCTCTATTGACAACAATCATCAAGCTACTGTACTTAGAATATTAAATTAAAAATTCAATTGATTTAGAATGTAAAGACCACATTGAGTAAAGCTTTGGAGGAAGAAGGGTTTGGGGAAATGGAAGGAAAGCTGGAATCAACGACGTGGGCCTATACTTTAATCCCACAAACGAGCATTCACCCCTATCCATTCATTTCAAACTGTCAGGCCAAGAATTAGATTACTTGGAACTCTAGATGCTTAAAGCATGAGGCAGACTGGATTAGCTTTACTCTGTTCTTGATTTTTTTTTTTTTTTCTGTGGTTGACTATAGATAGTTGGGATACAGAGTTTAAATCTTACTTATCTCACTTTGATCAAATTTCCATGTCAGATATAAGTTTGGGAATGATTATGTTGAAAGTTCACATTGAAAATCAGAAGAAAGCCGTGATTTTTATCCTAGCACGTGGCATGAGGTATTACTCCAACATGACTGCAGATCTGACATAGCAATAACTGGTGCCTTTACTAGTGATAGATTTTTTTTTAAATAGTCTTGTTTTACAGCCTGCAAGTTAATTGCATTAGGCCAAACATTCCTCTTTAATAGATGAACCACTTGTTTGTGAAGAAGCCAGCAGGGTTAGAATCTCAGCAGTCCAGCATTTCTGAGGAGGAGGCTCTAGAAGAATCCTTGTTAAGCTTGGCATTTAGGTCTCCTGAACGTGTGATGTGAGTTATCAGTGAGGGCATAACAACTGTGAAGTTAGCTCAAGGGTTTATCAAGTTAAAGGCGTTCATAGGCTCTTTATGACTTGAGAACTGTGGCACCAACTAGTTAATCATTCGAATTTATTCTTCATTGGCCTTCCTTCAAAATGTCCATGAAATCTATGAGGAGATAGAAAGTTGCCAAAGCAGAGACCCTGAGGAGCTCAGTAAAAACTTCCCTTCAGCTGAAAGTAATAGGAAGAGTTCCATGAGTGATGGATGGGATTGAGAAACTTTCTGAAGCTACCACATGTTCCTTTTGAAGAGGAAACATAAGAGGACACGATGTGAAGCAGACAGGAAAACTCTCACACCCGCATTCCTGCATCTCACACACGTGACGCATTACTGGACCATGGTGCCCCACAGGAACGCTCTACTTTGTGAGAGAACTACTTTCTCAGACAGCGAGTGAGAACTTCCTGTTCCTAGGCCACATCCACCACGGTTTTTCCTCCGTGGCCCATTTGGAAATGATAACTCCCATGAATGCAAATGGCAGGCTGAGGAAGGGCCTAGGCGATGGGACAGTGCTTCATGGAGTAAGACCACTGAGGTTCAGGGGACAGGGAAAGAGCCAGGGAGAAGCACAGGAGAGAGTCTTGTATGACAAAGACTCCTTTGCTGCTCCATGGAATAAAGGAATACATTCTTTAATCAAAGTGACAAGACCAAGGTATGGGCGGAGGGGACTGATGTTATTTTAGCAGAGCCACATGGACCATGACTCTATGACCTTTTTAGGTTGGAACATGGCTGTGAAGAAAACAGGCTGCTCAATAAGGAATAAACATTAGATCTGCCCTGGACTGCCCGCAGTGTCAATTGTCAAGAGGTTGCAGGGGAGAGTCTGCAGACTGGGAAGGGGAAGAGACCACAGTGCCCTTTTTTTTTTTTTTTTTAATGAAAATAATATCAGTGTGCTTAATAAAATTGATGAAACTGTTAACTTCTAGGCTAGAATTACCCACTCTCTAGAAAGCAATTAAAATGAAAACTAAAATACTGCACATGAAAACATACTGGGCTGTGCCACAGCTCTTTCCCAAGGTAAGTGAATACCATCAAGAGTATCATTAACACAAATTTAAAAAATAAAGAAAATGAACTGAATGTTAAATTCAAAATGTTTAAAAATGTGTGACAAAATGAGGCTAAAGTAAATCAGACCTTAAAAATAATACATGAAAAACAGACATGGGTGACAGAGAAATCATCGGCCGATAAACCTGGGAACCAGGTCTTCAAAAAAGAGGAATGAAAGATGTATTTTGGGCAACATTAATCAAGGGGAAAAAAAGAGAACAAAGCACTGAAGCACCCATAATAAGGAATTAAAAAAAAAAGAGTACACACTACAGACCGGGTAATTTTGTTAAAAAGAACACAATGCAAAGTTTATTACAATACATCTGCACATTTTATTGAAAGGATAATTTTCTGGGAAAATGTAAGTCACCAAAATAGAACATGAAGGAACAGAACACCAATGGGGTCAATAATAATGTGAAAAAGGAAGGGGAAAAAAAAAAAAAGAGCTTGCCAAGAAATTATCTCCAAAAATAACTCCAGGTCCAGACAGTTTTACTGAAGTATTCTTTGAGACTTCTCAAAGAAGAGGTGATTCCCACACTTTTTAAGTGTTCCATGAAAAAAATGTGGACAAGCTTTCCAAGTCAGGGTGAGCATAAATTATGCTGAAAGCTGATAACACGCACTTGCCAAAAAAAGGGAAAAAATAACAGAACAACATCAACACGGACATAGAAGCGTGGTAGTTAAGAAATGATCAGGAATAAAATTTAATAATGCATTAAATGAATAGCTCCCTATGACCAAGGGGGGTTTATGGTTGAAAACAGGAATGTGTGACCATTAATAAATCGACTAATAAGATATATCACATTACTAAGGCCAAAGGAGAAACTCCAACCATGAAGTTAAAAAGGCCACCCAAATCATATCCGCAGATACATTCAGGAGAGATGAAATACCACGTTAGTAGGAATTAGAAGTGACAAAGAGGTGCTCATCAAGAATTCGTGAATTTGGGGAAATAGGCTTAAATCAAAACCACTAATAATAGATACAGTTAGCACTTAAAGGAAGTATAGCAAGAGGTTATGTGCAAATATGTGAATGAAGATTGTGAGGACATCCGTCATCCACAATTGTCAAAGGGGAGGATTTTGTATTTTCTAGAGGCTCCAGGGTTGCCCGGACAGCTCCCCGCAACCCTGCCTGTCGAACCATCTGAGCGTGTGGCTGGGCCAAGAGGAAGAGGCCTCCAGGAGGGATGCGGGCCTTTTAGAAGCTTCTATTACAGGTGCCACCTGGCAAGCAGGAAAGGATCTGAAAGGGAGGGACAGAAGCCCTGGGGGGTGAGGGGAAGAGTCCAGGGGACTGCCGTTCTGGATCTTCTTCTCACCTTCGCCATGGCCGCTTAGATTTTTCTCTTTTATATATTGGGGCCCAAGTGAGATTTTGTTTGAGAGGTGAGGCCCCGATGCTAATAGCAAACAAATAACTTTGCAACTCACTCCTTAAAACAACTAGGTCTAAATATAGACCTTCAAAAAAATAGATAAAATGAAGGGACATAAAAACCTTCTTTACAACATTTGAAAAAGTAAGTGCTTTTTACAAGAGAGTATTAGTAGGCTCACGTCCTGAAAATAGTTGTATATGCAGAATTCTTCTATTGCCTCATATTTCAGCTGTCCATTATTTGTTTCTCTCTCTCTCTCTCTCTCTGTATCGCTAAGTCTTACTTTCCCATACATGCTCAGACACACAAAATCTCTCATAGCTTGAGAAACACCACGCTCTCCACAGAGCACTTGCAATAATGATAGGAATTGATGCGTGGTTGCCAGGAGCCAGAGGTGGGACCTGAGATGGCCTGAGAGAATTTTGCGGGGCGGGGGGTAGTGATGGGAATATTCTAACTAGATTGTGGGAACAGTTGCGTCTATGTGTGAATTTACTAAAACTCATTGAACTGGAGATCTGAAGTGGGTGAATTTTATGGTGTGTAAGTTATACCTCAACACAGCTACTAAAAAAGAAAAGAATTGAAAAAAATACATAGCAATAGTCCGATCTGAGAGTGTCACAGAGTAGGGGATCCCTGGGTGGCTCAGCGGTTTGAGTGTGTCACAGAGTAGTTTTTTCCCAGCTTTACTGAGGTATAACTGATACAAAGCTGTGTAAGTTCAAGATTATGATATGATGATATATGGAGTGAAAAATTACTACTATAGGGTTAGTTGATGCATCCAGCACCTCACATTATTATAATTTGTGTGTGTGTGTGTGTGTGGTGAGAACATTCAAGATATATATATATATATATATATATATATATAGAGAGAGAGAGAGAGAGAGAGAGAGAGAGAGAAACTGTAGTCATTATACTTAATATTAGGTCCCCAGAACTCATTCATCTTAAAAACAGAAGTGTGTACCCTTTGACCAACATCTCCCCCTTTTTCCCATCTCCCACCCCTGGCAACCACCATTCTACTTTTTGTTTCTATGAGATCTTTTTTGTTGTTTGTTGTGTTCCTTTGTTTTGATGTTTTTAGTTTCCACATGTAAGTGAGACCCTACAGTATCTGTCTTTCTCTGTTTTTTTTTTTTTTTTTCCACTTAGCATCATGTCCTCAAGATCCATCCAGTTGTCACAAGTGCCAGAGTGCCCTTCTTTTTTTTAGGCTGGCTAATATCCTATTGTGTATCCAGGTATATGCCTACATGTACTTTCTATATCCATTCATCCATCAATGGACACTTAAGTTGTTTCCATATGTTGGCTATTGTGAATAATGCTACAATGATATAGGGGTGGAGATGTTGCTTCAAGACAGTGATTTCATCTCCTTTGGGTATATATCCAGAAGTGGGATTGCTGGATCATATGGTAATTCTATTTTTAATATTTTGAGGAGCTTCTGTATTGTTTTCCATAGTGGCTGAGCCAATTTACATTCCCACCTACAGTGCATAGATTTTCTTGTGCTACACATCTTCACCAATACTTACTTATGTCATGTCTTTTTGGTACTAGCCATTCTCACAGGGGTGAGGTGATAGCTCACTGTGGTTTTGATTTGTGTTTCCTTGGTGATTATTAATGGTGAGCACCTTTTCAAGTACTCAATGGCCAAGTGTGTGTTCTTCTTTGGAAAAATGTTTTGTTTTGTTTTGTTTTTTTGTTTTTAGGTCCTCTGCCCATTTTTTAACAGGTTATTTTTTTGTTTTGTTTTTTTTGTTTGTTTGTTTTTTCCTTTGAGTTGTAAGAGTTTCTTACATATTTTGGATATTAACCCCTTATCAGATATAATGGTTTGTGAATATTTCCATAGGTTGTCTCTTCATTTGGTTGATTGCTTCTTTGGATGTACAGAAGCTTTTGAGTTTTGGCGTCCTACTTTTTGGTTTTTGCTTTTGTTGCTTGTGCTTTTGATGTCGTATTCAAAAAACTGTTGCCAAGATGGACATCGAGAAACTTTCCCCCTATGTCTTCTTTTAGTAGTTTTATGGTTTCTGGTCTTACCAGCTAATTTTTGTGAAGGGTTTAAGATAAGGATTCAATTCCATTATTTTGCATGTGACTCTCCAGTTTTCCAACAGGACATTTTTGCTGGCTGTTCACATTCTCTACGTGAGGATGGAGAATTAGTCAAAATCTTCATCTCTTTCTCTTCAGGTCATATGACATTTTAACGTACAGCATCTCAATGGATATTTGTTTCACTAAGACATTATATCTGTTCACATTTAACATGTGATCACAAAGCCTTAGGAGTCTTCTCAAGTAATCCTATACTGGATGGACATAGGCTTAGAAATCTGATAAATCCACACCCAAATTATATGTTTTATGTTATATTTATTTATATTATATATCCCCTTTTCTTGAGTAGCTTTATACTGCTTATAATTGCTTTCTGTTTGAGGTGGAAAATGGCCTTTTCTGGCTTAAATATATAACATAAACATAAACATAAACATTTTGCTTTGCCTTCTCTTCATTCTGTTAGCCTTTTACTACTCCACTTTATATATTTTATTCTGTAAATAAACGAAATTATTTACAATTTCCTTGACAAACCCTGCACCCTTAAGAGAGATCTTAGAAAGAAACGTGGACTCTTCAAGCTGGATGTGACAGTGGAGGGCAATTCACCTGACCTCCATGGAATGCAGACCCCCTGAACATCCCCAGCTCTCTGGTGAATACTTTCGGTTACATGGACCCCACCACTTCTCACAGAATCCATGGTCATGCCCTTGTAAAGATCAAGAATGCAGGCAGACCAAAGGGAGTAAAATATTGGTGTCTCACTATTGCATGAAAGAACTTATTTCCCTACTTGCCAAATGAACATTTACAAACTGGAAGTCGAGATTTAAAAGCTCTAAACAATGTAGTAGTTGGTGAAGCGGTGAGTGGTGTGATGTTATAAAGAAAGTAATTTCTGCGTTCCTGATAACTTTAGGCTATTAGTACCTTTAAATAATAACTTTCTGAAGCTTAGCACGCCGATGAATTAGTGGATAATAGATTCTTTCATTACTCCATCCAAAATCCATGTGTATGGTGTCTCAGTTTTATTTTTTTTTAAATTTTTTATATATTTATGATAGTCAGAGAGAGAGAGAGAGACACAGGCAGAGGGAGAAGCAGGCTCCATGCACCGGGACCCCGATGTGGGATTCGATCCGGGATCTCCAGGATTGTGCCCTGGGCCAAATGCAGGCACCAAACCACTGCGCCACCCAGGGATCCCCAGTGTCTCAGTTTTAAATACTGAGGATCAAGTATCTCTGTTGAAGAATATAAGAAAGCAGTCAGGCAGTAAGAGTACATAAACTGTGGAACACTGGGGGATGTGTAAGTTTTATTTTACTCTGGATCTTGACTTGCTTATGTGACTTAAGTATTCTCATCCAGAAAGTGGGAGGGAGCAATTCTTTCCTGGGCATTGTGGTCAGGATTAGTGTTGTATGGAAAGCATGGACCATAATGCCTGGGTCACAGGCATCTAGTAGCTGATGTCATTACTTTAAATAATCCATCCCTAAACTCCAGTATTAGAATACTAACATCCTATTCAGTTGGAGAGACACTGATTTTCTTTTTTTTAATTTATTGTATTTATTTATTTTTATGTATTTTTTAATTGGAGTTCGATTTGCCAACATATAGTGGTAACACCCAGTGCTCATCCTGTCAAGTTCCCCCCTCAGTGCCCATCAACAAAACTAACAGGCAACCTACCGAATGGGAGAAGATATTTGCAAATGACGTATCAGATAAAGGGCTAGTATCCAAGATCCAACACCCAAGAAACAAATAATCCAATCATGAAATGTGCAAAAGACATGAACAGAAATTTCACCAAAGAAGGCATAGACATGGCCAACAAGCACATGAGGAAATGCTCTGCATCACTGGCCATCGGGGAAAAACAAATCAAAACCACAGTGAGATCCCACGTCACCCCAATGAGAATGGAGACATTGGTTTTCATAGCCTTGCACAGTCTGGGAATCTCGGACCGAGGCAGTGTGATTTTCTACATCTTTCCCACTGAATCCTGGATTCCTGTCAACTAAGGCTCACCACTGCAAGACTGTTCTCTGCCCTCCAATCGTGCACTGCCCAGTAGGGCACCACGCATACCCAGGAAGTCCTCCCACTAACCGCTCATGTTTAAAGCCCATCCCCCCCCACCCCCACCCCCCCGTCTTTCAAAGCCACTTCAGGAGGTTGCCTTGAGCAGTCATCCTTGGCAAACAGTCTAGTCCCTCCTAGAAAAATAGGGCCCAGGCATTCAGAGGAGTCTGTTCTAAGGCCTGTGGGGTTACTGCAGTGAATTAAACCAGCAAAGCCTGCTGCTATGGAGTTATTTTCTTTCCCCCATCTTCTATTGTGGCAAGGGCAAGGAAAGAATGAGACCTAGAAGTAAAATACATGTTTTGTTTATAGGGTATGGTGCACAGGAGAACATAAAGCTAGGAATGGCTGCAGCCAGTAAGGAGGGTGACGCTACAGCTTTGGATGGGGAGCCGGGCGACACGCGGAGGGAGAGGCTCCAGGGAGGACTTGCAGGAGAGGAAGGGGTGTCTGCGGGAGCACTGCCTGAAGGGGAGTCTGGCTGACTGCAGAGCACCCACCCCGGGAGGCCATCTGGGACCTGCAGAGGGGCCGCCACCTGCCGCAGCCACCTGAGAGACCCCGAGAAAAGGCATCCGCAGCAGCTCGAGCAGTAGTAACTACTATGTGGGAGTTGGGGGGGGGCAGTGAGGCAGCAGCAAATCCCGGGGGGCAGGTGAGGGGGGAGCTGGTGACGCAGCAGCAGGTCCCTGGAACAGGCACAAGCCTGGAAAGTTGGGTCAGAGATGCGGGGACCTTGGGTCCTGGTGGAGGCACAGAGATGGGGACAAGTGCTCAGTTCCATACCTGTCTGGAAGGAAGACGATGTTCCCAGGATTATCCCCCAAGAGGGATGATCAGGGATGACCAAGGCTCCTTGGGGTTGGGCTGAGGAGAGAACATCCCTGTAGGGGGGCCTCAGGGCACTGTGCGGAGGCCTGGGACCTTCGGAGTTCCCCACACGGAGGACCAGAGCTGAGATGCTGGCAAGAAGACCAGCGCCCACAGTGGAAGGTGGTGGCCAGCGCCCACAGCACAGGTGGTGGTCAGCGCTCAGAGTGCAAGGTGGTGGCCAGTGCCCACGGTGCAAGGTGGTGACCAGCGCCCACAGTGAAAAGTGGCCGGTGCCCACAGCGCAAGGTGGTGGCCAGTGCCCACAGGTCCCCAGGTTTTTCTGAGGTGCCAGGGGCTTCAGATGCAGGTCTGGAAGGCCGCTCCCAAGCCACCCATCTGGCCTGCACGTGCTCCGCCGCCCCGTGGGCACGCAGGTTCTGGAAGCCTGACCTCCGCAAGGCAGGCAGGCCTGTGTCTTCCTCAGGCCTCCACCGCACCCACCAAAGCACTTCCCCAGAACGGAGCCCAAGGAAGGCCTCCCATTTATAAAGCCACTTCCTCCTACCACAAAAGCAGTGCAGTTGCCTGGCCATTTCCCCCTTCATAGATCTACGGGTTGCTCCGAGATAAAAGATAGTATTTTTATGTGTGAAAACCCGCTTTACTGAATGTCCCACTTCCTTGGGAAGCAGTGCATTATTTTCTCCATCTGGCGTATGCTAAGTGGTTGTGAAAATACAGGAAGTTCCCGTGAATTTCCTCAAGAAAATCTTGACAGGCTCTGCACTATTTTGGACTATTCTGATCTGTATTATGACATTCCGACTGCAATAAAATAATATAACATCGTATAAAATAATAAAACACCGTAAAACCTGGTCGGGCAGTGGAAAGCCTTCCTTACCTCCTGTGGTAACAAGTAAGAACATTTATGTAAACAAAAAACAAGAGTGAAAACAAAAATGAGGGAAGATCTTGTTTTTGAAATGCATGGAATTGAAATTAACACAGTCAATTTAAGTTGTTTTATCAACATTTTAGGAACATTTGCTAAAATATTTGGTTTGTTTATATCATAGAATCACGGAGTATCTGAACTCTAGGGAAGCTTAGCATGAGTCTCTTTTCTTTACGGATGAGCCATCACAAGTCCAGAGAGGTTCTGATTTTCCAAGGGTCACACAGCTGCTTAGAGGCAGAGTAAATGCTAGACTCCAATTCTCCTAATTCTTCGTCCAGTTTTCTTCCTGGAGAACTCCTGAAGTATTTCTGAGGGAAGTGCTTACACCTTGGCATCAACTGGCCATGCCCCCAGCCCCAGGTGGGGTGCGGGGGTGTGGGGGGGGTGGTTAAAGAGTCAGGCAAAGGAGGGTGGGAAGAAGACAAAGCAGCCCCATTCTTCTCTCACTTTCTTCTCTCATTGTTCTCCAAACAATGGAGTGGCAGGGAGGAAAGTCACCAAGTCCCATTCTGGAAAGAAGACTGTCCCTCCTGAGTCTAACCAACCCCACCTCCTGGCCACCAGACCTGGCACTTCCCTAGGAAAATGCCACAAGGCACTGGGGAAGCACGAAGACGGCATTGACTCCTTTCCTGGCTCCAACAGTTAGAGCTGCGTGACCTTGGGCAAGTAACCTTAGGTCTCTGTTCTTCAACCTCCTCAGCTGGAAAATGGGAATAAGAACACCCACCTCACACGGTTGTTGTAATGAAAATTACAGTTTTCTAAGAGCTTAGAATAGTGCCTGACACGTAATAAGTACTATCAAAGTATCTGATGAATAAGGTCACAATAGGATTCAATTTATATACGGTGTCCATCCTCCTGGAACTTTTCTTATTATTATGAAAAGTTATTATTATTATTATTATTATTATTATTATTATTGTTATTGTTATTATTATTATTTTGGGGCTCTTCCTAAGATGCTTCCAGTCCCGTGATCTTCTTTCCCTTGGCCAGCCCCACCGTTCCACCAGCAGGTGCCAAACCACAAGGTCAGAATAAACAGGTAGGACGCTCAGAATTGCAGAGAGTGGCCTTGAGGCTGTCACCACTATCACCACCAGCACTGGAGTGCTGGTTCAGGGAGGAGTCCCAACCCACTGAGGCTGCTTCTTACACCCCCTAGAACCCTAGGCTCCCAGGTCTGAGGGTGCTGCCGTTCAGGGGTACCCACAGAGCGCGGGCCCAGCCAGCGTGAGGGAGTCAGCTGCACCCATTAACAGGTTTGCACAGGACCTCGGCCCCATGTACCGCCCTCGTGTGCAGGATCTTTGAGAAGGTTCTGGGCTCCATGCTATTAGGAAAATCTGTTTTTGTTTTTTAACTCAGAATCCTTCCCACACTAGAGTTGTTTGGCTTTTTTTTTCCCCTGGAACTCTAGGTAGCATCAGAAATAACATGAGAATTTTACTGTATTTTTCTTCTGGCTCTTTCTAACCTATGTATGTGTGTGTGTGTGACAGAGAGAGAGAGAGAGAATATTCTAAAAGAATAAAAGTCATTCCTTTGTGAATTCAATCCATTAACATACATTAAATACTGTACGTGTGCCAAACGCTGGGCTCTTTCCTTAGCCGGCATTTGCTATGCTAATTTGCAGGGTCTCATGGCTGGAAATTGCATGCCTTCGAGGATCAGAAGAGTGCCAATGAGCAAGTCGTGCCAGGTAAAGGGAAGGTGTAAACAATAGGAAATAGCAGGACCTGTGGCACGTTGGCAAGACATACCCCAGCTAATTAAGATGTAATGGGAAGGCATTAAATATAATTTGTTTTTATTCAAAAACCATCATCCGGGCCTAAGAAGATTTGTTGGGGGCCAGTTAGAGTTCTCTCTGTTGTGCCCCCCGCAATTAGGTCAATTCAGATGTACTTGGCCACACCTGGAGCTAATCTACAGTATTGACCCACAAGCCCGCCTCGTGTGGAAGATTCGTGCGCTCTTCCCCAGAGCCTGTTGTAAGAGGCCACAGGGATGCAGCCATCCTCAATCTCTTCAGCAGCATTCCTGAAAGGGAGACTCTACCCCTGAAGAGAGAGAGGTCCGATGACTGGCCAACCACTTCAGAGGAGGGACAAGTTGCAGGACACAGAAAACTTTGATTTCTAGTCCTCTCCTGTGGAAAGAGCAAGCCTCCACCAGAAATAGAGATGGGATGGGGGAGAAAGGCTCTCCCTTGTGTTGGTACTAGAATACGAGAGAGCAGGTAAGGTTGGTCCCCTATTTATGGCTGTGATATTTGTAGCAGAACAAAATGTGCCCACTAACAATATAGCAGAAATGGAGTTGGTCCATCACCAGAGTGCTCCAAGACCTCAAAATTCAGAGGGAAAGGGCCAGTGCATTTCACTAGGAGACAAACAGTGTCTGGAGGATCATGAAGAAATTCGTGGATACCAGGGGGTGGAAGAAATAGACCAGAATATTGTGACCATTCAGCACGGTGTGGAAGAAATGGAGCCTCTTGACTCACAAGGGAAGGACCTCAAGAAATTTTGCTGGAAGAGGTTAAAGCACTTTAACTGGATCATTTCCATTGTACCTTGGATCCTGGGAAAGCTCCGGCGACAGGATGTCTTCTTAAGAGGGGACCAAGGAGCAGCCCATTTGTTAAATCCCGTTACAGTGTCATGAAGTGAGCAGGATGGGAATTGATTTTAAAATAGTCAAACCTAGGGGGATCCCTGGGTGGCACAGCGGTTTAGCGCCTGCCTTTGGCCCAGGGCGCGATCCTGGAGACCCGGGATCGAATCCCACGTCGGGCTCCCGGTGCATGGAGCCTGCTTCTCCCTCTGCCTATGTCTCTGCCTCTCTCTCTCTCTCTGTGTGTGTGTGTGACTATCATAAATAAATAAATAAATAAATAATAGTCAAACCTGTAACATAAAGTTGAAAATGCCTAGAAACTTTTTAAACGGCACTTTTCGCATAGCCGCGATTCAAGCAGCTTGTGAGATCATGTGGAAGCCAACGACACGCAGGAGAATTTTAAGGGGAGCCTCTGGGTGTCCCCCCTATAACACACACTTCATAGTTTCAATATGACATTTGTATAAATGTAAGTGGGCATGAAATCAGATATTTTTAACCATGAAATTTGTTGATTTATGATTTCCATAGAGTACCCCCTTCAGACAGGAACATCAGAATGTGGCCTGAAGGCTCTTTTGTCTACTCTTGTAAAGAACCAAATAATTGGCTATTTTTCTCAGTGAGGCACAACTGGTTTCAATTTAACTGAAGCCTAGGAATGAGTTTTGTCAGTTGGCTGATGACTGGCTCTTCTTTGGCATCTCTGCCCTCCACCGATGGCCACCTGTCTCTTGGCTGCCACCCCCTCTGCAAACCCTCAGGCATACTGTTTGGTGGCTTCCCATGCACCCTGTACGACCCCAATTATAGCTGCCACTGCGTCTGACCAATTATCAAACACCATGGTGTGTTTTAAGATGAAAGGCCTCCCTGATGCTCTTAACAGAGAGAGGTTGATATGGTTGGACAGGAAGCATTGCCCTCAGCTTCAGTGTCCCTCCCCTCCCTCAACTCTCTTTCCATGAAAAAAGAAAAAAAGAAACTCAGTTGAGACAGGATAAATTCATTTTTAAAGATGAGAGAAGCATGCGGACACACACAAAACTACAAACCCCCATCCTAAATAATTCCCAAAGAGAATATTAGAAAAATTTACATCACACTAAAGAGCATTCCATTTCCGTGCATTACGTAGATCACCCTCAAGATCCTTCCAACTTCCAGAATCTATGATTTTATGACTTCTGATTTTCATGATACCTTTTGGGCTGTGTTCTTTAAAAGATAAGTTTTCAGCGTTTCTGTTTTATGGGCAAGCGAAACCCATCAAAGATGAAAGAGAAATGGGGAGGCCGGCAGGAGGCTGAAGATGTTTTATCTTCTCTTCAACACCATGGCTTCATAGCGTATTTTACCAGTAACTGCTTTTGTATTGCATATTCCTGTCTGCTGGTTTTCCCTAAACCTATGTCCTCTCTTCCTTCTGGCAGAGTGGTACTGACTGATGAAGAGTGAGTGGACCAGTGAGTGAGAAAGTTAAGTGATCTCTTGGGAAATATACAGTATGCACTTATACACGTGTCCCGTCTCACATATCCAAAGACTGTATACTTTTAAGGATGAGAATCCGTCCTCTCCTGGGGCTATTGGTTCCATTTAGGCTAGAGAAATATTTCACACCAACTTGAAAAGGGGTCTGAAGGTGGTCCTGCCTAAGGGGAAATGTTCATCTAGGTAAGAAGGAAAATGTCGTATGTTGAAGAGTGTCAACATTCACAAATGAAGTGTCTTTAGGCAGAATTTAGAAATACGAGATCCAGGAGTGAGAGTCTAGAAAGTCAGGGTTGCCATGAACTCACTTTGAAATTTCTTCGCGATGTTGTTCATAGGCCTGGAGCAGGGTGGATGAAAGTCCATGTTAAAATTCCACGCGGGAAAGATTTACCAGGTTCAAATAAAGACAGATTAGGTCTCACGGCGAGGCTACTATTATAGGCAACAGCCAGAGAAGGCAAAGGAGGATGTGGTTCTCACGGAGACACAAAATTGGCATAAAGGGAGGATTGAGTAGGGATGAAGAGCCTCTCCCTCGGGACACCTGGAAACATGAGTCTTGTAAAAGCACAGCATCTGGCATGACTTGGGTTTCTTGCCTCTGCCTGCACCTGCTAACAGCTCTGTGGGACTCAGCAATGCTGCTGCAGAGGATGGCATCAGAGCTGAGAAAATGCATCCATGTGTCTTGCAGATTTTGACAGCCAGTGAGGATGGGATCGGATATACTGAGACGTGTATTTTAAGTTATAAACAAAAAAGACTAAAAAGTAAAAGAGAGAAATAGGGATTGCCTGGCATGTGGCAGAAAGTCACAGCAACTCCATTGTCAGAGCTGACATCGGAGGCAGATTTTCTGCTGGGCATTTCACTATTTCCTTCACCAACATGACCTCATTGAGTAGCTCCCACAATCCTGCACTGTAGTTGCTGTTGTCTTATGACTCTGCACTCATGCGGAGACTCAGATTAAGCTACCTGCACAAGATCATCCAGGTGCTAAGTGAAAGATTGGCCCTGAAACTCAAGTGGTGGGTCTAAGAGTCCATGCTCCTAGCCACTTCGCAGGTGGCTGTCTATCCTTGTTAGGGAGCAGAATTCTAATGGTCCGATTACAAATTATCTCAGTGGAAGAAATGTGAAGTGTGCCACGGTGTAGTGAGAATCTCAGGTCTCATATCAGATTGGAACAAATTATGTAACAACTTGGTTCATCGATTTTCTGATTTGGATACCAGGAAAGATATTTGTTATCTAGCAAGTTATATCTAAATTCAATAATGTTGTCCAGAATGACGCAAACAGCCTTATAAAATACGGACATTAAGTTAAAAAAAATGTTAGGTTTCTTTCCATGGAATTCCCGTAAGTATTTGTAAAAAAAAAAAAAAAAAATATGGATACCATGTTGGCTCCAATTTTCCTCCAAATTAGCACTAGCTCAACGAAATCAGTAGCAAATTAATTTTCACAGAAAAGTGTAAATAGCTTGATAAAATACCTTTTTTATGAGTACTTGTGCACATGACTTGATATTTCATATGCATAATATTGTATGTATTTTATTGACAATTTTGCTGTGTATTATGAAATTAAATATCTCACAGTGCCCTGTAAGGAACAACATAACTCTTCAGATTCTCTGTTCCTTAAATATGTGGAAAACAATGAATACACAATAGACATTTGTAAGTAATAAAATTATTTGAACATGAAAGAAATCAATGGTGTTGACTGTGAATTAGCACCTCTGTGAATTCATAGATGAGGAAATTTTGTCCTAAGTTGGGCTCAGGATAAAAAGGAAGTTTTCTGTAATTACTGATAGTTATATTAGGAAGACCCAAGTATAAAATAAACTTAGGCTTCCAAAAATCACTGGAACGACGTGGGCTATTCTGAGATTTTTATTAAGATGAAACTCAAATAATTGATTATCATCAAATAATCCTCAAATAATTGATTATGAGAACATAAATGGATAGGACAGGGCAAGAAGAAACCTTGTGGAATAGATTGTTGATTTATTCTTGGTAACATTCAAATAAGGATTATGATGGGAAAAGCACGAGAAACCTGGAGAGGAGCAAAATGTTTTCAATTTTAAGAAAAGGATAGAGGAAATGTATACTGATTCTGTGAGGTGACACAGTGAGTAGATGGTCAAATGGAAACAACTTTATGGGAATATCTCCTGGAGTGACCAATGGTTCTCTGTTCAACATTACTTGATTAATAACAATACCGTCAATTTCTCAGTGGTATATTATATATTTGTATGATATCACCAATAGTATTATATTGATAATATTATAAATTTCTTGTTTATATATAGTACATCTGGACAACCAACAATATTATCAATTACCTGGTTAAAGGAAACAGGATTATGGAATTTTTAGAAGAAATCAAATGGGGAGGGTCAGAAAATATATCTGACAATAAAATTAGATTTGTAAGAGTCATCTCAATAAATTCTAGAGAGTGATACAATTGAACAATGTGAAATTTAAAGGAGTAAATATAATGCCTTCCCTTGTGCTAAAAAAAAATGAACACCTCTAGGTTGCATAGAAAAGTAGCTGTGGAAAATCTTTGGAAGCCACACTGTTCAATGCGAGTCTCCTTCTTCAATATTTCCAAGAGGGTTGTCCTCTCCCTGTCCTTCTGATCGTGAAAGGTTTATTTCAGAGAGCAACTGCTTTTTTGAAGTACTAACTGCTCAGAAGTTTTCACTTCCTCTTCCTAAAGGCTGTCTACATGGAACAACCAGATCGTACTAAAGCTGGAATTTTTGGATTCACCAAGTCACCCTGGTTTTTGCTGTGAGACCTCCCCCGCAATCTCCATGACCTCCGCCTGACACCCAGGGAATGAGGGCTACCTTCTGACTACCCAGAACCACCTCATCCTTCACCTCTTCCACCCAAACCATGACGTGAGATCCTGAGGCTTCCCACCTAATCTTTTATCAGAATTTACACACTAAATCTATCCCTGCTTTCTTTGGGATTTTCCTTATCTGTTAAATGGCAGCTCACTAACTTAACTGCATTTGCCAGTGGGTCACCTCTTCCAACAGTCTTTACATGATTCTGTAAATCTCATGTAATAATAGAATATTCAGATTCTTCCTTGGCCCTCCAATCACCCCAAGAGCCTCCTTCCAGCAAGAGCAAAGTCATTCTGTCAGCCTCACTTGAAACTCTGTGATGCACTGTCCCCATTTCTGGGCCGTCATGCCTTTGCATTGGGTCAGCATGACTCCTGCCAGCCCAGGGCAGTTGGCTCTGGGCAGAAGAGCCCTCGTGGCTCCTGTAAGGACCGGCTTCGCTATGTAGGTTCAGTTAGGACTCTCTCCTTTTCGTTTGCAGGATGACCAGCTGTTTTTAATTTTCTTTTGAAATTCCTGAAACAATTCTGTTTAAACACATGAAAACTAAATAGATGAGTGACCAAGAGATGGGATTGGAGCTATGACCCAAGAATCCCATCAGGAACAAGTATCTAGAGGATGAAAGACTGTCCATGGAGGAAGCCATGGAGCTGAAGTGCTGGACACGTGGCAGCCTGTTTCAGGAGATACCTGTGGGCGATCGGTGACTACAGGCCCACCCTGCAGGCTCCAGGAGACTAGGCTTCACAGTCTGAGCGCTGTTGGTGGTGTTGCAGCTCTGATTAGACCAAACCTTACAGTGTGCCCTCCAGGGACTGGCAAAGAGCAATGTCCACAGCCTCTCTGGGATGCAGGATTCCACTTCTTTATGGTGAGGTAGATGAGGAGTTGAGGAGTGATTTCTCTTGCTGCTCCAAAGTAGCTGTTAATATCCAGAGACCAAGAATGCTTACTTTTTTTTTTAAAGATTTTATTTATTTGAGAGAGATGGTGAGAGAAAACAGAGCAGGAGAGAAGGGCAGAGAGAGTAGACTCCCCACTGAGCAGGGAGCCTGATGCAGGACTTCATCTCAGGACCTTGGGATCATAACTTGAGCCAAAGGCAGACACTTAACTGAGCCACCCAGGTGCCCTAAGAACGCTTGTCTTTAATCGCTACACTATTCCCATAATTAAGACTCCAGACTCTTATCAGGAGGTTGAAATGAAATGCTTTTTCCATCATCCCTTTCCACCCTTGGGTGGCATTTACAGCCGAGCCTCCTAACTTCACTTGTCATGTCTTCCATTGACTTGTCTCCTCCCCTGCCTCAAAGCCTGTTTTCCAGGATTGGGTCTGAAATGTATTGATAAACCAGTTAAATGAATATTTGCCACATCTCATCTCGGACAGAGCATGAGTAGTCACTTCCTGCAGGAGAGAACAGGGGAAGTACAGCAGGAATCTGGCATCAAACCAGAGATTCTCGATGGCGGTGGGCTATCGCTCCCCGAGGGGATGCATTACATTCTAATTTGAGGCTGTTGTTTTGAAGGTGTGCTGGGAGTGTGCAGTTCCAGAAAGGACCTCGACATCATCATTGCCATTCCAACCATGGAATTTAATTTATGCAGCAATTTTATACAACATGAAAGGAGAACGTTAGATACCCATATTACGATACAAGACTATGATTCAGTTAGTTAACTAAACTGTGTTCTGAATTCACTCACGTGGAAGCTTCCCTGTGAAAGGACTGACCATCTACTGTTGGTGGAGCAAGCAGCTGACATGATCAGGGCCACTGCCAGCACCAGGAGGGAGCCTGGCCTATGGGAAGTGCTCAGTAAGTATATGCCCAACGTGTTTGCTATCGATTCCTCGGGAGAACCAGCCCTGCACTGTGCTGCCCTAACAGTGCAGCCAGGGTTGTCCTCACAGTTTCCCGTGTGTATATTACTGTCATGAGAACCACCTTAGACAAGCGATGAGCCTACAGGGGCCAGAGCCCTAAGACAGACATCCCGAATCACAATCTCCAGGAATGGTTCCAGGAACGCATATGTTTATTGTCCTAGGTACGTCGTACAGAAGAATTTGATTTATAGTTGTTAACATGATCGCCAAATCTACAGCAGGGCTTTTTTTTTTTTAATTTAATCGACAGCCTCCAGTTTCCTTAATTCTCCAATACTACCATTTATTCCTTTATTTAACACATTTGTTGAACTCCCGTGTGCACTGATAGCTACGTGGTGGGGTTACAGAAAGATGAGGAGACCAATGCCTGCCATTGTAGACTTGCAGTCTAGTGAAGGGATTGGCATATGCTTTAAAAAAATAAAGAAAAAAAGAAAAGAGAGAAAACATGGTCTGTTCTGTTCAGAGGGAAGACTACGGTGATGCTGAGGTTGGACAGTGGGCAGCGGCCTCACTCCGCCTGAGTGATGAGGGGGAGGCTTCAGTGAGGGGGCGAAAGAGGAGTGAGCTCTCCAGAGGAGATGCAAATGTACAGGGGACTCTGCATGGGGGGGCTGGCCCAGCATCAGCATCGCTGAGCATTGGTGCAGCTCAGCAGAGCGGTGGGCAGCCTGAGGGACCCGAGGAGGAGTCACAGGAACCCAAGGGCCTGTTTGTCAGGAAATTAGTATCTCATCTTAGAAGCAGTAGAGACCATTGTATCCCGTCCTCTTAGCAAGCAGGGCAATTACATGACGGATTTGTGTTTAAGATCACACTAGCAGCAGGGCCGAGAACACACGGGTAATAGCAGGCCAAGATGAGAGATTAAGGTGATGTGATGCTGGGACGGCTCTGGGGACCCTTATGAGACCCGAGCCCCAAGACTTCTCTGCTTCTGGATGATTGCTTCTCCTACCTGACACGTTGGAACCAACTTGAATGGTGTAGAAGCTCCCCTAAGCAAAGTGTTTAAAAACATTTCCTTAGGATTTTAGAGAAGAAGAAAAGAAGAAGAAGAAGAAGAAGAAGAAGAAGAAGAAGAAGAAGGAGAAGGAGAAGGAGAAGGAGAAGGAGAAGGAGAAGGAGAAGGAGAAGGAGAAGGAGAAGGAGAAGGAGAAGGAGAAGGAGAAGGAGAAGGAGAAGGAGAAGGAGAAGGAGAAGGAGAAGAAGGAGGAGAATTATTTTCACAAAAGTCCAAGACAAAGTGCTTGGTACATTTTGGCTTAGGAGAAAAGTAAAACCAAACAAAGCGAGCAAAGGCAGCACAATTTGAGACAGTAAGTAATACTTTCAATGCTCCTTTGGGCTGCCGATGCTGCTTCTCTGTTTCTAGCATCTACTGCATCACTGGGGAGGAACGTTACAGAAGCTCCCTCTACCACTGATGTTCAGTGTGGCGATGCAGCCTGAATAAATGGTGTGCAATCTGTGTACACTCTGAAAAAATGTGCTGTGGATTTGGGGTGAGAGTGATGAGTCAGTGTAGATTCATCGATTGTAGTAAATGTGGGACGAAGATAATGTGGGGAAGGGGGTGCCTGTCGGGGGGGCAGGGGCCCTTAGAAAATCTCCCTTCTTTCCTCTCCATTCTGGACTGACTTTAACACTGCACCTAAAAAAAAAAAAAAAAAAAAAAAGCAAGTTGCAGGGAGGTTTGTAAAGTATTCTCCTATGTTTAAAAAACTACACATGTAGGCTCATCTAACTGTCCTCTTCAAGATCTGTGCATTTGCTCTATGCAGATATACAGGAAAAACAATACGTGTCTATTAAAATGTAAAATATATGTTATTTTTCAGGAGATGCTTGCCGATTTTTTGTTCCTTTAAAAATGTTGTCTAAATCTGTAATGGAAGGATCAACGCCCTCAAGCAGGACAGCTGTTGAGACCAGACCCTTTCCTACAGTCGTGAAACTCAATCTACTCTTATACAAAGTGATCATGGGTTCAGTCTACATAACGAGCGTGGATATAAAGGGATATTGGATTCTTAAACACGCACCTTCCTAGTGATGCCCTAACTTCCTTAATTAAGGGCAGAACCCAAGTACCAACACACCTATCTTTTTTCCTCAGAAAAAAGAAAATGATACATTTTAAATTTATAAACCCTTTTCGGAAGAAAAAAAAAGGAAAGCCTCCTTACTCTATAATCACATCTCTTGCACATACATTTCTCATCGAGGGAGACACGCAGTAAGCAAGACGCTCTAAGAGTGCCCTTTATGTTATAGGAGCACGAGCACCTTTGGAAAATCCAAGAAAAACAACAGACTTTCAAGTCCACCTGCGAGCCAACTGCTCCATCCTGTTGTTCTGTCCTTGCAGAGGATCTGTGGCCTCCCTCAGTGAAGGGACCCCCCCACCCCGGGACCCCGTGCACATCCCAACGTGAAGGGCCACACAGGTCATGTGTGTGTCCTCCCATCTGCATCTGTGCAACACACCATGTCCACCTGCAGCTCTGCAGGTACCACCTAAGCATTTGCAGGTAGGGCTTGCCCCACGTCCCCAGGCTCTAAAGAATAACTGACGCTCTGTGCATGTGTGCACGTGTGCATGTGTGCGCGTGCATGTGTGTGTGTGTTAACAAAGGCTCTCTGTTCCCAAACAAGAAGGCCCCTCAATCCTCCCGAGAAGGCACTTGGAGAGTGTCCAGGGCTGACACTTGACCCTCACTCCTCGGAGGTGAAAGGCAGCACGCACAGTGTCACCTGGCCCCTGACACCCTTCCCTTTACACTTAATCAGCCGGGCCCTGATAAATGAGCTTGCCTGGAGGACAGCGAGGGGCCGCCGCTGTGTCTGCGCCTGCCCTGCACACCTTCCCAGACTAAACAGCCAGGGGGTTGCAGGGAGCCGGGCTGCGGCCCCCAGAACTATTTGGGGGGCCCTGCCCTCTGCAATGACTTCTGCTGGGGGTGGTGCTGTGTGCCCTGCACACCTGCTCCCTCCATGGGGAGGTCCCGCAGGCCTGGCTTGGGTCACCAGGGCACAGAGTCCCGAGAGCCCCCCACCCCCCATGATAACGCTGGCCAGCCAGGTTCCAAGAGCCGCTATCTAAAGGGCAGGAGATACCCCCAGACGCCAAAAGAAAAACAACTGCAGTTGCACAGAAATTATGGATCAGAAGTTTTTATAAACACGTGCGCGCACACACACACGCACACATAACCAACCTTGAAACTAAAGGGTTTGACTCTTAGCCTCAAGCAGAGCAGTTGAGCTGCCTGGTCTGAAACCCACTCTAGTGGTTTGGAAAGCTGATAACGTCCTTGGTTTATGAGCCAGGGCGAGAGCCTTTGGGTTCTCTCTCTTACACATGGATGCTGGGAGCGCAGGCCACTTTCAGAAATGTACCCTGTAGAACCCTCGTACGCTCCCCAAGATGTGTGCTGAAATATGCCTTTTGCAACTTTGTGTGAAGTGGCCAAATACCACAAACGGCTAGATATCCATTGACAAGGGGCTTCTAAAATACATAAAGGACAGTACACTACCCAACGCTTTGTGCTACGCGCTGATGAAAACGCTGCCAACGTACACTAGGATGGAAGAACCAAAAGCTCGCGGAACATACATTCAAATAATATGATTCCATGACATCATAAGCAACCTGCAAACAAACAAAACAACATGTTTATGAAATCACACATAGGCCCACGGACTAGAAGAATAGAGCCAAACCGGTTTTGAAGACATTGCCTGTGAAACAGACCCATAAATGCAGACAACAAATTGAGGGTTGCCAGAGAAAAGGGTGGTGAGGGATGGGCAGGGCGGGTGAAGAGGGGAGTGGGATGCACGAAAATGAGTGACTCACAGGGATGACGGGCACAGCCCAGGGAACACAGTCAATGGTGCTGTCCTAGCATTGCACAATGACACATGGTCGCCACGCTTGTGGTGGGCACAGTGTCACGCATCGACTTGTCAGGTTGTTCGCCTGAAACTAATGTAACACGGTGTGTCTCCTACACTTCAATTAAAAAAAAAAAAAAAAAACAGAGAGAGAGAGAGAGAGATTAGCTGGGGGAGGTGGAGTGGAATTGGGAGATGGGAAGGAAAACTTTCAACTTGAACTTGATATATTTCTGTATCTTCTAACTGGTGTCCTGAGCTATGATCATGGACTGATTTCACTTGAAAAAAAAAATAGGAGCATCTGCCCTTGTCACACATAGTTGAAGATCGGCGGGACAAGATATGCAAAGCAACAGGCAAACAGGCACAAAGCAAAGGGATGAGGACACCCCTAGCATCCACACCTCCAGGGAGAGGGAGAGTCTGGTGGGTCTCGTGGATGCTTCGAGCCTGGGAAACCTACTCCTCTTCCATCCCCAATGTCGTGAGAGGCATGAATTCCTTTTTTTTTTATGATTTATTTATTTATGAGAGAGAGAGAGAGAGAAGCAGAGACACAGGAGGAGGGAGAAGCAGGCTCCATGCACCGGGAGCCCAATGTGGGATTCGATCCAGGGACTCCAAGATCGCGCCCTGGGCCAAAGGCAGGCGCTAAGCCGCTGAGCCACCCAGGGATCCCCCAGGCATGAATTCCATTGAGCTGGATCTGGAAGGATGAGAAGGAGTTTGCTAGTTGAGGAGAGAGTTTCACGCAGGCAGAGGGACCGAGAAGTGCATCAGGTGCCACCACAGTAACAGGTGTCACAGTACAGCCCTTTCGGGGTTGGCAGGAAAGGAGTGTACGGGGGCAGACTCGCAGCTCTGAGGGGCAGGCCCGAATCTGCCGGGAGCCCAGCCCAGGCCCGGGGCTCCGTACCACGAAGCTCACCGACACAGCAGAGGCATCTTCTGAATGAAGATGTTGAATGGTTAGAATATAAAGGTGTATGAGGTCAGAGCAGAAAGGGACAAGTGGGAATTTGGGGGACGCCTGGGTGGCTCAGCGGTTGGGCGTCTGCCTTTGGCTCAGGGCATGATGCTGGGGTCCTGGGACCGAGTCCCGCATCGGGCTCCCTGCATGGAGCCTGCTTCTCCATCTGCCTATGTCTCTGCGTCTCTCTCTGTATCTCATGAACGAGTAAATTAAATCTTCAGAGAAAAAAGAAATGGAAGTTTGGTGAGGGAGAGCATGTGAGAGGCTGCCGCGGGCCAGTTCCAATTCCAAGCACTACTGGAAGACCTTCTTCATTCAGTGTTTGGACTCAACCAATGGTTTATGCAGGACAGTTGCAATCACTCCAACTTCATTCGCATATTAATTCCCGGGGTATTTACCAAGTGAGGCACTGAGGTTCCAAGCACACGTATGCACCAGACACTGTTCCAGGAGAGAAGAATCGAGCAATAAAATAGACAAAGTTGTCTTCGTGAAGCTTATAGTCTAGTGGGGGAAGACAGACCATTAAAAAAGATTATAACTGTGTGTCGTTTGGCTATAAATGTCATGGAGAAATACAAAGAATAGTAAGAGGGATAAAGGGTCTAATGGGAGCAAGCCCAGGGGGGTAGGCTTTGTTTTTCACAGAGAGTTAGGTAAGATCCACGTGAATAAAAGACTGAAAAAAATAGGAAAGGCGGACAGGAATTTGGGGCAAGACCTTTTCCAGGCCGCAGAAGCAGCGTGTGCAAAGGTCCTGAGGCGACAACGTGCTTGGTTTGGTGGAGGAACAGCAAGGAAACCAGAGGAACTCAGGAGAGGGGGCCTACAAACCTCCCAGTTTAGAAGTTCATTGACGCTTCCTCTACAAATTTGTTCTTCATTTCCCTTTTGCCTTTCCAAGGATATCAAAAATGTTTCTACTTAACAGAACAGTTCAAGTTATTACTTTTCATTTTCCTTAGAAAGGAAATGAAGTATATAGAGATTAAATCAAAGGCCTAATTACAGATCCAAAATTATGATTGGTCTCTGTTTTATATACACTGTAACAAAACCCGTGCCAGGCAAGTTCCTGCCTGACCTCTCCTTGGGCCCAATAACCATATGTTGGCCGCCTCCCTGTTTCCCTCCACGTCTGCAGCTCTCCAGAAACGAAAACGCTCTTCTTATCCATCATTAGACTGTCTTTACATCGTGTGATGTGGTTTCCATTAAAAAGTCATTTCTTCTGTAGTGAAATTATAATATCATTCATTTTTCAGTTCAGCCAACAAATATTTACTGGACAAAAGCTCTGCTCTAAGAAAGGCGCAAGAAGCCAAAGAAACAGCAGTGGCAGACGGAGCACGGTTTCCTCCTACCCCGGTGGCGATTCGAGTTTAGTGGAACAAGCAAACATTCAATGGATACGTAGATCGTGAAGTCTAGAAATCTTACCGTGGTTAAGCATTATAGGGATTGGCATTGGAACAGAAATGGTACAAGGCTGCCAGGAATCTCAGACAAAAGATGATTTGAAATTGGGAAAAAAGAAAGAAAGAAAAACCTTAGGGGATAAAACAGAGGGAGCTGAATTAGAACCCGGGCGTAGCGTGCTGGGGCTGACGCGGAGCCAGTGTTCTGTGCTTCCGGGGCGAGAAGAGTTGTTATGAATGTCCCAGGGAAGCCAAGGACAGGGATTCAGTTGGAGGGAGTGACAACCTCAAAGTTTGAATAAAAGGCGAATTTCAGGGGACACCTGGGTGGCTCAGGGGTTGAGCATCTGCCTTCGGCCCAGGGCGTGATCCCAGGATCCCAGGATTGAGTCCCACGTCGGGCTCCCTGCATGGAGCCTGCTTCTCCCTCTGCCTGTGTCTCTGCCTCTCTCTGTGTGTCTCTCAGAATAAATAAATAAAATCTTAAAAAGGGGGATGGATTTAGGGCTGCAAACTGGTTAGAAGAAGGGGTGGCTAGACACTGCATTCACAGAGCACCTCACAGGATATGGAGGATGATGTCATGTGCTTATATTAAAATGTTGGGGTGCTAGGAGATAAGTCCCCCCGAGCCCCAGCCCCTACCCCAGGCCAGGGGGAGCGTTCCTTCCACGGGGGTGGGCACACTGCCCAATCTCCACGGTGGCCTCCCAGAGGCACTGGATTTCTTGAGATGAAACTGCAACCCCTCCCAGGAAGGCATCTGGAGGGGGAAGCCTCCCAAATGAGACCAGACCTGGCCCTTCTGGGCCCTTCCTGGCCCCTGGGAAACAATTATGAATGAGAAAGTAAAAGCTGTGTCATGCTTGGGGGCCCAGGCCTGCGAGGGTGTGGAGGCCGTGTGGTTGACCTATTTCTAAAGCTTGCACATTTTTTCCCCCCGCATCCCCAAACCACTGAGAAACAATTCTGCTCTCCTCTCAGTGTCAAGTGCAAAGTTACAGGGCCTCCCTCCCACCATCAAGTCCTTGTCCCTTCTGTGGCCCCGGCCAGCCTCCCAGCCTCTTGGCAGAGCGCCTTGAGTCTGCAGCTCACAAGATGCACCTGGCCAGGGTCTCCGAGCCACCTTTTGGCCAATGAGCAACACCCTGGCCTCCGGCCTGCCCGACCTGGAGATGGGGAGTTTCCCCGGGGTGGGCCTGGCTCGATGGGTGGGGTCCCTCCACTGAGCACAGCACCGCCCCCCCCACCCACTGTGGCAGCAGGGCAGGGATGAAGTGAGGGGTGCTCAGCAGCCGGCAGACCCGGATTGGTGGGATAGTTAGATGCATCTCCAAGTGTGTAGACACTACCCAGTCACGCAAGGGGATCACCCGGGTAGAAATGGACAACCCACGCAGGCCATGGCGCTCAGGCTCATCAGGAGGTTTTGTGGTTGTCTCCTTTCACAGCTTACTTCGGGGCTCACCAAGGTATATTTTTGTGCCTTTCCATAGTCATCATGATTTCTCATGGAATTTAAGGAAAAGATAAGAAAGAAAGAAGAGAAACAGGGCAGGAAGACAGTATGGATGCAGCCTGAGCCTCTTGTAATCGGAAGTGTGGGATGTAAAGAGGCTTCCTTGCCAAGAAAGAAACACTGCCGAAATGATACAGGGTGAATAAACCACAGGCCCCCAATTAACGGCCGTGTGGGACACCGTCGGGCCACACACACGGAAGGCGGGCCCTGCAGCCAAGGCGGCGGAAGTCAAGAACTGGGAATTCTCAGAAAATAGATAGAGACAGGAATGAGGGTGGGGGTGGGATCTGAGAAGGGACATTTCAAATCCTCTTCACTCCTCTGAAGCAGATGGAAGAGTCTTCGTTCTCTAACACAGCGACTTGAGACCGAGCACATGTCCAGGCCACAACAGGCGTTGGGGTAGGGACTAGAGCAGGGCCCGCGTTCCAGGAGGAGGGTGCGTGCCCCTGATCTTGCGGGCATTCGGGGCTCCGGATGCTCCCCCCTCGACAGTCCCCCCCACCCCGGGCCATGTCTGCGATGCAGCTCAAAACGTCCTGCGGGTTTTTTAAAGGCGGTGACCCACTGTCCTGGGAGGGCAGAGGAGGTCGAGCTCAGAAAATGTTTTATCAGCCAGTCAGTGATAAAACCAGGAACCAGGCACACGGGCTCGTCTGGTGACCCTAGTCGAGACCCACTGTTTTGGGGCAGCCTTGGGCGAGCCTCACACGGGTTCACCATGAGGTTCAGCCCAGCAGATGGTATCTGTTCCCCGGGCCAGGGACGTGGGCTTGGCCTAGGCCCCACGGAGACACGCTACGGCCAGAGCCTGAGGGAGACTGTGTTATACCAACGGTTGGATGTGACTAATTAAGAGTCAAAGTGACACAGTGAGGCTCATGGAGAGAAAAACAGATTCTTCTGGTTTGGCCTTTATTGGTCCTTAGCTGTGTGAGCCCTGGGAGCCAACACCGAGGGGGGTCTCCAGGACAGAGGGAGGGGCTGCCCCGCAAGTGGCCCTGGGCACACGACATCCATTGCCCATGGGACCCAGGTGGAAGACCTCAGGGGTCTGTCGGTGAGTGGATGTGAGAGGCCCCCACGAATCCTTGAGGGAACTGGGAGCCTAGGAGGGGGAGAGAGGAAGGAATGTGAGGCGTTGGCTTGAAATAAGGAGCAGACAAGTGGGGGCCTAAGCCCTCGAGATTTCATAATCGTGGTTCACGTGACCTTATCAATAACTATAGACTGCAGAGCCCAAAGAAATCTGAGCCGCACTGGGGTCTGAGAGAGCTGAGGGATACAGTTATGGAGAAAAGTATATTAATTATCTTCCGGTGGATTACAATGTGTCAGAGGCCACGCTAGGGAGCATGGGAACATGATTGTTTTTTGAGACTTAAAAAGCAATCTTATGAAACGTGCTATTACCATCCATTCCGTTTTAAGATAAGGCCCAGAGAGTTGCGGTGACCTGCCCAAGGTCACACAGGCCGTCCTCGTGGTCCCACAGGGGCCATGCTGCAAGGAGGTGAGGCCGTGGGGCCTGAGCCAGGCTCCCTGGAAAGCAACCCCCGGATTCCCTCCCTCCCCACTTGCCCCCACTTGCTGTGGTATTTTAACACGATAAACTTAGAGTAGGGCCTGGCACCCAGTCGGGGATGGATAATGCGGGCCATCAGTTGGTTGTGGTGTAGTACCGTACACACAGCAAGAGCCTCACGCGGGGAAGCCGGGTTCCAGCAGCCTGACTCCACTGGCTGAGCTCTAAACTGCTGCTGCGGGCTGAGCCGTAATTGTGAGAGTCCGGGTCCCTGCTGTCTCCCCCGCCAGCTGCTCAGGCACAGGGTTTTCTGCTGAACTAGTTATTTTACCAACAGCTGGTACGCGTCCTTCCTGCCCTTTCTTCTAGAAACTGTGCACACCCCCACCTTGAATGGGTAAAGGGCGACTGCAGGAATATGCAGTGGCTGCGTGGCTTTGCTGTGGTTCCACGTTTCGGGGCAGCCTTCTGGGCCCGTGGCTTCCCAGTGCGTTTTGACAGGACCACTCGGAATAGAAGCTCCAGTGTCCTTATCCTAGGAGGGCTCCCTGGAAGTAGCCCTCACTGAGCTTCTCCACACAGAAGTCTTCATCTTGTCTAGTCAGCTAGACATTTCCTACCATTTGACATGTAATCTACTTAAATATAAAGAGGCTGCTTTTCTGGCATCCTGATTTATCTGCAAGAATGGAATCTTCAGTTCTTTAGCATTTGACACAACACCATATGCCTTTTCCAGAATTTCCTAGCATTCAACTGCTGTTCAGTTGCTGTCTTTCCCACGAGCTAAGTGTTAAGCTTGAAATAATAGATTTGCTAACAATTCTGCTTCTTTTATCTCTTATAGAAACAGTGTCATTTTGCAATAATTTTCCTGCACTTGTGGGGATCTGAGATGAAAATGCTAGAATGTGATTTTTTTTTTTTTTATTTTCTGGGCAAAGCCGATACTAGTGATATCCAGCAGCTGGCTTGCCCGTTCCTGCCCTGGCTCAAAAAAGAAGCCGATCCTAACAGAGGCTGTTCAAAGCAAAACTGGTTCTGGTCATCAGAAATTCAAAGACATTTTGAAATATTTAATGTTTGTAACACACTTGCATTTTCAGAGCTTTACTCATCTTCGGTTACTACCAACTTTTAAAGATCTTTTCCTTAACTGATAGGTATTTTGGATACATGTAATTAACCAAATTTATCTTTCATTTTTCTCCATTTTAGACAACTTCTTTTATTACACAGTTTCTAGATGTGGCCAAGGCTGAAAACACGTATTTAAATTCACTTAAAACAGTTTCATTTTTCTTGCATACAATCCTTTAATTTTAATATTTTTCTTATAGGTCCTAACGATGTTGCCAGAATGAACGGTCCCTTTAATAATGAATATGTTATGCAAAATTGCAGGTTTTATTGGGAGAGGCCTCTGTACACTTTGCAATTTCAGTGATTTTTCATGTTGGTTTTATTCAAGTAAGGCCTTAACTGCCTAGGACAACCAACTAAAATCGAGTCATTTCCGAGTGTCAGTTTGTAGGAGGCACTTCTGGATGGAAACCTACCCTGCTCAAGCACCTTTTTCACAAGGATGAGATCTCTAAGATTCCGCATATGTTCCCATTGAGGTACCAGAATAATATGATGAATTTTGGTTAGGTGAATATACCCCTTGCCCATCCCTGAGCAAAGGGCTTGTCATTTGGAATTTAGCTGCGAGTAACTGAAACAAACTGTGAAATGAAATAAATATGATGGATGCCAGAGAAACCCTGTCCACTGGCCCAGAGATACATGAAGTCTTCTATTTGCCAAGCATGATGTTGCTTGCATGAGTGCTATGGTAGATGAATGACATCCCCCAAAAAGACATGTTGAAGTCCCAACCCCAAGCACCTTTGTATGTGCACCTGTTTAGAAATAGTGTCGTTGGGACTCCTGGGTGGCTCAGTGGTTGAGTGTCTGTCTTTGGCTCAGGGCATGATCCCAGGGTTCTGGGATAGAGTCCCATATCGGGCTCCCTGCGAGGCACCTGCTTCTCCCTCTGCCTGTGTCTCTGCCTCTCTCTGTGTGTCTCTCATGAATAAATAAATAAAATCTTTAAAAAAAAAAAAAGGAAAGAAATAGTGTCCTTGCATAGATAATCAAGAAAGATGAAGTCATGCTGAATGAGGATGGGCCCTAAATCCAATGAGTGGTGTCCTTGGTGTGACATGTACAAAAATTTTTCTGATACCACTTGTACCCTGTACCGCATACACCCCCCCACACACACACACTCACTTGCACAGAAGATCAATTCATTAACAAAATATCCAAACTCCACAAGGAAGTCATCTTCTATAAAGAGGAGACAGTGAGCAAAGTCTATATGAAGATCAGACTCCCTGGAATTCAAGATCAGTAAAAGAGCACAAAAGAAGTCGGTATTGAAATTATTTAGAAATATGAAGCAAAAATAGGACACTATGAGAAAAGAACAGGCAGTTTTAGAAAAAAAAAAACCACATTTCAAGACTTAAGATCCAATAAAGTAAAGTAAAAATTCCAAGAACTAACATGAAAAACTTAGTGGACAGGTTAAATGACAATTTTTTTAAAAGATTTTATGTATTTATTCATGAGAGGCAGAGATATAGGCAGAGGGAGAAGCAGGCTCCCTGTGAAGAGCCCGATGTGGGACTTGATGCCAGGACCCCCAAGATCACAACCTGAGCCAAAGGCAGATGCTCAACCATGGAGCCACCTAGGTGCCCCTAAATGAAAAATTAAGTGCAGTTAAAGACAGATATGGATCTGAGTAAAATCACTAGAGGGATTCATTGTGGAGTTTAAAAAATACTCCTATATCTTTGCAAGGGATCTTCAATACTTTATTCTCTACGGTGTTCTACATTAATAAAGAAATGAATGTCACCTCTATTCATTTGCTACTCCCATAATTTGAAATGGAAGGGACTCTTAGCCAAAATTACAGTGAATTTTTCTATTGTGGTTGAAACGAATTGACTCTGAATGAGAAACTCCTGTCCTAGATGCCAATTTCCCCTTCTTCCTCCTACTGTTGTGTATGCAACGTGAGTTTAAAGGCAGCACATGGGACACCTGGGTGGCTTAGCAGTTGAGTGTCTGCCTTCAGCTCAGGGCATGACCCCAGTGTCCTGAGATCGAGTCCTACATCGGGGTCCCCACAGGGAGACTGCTTCTCCCTCTGCCTGTGTTTCTGCTTCTCTCTGAGTCCCAAATAAATAAATAAATAAATAATAAATAAAATCTATATTTTAAAAGAAAGGCATCACAGAAGACCCAAAGCCAAGCCATTCTTTCTTTCAGCATCAGTACACAGCTAACACATAAAGGCAAAAAATCTCCACATTTGATAACATCCGATTCAATCAATTACTGATCAAACACCGAACACAATCCGAGAAGTGCTATACAGAACAGCTTATGGCAAACTCTGGCTTCAGCTGCTGGAATCTGAGAGCAGCAGGAGGCAGAGATGGCTACGTTAGGGGCTTGCCCTGGGCTCAAGGACAGCTGGTCAACAGTGATGAGTCATGATGAGAGGTGCTAGGAATAAGTAAACAAAAGAAACCGAGTTTGTCATCAGTAGGAAGAGCAGCTTCCAGAAGACCTGGCTAAGCCCTTGTACCCAGATCCCTTCCCCACTGCTCCTTCTTCTTCCTCAGATTACTCATTTGTTTATTGAGATCATTCATTGGATTATTGATTATTATTATCTTGATATCTCTCAAGATATGAACTAAGTCACACTCCATAGATATGGTAACAAGAAAGAAGGTAATTTAATAACTGAAGTTCGAAAAACATTGGTTTAATGATATCCCTCAACATTTTCAAACAGAATATCATTGCAGTTCCAGTAAATAGTGGGCACTTTCTTGGTAAGTATATACGTTCTGTTTGTAAGTCTCTACAAATGGATTGAATTTCGAGTTAAACTCTGATAATAATGAGGCAAAAATAATTGCTGTTGCGAGTTTTTAAAGAGTAAAGTGGTGAGATTTTCCTTGGAAGTATTATCATTGATTAAAATAGCACATATGCACATACAGATCTTAGTTTAAATTAGAGGAAGGATAACCAATCATTGAAAAAAGAGATGAATAATTTAATAATCATGGGTAAAACGAATAAAATTTAGGAAAAAATAGGCACGAGACTATTCTCTCACACATTAAACCAAAATATATCCTGAATAGATATATTTGTTACATATTTGTTGTTGTTTGATCTAACAACAATAGCAAAACTCCTAAAAGAACATACAGAGTAATATGAAAAATTCCATTTTTGGTCATTAACAGAGCAGTTTGAATACAGTTTCTATGAAGAGTAGCTATCAGGGGTATTGGAGTCAAGAAAAGAGTGACATTCTATGTGGCAAAGAGCAGAGATAAAATAATTTAGTAAAAGGCTAAATATGCAATGCCTCAAATTTGATATTTATGTATGTCCCATTTGATTCCAAAATCAGACTAAGATGTTTACAAAGCTATACATGAGGGGGATCCCTGGGTGGCTCAGCAGTTTAGCGCTGCCTTCAGCCCAGGGTGTGATCCCGGGGTTCCAGGATCGAGTCCCACATCGGGCTCCCTGTGTGGAGCCTGCTTCTCCCTCTGCCTGTGTCTCTGCCTCTCTCTCTTTGTTTCTCATGAGTAAATAAATATAATCTTTAAAAAAAAAACATAAAGCTATACTTGATAGAGCAAAATAAAATAACCTAAAAATAAATAACAAGGTAAAGCAAAAATAATTATAATTGTATTATATGGAACAGCAAATTATTATATAGTATTATATGTTCTAATTCTTGTTTTAAATTTGGATACACTTTCTCAAAGTATCACTGTGGCTATAAGGTTCCCAGAAGCAAGCAGGAAGGTTGAACGTGGACATCTATGAAATTTCCATAAATCACATCATTATCTTCAAATCTAGAATTTTCATATAGATTCGAAAGGGCTCATTACAGGATATAATAGCCAGAGTTGGGATGGTTGTCACAACTGTAGCTGCAACAGAAGTTTTCAAGCTAGCAACCTTACTTTTTTCTAAAGAGTCACAATATCCAACTACTGTGCAATGGAGACTTAACAAATGGATATTGAATTATCAAGTGGTACCTACATTCTGGAACATATTTGGGCAGCCCTGAGAATTTTAAATAGGATCATATTCCATCCCAGAATGCCACTTCTAGGAAAATGTCATAGGAAATAATTGTAGGTGCAAACAAAGACTTATGTTCAAGGTAAATTACAGTATTATTTATACCGGTAAGAAATTGGGAGCAAATCACACGTTCAACAAAGGAAGAATTGTTATGTTACACCCGTTTAATAGACTATTTCATGGGCATTAAAATAATGTTACAGTTTTCCAAAGATATAGCGTTATGTTTAAAAGGCATTAAATACGGTATGATCTCAGCAAAATAACGACACAGACAAAATAATGGGTACTTGGGCATGAATTCAGTGATTCTTTTCTCTGAATTTTCTGATTTTCTCCAGTTTGCTTCTTATGGATGTACAGGTCTTTTTGAAAAAGTGACTTTTCTTCTGTTTTGAAGAACCTTTCTGCAGATGAAGGAAGAGGCATGCATCCCGGGACATGGGGTTTTGTTTGGGGTCTTGGGTGGCAGGTGTATGTGCCTATGTGCTCACGTGTGTGTTTTTGATGGGCAGGATCGAGGCTTGTGCTAATAGAGCAAACATTCTAAAAAGCACGTCGAAGGGGATTAATCAGAAGATCAGGCCTGGAATCATCACAGGTGGAAGGGGATGATTAGGGATTAGGCCCCGGCTAGCCGACTGAGCTCGAGGAGGGAACAAGCAAGAAGAGCACAGATACAGAAACAGTTAAGACAAGACACAGAAATCCTCAGGTGAGCCCATGAGGATGTCAGAGGGACTCAGAGAGCGGGAGGGCCAAGCAGAAGCTTCGAGGCTAGGGATGGATGCTTTGGAAAGGTTGATTTGTTGGTGGATTCCAGAAAACTGCCTTTTTATCAGGGAGTGAGGGGGCCTGTACGCTGTGCTCTAAGAGGTCCTGGAGGAGATGTCCACATGTACGTGACCCCTAACACACCTGAGACTGGAAAACCAAGTGTGGGGAGACAGCAGGTGAGCCCCCACTCAGAATCTTAGGGAGGAATCCAGAAGATGATGAGGACCTCAGTGGCAGAAGGTCCCCATCGGCAGCATGTGGGGCCACGAGGACCCAAGTGGCCCCTTGAGGAGGAGCGAGTGTGAACGTGGTGGAGGTCAGGACACTAAGGAGCCCTGTGGTTTGGATTTGGGGAAGTCCTCCGTGTCGTCAAGTGACAAGAATGTTCTGTGTTTAAGCAGTGTGTCCTGAATGCACATCCACGGAGTGAGGCGCTGAGGTTACCAGAAACACCGAGGGACAGCAAGGACAAGAAAGTATTCCACGTCCAGGTCATTCGGGGAAATGCTGATTTCTAAAAAATGAATGAATGAATGAGCAGGAAGAGTCACTTATTATGGGTTTTCCAGAAGCTCTACTTCTATGACATTGTGTTGGATGAACATCCAATGAAGAGGCTTTAGCAGGCTCCTTTAGTACCTTTAACCAGAGGAGACTTTTTTCCCTAAAAACAGATTTGAACGTCTCTGGAACTAAAAGTTCCTCAGGGAGGGGAAGGGGAAAGGGAAAGTAGGAAGAAGAGAGAGAAAAGAGGGAGCAGTGTGCAGCTCCAAGGAGGTGAGGCCCACTGGCCAAGGTGAGGCCCGCTGAGTTCCCACCCCCTCCTGGGCCAGGCACCTGCCCAGGGCACACAGTGGCAGGTGGCACCTTGAAGATGCCCCCATACAGCTTCTCAACAGCTGGAGATTCCCCTCGACCTCTCTGCCATTCACCACAGATTGTTCCGGAATTTAATGCAGTAACTCAAAGCTTTCATACTTTTCACTAGTGGTGTTATTATATTCCTTTCTCAAAAAAAAAAAAAAATTAATGTTAAACGTGTGTTGACCTTCAGCAAATACCCTTGGCCAATTATTAAAGTGACAATTTTCCCTTTTGTCTGTGAATTCGAGTCATGGGTTTCTACTAGGGGACCCTCTTGGTGTTCCTTGGTTGACTCTAGTTGGTGATGATGCATTATTTATTATTTTTAAAAATATACCAGGAGGTAATTAGCCAAGGGCTAATTTTTCATTTAGAAGGTTTTCATCTGTACTTGTAAGACGGACTTGTATTTTTCTTACGCTGTTTTTGTCCAGTTCGTCCTTAGAGTCAATGCTAGCTACGTGAAGTTGAATAGAGTGGCTTCTTATCATCATCTGTGCTCTGGAATTTAAGAGATATATGTCATATAGAGGGGATTATGTGTCCCTCGAATTTGGTGTAGCTTACGCAAAACATGCGGTTTTTGATAACATTTTACATTTTTCTAAGTTAGTGTACTGAGGTCTTCCATGTCACCTTCAGACAAATTTGTAAATTTTATTTTTCTAGAAAACTATTTAATCCAACACATTTCCAAATGTATTGAAATGAAGTTGTACATTATTTAAAAATTTCAAAAATGGTTGTGTGTGGGGTTTTTTTTAAGATTTTATGTATTTATTCATGAGCAATACCGAGAGAGAGGCAGAGACACAGGCAGAGGGAAAAGTAGGCTCCCTGCAGGGATCCCGATGAGGGACTCGATCCCAGGACCCTGGGATCATGACCGAGCTGAAGACAGACGGTCAACCAGTGAGCCACCCAGGTGTCCTCAAAATAGGGTTTGTTTGTTTGTTTGTTTTGTTTTAAGTAAAATACGTACTTGGTAAAATAAAATCGTTGAAGGGGGGGTATATGGTGAACAATGTCTCCCTCTTAACCCCTATTTACATTTCCCAATTTCCCTTCTTCAACTGACAGGCTATCAATTTTACAAGTTTCCTATTGAATCCCCCTGAGGAGATAGTTGATGCATATATGTGTGTGTATTTACATAGAGACACACTCCTTTTAAAGTTACAGATGTGAATGTATTACATACACTGTTCTGCGCCTTAATTTTTTCATGTATTTTTTGGAGACAAAAAGTACGTATCGGTACTTACAGAAGTGTACTTTTTCATGGAAACAGAATACGGCAACTAATGGACCATGATTTATTCAGTTTGTCTCCTTATTTCCAGCCTTCAGTTCTGTAATTAATAGCAGAATCTCCTATTCTCTGTTTATATTAACTAATGGGATTGTTACAAAATAAGAACAAATGAGATCACTACATTTAAATACCACCTCCCCTAAGGTGTCATGTAGGACAATGCGGTTACATGGACACGGGGCAGAAATTGGCCAGAGAGGGTCACTGGCATATCCCACGTGCAGTAACAACTAAAGTGCTCTCCTTACAGAATGAATGGCCTGACCGAAGAGATAATCTGCTGATATGGGATTGGATAGAGAGAATTTAGTAAGTCATAAGACATCACCTTCTGACTATTATTCAGGGAGCTCACCAGTCTTGTTGCTTATGCCAGGTCCGTCCAGCACATACTTCTTGAGCGCCAGGCACTCTGCTGGGCACTCTAGATGTTATAGAAAAGAACAAAAACTCTACTTCTACACGCTTTGAGTTTCACAGTCCTGACATTATTTTGGCCCCGTCTGCATTCTCTACTGTAGCTCTGAGGACTAAGGGAGAAGGAAAGAAAGGATGGGTAGTGTGAAAGTATCTGTGATGGAATTTATAATGTTGAGGGTTAAGAGGCCTGTAGAGAATATTTTTCTGTTGCTTAACTCTCTGGTTGAAAATCAATGCTGTAATTAACGCAAAGTTGCTACAAGTGTCATTTGTCATTCAACATTATTTCTAGTTTTACTGGAAGATTAATGTGAATTTTTTTATTTTTTTGTGGTGCACATATGTGTACTTGGATCCCATATACTGCAGCACAGTAGACTCTCCGGGCATACCAGTGAACATAAAAGTGAAAGCAATTCACCGAAAGACTGCTTGGGTTCTTGAAGGTGTGTAATTAAACCATAGTTGATGGGTATGTTCACCGTGTCTCATCTTCTTGTCAGCAAAATAATACTTTCCCACTATTTTCTTTGATTTTGGATGCTTCTGGATCACAGTACCTTATACTTTGGGAAAGAGTTCACACTGTGAATCATTCCATGAATTATTCCATACGTTGGCTTACGCCGAGTTTAGTATTTAGAATTTTTTGAACGTGATAAATTATTATGTTGCCCTGTCAGATGAAATGCATATTTCTTTGAACACATTCTACCATAATTTACAAATTCACAATTCGTCATATGCTTCTGATTCATTTCCACCTCAATCATCAAAATATAATCATGCAATTGACATTTGATCTCAGGATTCTTTTAAAAGTTTAAAGTTGTTTAGAAGCAGTAAACATCATTTTGTCAGTGGCAAGGAGGCTAAAACACCAAAGAATTCAGATTCGATTATGAAATTTGAACTGCGACTAGAATAGTCCAGCAAGTTCTTCCATTCTGTTCTCGAGGCATGCTCACTGCCCTTCTAACTAAGCGAGGTTTTCCATTATTTTTAATTGAACAGAGCCCCAGTAATGTTTCCAATCCCACAATGAGTACACAAAAAGAACGAGGTGGACTCCACCCTTCAAGAGAATGGTTTTGCCTGACACCACAAACACTACAAGCTTGAAGGCCTAGAACAACTGTTTAGGCAGGTTGCTAACAAATAAATAGTTAAGACCCAATTACTTTGGTATCTCCACAGAACCAGTAATAGGTACGTCAAGTCTCTCTTCCTCGACTGTGGCTCAGTCAAGACTGCTGAACAAATCTCCATTGGGAGATGAAGGGAACCCAGAAATGGCAAAATAATGTCACTAAATATGTAACACTTCATTCCAAGCATAATAGGCAGTTGGAACAGTTTTTGTACTCTAAGATCTTCCAGTGGACCCAAAACACAAAGGAAAATTTTGGTCAGTAAATACCATAACTTTGCATTATCTCTAAGTACAAGTGGAGACTTGGGAGGGAAGGAAGGAGGGAGGGAGGGAAAGGCAGAGAGAAAATGAAGTGACTGAATCACACCTTCCCTAAGAACCTAGATGATGGGACAATGGTACAATCAAATCATGTATAATATCCCGAAACCAGGGTCACTGAGAATCTTCAAGTACAATTCCTAGAATCTAATACTCACCCAAATTAAAACAAACATAAATTGGCCTCCTTTCATGGAGGCCAATTATAGCAAATCCCCTGGAAGCAAGGGCCTGCATTCTGTGCAAGATCCAGCTGTTGCCAAGTGTCTCTGGCTCCATTTTGTGTTTAAGAAGTGTAAGTGGGATCCGTTCACGAAGAAATATTTCCCAAGTTCTCACAGTAGATGTGGCTCTCCAGAGATGCTTGACAGTCACTGTTCTCTGCTAGCGTCTCTGCTCTCAAATTTAATTTGGAAGAAATATGCATGCATTTAATTAATTCTATGAATAATCTTTAAAGACAGAGAGAGCAACTGCAAAGCACACACAAGGCAAAATGAAACTTTTGAGAGGGATTTTCCTTAAATCAGTCACTCCTATATGCACTTGCCTCACCTATTTTTTCCTCCTAGTCCTCTCTAAACAATTTCTCTCCATGGCTCATGATCCCATGACTCAAGATGCTTTTCGAGCCCAGGATCCCCTGGGTCAAGTGAATTTACTTTCTCGGACTACAGATAACTGGTTTCCAGTTGGGTGCAAGGCCCCTAAGCCTCTTTTCTCTGAGATGAGGGAAGGCTGGAATTGTCTCTGATGTCCAACAGAAGCTCTCAGACCTATCAGATAGTGTCTTAGGGCCCAAAGAGCACATGGTGTGCCCATGAGCTTATGCAATTTACTTCCCACAGAAACACGGCCTACCAATGGCTTCTGGACTCCTCCAAATTTCGTTAATGTAAACCCATGATTTTAGGATTAAAAATCATAAATGGCTCTGTAATGTCACCAGATACAAAGTGCATTTGCATTAATGATGTAGATGCTATTTCCAACCTTGGGTCCTACTGCTGATGGCCTCTGTGTTCCCTTGGTATCGACGTAACCATCACGGGCTGAGGGCTTTTATTTTCCTTTCTCTCCTCTGCTTTCCCCCACCCTCAACCTTTCTGGTCACATTTAAAACGTGATTGATTTATGGTGCTTTTTTTTTTTTAATTGTTTGTGTAGTTTGGTTGAGGTGTAGATAGTTGTCCTTTTTTATTGGTTTATTTAATTGGTTGTTCCCATGGTAACACTTTTAGCACATGTTTTTCAGACGGTTGAAGGATGCTTTGGGGCTTTTGCGTGGTGGTCTGTTAATCTTCAACAGACCCTAACAGGATGCCTTTGTGCCTTTTCCTCCTTTAGCTTTGAATGACTTGACTTTAACCCTTCAGAGGCTCCACAAGTACCATTGTTTCTAAGGGTCGCATCTTCAGATGGCGGTTGTCTGACGGGAGCTGTAGGGCGGTGGCCAGTCTGTAACCACGGAATAATTGTCATGAGAGATGATGAACAGAGGCTATAAAGAGGCATCTAAAACTTTCATACTGTAATTATGAAGTGCGTACAATACAATGTGCCTGTTTATTTTATATTTGATTGTCAGTAAAAGGCAGTGAAGCTTTCTTATTTATTCTTCTGTAGATTTTTTTTTTTTTTACCTAATTGAGGCTAAGTGGCTATTCTTGAGCTGCTTTCTGAGAGAGCTTGTTGTGTCTTGCGTGTTTAAAGGATGTTGTGAGATGGAAGAAATAAAGTGATCTATAAAACACATAGAGATGTTTGTTCACTTAAACACATCCACTCAGCAAAGGATGACTCTGAATTCTAGTAATATGTATGATGACCCTTGAAAATGCAAGTTTCATGGGATGGCCACTTTGGAAGACACTCTGGCAGTTCCCTACAAAGCCGAACAAATTCTCACTATACAATCCAGCAATTGTGCACCTTGGTATTTACCTAAAGGAGCTGAAAGCTTTGGTCCACACAAAAACCTGCCCACGGATGTTTACGGCAGTTTTATTCACAATTACCCAAAAGGTAGAAGCCACTAAGATGTGTCTCAGTATGTGAGTAGATAAATAAACCATGGTCCATCCAGGCAATGGAATATTACTCAGGGCCAAAAGGAAATGAGCTATCAAGTCATGAATGCAGGAACCCTAAATGTGTATCGCTAAGTGAAAAAAAGACTACCTGAAAAGGCTACGTACTTACTGTATGATTGCAACTGCAGGACATCCTGAAAAAGGCAAAACCGTGGAGAGAGTGAAAAGATCAGTGGTTGTCGGGGGCTTGTGTTGGAGGAGAGACGAGTAGAGAGATCACAGAGGATCTTCAGGGCAATGAAAATACTCCGTATATTATGATGATGTCCTCATACATAAGCTCCATGTCCTTACACACTTGTCCAAACGTGTAGAAAGTGCAACACCAAAAGTGAGCCCTGAGGTCCACGATGGACTTTGGGTGATTCTGATGTGTCAGTGGAGGTTCATGTTTGGTAAAAAGTGTACCATTCTGGTGAGTGATGTTGGTGATGGGGGAGGACAGCAGGTAAATGGAAATCTTTGCACCTTCCTCTCAATTTTGTTGTAAATCTAGAACTGCTCTAAAAAACAAAATCATTTAAAAACGCGAATTTCAGATCTCAGTGTAATTCAAAGGTGAAATCTGTATTTATATGTATTTAAATCCTAATTGTTGAAATCATGGCACAGAAGAATTTTATTTTTGCTATTATTTTTAATACTAGCCATAACCCAAAACATATAGCATACCCATTCTAGATTCTAAAAGAACTTTTCATGGATTATTTATCTTGATGCACTTAGAAGTCAGAAGAGATCACATATGATTCAAGATTCAAATGTGGCAATCAGGGGATCCCTGGGTGGCCCAGCTGTTTAGCACCTGCCTTCAGCCCAGGGCATGATCCTGGAGACCCGGGATCGAGTCCCGTGTCGGGGTCCCTGCATGGAGCCTGCTTCTCCCTCTGCCTGTGTCTCTGCCTCTCTCTCTCTCTCTCTCTCTGTCTGTCATGAATAAAAAAATAAAATCTTAAAAAAAAACAAATGTGGCAATCATGTGGCATGTTCTAGCTTTGCTTTCTTTCACCTTCATTCACTAGGTTTTAGTGAAGAAAGGAAGTGTAAAATACCCAACAATAAGGGTACCCATACTACTGTTTATATTTAATATTAATATACACTCTCATGTCTTGAAATGGAAAATACGTTAAAACAATTATCAAATTTATATTTTCTTGTGTATCATTAAATAATCTAAATATACAAACAAAAGGAGACTTTTTGAAAGATTTTATTTGAGTGAGAGAGCACGAAAGAGAGAGCAAGCAAGCAGAGCAGGGCAGTGGGGGTGGTGTAGGGCAGAGGAAGAGGGAGAAGCAGGCTCCCCACTGAGCAGAGAGCCCAACAGGGTGCTCGGCTCCATGGCTCCATCCCAGGACCCTAAGGTCATGACCTGAGCCAAAGGCACAAGGTTAACCAACTGAGCCACCCCGGCACCCGAGAAGGACGCACTTTAAATCAGGCAATGCCTTAGTCAATTTCAGTAGTGGGACTTCCTGTTCAGATATGTGTCCTTCCACTTGACCAACATCCATTATGATGCCCATTATAATAGATTATAGGCTCTCCAAATGGTTTTATGGCAATAGCATTTTATCATAATAATTATATTGCCAGAAATCATACATTAAATTTACAGGATGTGGAAGTGGAATGGAGCTGATACTCTGGCTTGTATAATTATTTAAGAAGTTACTAGAGATATTGTGAACAATGTGAGAGGACAAGAACTCCTCCCTTTCTCCTCCTTATTCCCTAAACGCACACATTCCATCTGGAGGTTGAATCTCGCTTCTGCTAATTACTACCTGTGCCTGACTGGGTAAGGTACCTAATTTCTGTGGATCTCAGTTTCCTCCTCTGTACAACGTGGACAATAATAGTGCCTACCTCGTCAGGTTCTTGCAAGGATTAAAGGAGGTAAGGGTGCCCTGAGGTTGGTTGTGTTTAACCTTCTCATGGTGGAAGTGATTAGTATTTCTGCACCTCATGGGGCAAGGAGAGATAATGGATAGAATGACAAAGCAAATGGTATATAATAAGGTGTTCTCTTCATGAAAAAGGGTTTTTTGGGGCTGGACCAGAGAAATGCTTTATTACCTAAGTTATTAAATTAAATAACTGTAATAAAATTTAGGGAGAAAAATCATGGGGACCCCAAATACAAGTTTGCCATAGAGAACTTCACTTCATAAAGCATTTGCCATTTGGCATCTTGCCGGGTCACTAACCTACTGATCCTACTAAGACTCTTATATGGCATGGAGGTCCCAATACATGTTCATAATGCCGGAGATTAAATCCCATGTCATTATCAGGAGGATTATTAACTCAGAGGTAGTTCTATTAGATGCTGTCATCTGATAATATGGCTTCGTGGTGTTTTCTTGAATCATAGAAAGATAAAATTATTAGCATATAGTTCGTCATCAGCGGAAGTTAGGAAATGTAGAAGGTTAGCATTTGGTATAGACATTTGTACAAATGGGTGGCTGGGTGGCTCAGCGGTTGAGTGTCTGCCTTTGGCTCAGGTTATAAACCCGAGGTCCTGGGATCAAGTCCTGCATTGGGATCCCCATAGGGAGCCTGCTTCTCCCTCTGCCTATGTCTCTGCCTCTCTCTGTGTGTCTCTCATGAATAAATAAATAAAATCTTTTTTAAAAAATTGACATTTTATACCCTATATGCCACAAACTTTCTGTGTTGTTATATGCTCTACAACCATATTACTTATAATATTAAATAGTTGCATTTAATTACTTTTTATGAAATGCTTTGCTTCACTGATTCAATACCTTAATTATTTATATTGGGTGAGTTCTCTTTTGTTGTAAATATTTCACCACTAGAAACAAACTCTAACAGCTAAATCTGTATCCTAATGAATCATTACTCACTTTGCATAAATTTTTGCAAGTTAAGTTGGCAAGTTGTAGGGTATAGAGATTTCCTTGGCTTCTGCTATCTGGTGTTATATGTGCAATTCTTCAAGTACAAATAATTCATAACTTGAGAACTCATTTTCCCGTTCATACTACCATTACTGCTTTGCCTATAAGTTTTGGTTGGCATAAAATATCCATGGGGGGGAAACTACTCATTAGGTTCTCAACCCCATAGTATGGTATCTCCAATGGCAAAAAGGCTCAGTACTAGATGCCCAATGTTACTGGGAAAAATACAAGAGAAAACCCAGTCTGAAAGCCTCATATGGCTCTGGTCTCCAACGCTGAATGTCTTGGCACATCCGCACAACAAGGGTTTTAACAAATAACACTCTCCACATGATCAATTCTTCCCAGACTGGACTTTTCTTAGTAGTTAAGGAAATAAGGCAGAGACCACAGCAAGCCTGCGTGATATTCTTTTCTGCCTTCCAGTGCCTCAGAGGCACAATTGCAGGGTCTAAAAGAATGGAGTCTGGCTGGGTTTAGAACATATATTCAGGAAGTGACTAAGAAGAACACTTGACAGCCTGCACGTGACAGCATGTCCTTGGAAGGCCTGGGGAATCGGAGAGAGGGCCACGTGATGTGTGATGTGTGCATTGTGAGTTGTGTGGGATGAGGGGATTGTAAATAGACTTTAAAGAGTATCACTTATTTTGGCAGGAAGATTGCTAATGAAAAGGGTCATAATATCGTGAACTTCTGTGACCACGGCAAGACATTACAGTTAACTACCTGGGATCTGAGTTTTTGAGCACAAGTGTGCACATGTCCTAGTTTAGAAATAAATTGGTATGTGTGAGCTGAAGTTTTAACAGGCCTTATCCCTTGGGGTCAGAAATTCTGCTCCCAGCAAAATTCAACTTTCTGTTTTGCTTTTTCTTCTCCTTCTCCTTCTCCTTCTCTTTCTTCTTCTTTCTTCTTCTTCTTCTCCTTCTCCTCCTCCTCCACTTCCTCCTCCTCCTCTTCCTCCCCCTCCTCCTTCTTCTCCTTCTCTTCTTCTTCTTCCTCTTCTTCTTCTTTCTTCTTTTTCTTCTTTCTTCTTCTTCTTCTGCAAGTTAAGGACAGAGCAGGAGGAAAAGGGAAGGGAGACCAGCTTTAAATGACTTATAAAAAGGACACAGAAAAAAACGTTCTGGACATCAAAAAGCTCTTACAAAACAGGCTTTTAATGATTTAAGTGTAAATGAATCAAAAACATATGAATGGTATTTTCTTTTAAAATACCCTTGGGTTTAAAAAATTAAGGGGAAAAGTAAATGGAAGAGAATGTTTTAGATTTGGTGGAGCAAAAAACATTTTAGAAAATAGCTTGAGGAGTTTGAGAGCCCCAGTAATATTTGGGATTGCCCATGCACGCTGGAAAAAGGGCTGATTAAAGTCCTTAAATCCAGGGACCCTTCTCAGCAGCTCCCCACACACGTGAGGCATGACACGTAGAACCACCTTCCACAACACCTGCTTTGACACTGAATCTGGAAGATCTCATTTTCTTTGGATATATATATATCCAGAAGTGGGATTGCTGGATAATATTATTCTTCTATTTTTAATTTTTTGAGGAACCTCCATATTGTCTTCCATATTGGGTATACCAATTTACCTTCTCACCAACAACAGTGTTTGAAGGTTGTTTTTTTTTTTCCCTCCATATCTCTGCCAACATGTATTATCTCTTGTCTTTCCAATAATAGACACCCTAACAGGTGAGGTGATATTTTACGGTGGTTTTGATTTACATTTTCCTGGTGATTTGTGATGTGGACCCCTTTTCATATACATACTGGCAATCTGTGTGTCTTCTTTGGAAAAATGTCTAATTCCTTTGCCCATTTTTTAATCGAGTTATTTGGGTGTTTTCAACTTTGTTTTTGCTATTGAGTTGTAAGTGTTCCTTCTATATTTTGAATATTAAGCTCTTATCTGATATAAGGTTTGCAAATATTTTCTCCATTCCATGGATTGCCTTTTCATTTTGTCATTTATTTCCATTGCCAAACCGAAAGTTTTTAGTTTAATGGGGTTACACTTGTTTGTTTTTGTTGCTTTTGCTTTTGGTGTCAGATCTAAAACATCATGTCCAAGACCAAGGTCAAGGACCTTTTCCCTATGTGTTCGCTTATTGGAACTTTACATTAATTTACATCTTTTTTTTTTTTTTTTTTAATTTTTATTTATTTATGATAGTTACACACACAGAGAGAGAGAGAGAGGCGCAGAGACACAGGCAGAGGGAGAAGCAGGCTCCATGCACCGGGAGCCTGACGTGGGATTCGATCCCGGGTCTCCAGGATCGCGCCCTGGGCCAAAGGCAGGCGCTAAACCGCTGCGCCACCCAGGGATCCCCATTAATTTACATCTTAAATGCAGATCTTGCATTTAAGTCTTTAACCCATTTTGAATTGATTTCTTTTTGTGTATGGTTTATGGTAAGGAGACAATTTCTTATCTTTTATGTGGATATCCAGTTTTCCCAATACCATTTATTGAAGAAACCATCACTGCCCATGTGTATTCTTAGCACCTTTGTTGGAAATAGTTGATTATCATATATTTGTGGATTTATTTCTGGGCTTTCTATTCTGTTCCACTGATCTATGTGTCTGTTTTTATGAAACAGCTTTGAATCTATAGATTATTATGGGTAGTATGGGCTTTTAACAATATTAATTCTTGCAATCCATTAAGATGGAATAGTTTTCCATTTATTCGTGTCTTCTTCGATTTTTTTCAGTTTATAGAATATTTTTACCTCCTTGGATACATTTATTCCTAAGTATTTCATTCTTTCTGATAGTATTGCAAATGGAATTGCTTTCTTAATTTCTTTTCCCGATAAGTTGTTAACGTATAAAAATGCAACTTATTTTTGTACATTGGTTTCATCTCCTACAACCTCACTGAATTTGCTTTATCATTCTAACAGGGCTTTTTTAATGGATGCTTCAGGGTTTTCTACATATATTATCATGTCATCTGCAAACACAGACAATTTTGCATATAAGTGGTGGGTATGTACCTTTTTGTCTCGTTTTTGATCTGAGAGAAAAAGCTTTTGGTATCTCAACATCGACTATGACGTAAGCTGTGTACTTATCACCCATGAACTTTATTCTGTTAACATTTCAACTATACCTAATTTAGTGAGAGTTTTTATCATGAAAAAAATGTTCATTTTCGTCAAATGTTTTTCTTCACTTATTGAGATGATCATATGAGTTTTATCCTTCATTTTGTTAATGCGCTGTATCACATTTACTGATTTGTGGATGTTGAATTATCTTTGCATCCCTGGAGTAAATCTCACTAGGTCATAGTGTATGATCTTTTTTGCTATGCTGTTGAATTCAGTTTGCTAATATTTTGTTGAGAAATCTTCAAATGCATACAGTCCTGCAATTGTCTCTTATAGTGTCCTAATCTGGTGTTGGTTACCAGAGTAACATCCACTTTGTAAAATGATTTCAGAAGTGTTTTCTCTGCTTCACTTTTTTAGAAGAGTTTGAAAATGATTGGTATTAACTCTTCTTTAAATACTTAGTAGAATTCACCATTGAAACCATCTGGTCCTAGATCTTTCTTGGTTGAGATATTTTTTATTACTGATCCAATCTTCTCACTCGTTAATGGTCTATTCAGATTTTCTATTTCTTCATGAGTCAGTCTTGGTAGGTTGTTTGACGTTAGGAATTTGTCCATTTCCTCTATATTATCTGATTTGTTGGCATATAAATGTTCACAGTAGTCTCACATGATCCTTTCTGATGCAGTTGTAATGTCTCCTCTTTCGTTTTTGATTGTATTTATTTGAATCTTCTCTTTTCCGGCCTTAGTTCATCTAGCTAAACATTGAAAATTTTGTTTATCTTTGGATAGAACCAACTCAGTTTTGTTGATATTCTCTATTATCTTTCTATTCTCTATTTTATCTTTTTTCTACTCTTTGTTATTCCCTTCTACTGTTAGTTTAGTTCTTCTTCTAGTTTCTCGAGATGAAAGTTAAATTGTTTATCTGAGAACTTTTTTTCCCCTTAATGTAGGTAGATATCACCATGAACTCCCCTCTTAGAACTGCTTCTGCTTCATTCCACAGTTTTGGTATGTTGTGTCTCCGGATATTTTTGGATTTCCCTTTAAATTTCTCCTTTGATCCATTGGTGGCTCAGGAGAATATTAATCAAAAGACATGATGTGAATTTTCTAGTTTTCCCCCTGTTACTGATACCTGGTTTTATACTATTGTGGTCAGAAAAGACACTTGGTATTGTTTCAGTCTCCTTAAACTTGTTAAGACTTGCTTTGTGGCCTAACGTGTGATCAATTCTGGATAATGTTCCAGGCACACTTCAGAAAATGTTCTATATATGTCTGTTAGGTCTATTTGGTCTAAAGTATAATTCAAATCTGATCTTTCCTAATTTATTTTCTGTCTGGATTATCTGCACATTTTTGAAAGTGGGGTAGTGAAGTACCCTACTTTAGTTGTATTGTTGTCTATTTCCCTCTTCAGATTTATTAGTATTTACTTAATATACATAGGTGCTCTGATGTGCATATATACCTATCATTGTTATGTTCTCTTGATGAACTGACCCCTTTATCATTATACAATGACCTTCTTTGTCTCTTGTTACAGTTTTTGACGTACAGTCTATTTTATGTGGTATGTGTATAACTACTCTTGCTCTTTTTTGGTTTCCATTTGCATGGAATAAGTTTTTCTATTCCTTCACTTTTAACCTATGTATGTCCTTAAAGCTGAGAAGTCTCTTGTAGGAAGCATATAATTGGCTCTTGTTTTATTAACCATTCAGCCACATCATGTCTTTTGATTAAAAATTTAATCCATTTACATGTAAATTATTAATAGGTAAGGACTTTCTAATGCTATTTTATTAATTGTTTTCTGGATGTTCTGTAGTTCCTTTGTTCTTCTTTTCCTCTCCTGCTGTCTTCCTTTGTGCAGTGATGATGTATCAAAGTGGCATGCTTTGATTCCATTTTCCTTGTCTGCTGCGGGTTTTTGCTTTGTGATGTCCATGAGACTGATGTAAGATACCTTACGACAGCCTATGTTAAGCTGATAACCACTTCACTTGAATTGCATACAAAAACCCTATGCTTTTATTTCTCCTCTCATGTTTTGTTTTTGATATGACAATTTGCATATTTTTATATTACATACCCATTAATAAATTATTGTAGTCATAGTTATTTTCCTTGCCTTTTTCCTTTAACTGTCGTACTAGAGTTAAGTATTCACACACCACTATATTATAGTATTAGAGTATTCTGAATTTGACTATGTACTTACTCACTTTACCAGCATGTTTTATATTCTCCTATCTTTTCATGTTACTAATTAGTGTCCTCTCATTCTGGCTTACACCATTTTCAGGATTCTCGTAAGCCAGGTCAGGTCATGATAAACTTCCTCAGCTTCTGTTTGGGAATCTTTAGCTCTCCATTTCTGAATAGAAATGGCAGTGTTGTCAGGTAAATTCTTCTTGGTTGGCAGTTATTTTTTTTTTCCTTTCAGCATCTTAAGTGTATCATCCCCTCTGACTTACAAGGTTTCTGCAATAAAATATGCTGACAGTCTTATGGGGATTCCCTTGCATACAAGGATTTTTTTTTTCCTCCTGCTTTCAAAATTCCTTCGTTGTCTTTGATTTTAGACAATTTTATCATAATGTGTTTTGGAGAAGGTATCTGGGTTGAATCTGTTTGGGGGCCTATACTCTTAATAGGATGTAGATATCCAAATCTCACTCAAGATTCGAGAAGTTCTCAGCCATTATTTCCTTTTTTTTCTTTTAAGATTTTATTTATTCATGACAGACACACAGAGAGAGAGATAGAGAGAGAGAGACAGAGACAGAGACAGAGACAGAGACAGAGGCAGAGGGAGAAGCAGGCTCCATGCAGGGAACCCGATGCGGGACTCGATCCCGGGACTCCGGGATCATGCCCTGGGCCAAAGGCAGGCACCTAAACCACTGAGCCACCCAGGCTGCCCAGCCATTATTTCTTTAAATAAGTTTTCTGTTCTTTTCTCCCTCTGGTCTCCCTCTTGGTCTCCAATAATACACACATGGTTTGTCTTAATGGTATCCTATAATTCACCTCTGTTTTCCTCACTCTTTGTCATTCTTTTTTTTTTTTTTTCTGTGATCTCTGGGTAATTTAAAATCATCTCTTGAGTTCACAGATTCTTTTCCCTGCTTGATCAAATCTGCTGTTAATGGGGCTCTTGATGGCCTTTTTCATTCCATTCATTTTTTATTCTTCAGCAACAGAATTTGTTTGGTTCCTCTTTTTTGTGATTTCTATCTCTCTGTTAAATTTCCCGTTTTGTTCTTGTAGTTTTTCTTTTTTTTTTTTTTCCTGAATTTATTGAATTGTCCCTCTTGTATTTTCTTGCAGCTCACTGAGCTTCCTTAAGACAAAGACTTCAAATCTTTTCTGGGCAAATTGTAGATCCCCTTTTCTTCTGAGTTGATTACTGGAAAATTATTGTGTTCTCTTGGCAATATCCTGTATCCTTGATTTTTTCATATTTCTCGAAGTTCTGTGTTATTGTCTTTGTATGTGAAGAAGCAGTCACATCCTCCATTCTTTACTGACTGACTTTGGGGGAAAAGATACCTTCTGTCATCCCAGGTAGGGATTCTGAGGATTTCTCAGGCCTTTTCTATGGATATGCCTGTTGGACACTTCTCATTCCCTCTTGGGGGGCACTGCTTAAGATTCCAGGTCTTCTGTTCATTCTACACAGGCAGGCCACATGCTGACATCCTCCCATTTTCTTTTCCTAGGGTGATGCCTCAAGTTTGTGTGCTTTCTTCCAATCCTGCAGAGCCAAGCTGGTTTTCTGTGCATGTTCATAAGCTATCTTCAAAAGTTGGCCCTCATCACTGGTGAGGGAGTGCGCAGGGAGCCAGTCATGGAGTGGGGGTAATGTGGGGAAGGTTCCAGAGCATTGTGATTACCTGTGGTCCAGGTGAGGAGATCTACAGGCAAAGCAACCTCCAGCAGCTTATGGTTAGCTTCTTGATGGAGTCCATGATGTCATCTTTAGGATCTACCTCTCTTTGATATGTTTGAGCTCTGATTGCTACTTTCTCTGATCCTCCACACCCCTCAGTCATACAGCTCACCTTAGTATTCTGGATGGCGCAGGAAAGAGGTGGGTCTCCTTGGCAGCATCCCACACAGCTGGGGAAGCTGGGCACTCACCCACACATCCTGCTGCTCCTCCATGGGAGAAATCACAGGCCAAGAGGGTCTCTTGGCACTGAGCTCTGCCACCCTGTGGGAGAGATGATGTCAGTATAGTGAAACTGTTTCTCTTACCCTCTTCAATGGATTTAATGTGCATGGTTGGTTTTCATTCCAACCATGTGCACGGACCTCTCTGCTGGGCTTCCATAGATGTACTCTTTTCTTTTAATAATTGTCAAAATCAATGTCAAATGGTAAAAACTTTTCTGCCATCTTGCTCAGTAATTTCTTGTTTACTTTCTCTCTGCAGGGTACAAAACAGCAACAGAGGTAAATGTATCCTCTAACGTTTGAGAAATAAACAAATGATAAATATGCAATGATGTGTATTTACTATCTTCACACAAAGTTAGAATCCTAAAGTCTAGAAAGCTGTGAAAGAAAGCCAAAGGAGCTTACCATCATCCCTGTACTAGGTTCTCTACTGCTGGGCAAAGGATTTGAGCCACTGCAGCAAGCTGGCATGATCTTCAAGGGTTCAAGAACTTCTGCTCCTTAGGGTAATCAATCCCTCAAATGTGTGGTTCTAATGATCATGAAAATTTCATCCACAGACTCTGAGTACCTATAAAAAGGAATCTCCCTCCAAAGTTTTATTTTGATAAAACTACCTTTTCTTACTAGAGGGACTCACATACACATCTGAAGTATCCTGCAGACTTACTGGTCATGTCTTTTCATGATGAGAAGGATAATGGAATAAACAAATTCACTTTAGAATCAATAAGTCTTTTTTTTTTTTTTTAGAATCAATAAGTCTTTAGCTAGCATAGTTTATACCTAAAAATTCACCATTTGCCACCAGCATGAGACAACGCAAATACCTGAATAATCAGCACTACCATAAAAGGTTGACTAAAATCATTCAGGAGATGTCTTCGGTCCTTGATGAGTTTCCAGATCAATTGATTTAGTTTAAGCAATATTTATGAAAATGCATGCACTATCAGGACTAGGTTGCCTGTGCTCATTCTCGGGCACATCATAAATATTTGATGTTCTTTTCCTCCCTGTTTCACAGAGAACATCTGTCAGTGTGTTGCTCTTTTCTCATTGACTGTCCACTGCAGTATCCCTTCTGTGCTGGCCCATCCCAGATGAAATGGTGACATCCAAGACTATTTATTGTTTTACTCACTCATTTAACCTCACCCTTTCCCCCACCCTCATGTTCCTTCCAACCCCTTCCCACTTCCTGTCATATCTTCCGGGAAAACATTCAATCCCATGTCTCATCTCCTCTTTCTTCTTCCTTAATTGCTGCATTCTGCTGTGGAGAATCATACAATAGAGAAGACCACCACCTTGCCTCATCAACAGTCTTCAGATTCAGCAGAGCCACCATCAACTTCCTTCCCCAGTCCTTGAATCTGGCCTGAGCTAGGTCCCATTCTTGTCCCAGGGCCTCTGTCTTACCTTCACCATTCCTGAGGCTTTTATTTGAGCGCACTGCCTTTTCCTGAACACCTGATCCTATCTCCTACTTTCACGTCCTCAGGTGTGAAGTCCCTCAGGCTCCTGTCCCTCCTTGCCATGTAGAATAGAAATTCATCATCTGTCCTTTCCCTGCCTTTCTGCATCCATGGTCAGAGAATCAGATGCCCTGTCTCTTCTTCAATGCCAACATCTTCAGCGTTGCCCTTAATCTCATCTGTTTTCCTTCAAGACCATGATCAATCAAATGTAATATTTACTGTTTATCTTCAGCCATCCCTTCTGTTTTGGCTTCTTTCCCTTGGCCTAAATAAATGTTTAAATCTTTGCTCACTTGAAAAGCAAAACAACCACAGCAAAGAAACCTCCCTGGAGTCATGTGAGCTCTGTGAGTGGTCCCTCTGGCATCCTACCCTTTACAGTGAGACCTCTTGTAAAACTCATGCAAGACTCTCCATCCATGGGCTCATCCTTTCATGCTACAACCCCTCAAACTGTTTCATTCTGCAGCCCTTTCGGCTTTTGGAAATGTCTCCAAAGATCTCCTTTTTAAATGAAATGAGACTGCATCAGTGCTTTTCTTGCTGGGCCTCCTGGCCACCTTTGATATTATGGAATATTCATTCCAAGTGGAATCATCTGCTAGTGGACCTCATCCACATGGCCTTGCTTTGCTATGTAGATGGTTCCCTACTCTTTTCTCTAGATTTTCTGTTTTCCACCAGATTTTCTCTAGTGTTCCTGGCACTACCATACATTTGGATTTAACAATCATCTGTTTGCTAACAACATCCAATTCCATATTTGCTGACCCATCCCCACCTTTATCCTCACACATCCATACCACCTTGCTTACTTTTCTGTCTCTTCTCATGCTATTCACCTTCCTCTTGTTTAAACTTTAAATATCCTTCAGATTGGGATCTTGCAATCTGAGGACTCCCAGGAAGCTTCCCCTGAAACACTAGGTTGCTGTGACCTGCTTTTTGAGTGCTCCTCACCTGCATAGGTGCACTTCTCTCACTGTAGAACTTTTTGTCTTGTGTGCCTTAGCCTCTCTACTAGTCACATCCTTGAGGGACACATATGTTGAGTTTGGTACCTTGTAGACATTCATAATCTCTTTTTTTATATATAATAGCACTTTTTAAAGAAAATAGCACTTTATTTCCTTAATTGATAAGGACTTATATCACATATAATTTTTATAAACACAGAAAATTAAAATATGAAAGCACAAATGCCTTAAATTTTCTTTTTTACCATTATCTGTCTAAACTACATATCCATGACACATATTATATATATGATACATACTAATATTTTTTAAAGATTTTATTTAATTATTATTTTTTATTATTTTTTAAAAGATTATCTATTTATTCATGAGAGACAGAGACACAGGCAGAGGGAGAAGCACTCTTTCTGCCAGGAGCCTGATGTAGGCTTCAATTGCAGGACCCTGGGATCACAACTTGAGCCAAATAAAGGCAGAGACACTCAACCACTGAGCTACCCAGGTGCCCTTTACTTATTTATTTGAAAGAGAGAGAGAAAATGAGGGGGGTGGGAGCAGATGGAGAAGGAGAAGCAGACTCCATCCTAGGACCCTGGTCATGACCTGAGCCGAAGGCAGATGCTTAATCAACCGAGCCACCCAGGGTGCCCCTATCTTATCTTTATATATAATATATAATATATAATATATAATATATAATATATAATATATATATATAAGCACTCTTACAAGAACTTCTTAATCTCAAAGAAATTTGCTCAAACAGTCTAATATGGGACTTATTTCTTTTTATTTCTTCCTTCTCTTCTTCCAAAATGTTATTTCCTCAGAGAAGCCTTCATGACTTCACATATTCCCAGCGCGTTGGTCCTCCAAACACCTTCCCTAACCTTATGCTTCAATGTCTACATTTAATGTTATACATTATTTTCAAAAGTTCCTGTTTCATATAGATTTCTACATAATTCATATGAACATATGAACTTGTCATTTTTATTTTTTTAAGTGACTGGTTTCACTTTTGCTTTTCTGTACCTCATAAGGTAAGTCTTATACGTTTTGTTCTTCACTCTCTCCTCAATACCTGTCATTATGCCTGGCACATAAAAGGGCTCAACAAATATTTGCAGAATGAATAAAATAAATGAATGAATAGAGGGAGGCTAAGTTAGTGGGGACCTAAGATGATGCAGAGGTAGAAGTAAAGCATACTCGAAGAAGGTCAGAAAGTCACTAGACTTGGAAATTAACCTTACTGTAAAAAAGAAAAACAAAACACTTCCACACAGATGTGCTTCTCGGGCAGCAGAGAGCTTAACTAGGCTTTGCGTTGTTTATAAGAAACAGAGCCAAAATGAATCTCATCTTTTCTTCTTTTTTCAAACTTTCTCTTTTTTTTGGAAAAATATCCCTCATCGCACATGTTGGTCCCCAAATAGTGTCTCAACCAAGACAAACCAGAGCCCTCCATACACAAGGCCTATGAAAATTCAGGGGGGGCTGTCCGTCATGGTGCCTTTTCCAAGGATTCAGTTCTCTCCCCACTTTGCTGACTGCACCCTTTCACGATGTGAAAGAGCTGACTCTCAACAGGCCACCCTGGGCCGGAGTGGAAGTTCCACAGGAGAATCATACAACTGCAGAACCAGGTAAAAGCCACTTTGAGGAAGGTTCCAATGCCTGGCTAAGATGTTTTGATTTTATCTTTTAGGAGATAATTTTTTTTAATGCTAACATTTTATTTAAATCTCCATATTAGAAAAAACTGCTGTGATTCTCATTGAACTGGAATTTTTCAGAGATCAAGGATAAGTAAACCCATTAGGAGACTGGAGTGCTAATCCTGGCTTTACGTAATAAAGGTGAGCATTGCCCCATTTAGCTCTATCATCACACCATGGAGCACGAAATACAGAAAATAAGTAGAGTTTAATAGAAAAAGAGAGGTAAATAATCAGAATCAGGAAGTAGTGTTAGAGAAGTTGCATGGGTGAAAAGATACAATAATTAGGCTTAAGTATAATTCCTACAAGGTAATTATAATTCAGCCATAAATTTGCTTTGGAGCTTCCTGGAAGCCAAAGTAAAACAGGAAACATAATCACTTACATAATTTATCTTGTAACATACAGCAATAATAGCTAATATTTATTGTGTTCCAACTTTGTGCCAGACACTGTTTATGCATATATATCTTTTACTTCTAATCATTCCTATATATCTTAGAAGATCTCCTGTTCCTCAGAGATGACTCTATTAACTAAGTCAGCTGATAAAAAGATCTTCTACAATGAGGAAGTGAAAATTTATGCTGAAAAGCATCTCCTTTTTTTTCTTTAGAGAATAATCAACCTAAATTAAACTTTTAAATTCTTGATTTAAGGCAGCCAGCCTGTTTCAACAAAGTTGCCAAATATTCTTAACCGAAAGGAAGCATTGCAAGATATGACAAACAGGAAAGCTAAACAAAAGTCAACAGTGTTGCAAATCATACATTTATGGGAGGAAACGCTCCAGCCCTGCAGCCAAGCCTGGAACTTAAACCTGCAAGACAGACCATGCTCTAACATCAACAGGGTGGTGTGCTGTGCAATGCTCTGCGCTGCCGTGCCAGCAGGACTAGGGCCGGGGGATGCAGGCGGCCAGTGAGCATAGTAACCTGCAGTGTAGGTCTTCCGAGAGCCAGGGAGAGGACCAGCCCATTAGCTGTGCTGTCACAGGTGAATAAAACTTAGAGAGGAATGGTCATAACTTGGATGTGAAACTCAAATTATGCCCTGTTTTGCTCCAAACGTGGCCCTGGTACTCTAGCTATGAGATACCCTCAACATCTTTGAAACAAATCAGGGGAGCTCTTTCATAGCTTTTCCTGATAGCACACCTCCTTATTGTGTCAGTGACCGTTGTTCCACATGGTAAAACCTAGACTATCCAGGGGCGGGGGGTGGGGGGGAGGTGGGGGTGGTGGTCACCAGGTCAAAAGTCTAAAGGTAGCAAAAACAAAGTGTATATTGCAATTTAGGAATGTGGTCCCAATGATGCGGGAGCTTTCCATTTTTCTAAAAAAGAAACTGGAGATCAGGACTTTTAAATGAAATCTTGCAAAATTTAAATATTAGTAACTAATTCAAATATATTTAATACCCTCCTCAGGTCAATGCAATTGTCTATGCACTAGAATCCCCAGTGTAAAAGTCTCCATAAGAAGGTAAACCTCTATGGATTAAATTCTTTTAATAGAACTTTCAAGAAGAGTTGGGCAGCAAACCAGTGTAAGACTGTCTGGTAAAGATTTCAGCCTTGTGTTCCTGATCGAAGGCAGGCCTGTGATCATCTGCACTGACAACAGATGCGGCACCCTTCGGTGAGAATTGAAGTGGCATCAGGATTCACCTGAACCAAGATTAGCCGTCTTCAAATGAGGGTAAGCTGAGTAAGTACCTGGGAATCAGGCCGGGGTTTACATTCAGCTAACACAGGGACTGCCCAATCACATGGGGGGTGGGGGGAATAAAACACCATTAAGAGTTATGCAATAAGGAATTTTTACAGGAAATGGATCTTAGCTAACTGTGGGAGGAGTTGAGTTGGGAAAAGAAGAATATAGAAGGGGGTGTTGGGAAATCAGAAAGGAAGACCTTGCCAGCCTGCTGGAAGCACTGGCATGGGAGACAATTTGGATCTTACAGGGAAATCTGAGAAGCCAAGCAGATCCCTTCATGAAGGAGCCACTTGCTGAAAGGCCTAGGGAGCCATGATCCCTGTGTAACTTCCATGTCAGTGAATCCACAGGCAGGCCTCGAACATGGCCATGGCCTCTGCTTATCAATGCCAAGTCTGGAGGAAAACCCATCCGGGGAATAAAGAAGAAGCAGATCAAGCTGGACACTGCCTGCCCCCATCCATGGGCACCTCTGTATATCTTTTGACCATTTCCCACCATAAAAAGTCCTTCAGAGTGTAATGGCTCCTGCTTCACTCCTGCCTCCCAAATTTCATGCAAGCTTCTCCTCTGGTCAGCTCTAGCCCAGAGCAACAGAAGGAAGGGGATTTGGGGAGGTGTATCGCCTTACTCAATCAGGTCAACAATAGAACACACCAGCACAGTGAGTGTGGAAGACTTCACTACCACAACATGGGCCATGACCACTCTGGCTGGAACATTTCCAAAAGCATTTGATTCTATATTATGGAAAAAAAATCTGTAGATTTTCACCCAAAAGATAAGAGGGGTGGCAAGGCAGTTGGATAGTTTTGAATTTCAGTCTTGATTACTTTCTCACTTTATGACCTTTGGAAAGACACTCAACCTCTTTGATTCAGTTCTTCGATCAGTAAAATGGGCTTAGAATCCCAATACTAGAGTTTTGTCTTAAGGATGAGACACAACGTGGGGGCGGTACAAAGCATGTCCCATGAGGACAAAGACTGTGTTTATTCAACCTTGAAGTCTGTGGAACCACACAAGGTGTCTGACAACAAGTGAACAAGCCATATGTTGCTTATAATGATAAGAGGGCCTCTTGAACACACACGAACATTTAAAGAGGATGGATGGATTGCACAGCCAGTGATGTCTGGCCTGATGTTTTTGGAGGTTGATGCAAATAAACTCTGAAAGGTTTGTTGTGGACTAGGACACATTTAGAAGGAATCGGTTACTATTCTCATAGTTAAAAATGCTGGGAAGCAGGCAGTGTAACAGATGCTACACGTAAGCCATCTTTCACCCTTGGTCCAGAAAGCACACAGTCCTGCAATCTCCCTCAAGGTACACCATCGTCTTCACCAGCAGTCAGCATCCTGTCTCTGAGCAGAGTCCAGCTTACATCCCGTAAGTGGAAGACAAGCACACTGACCACACACACTGCATCTTTCTCCTTGAACGCATACACACGCTGGCCTTTGGTAAGAGGCAGGGCATGAATAGGAAAAAACAGAGATGCATTCCAAAAAGACATTAGCTAAACAAAAGTCAAGTCCACCAGGCGAAGCCATCAGGAAATTGGTTAACATATCCCCCCCACCCCCATTCAACAAAAGATAGCAGGCACTCGTCTCAATATCTCCTTTCATCCCTGAAAGCTTTAAAATTGATTCATGGTTTCATAACTACAACAAAGTAACCTTGGATAGATTAAAATCAAGGCTTTTTTAAATTTGGATATCAACAGCAAGAATCCCACCCAGGTCTTGCTAAAAACGACTTTGGCTGACGTTATGAAATGCTTCCTCAAGCTCTTCTTCAGCCAAATGAGAAGTCGTCTGGAAAGGATTCATCCTTTTAGTGTACACAGAAGATCTTCTTCTTGGATCTATAAACTAAGTCTTTAAATTCCACTGTAATTACTCCAAAGACATAAATAGAGCCGATACTATTTCTGGCATCCCAGCTGGCCCTTTAGACAAGGTACACAGCATTTTCAAATAAAGCTTCCACAAAGTGTGTAGGTATTCTAGCAACAGACAGATGCCTGGAAATTCTAAATCGTAGTGTGTAAAAGAATGGCTTCCAAAAATTCTAGTGTGTAAGATAGGCCCCTTTCTTCATTTTAATTCTTGTATACCAGTTGTTAGGATTGGGTTTCTTAGTAAGTTCTGAAACCTATTCTGTTTTCAACCACTAACTTGGCTCTCTTTGAAAGTTCTGTGTACTGAAACAATTCATTGAAATACTCATACATAAAGTTTGATTGAGGGGATATGTTACTGCTCTCAGACTCACTCTGCAGTTATTAACTGGTGCAATTTAAAAGCTCTGTTTCAAAACCTACAGAGAGCCTCACAAAACCATCTCAGTGTTAGTGTTAATGCCAACATCATACCCGTTTTCAGTGTGAGCACTGTCCGTATCTGGAGTACTTCTCAGGCTTGGGCAGCCAGCGTCTAAAATCTCTCGACTTGGAAGACAGAGAATTTGGGTGAAGACATCATTAGCTAGTAGTGCACAGCTTGCTACCTTTGGGCCCCTGATAACATTCTGGTCCCCTTGTGGTTGGCTGGGGTCAAGTGACTGCTTTTGTTTAAGGAGTCATGAGCATGAAAGGCATGTGTCCCTTCTCTGCTAACAGCTTATTGCCAGTGGAGACCTTCTGGAGTTTTCTTTCCCTCTGCCATGGTGGCAAGAGGTATTCCAGATAGCAGTTACTCCATCGATTTGGAGAAGTTTGGAGCAAGAAGGCAAGGATAAGGAGCTGAGCTCCTATTGACTCTTAAGGAACATAAAGCGTGAGCAAGAATCAAGCCCTTGGCTGCAAGCCAGTGAGCATTTGGAGCTGATGCCACAGTATGGCCTAGTCTATCCTGACTGATATAATTCATCATCTTTCACAAGGGAAGCCAAACCTCTTTTTCTTTTTTAAAAAGAAGGATGGGTCTTGGGAGCTGGATTAATGTCAAAGCTTTATATGAACCCATGATAGCATATTTCTATTTGGTAGAATAGGTAGAAAAGCTCGAGGAGAGATCCAGTCATAGGCTACTATCTTCAATTAACAAGGACGATGATCTTCATACTTCACAAGAAAATGATAGAAATTCATTTCACGTAATGACTACAGAAATACACTGTCTTTTCACATCCCCTCCTAAGGATGTCTTTGAGTATGACACTTGGGCACAAGGCAGGCTGGCAGCTTCAGAACATTATGATGTGATTTTCCATAGAGGTTCAGTCCATCTTATCTGGACACCATGCTCTACTAAGTAAAATAAGTCTTCAAAGCTACCTAGACCTGGTTCACATCAGAGCTCCTAAGTGACACCAGAATCTCCCAGAACTTATTTAGCCTATCCGAGCACCAATAACCTCTTCTGTAGAAAGGAAGTGTCATATTTTCATGTCTGGCACACAGGTGGAGTTGTTCTTACTGACTACTCCACAGTCATTGGGAATACCTGCTCACAAATTAAGCTCTGGATCCCAAGGAAAGTTGAACACAGGGTACACAGAAAAGTAGGCATGCTGTGGCAGACAGAGCCTAAAGTACTCCCCACACCCCACCACCCCCATTGTCCCCATCCCCTGGTTTTTACCTCTGTGTAGTTCCCTCTTCTTGAATGTAGGCAGAAGCTGTAGCTTGCTTCTATCTAAGACAATGTGGGAAAGGTGATGAGTTATCACTCATACAGTTAGATTATATTCTTATGAGAGTCTGTCTTAACAAACTGCACCTACACTTTCCTGTGGGCTTCATGAAGTGACAGGCCATGTTGGAGGATGCAGGTGGTGAGGGGCTACAAGAGGCAGCTAGGAACTGAGGGTAGCCAGTAGCCAACAACCTGCAAAAAGCCGGGGCCCCCTGACCTACAGCCGCAGGGAAATAAATTCTACTGACAATTTGCATGTGCTTGGGTGCGAATTCTTCCCCAGCCAAATTTCCAGAACAGAATGCAGTGTAATCTATGCCTTGATTGTAGTCTCATGAGGCCCTGAGGGATGGCCCCAGTGAAGCATGCCGGACAACCGACTCATGGCAATTCTGAGTTAATAAACACAATGTTGTTTTAAGCTCCTAAACTTGTGGTAATTTGTTATACAGCAATAGAAAACTGATAAGCATGCTAAGCTGGAAAATTTGGCTCTTTTTCATGTAAAGAAGGCCATTTGAATTTTTTTATTTTTTATTTTTTATTTATTTATTTTTAATATCAGAAAGGGAGACAGAACATGAATTTTTTTAAATGACCAGTTATTAAGTTTTCTTCTTTTGGCTACCTCTTCCTTCCCAAATCAAATATGTGAGATTTCAGAATTTTCACCTACAAAATCATATGGTCATATGTATGGCCCTTTAAATTCAGTTTGGATATTGTTTATCAGGCTTTTATCAGTTTTTTTGATACTTGATCAAATAAAGACCCTGGATTAAAGAATTATTAACTTTAAAAATAAAATAGCTGGTTATTTTATCAGCAAAATAAGTTTATGTGAGAATAGGAGAGGCATTGCAATTTGAGACATGCAAGCTATGGAAAATCATAGGCAAGTCCAGAGAACAAAGGAGAGGAACATTGCTTTACAGAGAAAAGGAGAAAGCTGGGAGGAGCTGCTTTGAACCAAAGTCTATTAGAGGAAGGCAAGAATTCAGAGTGGTAACGGGTTCTCATTGGCTGAGTTGCAGCAGGTTCTCATTGGCTGGGCTGTTGCTGGGCAAGGAGAAAATCTTCCTTCTTCCTGCTGAGGTGGTAAACTGAATGTCTTCCTGCCCAGCCTCAAAGTAAGATAAGATAGAAAGTTTGTTCCTGACAGCTTCCTGGTTAGGGCTTTCCAACTCCATTTTAAATAAGATTTCTGGTTTTCATTTTCACAGAATAAACTGTTTCTTTTTAAAATATTTCTGCAATAAAATGTTATAATCAAAAATCCTTTGTTATGAAACAACTTGAGAATTTTCTGCTAAGAAGGGACATAAATAGTCATTTATTCACCGGCCCAGGCTTGCTCATTGTTTAAGATCCCACTTAGTGTCATTTACTTTTGAAAGCCCTTTCCTGTGTTTCTCCCAAACAGAACTGACCCTTTCCTTTGAGTTCACAAAACAATTTGCTTATTCCTATAGGCTGTCTCTATCACCAGTCCAGGAGTTACCAAACTATAATTCATGGGCCAAATCCTGCATTCTACCTATTTTTGTAAATAAAGTTTTATTAGAATAAACCATAACTCTGCTCTCATGTTACCCTATGGTTATTTTCACAGAACAATGCAGAGTTGAGTAATTGCAACAAAGAGCCTATGCTCAGAACCCTTAACTATTCATTATCTGGTCCATTACGAAAATGTTTGCTGACCCCTGCTCTAGACTCTGAACTTCATAAGGTGACAGACCATGTCTTGTTCATCTCTGAAGCCTCAGAAGCTAGCCCATCACAGACCCTAAATTCATAATTGAGTGTATACAAAGATGCATCAAACTCCTGAAACTCAAACCAATCTTAGCATTTGTCTTCCCACTAAATGAGACCTTTTCTAGAGAGACCCATAGATTTTTGTTAAGACTGACTGCCACAGGGAAATAGTTTGTCCTCATACTTTGTGTTACCCTAAAAGCTGAAAACAAAATGAATGGAGCTGGCTATTAGAGGACATTCCTACCCTTCATTAAAAGGCTGTATTTAGACTAAATTGCCATTTATTAAACAATTTTCACATTAGTTACCAAGCTCATGTGCCTTTCAGGGAACAGTTACTCTGCTTTCAGATTCTCTTAGGACGGATTTCCAAAATACTGCTGGTGTATTTGCTGTCCAAGAAACCTTTTAATTTTCATTTGTAAACCTTTTTTGATGTTACTCCCTTGTCAAAAACAGGAAGCCATTATTTTCCAGCAGTAAACAAGTTCAAAATCAAGATAACCACTCAACTCCCCCAATCAAGACTGTGTATTGTATATATGAAAAAAATCAACTTTCTCATCTTCACCTAACATATCAAAATTCTCAAGTGAAAGCCAAGTGCCTTAACATTTTGTGGGAATAAAAGAATTTGAAGATTCTTCCCCCCATCCCTTGCCAGATTTAGCTCTTCTTCAAGCCCAGCAAAACCTTTCCAATCTCTTGTGATTCATTCCTTCACTATTTCTGCCCCATGAGATTAGTCTGAATGCCTTTTCCTTCATTCATTCACCCACAACCTTAACTCCCATATGGGATGTATACAGTAACACTAGCCACAGAGAACAAAGCAGAACAAGATGTTTGCTGTGGATATCAAGTATCAAAAGAGACAATTAAATTGATACAAATCATCATTGCTTCCTGAATCACCATAGACTGCTGTATTTTAGAACGCCACGGAAATTACTACAAAGCACTACCTAAAGGTTTTGTAAATAAATGTATTAAACTCATATGAGAAGTTTAATGAGTAGGAAAGTGTTTCCTGGCTTCATCATGATGTTTAGAAAACTCTTCCAACTCACCTGATGAGTGCCTCAAGGAGAAAGAGACTCCAGTCTTCCACTGGGGTCAGTAAATGAGGCCTCCAACTCTTTCCTAGCTCTTGACACTGTGCCCTGGGATTAGGCTCCTGCCCTCAACATCAGCAATCACCTTTTAATCCCCTGCTCATCCTCAGCTAGGAATATTTTCTGCTACACTGCAGCAAACTTAGCAAACAACAGTATCAGCGCATAAGGAGTTTTGTTTATATTTACCTATATATGTACACATGCCCTTTTATTAAAATAAATTTTTCTACTTAATTTGGTTTGGATGTTAAAATATCCTTTATTTAATAAAATATTAGTGTCATATCTTATAATTTTTTAAATGTCCTAACCTGACAAAAGATTGTCATTCTTGCATATGTTGTCTCAATTTAAAAAACAAAAACAAAAACAAAACAAAACAAAACAACAACAAAAAACTGATCCACAAAACCCATGATGGACCTGAGGAGTTCAAACACTGAAGAGTCACTGAATTTGAGGACAGGAAGGGATGTATTTATGGCTCACACAGGTCAATGACTTCTCCAAGATCACTTAGTTGGTAAGAGGCAATGACTTACAACCCACATCACTGGCTCATGGCCAACCAGCCCCTTAATCTTCCAGGCTGGTTGCTGCAGAGCTACTGTGGCAACTCCTTTGGGACTGAGGTCAAACCTCCTCTGTTAAAACTTTCAGATCAGTCCTGTCCCTTATTATCTCTTTATTTTAAATATTTAACTAATTTGCATATGTGGGCATCTTCGCAATTCTTTGAAAATTGCTTTGAAATTAATTGTATCTTGCTCTATAATTGTGTCAGCACATGAACTACTTCTGAGAGCAAAGTCAGTAACAGGAGCTGTGAAAGAGCACACAGAGAACACTATAGAAGGCTCAGAGGATCACCCAAAACCAGTCTGGTGAAGACAGGAGGGCGTTGAGGGGGTGAAGGTAGCCATGCTAAGGTCAACCAGAAGACGAAGAATGGGCAGTGTTGACCAAAAGCAGAGGGAGGCTGGAGACAAGAGGACATCCTAAGACGCCTGCAGGTGTTCCACCGTGGCAGAAACTAGACAAAGAGATAAGGTAAGAAAAGAAAGGGTCTTTTCACCAAGCGCTTGGAAAACTCCATGAGATCCAGTATTTACCAAAGTCTATTCTAAAGCACAGAAATCCCATGAAACATTCTAGAAAAAAAGAGAGGGAGCTGGAGAGCAAACACATTCAGGATACAGTTTATATTGGCCATAAACACTATAGCTATCCACGGGGAAATCCGCTCAGGCCTTCTGGAATGCTCCCCATGTCCACAGCAGTTCTGGCGTTAAGATTCACTGTAAGTCCCTGAGGATATGTGAAGATAGTTTTCTGAGGGCTAAATAATTGCCATGCCAAGTCTGGTAAGGCACCAATTTATATTCGTAAACAGTTAAATACCTGTGTGTATGCATATTTTTCTCATGTATGTCCAAAGAACTGAAGTCCCGAGTGGAGCTGTGGAAGGCACCTGTGCCAGCTGCTACCCACAAGCACTGTGTCACTGAATTGGGGTCCCCGGGGTCACGTTCCAAGCTCTGGTGTTTTCAGGTAAGCTTCCAGGCATTTCCTGGATTTGCAGGTTGGAGGTGCACTGATCCGGCAGTGTCCAGTGGCCAGGGCACGGGACAGTCACGATGCGTTCACAGCCCTGGGCATGACTGACTGCGCCACCCTGGCCACCGGACCCTCACCCCACCGGTGTCCCTCCCACGGAGCGGTCTCAATCACACAGACACTTCTGGATTGCCTTTTCTCTCTACTACCTGTGGATTGTGTTCAGTGCGTCCCTTTGACCCCACCTGGCTCCTCCTGACAGCCTCTGTGACAGCACCTGCCACCCCCCACCACCCCCCGCCACCACCCTCCCATGGCTGTACGCATCCTCTGCTGTGTGAGGGCCTTAAACACATGTGTGTCTGTTTGGAAAACATACTCTGTTTGGTTTCCTAAATGTGTTATTAGTGTGCAGAAGTGGCATGGCGTATAAACCCAAATCTGTTTGGTGCCTTTTTGCTCAGAGCCGGGTTTGCAGGCCTGCTCCACGGTGCCGGGGGTAGAGCTCGTTCTCCTGCTGCTCTGCCTTCAAGACACCACATTTGGTTGCCTATTCCTTGGGGACCATGTACCTGGAAACTTTTCTCTGAGTCATGGAGGTTCTCAGGCCTGAGGTTCTCGGATCTGAACTGGATGGAAAAGGAAAAGGAAAAACTGCTAATCAGATATGAGACAGACTTTTTAATTAATATGTGCCACAATTGATCTACCTTCCTAATATCTGAACCTGGAGTGAAATTACCCAGGAAGTGGGGACCTGTTTGTGATATCATCAAGGGGCCAGGATGAGAGATAGTAGAGTGTTGTCGGGAGGCGGAGATGAGAGAGAAATACAGCTGTTTCCTGATGGTATCCAACCAAGTTCAGCCTACTTGGCAACGTAATTATAGGTCTGGTGGTCTATAAGTGTGCACCATGGCCAATAACACATCTTTTATTTATTGCTCTGACATTACCGTGTATCTTCATATCTGGTGGGATGTAACACAGACCTTATCCTTTCACATAAAATTTAAGATGAGCTTGTCAAACCCTCTCTCTATGCCCCTGATATCCTGCTAGAATTGTGCTTGGAATGTCACTGAATTTATGGATTAATTTGGTGGTTTTCAATTGAATCTTTCCAGTAGTAAGGCCTCCTTTTCATAAATATTTATCAGGGTTTTCTTTTAGATCTCCTAATAGACTTATGGAAATTTCTGCACAAAGGACTTTAGTAAATCTTGGTAGATTAATTCCTAGATGTTCTATAGGTATTGATCTCATTTTAAATGATGCATTATTTTTTGTTGTATATTCTAGTAAGCCATGCTTACATCTCTACCTCTCCTTCCCCTAGACTTCCTTGACTTACCCTTTACATTAACTCCGTAATAGCAGTGATCACATAGTATGGAATAGTAAGTAATGGAGGTCTCCTTACCCGACTGGACTGTGAACTTTTTGAAGGCAGGAATGGTCTCTTGTTTGCTTTTGTATCCTCAGCAACAAACACAGATATATTCATTCTTCAGTGCTTTTTGGGTGTGTATGTGTAAAAATACATACAACCATGAACTTATTAAAAATATCGGGAAATGTGGTAAGGAAGGTAGCTACTTTGCCTGAAGGCTCATGTCCACTGTTGGATTCATCTGCAAGGAACACAGTTCCGAGGTGGGCATTATATCCATCTCTTCCTTCTTCCTCTTATTCTGTTTGATGAATGCTGTCAAGACATTCTCTCTATTGCCTGGGTCTCTGTTCTACTAGATGGGGAAACTGAATCACCACTCTCTCGTTTTCTTTCTCACCCTCCATCCCCCGCGCCATTACTAGATTACAAGGTGTGGTTCCAGAGATAGCTTCCTTATTATGGATAAATAAAAGGTATCTTGTTACGTAAATGGCCCAAGGTGTCTTCCAGTTCTAAGGAATAACATTAAAAGCCATACTTCTATATACTCTGATTCTATGACCCCCTATTAGAATCTTAGTTGTCTAAATCCCAAGTAGAATCATTTTCCCACCAGCAAACCCCAAATCAAGAAGTCAGGGTTATAGGAAGCCATTGGTAAAAAAGAAAAAAAAAAAAAAGAACCCACTTTGCAGATTTTAACTGATGTTGCTCATTGCGTAGTCATTGGGTTATCTGTTTCTCATTACATCTTAGCTTTGTATATCCCAACTTCAAATTAGATGATGGTCCAGGATTCTGTATGTAATTGATTGGAATTTAGAGTGAGGTGTCAGGAAGTAAATGAGCAAAGGGGAGGTAAGGAAGGACATAATGGTAACTGAGGAGGCCAAACCTCTGATTTAATAATATCTAGCTTCAGATCTCAGGTCCCCTAGGGATACTCCCAGCTGTTATAATTCTTAGGTCACCACCACCTTGTAGGAGACACCAGACTGAGACTTTCAGTAAGAGATCTAAAAAAAAAAAAAACACAACAAGGAGACAAACAACAACGACGACGATGAAACAGTCCCTTGGGGATGGTCATCGGCAGCAAGAATAGAAGGGAACTGCCCCTGTCTGCTCAGTCTTCTCCACCAAAAGGAGCCTCCCATCATTACCTCTCCCTTTGGCCACTGCCTCTGATCCTTCTGTCCCTGTTAGGGAACAAGCAAATAGAAAAGAATTCAGACATCTGGAAATGTTTTAGTTATCACAAGTTTTAGTTAACTTTTCAAAGAGAAACATAAAATTGAGTGAAAAGTCAAACATAGATTTTGGTTCACTAGAGGGGTAAGAACCTTCCTCCTATGACCTGGTTCATCACTCATTTGATGGGATTACCCAGGAAATACACTGCTATTTTGATTTTAAATTGCTCTAAAATATGTGATTGCGTAAATACAATCCAGAGTGAATCTTTGCAGAAAAAAAAAAAATGTTGGTAAGGATGACTATTTTATTGCATTTATTCCATTCTCCTTTTGTTCCTTGTATAAGTCATGGAAATCCATCAATCTGTATTATCAGTTTGGGAAACCATTCCTGAAAATGCTATTTGAAGTATCCAATAAGCCTTGGGTAAATCTGGTTGTCAGATGTGGGCTAACAAACCAAGTTCTAATGCCATCCACCAGTCCGATTTTTGCCAAAATTACTAAAATAGATAGATCACACTGTGTTCCCTTTTCTGGAAACTTAATATGTATGGTATAATTTTCTAGATTTAAGCTTATCCTCCTAGCCACCAGCAAGCCCTGTATACAGAAGCTTCCCAAGCCTGTAGGCTCCTGGGTCCATTTTACCCCTGATGAGCTGGCTGACCCTGGGCCTTCATTTTCTTTTCTCAAAAAAAAAAAAAAAAAAAGTGGTAACAAAAGAAATAATGATACTTAACTCCTAGGTTTCTGATGAACAGGAAATGAGACAAAACATGAAAAGTAATTAACCCAGGTCCTAGTATCTGCCATAACAACAGTTGATAGAGCAGAAAGAGACTTTCAACAGCATCTAGTCCAAAGACTATATGTATGTATTTAGGTAGACAGTCCATACGTGATTCTCAGAGGAGTCAGCAGCTCTACATACTTAAGAACCATCCATCAATCTTCTTATGGACTTACCTACACACTCATTTATTTTCTTAACTGGAAGCTTGGGCCTGGAGATGGAAACAACACAGCTCCTTAGTGGTAGAGTAAGACTAGAGGTCAAGTCTCCCAGTGCTATGGCCAATACTGTATTCTATCATTCTAATTGTTAAAAAAAAACAAAAAACAAAAAAAGAATCGATGGGAAAATAAAAATAAAATGACTGAAGAGCATGAGTGAGCACTCACAGTGTAAGAGGCCCTAGTTCAAGGATCCTTTAACTAATTTTGGTAAGAGAAATGGAAGGAACACATTAAAAAATTCTAAAGAGTAGAAGTCATCATCCCATATTGATATATTTTTAGAAGATTTTATTTATTTATTCATGAGAGACACAGAGACATAGGCAGAGGGGATGCAGGCTCCCTGAAGGGAGCCCGATGTAAGCCTCGATCCCAGGACCCCGGGATCACGACCTGAGCTGAAGGCAGACACTCAACCGCTGAGCCACCCAGGTGCCCCATCCTATATTGATATTACCTATAATCGAACCCAATGTATCCATCACTGGCTCCGCAAAAGGGGTGAAGTAAAGTCCTTGCTTCCCTCTCCTGTCCAGGTAGCATGAATACAAGTCAGACAGCAGGACAACTGCTCTCACAAAAGCACTGAGCACAAAGGGGAAGTAGGAGAGGGTGCCATTCATTCCCACTGAGGAGGTAGGTTTTTCTATTCAGGCTGAATGGGAGGGAGAGAGAAACATCTTCCAGTGTACCATCTTGGTCTCTGGATCATTTTGATGAATTCTTTCCAGTAGCATAAAAGTATCCGATTTAGGGAAAGGAGGAAAAAATCTCAGAATGTAATAATGTCTGCATGGTCTTGTCAGTTCTTCCCAGGTGCTCTTCCCTATTCGCAGAGAAAACAGTACTGATGTCGGACTGCATGTGGTCTCCGCTTCTCTGTCAATTCCTAGTGGCTTTGGAGTTACTTTTCAAGGACACCTACCTGCACACAACATTGGCCATTATGTCTCTTTTTCAGGTCCTAAACTTTTTTTCACGTAAAGGATCTTTGAGGAACGTTCCAGTGCACATTGTGTTATGAGATAAAAGGGTTGAGATGATGATCAACCAACTTGACCATGAAAAAGTGTAGCAAAAATATGTGGCCTCTAAGATTAAATTTATGTCTAAAGTAATTATCCCAGTAAATATAGGAAAGCACTGAAGGAAGAAACATTCATAAGCTAATGACACACACAGAGTGGCCTTGAGCTTGTGTGAACTTCACTGAGTGTGGGCACCTGTATCCCGTCTCCCCACAGAGCAGACTTGGCTGGGTCTTCAAACATCAGTGGCATAGATAAACCCCAAGGAAGGTGGGAGATCTAAATAGAGATACCTGTTAATTACCCTCTGCCACATTTAAAACTACAATGTCTGATTATTATGTGGATGGCTCAGTAACTTTTCTGGTAATAAAAGTGATTAAATGACTTTTTGGCAGAGACATTATAGAATTTTGCCATCTCAAAACCACAGACTGAAAAGCCCACTTCCCTACAGAGATTTCTTCACAGATCTCTTGACCTTTCCCAAGATACAGATAAGCAGTCTGTCTTTGAACTATAAGAACAAATGCAGATCTTCCTGGTGCACCAGCCAGAAGCTGGAAGTCGGGGTCCCGGTGCCAAGCTACTCCTGCCTGACCATGTACCTGCCAGACAATGGGCTGCCTCCGCTGGATCTCTGCTGCTCATCTCTGCAACCAAGAGTAGAATGCAGAGTTTTTCCCAGCACTAAGATACCATGATTTATTAGATGTTTCCCTAGTAATTAATGGACCATCCCTTTTCATTTTTTTGGTAAGTTTCATTGAGTTGTCTCTAGGGAGCTTTGTTGCTATGTGAAAACCAGGTGTGGTTTCAGCAGAAAAATGGCCCTCCAAGATGTTCACGTCTTAATCACTGGAACCTGTGAATCTGTTACCTTATCTGGCAAAAGAGACTTTGCAGATGTGATTAAGTTAAGGATTTGAGTTGAGATTATCCTGGATTACCCAGGTGGGCCCAGAGTAATCACAAGGGCTCTTATAAGGGGGAGAGGGAGGCAGAAGAGGCTTTCAGAGGAGGCGATGTGATGACAGAAGCAGAGGTCAGTGATGTGATTGCTGGCCAGGGGCCATGAGCCAAGGAATGCAGCCGCTTCTAGAAGCTGGAAATCAGGGGATTCACTTACATATTCTTCTGTTGGCTTTTTAAAAATGTGATATACAAAATCTTTTAACACTTTTTGCTAAAATCAGCATCCTCAGCAAGCAGCACATTCTTGAAATGCACTATGCCCCAAAATATTTTGTGTGTGTGGTGTGTGTGTGGGTGGGTGGGTGCCCATGAGCATGCTGCACGTGTGGTGTATGTGTGCCATAACCTCAGGAAACCAGTTTTCTTACCTTACCTGCAAAATAAGAATACTACTTTAGGTTTCGCTCAGGATATGGCAAATTAATGGCTCAAACTATAGACATTGTGAATAATGACAAGGATGGGGATGAAGTCACTGATGAAGGCGGTGAGGAAGTTGGTCGCAACATTGGAGGAACTGAGAATTCCCCTCACGCTCTTTCCTCATCTTTCTGCCTGGAGGAAAAAGCAAAACCTTTAAGCCTTCTTCCAGAGATGACCCAAGTGTGACTGTGAGCGAAGTTCTGGCATCTGCTAGGGCATGCCAGTACTTTTGGAGAAGGACACGGCAGCGTCCTATTGTTTTTCCTGGCTCCCATTTCAAGATGATACCCCCAGGGTGATCCTATGTCCTCCTCTGCCTTTTTTTTTTAAGATTTTATTTATTTATTCATGAGAGATACAGACAGAGGGAGAAGTAGGCTCCATGCAGGGAGCCTGATGCGGAACTCAATCCCTGGTCTCCAGGATCACACCCTGGGCCAAAGGCAGCGCCAAACCACTGAGCCACCCGGGCTGCCCCTCCTCTGTCTTTATCTCTGTGAAGAAAGGCCTAGGCCTGGATATCTCTTAAAGAAAGAGAGAAAGAAAAGGAGAACTTCAGGCTTTTGAGTAATGATTATTATGGGGCTCCCCTTCTCTGCCCCCCACCAGGCCAGGAAAGACCACAGAAATCGTTAAACATTCTGTAATGAAAAGTCCCTGGTTAAAAGGACCGAAAGTGATCTATCATTTCAGCTGCCCTAACACTTGGTAATATGTGAGTGGGCTTTGCTTACACTGAAGACGGTATTGTGCTCTCTCTTAGACTGTGCCAGCCACCAGTGGGTTTGCAAAGAACAGAAATGCACGTAACCGCTGTCTTCCAATATGGCTGATGCTCATGTGAATATCCCTAGTGACTCCATCCGGCAAAGCAGAGACGGTTGTGTTTGTTTTCCTTTCCAACTGTTGTTGCAGAAAGCATGCTATAAACTGAGACCAGCTATAAAATAGGAATAAGTAATAAAAACAATTGTAAAACACATTGCAAACACGAAGTGCCATACAAATAATTTAAATAGTAAGTACCCCCTGGCTAGTCTACAGCATGGTTCATAAATCTATCGGTAAAACACAGCCGCCAGGGGAGAGTGCAGAATCCAAGAGGCAGACCTGGATTCAAATCCTGACTCATCCTGCCCTCCTAGCCATTTAACCTCGAACGCATTGCTTAACCTCTCCGAATTTCTGTTTTCTTGTGTGTAAAAGGGTGCTAGAACAATATCTGTCCTGTTGGGTTACTGTGGCTCTCAAATTACCTAGTTGCATTCTCGGTACTTGGCATACAAGGCTGGCAAGTGGAAGGTGCCCTTAAAAGTAAAAGCCCACAAGGTTAGATGACAAAAATTAGTGTCTAAGAACTCCTGAGAAAGAAAGTAAGGGAAAAAAGTCAAAGAAAAAGCAGAAAGCATGGGGCAGTAAATAAAAAATTGATATAAAGACCATGATCACACTTGGACACTAAGGGGGTAAGATGGTTCTTAAGAACTTGACTTCACCCAAAGGAACATTTAGGCTGGAAAATTGACTTTCTTTTCTTGTGAATATGTTCTAAGATACACTCCCTGGTCGATACCCCAAGGGCATCTCTCTTTTTGTTTCAAAATTTTTATTAAAAAGCATTAAAGCTCTTTGAAGTTTCATCCCATCCCCACCTAACTCATTGTCCTTCCCACCCCAGAGAAGGCTACCAATCGGAAGCTGGCATGTGCCCTTTTTCTCCATGGTTTTAAAATTTTTATTCCATAGTCTCTGCTCAGACATAATATGTAACACAATGTAATTTAAAGGCATATACATTAATGGTGTATCATGAATAGTGTATCACAGATTTTTGTTCATGTAACTGATTTTCAAGATTTATTCAGGTTGATAGATGTAGATTTAGCTTTTTATTTTGAATGCCATACATCTGCTTTCTTAATAATCACAATTTATTTTCCTCATGCCTCAATGGGTGAAGATTTAGTTGTTTCTGGTTTTTCCTATTATGTACATTATGTAAGGTTGTCTTTCGATACACTCTTTTTGCATGCATGCCAGAACTTTCTGGGAAGTGGAATTGCTGAGTAGTATGACCTGCATATCTGTAACTTTACCAGATAATGCCAAATGGCCATCTAAAAAGGTTAAAGCAACTCAGACTTCCACTAGCAGTACCTGTCAGTTTCCTCATCCACACTTAGTAATACCGGACTTCTAGATGTTTGACAGTTGGGTGGGTGAGAATTGATATAACAGTACTGTTTTATCCTGCAGGTATTTGAGCATTAGTGATGATAAGCCTCATTTCATATGTTTGGAGATATTTGGGTTTTCCCTTCTATAAAACATCTGCTTATATACTTTGTCAATTGTTCTTATTCTTTAAATAATCTGGAGACAATCATAAATTACTTCTTCTGTTTATGTCATTTATTTTAACTTAGCTCATGATGTCTTTACTAATATAGTTGTTTCTATGTTTTTAATCAAATTTATCAATATTTCTGCTATGGTTTGTGTTTTGTTTCTTGTTTAAGAAATATCTGCCAACCAGAAGTAATAAATATATTCTCCTGCATGTTTTTTTTTCTAAAATTTTAACATTTTGCTGTTATTGAGTCTTTAAACCATTGGAATTCACTGTTGTTTGTATACAATATAATTTACTTTTCTCCATATGGACTGCTAATTTTCTCAATATCATTTACTGAATCTTTTATTCTTCCCACAGTACTGTGTAATGTTACTTCTCTCAAAAATAAACTTCTATATATAAGGAGGCTTATTTTCTGGCTTTCTATTCTTTCCATTGCTATGTTTGTCTGTTCTTAAGCATGCTTTATAAAAATCTTGATTCTACATGGTGAATCCTCCATTATTATTATTATTATTATTATTATTATTAAAAATTATCTTGGCTATTCTTGGCTACATTTAATATAAATTTGAGATTGAGCTGGTCAAATTTATTTTAAACTCCTACCAAAATTTGTATCAGAATTGACTCTATTATCCATTAGAGAAAATTTTTGATACTGAATTGTCCTATTCATGAATATGGTATATTACTAAATTTAGTTTCTTCTGTTAATTCCATTATGAAGTCTTATATTTACATTTTTCCTACGGTTTTATGCATCTTTTGTTAGTATTCTTTAGCTAGTATTGTTGATATTAATTAGGTATTTCTATATACCTTATATATTTTGCATCATTTGCAAATTACAACATTTATAAATTACCATTTCTAATAGGTTGTTAATGGTATCTGCGAAAAACAATTGATTTTTGTATATTGATATTATACCCCAAGTGTTTACTGAAATCCTATTAGTTTTAATAGCATATTTATAGGTTTTTACATTTTTTCTGCTATTCCAAATAACATTAAATAATTACAAAATTAAATAATTTACAGCTCAATTACAGAATGCAGAATGCAGAGAGCTACAGGACAGGAAAAAGGCTTGGAGCTTAACAGTCAAACAAATTCGGATTTAAATTCTAGCTAGTTCTGCCTCTGATTAACCATGTATCTTTGAATGTATTGCTTAAATTCCCTTAGCCTCAGTTTTCTTATGTGTAAAATGGGGGTAAACTTCATCAATCCTATAGGGTTTCTTTAAATCTTAAATTAACTAGCAATAATAATAATGAACATTAAGAACACCTAAAATGCATACACTGTTCCAAGTCCATCAAATACTTAGCATGGAGGCTGGCACATTGAAGGTACCCTAATATCTTCTTATATCTTCTTTTCTTTCTCTATCTCTCTCTCCCCTTACACACACACACACACACACACACACACACACACACCATTTATGTTGCAGAAATGTAATAGAAGGAAATAGGTAAATATCAAATATCATTCCCCCAAGGGTTTGGTGGGATGAGAGGGCTGCTGGGAGGTTAATAGAAAATGGTTCACACTCAAGATTTCTAATCCCATCTTAGCCTTGGCTGGCTCCAGTTACAGTGTGGATCTCTGAAGATTCCAGGAAATACTCACCAAATCCTTAATCAACCCCCACCTCCAGCGTACCGAAAGCAGTCTCTTGAGACCCTCTTTTGTCTTTAGAGGAGCTGTTAAACCATCATGCCCAATGTAAACACAACTGAACTTCACCTCAGCACAGAAACTCTCTGGATATAAGATGGAAACAGTTCAATGGAACAGAGAGGAGTCCCAGCATTGACTCAAGCAGCTTTCATTTCACCTGCAGACAGAATCCAAACTTTAACATCATTATTGATGAATGAGGGGTTACAAAGAAAGCTAGAAGAGGGATTGAAAAGAGAAAATATTTCTGAATTTCAAAAGGTATGTCAAAAATCTAAGTTTGGAAATGGACAAATAGTCAACAAAATGCCAGTAGTGTATTTACAGTATATTTACAGTAATAGTGACCATGCAGAGAGTAAAAAGTGAACAATTCTGACTTCCACCTAGGTGCTTGTTGCAGAACTATGGTCAACCCTTGTCATTTATCTCCCCAAGTATCAGTTACTTGGCAGGCAACAGCCCTGGTCTTGGTTTGGGGATTCCTCCTCCTTCCTCTGCCCATTCCACCTGGGAAGACTTTAAGTCTGGATTGAGAGGTGGAATTCACAACAAGATTACTTGACCACGGAGGCTGTTAGGGTGGGCACTTGACTGTTCTGACTGCTTCCGTGCTAGTCTCTGAACATCTGCGGAAACCCTAGAGGAGGCTCTGTCCCTCAGCTCAGTTGTGACATGAGCCTGGGGCAGCTGCAGCCATATCTCTTCTATTAGTTTTCCATGGTTGCTGTAACAAAGTACCATAAACTCTGCAACAGAAAACAATAGGAATCTATTTTTCCCACACTTCTGGAGACCAAATCAAGGTGTCAGCAGGACTATGCTCCCACCAGAGGCTCTAGGGGAGGATCCTTTCTTGCCTCTTCCAGCCTCTTCCTAGCTTGTAGCTCTATCACTCCAACCTCTGCTTCCATCTTCACATGACCTTTTCTCTGTGTCTTTCCCTCTTCTGACTTTTATAAGAAAACTTGTTACTGGACTTGGGGCCCACTTGAGTGATCCAGGATGATTTCATCCAATATTCTTAATTATATCTGTCAAGAACCCTTTTCCAAATAAGGTGGTGTTTGCAGATTCCAGGGATTTTGATGTGGCATATATTTTTGGGTGCCACCATTAAGCTTACTACTTCCACCGTGAAAGGAGTCTACTCTGAGAATGCAGCCAACTCAGGGAAAGTAGGGACAAGAGATGGAGAGAGAAATCTTGGGGCTAGTCACCCATATGAGGACCTGTATCAAACTGTGCCTGAAATCAACCCTACCCCTGTTGTGGGATTCAGTTATTTTTTCCCTTAAACTGGTTTCAATTTTTTTTTCTTGTTCACATTCTAAAGAGTCCTCACAAAACAGCAGAGTAAAGAGAGTATTTCCCATCAGGAGACCTATTTTTGCTCTTTCGAACAGAAGGAATATCTGTGGGATTCTATGTAATTGAGGAAGATTCAGAAAGTTTCCCTTCAGTGACACACTCTGAATGTGCTCCTTCATTTCCTCGTATGTTGGCTGTGTGGATGTGCAAATCCCCCAAAACAAGCTCCTCACTCCCTACTGCTTGGGGAGGTAAAGTTACATTTGGGTATTGAAAAAAGAGACCTTCTTATCTCAAAATGCAGGGTGGGAGAGTGAGAAGCCAAAGATTTTGGTAAAACAAACAAAACAAAAAACCTGAACTGGAATCCAGTTCTGCTGGCTGCTGGCAGCTGGCTGGGCTTGGTGACAAAAAATGTTGGAGCCTTAGATTCCAAAAGTATAAAATGAGGACCTCCTTAATGGCGTCACACGGGGATTCTGAGGATGAGCAGAGGAACACAGCTATACGAAGAACAAAGGATGTCTCATGTATTCTCCTCACCTCTTGACGGCTGACCCCATGTGTCCTGGAGGGAGAGGCAGTGGAGGGGAAGGTGGAAGAGCAGGTGCTGAGTGGGGACCTTCAGGGTGCCAGGCTGTGGGGTTTTTTCTCCACTAATGTGCTGAAGGAGGAGGTAATCTCTGCATGGCTTAGATGAAAAACTCGAAGCACTGAGCGTTATGTAACATTCCCAGGTCACTCAGGTAGTAAGTGGCCAAGCTGGAATTTGAACTCAGGTTGGTCTGACTTCAAAGTTCACGCTGTTTACATTACCCCACCCTCTCTCATGATACCTAAAGAGGAGGCAGAGAGGGCAGAGAAGATACCAACATCGAGCAGAGAAACAAAACTAACACTTACATAAGCTTACTACGAGCCAGGAGCGCTGCTAAATGCTTTTTTAAATTTGAATATTTATAAAAATAGCTAATGTTTATTGAATGCATGCTATATGTCAGGCTGTGCTGTGAGAGCTTTATATACAGTATTGTCTTGAAACCTCAAAACAGCCCTTTGAAAAAGGCACCGTTGTTGCTGTTGTTGTTATTCTTAGATCCGTGTTACAGATAAAGAAAGGGTGGCCCGCAGAGGTTCAGGGAGTGGCACATGCTAGTAAGGAGCAGGGCTGGGACCTGGGCAGTAACCTGCAGAGCCGTTCTCTGTAGGTGCAGGTCACTGTGCCAGGGGGCCGGGGACTCCACAGATCATAGCCATTTCCATCTTACGAGGCAAGCAGCTTGCACAGGCTGCGTTCTACAAAGGCCATACCACCCTTCCCCAGCTCGCCCCACGTGGCACCACATTCAGCCCTGCACGGCTGCCTCCACCCTTAGTTGGCCTGGTTCACCCACACACTCGGGGCCCTGGCTGGGGAGGGCTGCACAGCCTCTCTCTGTGGCTTGTTGAGTGAGACTAGAAGACTCTGCTTGCAAAGAGTTAAGAATGGAAGGGAGGAGGTGAAAAAGGCTCAGTCTGCTCAGGGCTGGGGGATTTTTGTTGTCGTTGTAACACTGGAACGGACAAAATGTTCAGCCAGTAAGTCCATTTCAGGATGCAGGGGTCCTGTGCGAGTTTTAGAAGAAAGCCTGTTAACACCTTTGAAGTATCTAGGTTCAGGATTCCAGAGCTGAACCGCACTATATTTCTCTTGAATGTTATTTAGGGAAATCCTTGGCACAGTAAATAAGACTTGCTTCTACTATTATTTTTATTATGGGTATCTACATCATGATCCTCATTTTGCTATTAGAACAAACCGTGCATGGGATAAAGTGTTGTCCCAGTGTGAGGGCTGATCTTGTTTATTCTTCTTACTGAGGCCAGGCCTTATCTGTGCACACTGGTCATCATTCAGTGATGACAGATGAAAATCGAGGCAGACGTTAGGGATGAGCCCCACTCCACGTGGCCCCAGAGCCCATGAATCACATAATTTGCTGGAGGGTGGGGTTTGCACTGTGACTCTGACAGGCAGCTCTCACTTGTTTGCTTTAAGCTCGGTTTCTGATGCTACTGAATTTTCTAAAAATCACACTTTACAGAGATCTTTCTTGGAGAGCCCTAGAAAAGTAAAACTACAAGATAATATGGACATGCTCATTATGACAAAATGGATGAATTATGCCTGTAGGATCAGAATGTAATTTAAACTGATGTAAAGAGTTAGGGATTAAAGACCTAAATGTGAGGCCTGAAACCATACAAATTCTAGAAGAGAGCACAGACAGTAATTTCTCAGACATCAGCCATAGCAACATTTTTCTAGATAGGTCTCCTGAGGCAAGAGAAACAAAAGCAAAAATAAACTATTGGTACTACATCAAAATTAGAAGCTTCTATACAAGGAAGGAAAAAAGCAACAAAACAAAAAGGCAGCCTACGGAATGAGAGAAGATATTTGCAAATGACATATCTGATAAAGGGTTAGTATCCAAACTCTACAAAGAACTTATACAACTCAACACCAAAAAACCCCAAATAATCCAATTAGAAATGGGCAGAAAACATGAACAGACATTTTTCCAAAGAAGACATCCAGATGGCCAACAGACACGTGAAAAGAAGACTCGTCATCAGAGAAATGCAAATCAAAACCACAACAAGATATCATCTCACATCTGTCAGAATGGTTAAGTTGAAAAATAAGAAACAACAAGTACTGACAAGGATGTGGAGAAAAGGGAAGCTTCATCCACTATTTGTGGGAATGCAAACTGGTGTAGCCACTATGGAAAACAGTGTGGACATTCTTCATATATTAAAAATAAAATTACTAATAGGATCCAATAATTCTACTACTGAGTATCTACACTCCCAAAATAGGAAAATGTTAATTTGGTTTTTTTTGAAAATGTTAATTTGAAAAGATATATGCACCCCTATGTTTATTGCAGCTTTATTTACATAGCCAAATTATGGAAGCAACGGAAGTGCCTGTTGACAAATGAATGGATAAAGAAGAAATGGTATATATATATATATATATATATATATATAATATTACTCAGCCATAAAAAGGAATGATACGTTGCCATTTTTAACAACATGGATGGATCTAGAGGCTATGACGCTAAATGAAATAAGTCAGTCAGAGAAAGACAAATACCAAACAATTTCACTCAAATGTGGAAGTTAACAAACAAATATAAAAAGAGATAAACAAATAAAAAGACTCAAATATAAAGGACAAGCTGGTGGTTATCAGAGGGGAGCTGGGTGGGGAGTGGGTGAAATAGATGAAGAGGTTTAAGAGTACACTTCCTGTGATGAGCACTGAGTAAATTATAGAATTGTTAAATCACTATATTGTATACCTGAAACCAATACAAACCAATGCTTTATATTAATAATACTGGAATTAAAGAAAAATTAAACTAAAAAAAGTTGAGATTTTAAGTTTTATATATCATTTTCTATCTTGTTTAATTAGAGTACAATTTTATAAAAGAACAATAATAGATATCATAACATTTTACAATTATCATCAAACTCTATGATTTTAATGTGCAAATGCTGATCATAGTTTTCAGAAACCATGTAAGCATTTTGGTCAACATGGAATATATGTGGTGAATGACTGGCTAACAATCAAAGGATTTGTTTAGTGCATGTTGATAAACACAAATATTAGAGATAATTGGATCAGACTAATGGTTTCTGTTTTTAAAATGATTAGTAATTGTGAGTGATGACTCAAGGTCTGTTTGTAAAATGGCCTAAGATAGGCATCCCGTAAGACTGTGAAGAGACTTGGGTACCAGCGCTGGGAATTCACTCTGTAATCCTCGATGAGTCTCTGCACCAATCCAACCCCAGGTCCTGCCTGGGAATCAGCATTACTCAGGAGAAGTAATGATGCTAACTCTTTGGATTTGAATTTATTCTCCATTTGCACACGTGCTTTCTTGGAATGTCTTAGCTCTAATCACAATTAGCCTATAAGCAGATATGAATGAGAGGCGGTCAGTTCTTGACTTCCACCCCTAGTCTGTCACTGTGGGCTTTATTCCAACCTCTCATTCAGAGTGCCTATTTTGTGAATTTAAACTATGAGTCCTTTTTTTTTTCTTTTTCTTTTTTTTTTTTTTTTTTTTTTTTTTTTTTGTGGGGAGAAGGACTCATCATCCTCCTTCCTATATAATCCATGTAGGATGTTTGGCACGATAAACTTTGTGGTGAGTCTTACCTGCAAAACCACTGTTCTCCTCATGAATATATATACTTCCCAAGGCTTCTCCTCAAGCCCTAGTGTGACATGTTGATGCCTCTTGAGAGCCCTGTCTCATAGATCACCATTTCTTGTTCAAAACAGTTTCTTTTAAATTTCCAATTTAGTCTTGCCTGATCGTCCCTTTTACAATTATTTTTAGGTTGGGTGAGTCAGAGCTGCAAGGTAGGTCCCTGGAAAGCTCTCTGGGTCTTCCTAGAAGGAAACATTTCTAGAATGGAAAGAAAGAAGTATGGTTAGGGAACCCTCAAGCATCAGTATCATTTATTCAAAAGACCAGTTTGGAATATATTGGCGAAGGTGATAAATAGAGCTTGTCACTGCGAATCAAGAAACACAGATGGTGTTCAAAAGTGATGGCCAAGGAAATATATGGAGAAAATTGATCAAATCTATGTAATTCATGTGCTGCCAGAAAGGAGGAGTTGTCCCAAACTAGGGGACAGCTGGAAGCAACTCCATAGAGCAATACTTTTAGATCAAATTCAGAGACTAGTGAAAAAGGTAGTGTTTCTGGTGGAGTATATATTCTTTCATCAGCCAAAAGTTACACTATTTCTTGTTGTCTTGTATCTACCCAATGTGCACCACACATTTAAGTTTCTTGCCTGACCCCATTAGGATTAGAATTAGCAGATCCTGTGACTTTGACTGATTCTGAAATTAGGTAGGAAAATGATCTTACAAAATAATTGCACAAAGTTATTTCACTTATTCTCTTATTTTCAACCACAGAACATTCATTACTCAGGGGAAAAGGACGAGAGATAGCTACACGAAGAACCAGTCTCATGAATTATGGCAAGACTGACAGGCTGTCCCTCAAAGCTATGGCTCAGAATCCATAGAAAGTTCTGGAAACACCACAGAGAACAATATTGAACTGTGTTGGCCAGTTGTTCTATGGGCCCAAGAGGTTGAGGACTTGTGAATGGCTTCAGTCATTGAGCAGGTCCCAGGGAGAGGTGATCAGAGGGGCTTCAAAGATGTTTGAAAATGTTCTCTCCCTGAAGAAGCAGTGGTGGATGCCCAGGGATGACGCTGACCCCCTCAGGGTTCCTCCAGGAACTCGCAGGGTGGGAAGAGGCTATAAAGTGTTGTTTGATCTGGCACAGCACATCATGTCATCATTGCAAGTTGGGCTTGCCAAGACTGTTACAGGCTCTGCATTGAAATACTGGCCTATACATAAGGTCTGACTGGCTGGGTTTGTGCTGTTCTGGATCCTGGCCCTTTTCACGAAAAACTATTTACAAATTCACCTAGTTGCATGGCATGGTGAGCTAGAAAGACATGCAGGGAATAACTGCGGAAGTCATTCCAGGTAACACCACCAGATACAGTGTGGGTCTTTTTGCCCAGCCCCCTACTTGGCCTTTTGATTCTCTCATATACTATAATTCACAGCAGTTGATTTCTCTAAGTCAGAATACACCCTGCAAGACCAATGGAATGAGCAGGGGTCAAGGTATCCAGGGTGGGGGTGTCCTCCTTGTACCATTCCATGCCAAGTACTTCAGGATCTGGCTCCCTGCCCACTTTATACTCTCTTCTGTTACTGCTCTCTGCCCTACTTTTTAGGTTCTAGCCATGCCAAGATGTGGGAGGTCCCATGTGAGCCATGATACTCCTTGACCCCTGATCCTTGCTCATGCTCCTTGCTTGGAACACTTGGCTTGCCTCCTCTTTAAATCTTACTAACCCCATAGGATCAACCACAAGTCCCACCTCTTCCAGGAAGCATTCTTGATCTTCCCCCATAAAGGGCTGAGTTAAGCCATGCCCTATCTCTACCCCTTTACCCTTTGCTTACTTCTATCACTTCTATTTATCATATAACATTATAGTTACCACTTTATGTCTATCTTTTCTCAAAATTATGACCTCTTTCAGGACATTTTTCTTCTTCATCTTTGTATCTCAATGCCTAGCATAGGGCTCACAGCATTAAATCAGTGATTGCAGAGAGAATGAGTGAAGAGCTGATTTGAAAACAAACATGCAGCCATCATCTACTATGTGCAAGATACTGTGTCAGATGTGTTATGTTATTTAATTTTCACAAAAATATGCAAAGTGGGCATAATTATCCAAACTCATCAAATGAGGAAAATGAGGCTAATAGAGCAGAAATACCTCTCTTTAGGTCCCATAAATAGTAAATGATAGCAGCATCTTTTGAATCAAAGCCCCTAGAACTTAAAAGTCTGTGCTCTCTTCATGATACCATCACCCACTCCCTGGTGGCCCTGATCTGAAGTGCCCAAGCTGGGTGTACCCGCATAACAAGACTCTTTTGGATAGGGTCTTTTGCTTTGGCTACCCATGTCTGACCCCTGCATGGATGCGGTTGGGAAAATTAGTGCTTCCAATAGCCAATCTCCTTGGAAGAATTGCCCAGGAGTCAGGTTCCCCTTTTCACCCGTGTATGACCTCGGGGTTATTGCCTCAAATTTTTTTATAACTTCACTTCCTACAGATAGCATTTAGCTTTTATAAAACCCACCCAATTCGCTATCTGCTCGCATTTCTCCAGATGTTTCACCTCCCACTCCTGTCTTTCTTAATGACTCTAGGGGGTTGATTACCATCAGGGTTAAAGCTGTCAAATTATTCTTGGCTCTATTTCACTTTTCTTTTTTTTTTTTTTTTAAATCCATCTCCAAAGTTCAATTCAAAATCTTCACCAATGGATCAATAATCTTTTTCTAATTTTAGTCAATTCACAGTACTAGAGCTATACCATGGAGAAGAGTTTCATTTCCCTTTGATTCTACTCATTCTAAAGATTTTGCTGTTGACTTTGCTTCTGAGCACACTTTCCTCTCCCTGCTGCTCCCACAGAACCAGAGGGCTGGAAAGGAGAGAAAAGGCTGATCTCCTTCAGGGAGGGTCTTTATATGCCTGTCTAGGCTTCTTTGGTCTCAGATTCTTTGGCAGGGGAGGGGAAAGCGTATCCCTGGGATATTCCAGCAAAGTTTTACGTGTTGATCAGGTATAAATACATAAACATATACCTGTTGATCTTTAGAAAGTGGAGAGTGAAGGCCAATATCTTTATGAATGCAACAGATTTAATGGGACTGGCAGATGCCCTTTGCTCTAGATGCCACAGTCTACCCACATAGCTACACAGAAACATGACAATGAAACAGAACTTGAGATTCACAGAGTCATCATAAGGACCTCACTGAATCCTAACCCCAGAGGCTGACCGCTCACCCGAGCTACAGCCTACCCACAACTCTTCCTGACACTGGGACAAGGCTAGATGGTCCTGGAATGAATCCTGATTTCAGTCTCCAGACTCACTTTTACTAACAAAATTGACAATGGGAAGCAGAAGATGTGGCTTTCTCTACACTTGGATTTTATTGTCTCCAAGGGTCTGGATCTATTTTAGAAGGGGTGGATCCTTGGAGTAGCAGCAAAGGGACACTAAAGAAAATCTCAAATTTAAGGCCTCAGGAAAGGATCCCAATTGTTCCCTTGTTACATGCTAATGGGAGTCTGAAACTCCCTCCTCCATTCAGAGACCCAGAGTCTTAGAATAACCTCTAGGATATACTCCCCAGCACAGCATTATTTAAAATATTTAAAATAATTAAATATTTATATTGCACTTCACATTTTACAGAGCACATTTTCATTTAATACTTCTTTCATGCAATTACAAAAATTCTGCATCGAGTCCAAGCTAGGGCTGCAACATATGATGAAGCTGTATATTATGTTTTCTTTTGACTATTGTTATATATTTTCATAGACATAAAGTTAGAGGCCACCATATGAGTTTTGTATTCACAGAACAAGAATTAGTTTTGGAAGATGTAGTAAACCTTTTTTTTTTTTTTTTTTGAAGACCTTACAACTGCATCTCAAGTGACCAAGTGACTTTCCCTCTATACTCTCTAAGTGTATAGATTACCCAAATGATATCAGTTGTTTTATTTTTAACCTACAGTAAACAATTATTAATCTTTTTCATGTATGGTTGCTACTTACACACACAGTAATCCTATGCTTCTTGTGATTCATTTTCTAGGAATAAAAATGTCCTATCTTGTTGATAAAGGAGATGGGGTGATTGTACACACACACACACACACACACACACACATTATATAAGATTTAAAAATAAAAATTTGTTTTCTAGCAAAGGACTGTAATGAAAACTTTCTCAGGACTAATTCATTGTATATAAGACAGCTTTAGAGTCATGTTTTAAAATATACTACAGTCCTTTGGCAGACCAGCCATGTTTGTCAAAAAGGTATTTTTTATATCAACAGTGCTTCATAGGCTGATAGGTTTTTATACATTAATTTTTTAATCCAAATATTCAAATCTAAATATTGAATATACTTAATTGGATTTGACTGTATCTGTTTATTTGGCCAGAAAGTTATCAGCATAGATGAAACCAGATAAAACTGTTAATCTAAGGTCACAACTTGTCATCTCTGATCACTCCTTCTGGTGTATGTAATAAGCTGGAGCACACAGACATTTCTCATTTGGTTAAGTTAGATGTTGATACCCTTCTCCGATGTTATCCTCACATTTTCAAAAGAAATTTAAAAATCATGTATGTATTAGTTTGCTAGGGCTGCCATAACAAACTACCACAGCCTGTGTGATTTAAACAACAGAAATTTATTTTCTCACAGCTCTGGAGGCTGGAAGTCCCAGATGAAGGTGTTGGCAGGGTTGGTTTCTTCTGAAGCCTCCCTCCTTTTTGGATGAAGATGGCTTGATCCAAGCCATCTTGGATGGCTTGAAGATGGCTTGAAGATGGCTGCCTTCTCGCTGTCTTCACAAGGTTTTCCCTCTATACACATCTGCATCCAAATTCCTTCTTCTTAGAAGGGTACCAGTCATAGTGGGTAAGGGCCCATCTTCATGACCTCATTTTAACTTAATTACTTCTTAAAGAACTTATCTCCAAATATAGTCACAATTCTGAGGTACTGGGGGCTGGGATTTTGATGTACAATTTGGAAGGGGTGGACCGAATTCAGCCCATAACAATGTAATTAAGGCATTTGCACAGAGAAGGATTTTAATCTAAGTATCTGCACATTATCTAAATACTCAGATTACTGATTATGCTGGCCCAAGAACTCCAACTGAGTAGGAGGTATAAAACCCAGTAGTCACACTAGCTATATGGTGGCATAAAGATCAAACTATGGGCTCTTGCGCTTTCAACCATACCACTTCCCAAAGCATTTGCTCCCGGAGCAAAGTTTAGGCTCACTTAATTCATGTCTGCGGCAAAAAGAGACAAACTCTTGGGATAGTCAAGCTGAAGCTGCCTCTTCTTTCAAGGGTGGCCACCTGGTTACCCACTCTCATCATGGAAATGAAATCTTAAGATGACCCTCTCTCACCAAATCCAAGAGTTCCCCCAAATGTTATCAGGCTTTTAGGGAATGTTTTACAGTGGTAAGATACCAACTAAATTCTATTCAAGAGTTGAAATAGTTAACCAAAGTGGCTAACTCAGTATTAGCAGGAGGGGTTCAAGGTACTTCAAAATCAATCTTTGAAATGTCACTTTGAGAATATCTCCTTCTGGGCACTAATACTAGCAAAACAAGTTACCTATCTTCCTTCACCCCATAAAATTCCTGAAGGGTGGGCATTTTTGTCTTGTTTTTTGTTTTTTTCCCCCCATTCTCATCTCTGTGCTTGGGGTTCAGTAAATGTAGACTCAGTAATTAAATTCACTCTCTTTAGAGTTGTTTTTTATACCAATGATCTATACCAGTGCTACAAATTTAAGAGGATCATTACTTTTCTAACACTTACCTTTTCTGTATCTGCCTTTGCTAGAATATAGGTATTGAAGCTTTGGGCATTCTCTTACATATCTTTAAGCCCTAGCATGTGATTCTTTCCTCATATACAACAAGTGCTTGTCTTATTTGTTTATAGTTCACTGATGCAAAAAAAAAAAAAAAAAGGGGAGGGGAGGGGGAATCATATTGCAAATCCTGAGATTTAAAAATATTTTTTTGTGACAGAATGGTGATAATCGTTGAAGCTGGATGATGGACATGTGGGGTTCATTATTCCATTGTCTCAATTTGTGTGTATATTTGAAAATTTGTATCATACAAAGTTGAACATGTAAAAAATACAACAGTAAAGTATATCCTTTGGTGCATCCTAATTTGTTTTAATTTTTTAAATATCCAGTTTATGTTAAATATTTTGAATTTGCCCCCAGACCTCATTATTAAATTTCTCAGTGAAATGTAGCTCAATTACTTATTTAGCACCAGCAGGCTTTCACGGAATTTTGACAAACGAACAAGGGTAGCAGACATAGGATGGATACTTTTGCACAGAGCTGTTGTTCCTTAGAGAACATATTATCATCCTTTCAGAAGAGACAGTGCAGAAGAGAAAGGTAAGTGTGTGAAAGGGACACATATCCGGGTTCTTGTTCAGATGTATGCAGTAGCAAACAAAGCCAGCCTGCAGTAAACATGTGCCCCATCCCCCAAGGCCTGGCAGTCAGGCAGCTGGAGGGAGTAAAATATCTAGATTTACTCTTGAAGAGATGGGAGAACCCAGCAATGTTTCGAATGCCCTGGCAAAACATCTTGAATTGCTTCTTAAACCTTTAGGACTTGGCAAAATTCAAAACACGTTTTGCCAGGCACTTTTTCCCTTAATTTTTAAGCCCCTGTGTATTTCAAGGGAAATTTAATCCGTATGTTTCTGATTCATTTACACTCAACTCATCAAAATGCTGTTTTGTAGGAGTTATTTGATGTCTAAGATGCTGTATGAGCATTTCGTATGTCTTTTTTTTTTTTCAAACCATAAAGTTGCTTTTTGCCAGCAGTGAGCAGAACTTCAACCACTAGAGATTTAATCTCAACTTTTAACTAGGGACCCACCAAATACAAACGTCTTTTAAGTTTCCTAAACATTTTCTCTTGCTGGTACGTGAGAGTGCATGGCTTGCCAAAGAGGACTATAACCAGCCACTCAAGAAACATACAAGGAGTAAGACAGCTTTCCTAGAAGCAGTGATGTTATTTTCAGTTAAAGGACATCTTTTCTGCGAGGTCTTTCACAACCTTCTTTAAATGATTCAGTATGACCTCCATATTCTTAGATCGTTTGGTAACAGCCTTGTTGTAGCACTGATTAAACACTTGGCTGCAAAAATTTCTGTATGAATTTATCTTGACTGGGTCTTTGTTGGGAGTTTTGGTGACAAACAACAGAAACCAACCCTTGCAAAGGAAAATGAAATAGAGAATTTACTGAGGGTATCTGAGGTAGCACCAGAATGGATGAAAGGACAGAGAACTAGAACTAGTACTTGGACAATTACAGGCATCCAGGCACTGCCAAGTCAAAATGAGCAGCTCTTTCCCATTCTTGTATCATTAGCCTCAAAACTCAGAGAAAAGGCATTCAGTTGGCTCAATCTGCTTCATGTTCATACTCTCTTGATAGGTGGGGGGCAGAGCATTTGACTTCCTATCTCAGCCAAAATGCTCATAGTGGGAGAAGGTGGTTCCCCAAAAGGAAATAGGGGAGGGGAACTGAATGCTATAAGCTTTTCCAGGGCAGGGCCTGTTCTTCATCTTTTTATCCCTAGAGTTTAGGAAGACCTTGGCATGTGATCTATGCTTTAAGAGTACAAATTAATCATAAGGAATCATTCCTTAAAATACAGTTTAATATACTTGCATGACTGACAAATATATTAAAATAGAATTGAGGGGTTTCTGATCAGGTCATTTGGAGTAAACACACTCCAACCTGTTCACTCCCTATATATAATGCATAAAACAGCTATCTAAGGATTCTTGAAAGTAAAGAGAAGCAGGCAGATTGGGAAGAAGACCAAAACTCAAAATACCACTAAGCCAATAATAAGTTTACAATTTATATTTCTCTCAGTATCCTCAGACTGCAGCAATATGAGTCTATAGGAGGAAAAGGACCTTCCTCTCCATTCAGTGGAGCTCTGGTTCCAACACTGTGGAGCCAACCTCTGTTGTCTTTATTCTCTCTGTCCTTTTGCCACTTGGCCCCTGAATAAGGGTACAGTAGTAGAAATACACAGTATAGAGGGGTAGCTAAAGCCTTAGCTTTCTGACTGCAGATCCAGAAAAAGAAGCATCAGGGAACCATACATAATAGTGATAATGCAAAGAAAGAAGAACTAGGGGAAGCAACACTATATAGGTGTTTGTGACCCCCTGGGCTTACCATGGATCTCATGTAATTCATTATGCCAGACTTTGGGAACTAAGCTAATAGACCACAGTCTACATCTCAAATGCTTGCTGGTCACACATATGAGACAGAACTGGTATCGCGAAGCCTCTGATAACTGAAATGACATTGGATTCACAGCCCATAGCATCTATGTTGGAATTTGCAGCCTGATCCTACAAGATGTTTCACATGATAGACAAGACCCAGAGTTCCATAATATTCAAAATGTCTAGAATACACTACAAAATTTATCAGCTTATATAGAGAACCAGAAAAATCTCAACTTATATGGGAAAAGACAATCAGCAGTTATCATCAATGTCTCAATGGCACAAATACTGGAATTATCTATTGAAGCCTTAAAGCAGCTATTATACAAATGGTCCAGACAACAACTGCAAACTTTATTAAAACCAATGGAAAAATTAAAATCTCAGCAATGGAAAGATATCTGAAGAACAAACTGCAAAACTTTAGGGCTGGGAAACAAAATAACAAACATAAATTCACTGGGTGGTCTCAACTGCAGAGAGGAGGTTTAAGAGGAAAAAGAAAAGGTAAACTTGAAGATAGGTCAATAGAAAATATCCAGTCTGAACAATAGAGAGAAAAAGATTGAAACAAAAAAATGTACATAGCCTCAGGAACCTGTGGGTCAATAACTAAAGATTCAATATTTGTATCATTTTTTAAAGATTTTATTTATTTATTCATGAGACACAGAGAAATAGGCAGAGACACAGGCAGAGGGAGAAGCAGGCTCCCTGTGGGAGGCCCTATGGAGAACTTAATCCTGGGACCCCAGGATCATATCCTGAGCTGAAGGCAGCCACCCAGGTGTCCCTGTATCATTAAGAATGAAAGGAGAAGAGCTGTAGTGATAAAAAAAAAAGAGCTTTGAATAAATAATAGCTGAAAACTCCACATTTGACAAAGACAAAAACTATAGAAAAAGCAAAGAAATGGGAAACAGAACTAAAAACAGAAAGAATAAACAGAATACTCATAATATGATCAAACTAAATCCAAAGATATCAACAATTACATTAAATGCAAATGGCCTAAATGTATCAATTAAAAGACAGAGATAGAATGGATTAAAAAAAAAAAGATGACTACAAGAAACTCATTTCAATCAAATATAGTGACACGGATAGGTTAAAAATAAAAGGTTGAAAAAAGATATGCCGTGCACTATACCAAGCACTAGGTAAATAAAAGTGAAGTGGCTACCCTAAGTCAGAGTGGACTTCAGAGCAAAGAAAATTGCCAAGGAGAAAGAGGACTGTCACATAATTATAAAACAGTTTAATTCATTAATAGACATAACAATCATAAACATCTAAGCACTTAACAACAGAGTTTCAAAACCAATGAAGCAAAACCTGAAAGAATTCAAAAGAAACAGATAAATCCATAATGACTGTTAGAAACTTTAATATTCATCTCTCAGTAATGAGTAGAAATCTCATGGGAATTAGAAAATATTTCAAACTGAAAAAAAATACAACATATCAAAAATTTATAGGATGCAGTTAAAACAGTGACTTGAGGAATATTTATGGCAGTAAATTTTTATATTTGAAAAGTTTCAAACCAATGATTTAATCTTACAATTTTAAAAAGTAGTAAAAAGGGAGCAAAGCATGATGAAAGCAAGCAGAATGAAGAAAGTACTAAATGTAAAAACAGAAATCAATGAAATTGAAAACAGGAGGAGAAAAGAGAACATTAATACAATCAAGAACTGACTCTTTAAAGGTCCAAAGAATCAGTAAAGCACCAACAAGAATGGCAGAGGAAAAAGTGAGAAACATAAATTACTAATAGCAGAAATGAGAGAAAAGATATCATAACAGATCCCACAGATATTAAAAGGGTAAAAAAGGAATCCTTCAAACAATTTTATGCACCCAAATTTGATCTTAGACCAAATGAATCAATTCCTTAAGAATCAAAAACTCCCAAATCTAGCCCAATATAAAAGTAGATAACACGAATAGGCCTAGAACTCTATTCTTGCAAACATCTGCAAATTATGAACCTAGATGTACACCTTACACAAAAACTAACTCAAAATGGATTATAGTGTAAAATCTAAAGCCAGAAAGCTTTCAGAAGAAAATAAGGGAGAAAAATCTTTGAGACCTAGAGTCAGTCAAGGAGTTCTTATACATGAAACCAAAAACATGTTCCACAAAAGAAAAAAAAAAAGGTAAATTGAACTTTATAAAAATGAGATAGTTTTGCTCTTTGAAGGACACTAAGAGAATTAAAAACAAGGTATATATTGGGGAAAACATCTGCAAATCAAATATTTGACAGAAGACCTTTATCACATATATACATATATTTAACATATATATATATGTGTGTGTGTATTAAACTCAAAACTTAACAGTAAAAAAAACAAATATCTCGTTAAAAACGGGTAAAAAACTTAGAATTTCACTAAAGATGGCAACAAATAAGTAAATGAAAATACGTTGAACATTATTAGCCATAAGGAGAATTCAAATGAAAACTGTGCTGGTGGGACGCCTGGGTGGCTCAGCGGTTGAGTGTCTGCATTCAGCTCAGGGTGCGATCTTGGAGTCCCGGGATCGAGTCCCATATCAAGCTCCATGCATGAAGCCTGCCTCTCCTATCCCTGCCTCTCTCTCTGCCTTTTTCTGTGTCTCTCATGAATAAGTAAATAAAACCTTTAAAACCATGCTGGATACCACTAATCACCTATCAGAATATACAACGTTGAAAAGACCAAGTAGTGGGCCGCTGGCAGACAGAACTGAATGGAGTCATCAAAGTGTCCTAAAGGAAATGGTATTTTACTTTAACTGATCTCAATAGACACTCAAGTAGAGAAATGAAATGAGTCCTTGAGTCTTCCCTCCTTTAGACCCAGCTGAACGCAGTACTAATGATCATAGAAGGGGAGTAGGGGGATCCCTGGGTGGCGCAGCGGTTTGGCGCCTGCCTTTGGCCCAGGGCGCGATCCTGGAGACCCGGGATCGAATCCCACGTCGGGCTCCCAGTGCATGGAGCCTGCTTCTCCCTCTGCCTTTGTCTCTGCCTCTCTCTCTCTCTCTGTGACTATCATAAATAAATAAAAAAATTAAAAAAAAAAAAAAAAAAAAAAAAAAAAAGAAGGGGAGTAGGAATTTAGGAACTTACTCATAAGAAAAGTAATCCACTCCAATACTTAAAGCTTAAAAGCCAACCACATATTATTTCAGCTAAGGCAAGAGTGCCTGTGTTCAGGCTGGTGCATTATAATTAGGTTATATCTGTCATCTTCATACATAAAGTCAATGTGTTTCAACTATTTTCATGGATAGAAATATGATGGTCTAGTTTCAAAGCAGTGTGCTTGGGAAGGAGCAGTAGGGAAAGGGAGGCGACCAGAGACAATGGACAGACAATTCAGGGATCATCATCAAAGCATCGTCCCATAAAGAAGAACTCAGTAAAAAAAAAAAAAAAAGAAGAAGAAGAACTCAGTGTGAGCCCTCCTAGATCTTAGTCATGCCCAAGTCTGAGGATAGACAAAAGAATGCTGAATACAAAAAGGCAAATACAATAGCTTGGAGTGTGACTTAGGGAACAAATAAATCAATACTAAAATTAACTTATGTATATGAAAATATTTCATCTACACCAAAGAAGGCAAAATATGCTGGCAGAAACAGACACATAAATTAGCTAACATAAAAGCCACAAACATCCATAGTACAATGTGGCTAGACAATACATTATAGAGAATGAATAATAGACACTGGAGTTTATTGTGCCTCACTTTTATCCTGGTTCCAATACCTACTTCCTGTGCCATTTATTTAAGCACTCCGAGGATCAGTTTTACCATCTGTGAAATGGCATTTAAAAGTATCTACTGAAGTTGTTCACTGGGGGTTAAATGAGAAAATGCACGCAGAGCACTTAAAATAGATCCTGGCACATCATAAGAACTAGAAAGATATTAGCCACTATTATTTTATCATCACCATTATAGAGAAGACATGTTGGTATCCTTCCAAAATCCAAGCATTAGGAAAGGGACATAGTTTGTAGAACCTCAAATCTCTAAAAGAGTACATATAAATCACTGTTCAGTTGCTCAGGTTGGCTATCAAAGGGAAGTGTCCACTTTTCTGTAACACTGTGCACAGAACTCTACCCAGGTGTTAAGAGATCTGGATTCTTGGCCTGATTTTGTCACCAGTTGACCCAGCAACCTTGAATTAGTCACCTGCCCATTCGTGATCTCAGTCTATGCCTGTGAATGGTTGTGGTGGCCCCACTCCCCTGTCACAATCTTTCAAGCACTCATATTTTATGGGATCTGCATGATGTGCCGTGAGGTTTGTGTGGTCATCCTACTACCTACTAACCCATCCCTCATTATTATAGCCCAACCACACAAATCAACTCAAAAGAAAGGGCTCTACAGTTCAGACACACTCTGGCTTTGTCTTCCTCATAGAAAACATAAGAAACCTGACATCTTGTGTCCCCAGATTAATGACACCCCGGGGGCTGTCTGCAAGAGTCCTCCAGGTGCTCTGCCGGCTGGTCTTTTGTGCTGGTAATGCTTTTAGTATGACAATGTCTTTACTTTTGTTTCTGGCAAAATTAATAAATTACTTATGATATTTAATAAGAAGCAGATGCTCCCAATGAGAATGAGGCCCGGCTGCCTATTAATTCTAGTTGGATTTTTCTTGCCGTGGTGAATGGAAGCAGACGGAGTAGGTGATCCACACGATATTTTGCAAGACCAAAGTCGTCTGCACACAGTAGAACTGAGAACAATTGCTCTGTATAATTCAAAATGGATGGAACAATGATATGATGTTTAAAATTAGAAAAAGCATTTGGTTTGTATAGTTAAAAGCTAATAAGCCCTATGTCCCTGAAACTGTTCCAGATGCTAGGAAGTGACTTTCCATAACTGAGATGGTATAGCTAATGAGTCAGTAGTTATTGAAATACTGAAAAACTGCTATGAACAAGACATTATCTTAGGGTTATAGATGGTAGAATGTGAAAAGAATAATATTTATTAGGCACCAACACTACATCAAGCACACATTCAAAAGAATAAATCTGTTGACCCCGACTCACAGATACTGAATAATTTGTCAAATTTCCCATACCTGGTTCAGTTTGATTCTGGTGTTTGAATTCTTATAGTTCAAGAGCCTGTGTGTGTATATTTTTGTTTTGATTTGGTTTTCTTTGTTTTATAAAACCTTAAATTCTAGGAATGTTATAATCAAGTTAGACAAAGGACACAGGTGAACATTTACAATTTCACTGACAACTCTTTAAATAGTTTATGGCATATAGAGCCACTGTGACGGATTACTTTATTACTTCTGAACAGTGATTCCCATACCTCCACAACAGGAACATGCTTCCCCGTGGATCTTTAGCCATGTGACATGCTTTGGCTTCTTGGGAGGTACAGTGTACGTTGCTGAATCTTGATTCTGGGCCTAGCCATTTGACTTGTCTTGACTAATGGAACTTTAGCAGAAGCATTCAACAGAAAACTGAAATGTGACTGTGTAGCTGGGCTTCTCCTCTCGTGCCTCTGCTGCTGGCAGCAAGGACAGCTTCCTCAGGCCCCAGAATGGGCACATGTGAAGGAAACCTGAGCCCAGCCTGTAGCAAGGAGACAAGCCCAGTTGAACCTGAAGCTTGAAACAGAGACGACCAGCCTCATGTGCGTGAGAACAAATGATTGCTGTGTAGAGCCATTAAGTATGAGGGTGGCTTATTTTATAGCAATAACCTTTACAATCGCCATGAGGGGAGGGGAAACTTTGAAATAATGGGCAATTAGGGTCATTCTCTGCCCCAACTACAAAACCAAAGCAGACTGAGTTAGAGTAGAAATTTTCAAAGCTACCATGATGGAAAGAAGGTCATTCAGACTAGACCAGTACTTGACAAATGGAACCAATCCTCTAAGGAAATCAGAATTGAATACGTTGAGTAGGAAAGCCCCAAGAAAAGATTCAGAGAAGCATGACTCAGCAGAGTTCATCCCAACATAAACAAGGGGAAAGAGCCCAGTTTCTATAGGAACTACATCTCTGTTGGGATGAATGTACAAAGACATCACACACTAGCATGATTTGACAACTGAAATATAATACCAATATCGTTTTTTCTGATTCAGGCTTCACCAAACCCCCTTCACCCTCCCGATGATGATACGTCTTTTCCCGAGCATCTGCCAACAAGGAGATGATGGATTAATAATGTTAACTTGTGTTCTCAGATGTGTGTAATAGCTGCATTGTCAGTGCGAACTAACACAGTGGCATTTAGGATTGTGCAACAGACTCTAAATCGGTCAGTGTGAGTCTGACTTCAAAAGACACACTTGCTCTCTGCATGCTGACAAAGTCAAGTTTCAAAGACAAAAAGGAGTGACCATCCACCTGGGGACACCTATAGTTAGGTGTCAGTCTCTTCTGTGGACACTGTGACCACACCAGTGTGGTCCTTTCCCATACAAGCTTCTATTACATCTAGCGAGAACAAATATCCATTTAAATTCATTCTAATTTTGAGACTCCATGATTCTTAATACATTTTTTTACAAAAGAACTGGTATAGTTAATAAGGACCAAGAAAATTAGAAAATGGAAGAGTAAGATGTCCTGAAGAATCAGAGGAAGGTCATTTTACCTGGCAGGTGGGTTAAAATGTAGTAAAAATAGATTTAACATCATGGAGAAAAAGTGTGAACATAGAATCTGGTTTCTTGGTATGTATATAATGGCAAAGTAATCCTAATAAGTGGAAATGGTGAGAAGTGTCTATGGGGAGACAAAATCATGTAGAAACCCAACAGTGAAATGTAAAAGCTCTAAGATCAATTAGATTATACAATATACATACAACTTTTCAGAGCACACATAAGAGCACAAGTATAAATATTCTAGGAAAAAACAATCACAAGGGTTCTAAGGATATATAAGCATAGTTAATGGAAGGTGGATGGCTTATAAAACATTTCTAAGAACTACTATTTTTAAATATGCATTTCTTTGTGAGGAGAGGAGGTCCTAGGGTTGGACTAGATTGGTTAACAAATGGACAAATGTAGCCCTAACTTTTGGGACTCAATCCCCATCATTAACCACAGACTTTTACAATTCCATGGCACAATTAATACTACATTTCTCTGAGAATCTATGAAATAATTTTACATCTGTTCCTTCATCTTTCCCTCAGAAAAATGGGCACATCTATGATCGTCTTCATTTTAAAGGTGTGAAACCCAAGTGGGAAAAGAAGGTATGATGTACAAAACATTTCTCAGCTAACTAGTAAGTGGTGTGCTGGAAAAAGCTCATGTGAGTTGTTGACTGTGTGCATCTTTTCCCAATTCTACATTCAGCTACTTCACATTGATGCCTTGAGATTAGTCCCCGAGGGAGTATTTGCACATGGAAATAGGGAAATCAATGCTACATACAAATCAGGGATTCCCCCCTTCACCCCTCCCCTTCTCCCTGAGAGCTGGTTGTTAAACATTTCACCACCACATCATTGACTAGGTCACAGGTCCTGTAGAACCCCTGTCTACACAAGATCATCAATTCACCAAATCTTGTCCTGGCACTCTGCTTACACTCTCTTGACCCTCTCCCCTGTGTGCAGCTACAGGTGCCCACGAATGTCCAGGCAGACACCTCTAGGCTTGTCTTTGACTCTTTACAGAAATTTAATGTTAACATTGTTCTGCTAATGATATGAGGACAGCCTCTTGGGGCAGAAAGAAAACATGTGGACTTGAATAATTTAATAAAAGTCAAATACTTTGTGTAATTCTAACTTTCAATCTTTGATGCCTTACACGGTATAATGAATCTTAACATGTTATGAATCCTGGAGTTGATTACCAAGTATCCCAGCTGGGTAAATAGATAAGTATGTTTGGATATTGAGTAACAGTAATTTTATTTACTTATCCTTGTAGGGAGAGGACTATATTTAGAATATTAATATCACTTTACTATAAACCAATGTTCTTCAAATACTTTTAAGTATTTTACTTTTGCTTGTATTATTTAAAAAACTATAGAAGGAATATGACTCTTCAAAGTACTTACTACAAATGCCACATGGCTTCATGATAGAATAAAGATTTGGGTTAGTATATTCTTTTGATGCCCTACCACCCAATCTTTAATTGACCATGCCTCTTTCTTCTAAAGACCTTATGTAGCCAAGAAGAGTCAACAAAAACACCAGCAGTACCAAAAAATATGAAAGGAAGCCAGTAAGAAAAGCAGATTGCAGTAGGAATAGAAAAATCTGGAAGTCACAATAATTACATTTTCACTTTAACTTAGTTGGTGCTGAAGAAAACAATTTTGCCTGGCCTGGCTGCAAAGCTCACTATATTTTACACTAAAGTTGGAAGACAGAGGATTTCCTTTTTAAGCATTGGTCCAAAGATTATACCATTATGACAAGAATTACTTTGTGCTCAAAAGAGGTTATGAGAAGGGACTCATAGGCTATATGTCCCTAAAGATAAGCTGATTCTTCACAAAAGGAAAATGAATGGGTGAGCATATGCAGTTTGTTCAGTGAACACTCCCTGGAAGCCTAAGTGATTGAGTATTTCTCTCACTGTTCCACCCCACCTCTTTCTTGCCATGGGTATGACCTCTATATGACTAAGACACCTGTGAGCCTGGTCTCCATTCTAGAGTGCCATTCTTTAAACTATGAAACTTGTTATCAGGCAAAGGAGAGTAAACCCAGGAGCTATCCTGCCATATGGAACTCAGGCCTTGTAAGATGGGCCATAAGAATTTTAAGCAGCCACCCAGGTGAGGTGGAATTGAAGCTCATGTTGAGTAGCAGCTCCTCCCGTAACTATTCAATGGAGTGATTGCATTCCTTCATGGCCTGAGAGATGGGAGTCAATGACTTAGATGTTTTCATCTCAAAAATTATCTTTCTCCTATGAATAAGTCACCATTTAGATAACCAAGAACCTTAGTAGAACCATATCCTTTCTCCAAGGGGAAAGGGTTAATAGAGAAAAAAGTGAGGGATGGAAAAGTGAAGGGAGGAGGAAGGATGAAGAAATGAAGGGGACGTAGCAGGCTGTTTTTCCATGTGCTGGGTGACTAACCCAACCCTAACAAGGGAGGAGCCAGCTCAAATGAAGGGGTTTTCTTCCTTTTATAAGACTTAGCCTGGGTACTTTAACCTTAACTATACTTGTATGGTCAATTATTGGCATCACCAGCAAGTAACATTTACTTGGAAACATCACTGGATTGTTTGGGGGATATAAGGGTGGGTCCCAGTAGAACCATTATTTAAATTCTGTTTAGTAGGTGACCTTAATAGAGGAGGTATAATCTGGTCATGGCACAAAGATTAGAGACTGTTCTTTGTGCTCAACCAGACTCCTTTTTAACTGAAAAAAAAATAAGAGTCATTTTCAACCTCTGATACTAGTGTAGAGGTCTAACATGGGGAGGATGCTGGGGGGGGGGGTGCGCAGGGGAGAAAGAATTTAGCTAAGCCTCAGTAGAAAATTCACCTCCAGGGACCATGAACAAAAGCAAGGGAGAGGAGAAAAAACTATCTTTTGATATTATAGCTTTACTTAATTTTACTGTGCTAAGTGATCTGTTTTCATACAAATTAGCTTGTTCTTTTAGCTGAAGCTCACTTAAAAAAAAAAAACAACAAAAAGCAAGATAGTAAAATGTACAACATTTATTGTGCATGCAGCACATCCAGAATTCATGACTTGGAACTCCAAATCAGAACGAGGAATTTGGAACACAAAATATAGAACGTGCAGCATGGCATTACATGGAGCCCGGCAGCAAGAATGCACAGAAACTAAGTACAGTTGGCACTTTATAATTACAAGTGGCACAACACTGCGGCAGAAATCTAGTTTTTTTTTTTTTTTAAGGCATGTGACTCAATATGGAATGTTTTTGTTCATGATGTGTACCTACTGCCCCTGACAACTGTCCAGGTGCTGTATGCGTACTGCATTAACACCGGCTGGGGCCATATCGTAAGCAATATACAGACACACCTAGCATGGCCAAAAAGACAAGATGTTGTCATATGGATTTGGACTGGTGTACATACACACACACACACTCAATTTCATAAAGACATATATACACACACAGATTATATGTGTGTATTTTAAAAATACATTTGTTGAGATTAATAGTTCATGCAGCAAACAGGGCTTAATTGCAAACATACTTTGAGAGTCATGAGAATTAGGCAATTGAATAGCGGAATGGTGATCACGCTATCTTCCCCTTCTTGTCTCTTGGCCCCTCACCTTAGTCTCACGTTTTTGTGAAACAGGTAATTGAATGAGCATTAGGATTATATAGGCAAAACCTGAAGGCATTTCTCTGCTGGTTCTTTTAAGGTTAATTTACCAGTACAGACAGTGGGGCCCCAGACTACTGTATCTCTGTACTTCTGTAGTTTTGAGCCATTAGGGGTGTCAGTTCTGAACACAAAAGAATTAGTTAGGAAAAAACTTTGGGACTATTTTATTTAGTAGTCATAGTGGGTATTTTGTTTAATAATTCCTAAATTTTAATTCATTTGTTGTCATGAATGCATTGGATGGTCACTGTATTCTAGAATTTGCGTGAGGAACCGTTGTCATTCTGCTCAGAGTCCATCTCCTGTTGTGTGCAGCTCTTTAAAGGTAGGATTTTCTTTTAGGCGCATTGTCAGCATTGATGTTAATTAGTCCACTTCTAGTTTGACCTTTAAAACCAGTGCAATTTCTTTTTTGTGTGTATATATATTTATATATATATAAACATTGGTATGTACACATGTGTGTATTTGAGTCATACGCATGTGTATGTATCTGTATGTAAAGAGATATATACATATACAAGCAGAAAACAATGCTGATTTGATATTTTACTTAACCAAAGATGTTTGGAATCTTGTCAAATCTCCTTATTCTACAGGTAACAGAATTGCCCCCCAGGGCCCAAGCTGAATTTGTTTCACCTGTGTACGTCATTTTAGAATGCATGTATGTATGTATCTATCTACAGATTGGTTCGGAGATCTCTGCCTCTGTTCCTTCCATATATTTATGTATGTGTACATATAGCATAAAATCTAAAACCCAAAAAATCATTAAAAAGAAAACAAAAATAACCCCACTACACAGAGATAACTACAGTTAATGTTTCGTTGTTAGTGCAGTCATTGATTTTCTACGTTATCGAAGAGAGAAAGGAATATGGAGAAAAGAATTATGATTGTTTATAATAATGTTTAAATTTGATAAACTGATAAATATTGACTATTATTATTTTTAAATCAGTAATAATTTGGTAAACCTAATTATTATCCTTCCTCTTTGTATTTCTTTATTATGGAGTTTAAAAGATTCTTTTTAAAAATCTGTTAATATATTCTGGCACTTGGGCACCTGAGTGGCTCAGGGGTTGAGTGTCTGCCTTCAGCTCAGGTCATGGTCCCGGGGTCCCAGGATCGACTGGGATCCAGTCCTGCATGGGCTCCCCGGAGGGAGCCTGCTTCTCCCTCTGCCTATGTCTCTGCCTTTCTCTTTGTGCCTTTCATGAATAAATAAATAAAATCTTAAATAAATCTGGCACTTGTTTATGGCCTTTGCTCTATTTTCTATTTACAAATGCTTTTCTCATAATAATTTTTTATGTGATAGACAAGCATTAAGGTTTTAATTTTTTAGTGAAATGTATATGACTTATTATTTCTTCCATGACTTTTCACTTTAAAAAAATCTCTCGCCCATTCTACAATCACTCAAGTGTTCTCTTGTAGTTTCTTCAGCATCTATATTTTAATATGGAAATTTAACCACTAATTCTTTAAGACTTAATGTTGGTGTGTGACATTAGGTGACATCTCACTTGATCTTGTTTTTTATTTTTTTAATTTTACTTTTTCTCAATCCCATTTGCTATCTAATCCACTTTATTTTCTCATTAAATTCTGTTGTGTCCTTTAGTATATATTAAACTTATATTTTTATTAGTGAGTTCTAGATTCTGTTTTCATTCATTTAGCATTACTCCTTCCCATTCAACATTTTCGTGATCACACCTCTGCAGCACACTTTTAATATCTACAAACACTATTCCCATTTCTCTTTTTAAACATTTTCATAGACATCATTCTCGTGTATTTGTCCTTTCAGTATTTGTGCTGCCGAAGTGAGCACTGTATTTGTCCTTTCAGATGAATCTTGAGAATCAACATGCCAAGTAAAAATAATGGAACTGTTTTTGGGTTTGAGTTAAACCCATATATTAATTTTGGAACAAGATATTCAGAGTACGTAAATTCTACAATTCGTGTATCTAGGTAGCTTCACACTTCTCATCGAAGTTATTGCTTTTGTTGCATTACATACTTACCACCTGTCCACTTAGTGACTGTTGATCTGTAAGAAAGAAATGGTCTTTTTCCTAGTGTTTTCTTAAACCCCAGCTGCTTTCGTAAACATTTCAGAATTTTGCAGTAACGTATCTGAGATTTTCAGGTATATTATTAAAAATCGTGCCTTTATTTTCCTCCTGTTTTGTGTCCTGCCTTGATGGCCAGATTAAAAAAAAAAAAAAAGTTAAATAATAATGGGGATAGCAGACATCCTGAACTCCATCTCTTCTATTTTAAAAGGAGTGTTCCCAGTATTTCACTGAAAATATGCTGCCATTTAATATGGATGTTCTCTATCACATGAGGCAAGTATTTTTCTCATCCTAGTTGCTATTTTTTTCCCCCAATCTGTAATGGATACTTAGTTTTATTAAATGTCATTAAAGTATCTGCTGAGATTATAAGTGTGGCTCTTGTAACTGGATCTTTGCTATGCTGTATTATACAAGAGAGGTCCTTATGTTTATTTAGCTTCCATCCAATCCTGTATTTAACACTCTTGGTGGAAGCAGATTTCTCTTCTACTAGATAAAGTCCAATTTGATTTGCTAATATTTTATCATCTATAATTTTCTTCTGCTGTTTCTGTCAGGTTTTGTTTTTCCTTTAGTTTATAAAATGATCTGGACAGTTTTCAAACTCTATGTTCTGGAGCAATTTGTTAAGCCTGCCCCTTGAAAACTTGATCTACAAGTCCTGGAGCCTTTTGTGGAAATAATTATTTGATATCTTTCATTTTTTTTCACTAGGTATTCCATATATTCTGGTTTTCTAATTATTTATGAGTCAATTTTCCCCACTTATGCTTTTTTTTAAAAATAAATCATCCATTCTACTAAAGTTCTCAAATTTGAGAGCACACTTAGATATATCATATTATTTTCTGTATTTTCTAAAATACTGTCTTTTGCTCCTACGGCCTATATTGGCTCCAGTTTTTTTCTCTCATATCTTACCTGTTGTTGTTTTTTTTTTTTTCTTAAAGCTGTTAAAAGCCTGTCCCTTTCTTCTTCCCTTTATCCCACAGATGTATTGATTTTTTTTTTGCTTTTATTATTTTCCCTTGATTTGTTTGATTTCTTGTCATTTCTCCATCTTCTGGGATGACTTCTTAGCTCATTTATTTATATTCTTTCATGTGTAAGTAAGCATAATTAAGGCCATAAACTTGGGCCCACTGTGTTACAAGATTTAAAAATTTTTCATTATGTTTCTAAATAGTCATCATTCATTCATTTATAATCTACCGTGTGCCAAGCATTGTCTTCTTTCAGAAAAAACTAAAATTACTATTTTAATTTTTCTTTGAACAATGGATTTTAAGACAGTTTTCCTTTTAAAGTGGTTAGATTTTTGTTGGTTTTGACTGCTTAAACTTGTATTACTAAATATTAGTGTTATTGCATTATACTCAGAGGAATATGCAAATATTCTAGTGTTTAGCAAATAGTCAGGTTCTTTTTCCTTTGTGGCTTAATATATGATGAACTTTTATAAATATTTCGTGGGGAACTGAAAAAAAAAAGGGAAAGTTTCTGCAATGTTCATTCAAATTTATTAGTTAACAGTAGTCAGACTTTCTTAGATGATTTTTCAAAGGCTGAGAAATCTGTTAGAACATAATTAGCAATTATGAATACGACCAATGTGTTCTTTTAAATATTTGTTATTACATTTTAATGCACACATCTTCATGACTGAATTACACTCAGCAAAATAGAACAGCAGTCATCATTCTGTATTCATTAACTAAAACAATTTTCCCCAAAATTAACATCATCACATTATTTTGTTTCTATTTTCTGAAAAGTCCATGCCCATCAAATTATTTTTTTGTGTATGAATAAAGAATAGTAGATAAAGGAGATATTGAGAGACAGAAACAGAACACTATCTCTCTAAGGAACTCCTTGGAGTTGTCCTCATTACTGGCTTTTACTGAGCCTGGGTCTCTGAGTTAGATGGTAATGGATAAAATTTTTTGCTTACATTATTCTGGAAGGTAGAACTGTTCTGTTTCATTACACAAAAACACAGGCAATCTATTCCTTTTTTACTTTTCTTTTTTTTCTTTTTTTGGTCAACCTGATTCCTTTGATGTGACCAATGGGGAAGTATGCCCAGATTTTGGCACTAAGTTACCAGCCATGCTTAGCTCTTCTGGGGCTATTTTGGAGCTTCAGTGCTATAGCAGTGAGGTATTGGTAGGAGTAGTATCAGGGACTGCTAGCCAGATGTATTTTAAAGCACAGTTAGGATTAGGCTCAGGTCTTGACATGAAAATTGCATACATGATATGCAAAATGAATGTAACATCATCTGGTTATATTTTGATAATGTAATTTCTCTTGGTCTTGAAACAATCTGAGTTGCAATTTAAAGGGTGATGAAGTCATTAGGAAGTGTTACCTGAAAAAAAACCCTCTACAGTGTGTTCAATTCTAGGCAACTTATTAAAAACAATGAACATAAGGGTTTTCACAGGTCCCTAAGAGAAAAAATTAGTACAGCACTTCAAAATTTTCAAATTTATAGAAGGCAAGTAGGAAGAGATTTCAAGAATAATAGTTTGCATCCTGTCCAACGGACCCAGAAGTCTGACAGACCTCTCAGAGTGACACTGGCATTCTGGCCATTTGTTAACTGCCACACAGAGTCAAATAAGCCAAACTCTGGTCCTAAAACAGATAAAACAAAGTGTACAATACGCTGCAATTCCTTGGAGTGATTTTTCACCTGTGCTTTAAATAGTCCTAAGTGGGTCCTTTATTGCACTCTTTAGAAAGACTGTAGAAATGTTGGAGTAACCCTTCGCAGCTGCAAGAGCATGAGCTCTATTATCCCCATATAGGTACAGAGGACTCTGAATGCTTTAGATAATAACCTAAGACAGGGAGTACGGTCAGGCCCCGCTGGAGCACAGGTGCACTGGTGCAGAGCTGTGTTGATCTCTGCCTTCTCCAAGAGAGTTGAATTACTTCAGAAACCAGGCAAGTTGTATGTAAGCAAAATTACAAGCCAGTAAGATACTGGCTGGGCTTTTGGAACTTATATGTGTGGCAAATGGGCAGGAGGTGCCTGCAGAAGCTAGACCTCTCCCTGTCCCCTCTTCCTCATCCTGCACATGGAGGTCAGGAAGAGGGAGGAAGGGGCAGAAGAGAAGAGTGGTAGAAGGGACACGAAGCTGGGCCACTGGTGATGGGGACAATGGCAGGTGTGGGATACACGTGTGGGCATGCTCACAGTCCATGTGCTGGGGGCACACTGCAGGTGCACACGGACAGGCTATATGGTCTGCGTGGGAGGTTCACCTGCTCTGGAATATCCAGAGCTGCCAACAGGCCCAACCCCAAAGTGATAAAATAGCCAGTTTGATAAATATGTGGCCAAACCTAAATCAAAGCAATGAATGACATTCTAAGAGGGGGGTCTTTAGCTAGAATCCAGGAGAAATGACACCTATTGCAAAGGACTGTCAAAATGCGGATTCCCCACATGCAGAAAGTGAAAAGGACAAAGTTTGAGGTCCTCCAGACCAAATCACAGCCACTGTTCTCTCACTGGTCTCTTTTGAGATAATTAAGACTGACCTCCTAGGAATTTTTGTGAAGATTCATTAAGAAACTTCCCCAAATCCTCTCTTAACAGTCATATATACAGATTACTATAAGTAAATCACTTGCTTCCAAGTTCGAGAACTGACTTAGAATCATAAATAACTATATGTTGACTTTAAAGCATTTTTTTACTGTTTTACTACTTACAAAGATAAAATATGGCAGTTTTTAGAAAATTTAAAAATACAGAAAGAAAAAAAAATAAAAGTCCCAAGATTCTAACCACTAAGAGTCAGCTACTGTCAAAGATTTGATGGACACCCTTCCAAGGCTTGCTCTATAATATATGGATATATATGTATGACCATATATGTATATAATTTGCACATAAATGGGATCAAAATATACATGCTGTTTTACAAGCTGTTTTTTTCCAACAATATGCCAAAGAGATTTTTTAAGATAGTGTACAGACAGATACACACACACACACGCACAAAATCTTAAGAGCCATGTAGTAATCTATTGTGTGGGGTTTTTCATAGTATATTTAACCAGTTTCCTATTGATAAGCAACTAAATTTCATCCACCTTTCATTACTGTAAACATTACTGTGATGACATCTCCTTGTACGTACATCTTACATACTTGTGAGTATCTCCTTTGGGAAGATTTTTTTTTAATGGGATTGCTAAATCAAAGGGCACCACATGCAAAATGCTGGTAATCCAGATTATTTCTCAACCCACTTCCTTTGACCTTAATGATGAGGAACTATGCCCAGATTCTGGCATTAATTTGCTAGCCACTCTCAGTTTGCAGTCTGGTGAATCTTCAGCAGCTTCAGCGTAATCACAGTGGGATATTAATTTTCACCCTTTCATTATTTCTTGAATATCTACTATTGACCAGACACTATTTTAAGCAGTAAGCATTCAGTAATGAAAAAAGAAATGGCCCCTTGACAAGTAGCTCTCTTGACACAGAAGTAAAGAGATACTTAACATGCAATGTGATAATAGCCATAACAGGAGTGCAAGCTGACGTCTGAACTTGAATTTGATGGATGAGTAGACATTTGCCAGGTGGGAAGGAGGATCAAAGCAGAACACCAAGAAATACCAAGTGATAAATGTTAAAGTTCTTTGGAGAAGAATAAAATTACAATGGGGCGGGGCAGAGGTTGCCTATATGTCTACGTTTTCAAAAATGTGTACCACAGTACAGAATTCCTGAGTGATGCTTTTGGGAAAAAAAGGTTTAGCAGACAAATATGTTTGAGAAATTCAGCACATTGCTGGTTTACAATCCCTCATACGCAATTCTGAAATCCAAACAGCTCAGAAAACTAAACACGTTTTGTAATTCATCGGGCTGCAAGACCTTACCTGAACTGATGTGAGGCTATTTATAGTCTTGATTTATCTCATTTAATGTAAATATCCATATGCTTTGGCATAGAAATAATCAGGTTAGTGCTGATAAGTGCTATGTAATATTTAGAAAGGTACAGAACATCTAAAAATCCCAAATTTCAAACACATCCAGCCCCATTCTGTTTGGATCAAGGACTGTGGACCATACAATGTCCTTTTAGAGAGTCGCAATGCACATTACCAGTTTCTAAGACATTCTTCAGGAAAAAACAAACAAAAACTAAATTTCTTCCATCTAGTATTTCCCACATAGATTTGACTTTCCAACACTTATACCCTCCTTTTGCTTATAAAACACCTACTAGCTTCTCAAAGAAAAATTACAGTTATTATTCCGAGGAATGAATTTTGGGAAACACTCTTTAGTACACAGCTAAGCAGTCAGGTGGAGTCTATGAGTAAAGAGAAAATAATTCTTTTATTTTTCAGCCTGAAAGTCTGTTTTTGATGAGGATAATAAACTGATGTTTACCACCGGTTATGAGACTCTTGTCAAGAAGTGATATAGAGCCTGAATAAGGCATTCCAAATAGCATTTATTCAAAGGGACAGATCCTAATGTGGGGACGACATCAAGGCTGAATTGAGAGTCTTTTGAATTGGAAAAGATGTAGAAAGGAAACAAGAAGGAAGAAGCCATTGCAATTCTAGGTTTTCTGAATTGAGAGAATGAGTGATGCTGAATTGAGTGGTAAGGCTATTACTTGGGGTAAGGAGTATAAGAGAATCCATCAGCACACAGGGGAAGATGACTAGGGAGGTAGCAAATCCCAGGTGTCTGATAAAGTACAGGTGCGGATGCAAAGATTCTCGTTAGGCTAAAGGAAATCAGGCTGTGCTTCCAGAGAAATATTTGGTCTGGAAACATGGAGCCGATGCTATGAGAGAGTATAAGAGTCTAAAATGCCACACTTCCAGGGGACATTACAGAATAATGAGACAAAGACTAGGATGCTGGTAAAATGTCAGCATTTACTAGAGGGGAGGAATGGGAGGAAGAGCTACTTAAGGAGAAAGAGGAGTGCTCGCAGAAGAGTTGGAGAAGCAATACAAAGCTTCAAGTGTTGGCCATTGTTCTCCAATGCATGGATCAAGGGGGAAGAGGCCTGAAACTGGGTCCTGGCCTTGGGCCATCATCAAGAACTATCTCCACAGTGTGGCTGCACAAGAACCAGACCCAAATAGGCTGAGGACTGTTATTAGTCTGCTCAAGCTGCCCTCACAAGTGCCATAGACTCAGGCGCTTAAACAATAACAGAAATGTATTTCCTCACAGCTCTGGAGGCGGAAAGTCCATGACCAAGATCCAGAAGGCTTCACCTTCTGGTGAGAGCTCTCTTCTTGGTTTGCAGAGAGCTACTTGCTTGCTGTGTCCTCATGTGGCCTCTCCTTGGGGTGTGTTTGTGTGTGTGTGTGTGTGTGTGTGTGTGTGTGTGTGTATAAAGGGTTTGTTCCTCTTCATATAAGGCCACCAACCCTATCAGATTTGGGCTCCACCCTGATGCCTTAGTTTGATCTCAATTACCTCCTAAAAGCCCCATCTCCAAATACACACTGGTGGTGTGGGGGGAGGGGGTGGTAGGGCTGCCGAGATATAAATCCAGGGTGGGAGGGACACAATTAGGTCCGCAGTAAAGAGTAAGGAAATTGAGGTAACAAGCCCTGACTATAATAATAAAGGTAACAAAGACTAGAAGGAAGAGAAAGTTTAAAGATTATTTTTGAAGGTAATGTCGGGTTTATCACCCTTGTAGGGAGAGACTAGCATGGACAGGCAGAGGTTGAGAAAACTCCTCAGAGGTGGGGAGGTGGGAGTCAGGTACAAAGACAGGAGGGAGGGGGACAACTACTTCTGCCAGAGGAAAGAAGACGGTCAACGTGGGTCCTGCTCCAGTTTGGTCTAGAACTGAAACAGACAGAAATTGAACTAATTTATCTCCAACAGCATCTGTTTCCTTCAAATTAATGTTGCATCAAACCCGAACTGAACAAATTCAGATAATGTTTCCTTCCATGTTTTGAAGTGGCTGCCACTATTTCCAAAAAATGAAGAGGGTATGTTTCCAGGTTGTGGTGGCAGTTTAATTGGGCTGTGCCTCAGATGATACATATCATTTAAACATTTAAATAGACTTATCAGCCTAAGAAATACAGGATTGTGCAAGATTAAAAAGTTACCTCCATTGCCACCATTTTGAAGGTGAGACTTGAAAGCAAAATTTCATGGTCTCGACTCCCATAATTTTCCTTAACTTATTTCACACGTGTCTAGAGTCAGTCACCTCTGAATGGCCAGTGTGCTATCTGCCCCAATCCTCATCCCCAGAGAATGAGGAGGTTGATGGATAACCAGTCTACCAGCAGTCTGGGCATAATTCTGCTCCATGGTTGGAGGAACACCCAGACAGCTGTTTATGTTGTCATAGAAAGGGGAACTTTAAGTAGAAAAGAAGGAAAAAGGGTAAAAGCATTTAAAGGATTCTGTGGAACAACACTTTCCTCCACGTTGCTCCCTGTACAAATGGGAAATGAAGACCCATCCATTGTTCATTCTTTCATTCAGCCCACCAACCAACCAACCTTGATAGTGACCCATGGTTTGTCAGGCACCAAGCCAGGCACTGGGGATACAGTGGCAACAAGGTGGATACTGACCCACAGCTCACAGCTCTCCTTGCAGGCAAGAGTGTTGTAACAGTAACAGTAATCACAGCAGACTGAGATGTCATGATAAGGGCGCCTGGTATTGTGAAAGCATAGAACAGAGGGATTTACATGGGATGTGGTGCTTAGAATCCAGAGGATAAATAGCAGTGATCAGATGAAGAGAAGGAGGAAGCATCCCAGAAATACAGAAAAGCAAACAGAAGCCCAGGCGTATGTACACGAACAGAAAGAGTTCAGTTCATCTAAGGGAGCGGGGACCCAAAAACCAAAAAACAGCTGGGCCCAACTGAGAGAGAAAGTGAGCAAAGCCGAGGCACATAAGTCAATGGCCAGATGAGGAATGACTTTGTTAACTAAAATTAAGGCATTTGAACCCCATCCTATGGTTGATGAGATTTTATCAAAAGGCCTTAAGCACACATGTGTGCTTGCATGTGTGGTAGGGGCCCTAGATGAATCAGATTTGCATGACAGGATTAGGGAAACCATCTATCTGCAGTGTTCAGGATGGATTAGAATTGGAGAGACCAGCCCTGTGGCGGGTGATAGCAGTAGACAGGTAGGGTGATGTTGGGTTGTGATGTAGAATACTTCAGAGCAAACAAGTTTTGCCTTCTTGAGTTGTACAGATCAATGTTCAACACCAACAGAGGTGAAGGCTCTTCTCCTAGGGTCTTTTTGGTTTGTGGTGTGGGGAGGAGGGGTCCCTAATCCTCTGCAAAATCTAAATGTCTAGCTGCTACAATATCTATCTACCTTTGCTCTTTGCACTGTCTGCTTTGGGTGGCTAGCCTTTAGGGTGGTTTTCCTTTTCTCCTACAAATGCTACAATCTGCTTTGTACTGCTGAGGGACTGAGGTTGCCTAGCAGAGACTGACTCAAAAGCAGAGCCTGGGGAGCCACCAAGCTTAACCCACCCAGTGCCACAGAACAGAGCCATCAATAACCTGGGCAGCCAACGGGAGGAAACACACAACCAGGGGCCTGGTTCCAAGCTGGATTCTGGTGAAGCAGAGATGACAGATGCCACTGCTTTCTGCCAAACTCCCATTCCAACCCCATTAGTGCATCATGTAAGGATGAGCGTGCAAGAATCATGCTGAAGACAAAGGCAGCCTGGAGGGCTGCCCACAAGCTGCAGCACGGCTCTGCGTGCTGGGGGCTGGGCTGGGCAGTCTGGCCCGGCCCCGCGCCCCTCCTGCCCCTCTGCGCTGAGGTATGCTGATGGCAGGGGGCCTGCAGCCAGCCCGCTTCCGAGGAGGGCAGGAGGAAATCAGGGACTTGGCCATAGATGCAGGCTCTGCAAATGCATGGACCCTGGGACTCAGCAAGCAGAGCTGCCTGTGAGCCTAGAAGAGGCAAGTGTGTCTAAATTTGCCAGTGTTCACCTAGGGATACTGAGCACATCCGGTGGCCATGGAAAAGGCAGATACTAAGAGCCACGCTATGTCTGGCCACTTTGAAACCTCCTCCTGAATATCACCAAGGCTGTCTTGCTGGTGGCCAGGGAGGGCGGCTGCTTATTCCCATAAAGCCCAGGTCTGGGAGTTATTAGGGGCAGGGTTGAATGCTTTCATCTTCAGCAACTGTTCATTAACACACGGTTAGCACTCTGTCGTCCACTTGCTTGGGCTTTCTGGTCACAAATAGAGGGCAGATGGTGCGCCACTGCTGAAAGGGACCCGGGCTTTATCTTGCTCGCTTCGTTCCACTGAGCTCCAGGTTGGGATGGGGAGAGGAGTCTGCTGTGCTTTTATGGCATCCCAAGGGGTGTGTTGGGATGCAGTTCTGGAATTCCTGCACAGCAACCTGTTGAGGGGAGGGTGCTTGATCCCATCAGCTCTCCCTGGAAGGAACTAATATTTCAGATCTCCTGCCTGCCCCAAGCAACAGAAGCACCTGCCTCCCGGAGTGAGTCCAGGAGAACCCTGGCTTTGGTGTTGGGGGCCACCTGCATGGCCGCCTGTCCACAGCTCAGGGGCAGTGGGAGGTGAGGGGCTTCCATGGGCCAGAACCAGGCCTGCAGGGGAAGGAGGAGCCTGTGAGCCAGAGGCAGCCAAGTTGCCTGGCAAGCTGCCGGCTCCAGGGGCGTCCCCTCGGTCCTGCTATGCTCTTTCTTTTTCTTTCCTATCAGTACTGCTTTGCAGTAAGAGATACCAGAGAGAGGGCAATCAATCTGCTGATAGCAGAGCAAGGACATTTGGGTCACCGAGAATTATGCAGAGGTGTGATAGTGCGACCTGGGAAGGAGACTGAAAGCAGAAGAGATAACAGCCGAGTGAACTCAGTGTGATGCCAGCGACTCCAGCAAATGTCAAACCACGTGGTCCCAGCTGGCGCCCACTTGCACACAGAGTGGCCAGTTGGGATTTGGGGGTTTCCTAAACAGGGCAGGGCCTTGAAAGAAGGCTGATAATGGGGCCTATCACTGAGCGGCAGGGAGGGTCATTTAGTCTAGGCCTCTAATTTAGACTTTTATTTTATCTCCAAATGTACTTATTTACTTAGTCACTGAGATACAATGACCAAATTGAAAGATTTTCTTTAAAACTCATCCCATGAACAGACTACATGTACCTCCTCTGGGACATATAAAGTCAATATTGTCACAAGTTTCTGAGCTAACTTGTAAACAGCATAACATACTTCGGTTTGGTTTCTGAAATTACTAAGCTGCTACATGTCAGCAAGTAGAACATACCACGGTATTTATGACACTCTTCCGGCACATCTTCATGTTTTAATATACCTGGAGTTTCAACAAGTAGAAGTTACTGAGGGCTCTCCTGAACTCTGAGAGCAGCTCGTAATTCCTCTTTTCCACTCGCCTCAAAATAATTAGACCTTTCTCACTGTATTCAAAATCAAGACAATATCCACTTGGAACGAATTTACTAATGCATTGGTTGTAGAATCTGAAAATACCAACTTGTGACCAGCTTAGCATAAAGCTGGACTTCCCTGCCCCCCTCCCATGGTATGATGGGAAGGCTGCTGGAAAAAAAAAGAACAGGACACATGTGCTCTGGCCCTGGCTTTGCTGTGTCCCTGGGTGTAGGTTGAGCTGATGTCATGACACTTCCTGGAGCCGGTTTTCTCACCTGTGAGAGAATGCTCCCACCACAGCTCAGGGAAGGACCATGAACCATAGAGAAGTCCTTGCACAGGACCTGGCCCACAGAGGCTGGTTCTCCTCACCTCCTTTTCCATTTCCGGAACTCAGTGTTCTTTTTTGGGAGATGACTTCCTTCCGAACCTGAATGCCCTTCTATTTTCACAGATAAAAGATGTTACCCAGTTTAATTAACACTAGGAATACCAAAAAGAAATCCAATTGCTACACTGATTGCAAGTGACCTACATTGATTTCAAGTGACCTTTTTCGCTCTCTGCCATAGATGACGCTGTCCATCCACTGCTCACAAAAGGCAAGGAATTTCTGATCTACAAAATTATGGCCATAGCCCAGACAGCAAATGTAGAAATGACCCTGTCATTGAGGGGCATTCCCCAGAGAGCATTTCCATTGAAAAACGTGTTTTCCCTTAAGGCCTCCTCCCACTTGACCTCAGCCAGCAAAGTCTGGGCAGTCTTCAAGGCCCACTCCAAATGGAGTTTCCTTCCATCACTGGCCCTTGTGCTTACCCTGCTCAGAAGTGAACATGCTCCCCTTCAAGCAGCAGCATCTATGGGGCATGAGTGGCTACAAGCTCAAGCTAGTGTAGAGGAGTACCTGGGAGGAGGGACCAGAGCTCACCCTGGTTTCCATGAGGCCTTCTCCTCATTTCCCTTCTACAGCACACACTGCTCCTCCTCCTGTTCCACTTCCAAGTGTTCTAGTCTCAGCAATGCAGAGCAAGAGAAATCTGTGACACACAAATGAGAACCATGTGTAATGTTTTAGCTTTGCTGACGTATAATTGACAAATAAAATTGTGAGGTATTTAAAGTGTGCGTGAGGGTGATTTGATACATGCATACATTGCGGAAGCCAGCTAGTTAATTAACACATTCATCACGTCACATATTTGTCCTTTTTCCTTTCTTTTTTTTCCAAGGGTGGGGAGTAAGGCGACAGGGGGGTTGCTAAAAACAATTAAGTTCTATTCTCTTACCAAATTGCTGGTATATAACAGTGTTATCAACTATAGTCCCCACATTTTACACTAGATCCTCAGACCTTTTTCATTCTGTAACTGGCAGTTTTTACCCTTTTATTGACCTCTCCCTTCTATTCCACTCCCCAACCCCTGGCAGCCACTTTTCTACTATTTCTAGGAGTTTTATTTTTTATTTTATTTTATTTTTATTTTTAATAATCTGCCTATAAGTGATGCCATGCAGTATTTGTCTTTTTTTGTCTGGCAACTTAAACATATGCAATGTCATGGGTTTGTTTGGATAGAGAACGGATGTGATGCAATGAACTTTCCTATAACAATATACAAATCACCTATTGATAGCAGGTAAAGGAGAAAGAATGCTTAATGTTTGTAGGTTCAACACGAAGGAGATCAAGATAGATTATGGACTATACATGTATTTTTAAAAGAGTACAGGTGTTAATTAAAAGCACTGTTGCGTAAATGGTTAGAACAAATGAGACACTTCAAGTATGGAAGATATATGAGTTAAGGAGAGGCGACGGAGATTGCCACAGAGGGACATATATAATTTACTGACATAAAGGATACTTACTGAATAAAGCCAAACCTTTCCACTTTTGTGTTTATAAAAGAGGGTAGAAGCCAGAAATGGACATATGGTGTCCCCGAGGAGGAAGGGAGACAGATGCAAAATAAGTTATGTTCTTGCCACAACAGGTGATCAAGAAATTTATAATTTCTGAATTAATAACTAAGACAACTCCAAGGCCAGAGAGAGAACGGTCACAGCACTTTGAAGGCAATGGCAAAAGAAAAAAGAATATCAACCCTTATGAGAAAAAGTCAAAGTTTAACACCTGGAAAAAGCATCGTTCCCTAAACCCTGAAGGCTCAGCTGACTTTGTAGAAAGAGCCCCTTTGGGGTGCAGAGTCTCGTACCCCTTCCCCCAGTTCTCTAGTCAGGAGACCAGAGGCCACTCTTGTGGGACTTGAAGACCAGCCAAACTGTCATTTGACCATAGTGAAAGGGAACCAGGGAGGGTTGGGGTGAGGCCGTGGCAGGGGAAGAGGGTCCCAAGGCTTAAGAAGATTGAAAAGACAAACAAGAGAGATGGGGCTGGAGAGAAGGGAAGAGAGAGCCTCTGGGAAGAGCGGGATGGATCGGTAAAGTAGAATACTTGGCTATGGGGCTTCCTGGGAATGCAGAGCACAAACTAAACCAAAATAAATAAACATGGCGATGTTGTAAGTTATTTGCATCAAAAACAATACATAATGTTTATATCAATTGATTAACCAAAATGCAGGCCACAACCATTTTAGGGAACGTTTGTCATTTTAAAATGACTTAAGGCTGACTGAGAGGTCCTTAGAGCTGGAATAGTGGGTGCTTGACTCATCCAGGCCTTAAACTAGCCTGATGAGTGAGGACTCTTGTTTACCCCCATTTTCCAGATGCAAAGTAAGATTTGTTCTTGATAGAGAAGACCATCAAGAATTACAAGGAAAGAAATCCCAAAATCGTTCCTCTCTAGCATTTGTAGGTAACTGGGCTTTGACTTTGATTTTTGTCCCAGAAATCGGCCTGACCCTGGACCCAGTCCACTTTCACAATCTTAGGATCTGGGGTGTTGCCTCTGGGGCTATAATAAGAACCAGGCTGCTTCAGGGAAGTGAGAAGTTATGCCCACTTGAGTACTTTTGGGTAAAACAATCACCAATTTTAAGTAGAAAATGGGAAAGGTAATACTCAAACTTATCTTGTCCTTGTTCCTACCTGAATTTCTGGCCGCACAGAGAGAACAGTGATGAACACATGCTTCCTCCCTTCTAGAGAAGCTATTGTCCATCCTGATCATTTTTAAAGTTAAAAATCCAGATTCTTAGGGGTTTGTTTGTTTGTTTGTTTGTTTTTACAGAACCTCAGAAGGACTGGGTCAGGCAGGCTAAGGCAAGGAATGTATATTCTGAGTATCCTAGTGATACTGACATTTAGCTACATGTGTGAACCAAACTTCAGTCCTAGGGACAAGCTGGGAATAGTTTAACTTCACTGAAATTAAATGACAACGACAAAAAGTGTGTTCTTCACCTTAGCATGACCAACAGTATCCAAGACGAAGATAACAGCTAATGTCTCTCAGCTGCTTAGTTGGTTTCAAGCACTGAGCTAAGCATTTTACATAGATTACCTCATTTAATCAGGATGATAAATTTATGAGGTCCTACAATTATTATGCCTCTTTTACTAATGACAAAACGAAGGCTTAAGAGAAATTAAATAATTTGGCCAAGGTTAGCCATTAATTACATCAGAACTATTCAAGGGAATATAAATCAGAGCTGAAAGAAACTAGGAAAGTATCTATGAAATTGAGACTGGCTCTTCCACTGATCCCTGGGAGTTTCTGAGGCATATTCCTGACCCCCAGGATCTCAATCTCACCTAAGTTTGGATTCCTCCATGTGTAAAGGAGGCACAGACTGATCTCATTCTCTGGAATAGGACTGCCTACTTGAGATGGTTCAGAAGTGCAGAGGGTGTATTTTCTGGTGTTTGAAAGGCATTTACACAAACCATAGTCTGAAGTTGAGTAAATTTAATCTCAGGACAACCTCAGTTTAAATTCAAGCAAAGAAGCCGAACATTGACCTCGTTTGGATGACTTGTTGGATAATCACACTTTGGAAATGTTTTGATGACTTTAGAAAAGGTAGCAGAACTAGTTGACCAAGTACATGTTTATCCCTTTAGATTCAAGTAGGTTCTAATGGCTTGAAAACAAATATTTCCTAGCTGAGAATGGTCCTTGGGGAGGGTTATCTTGGCAATGGGAAGATTTCTTGATGCAATCCCAAATCTGTAAAGCTGTAAATAAATCATGCCTTAACACCACTGAACCTCTGTCTGTAAGGGTCTACGTAGGTGCTGCTTACTGAGCGCCAAATTCCCAAGCACTAACAAATGGAAGAGCAGGCCCTTAATACTTCTGCAACAGCTCTTAGGAATCCCAGTACCCTCTGGTCCACCAAATCCTAAACTACAATGGCTACAAAAGCCATCCTCCAAAATCGGATTTTGGCAATGGGAACCCAGGCAGTGAATACTTGCAATAGCCCATTTTAGTGAGCAGATAGAAGTAAAAATTGACAGGAGGCTTCCACAGAAATGTAAAACCAGTTCAACAAAAAATAAAATAAAATAAAATCATGAATAATATACTTTGCTTAAGCTAAGGTAGAGCTGAAGGCTTTCTGGTGTCCCTAGCAGTCTGTGAACATTGATCCCACAGGAGTCTGAGGATTTTTCAAAAGAGATAAGCCCAAGAATGAATCCCCTGCCCTGGTATTTATTCCTATCTCAATATAATAAATACACTCCAAGTTAACAACAGAAATGCCAGAGACATTTGATGTTAGAGATGGTATCATTTCTGTAGCACTATAGGGAAACATGAACTTTGGAATCAAGCAAATGTTTTTCTAATTCTAGATTCTCCCCTTTACAATGTGTAAGTTTATAATAACTTACTTCTCTAGTCATCAATCATTTGATCTGTGAAAATGGAAATAATACACAATACACAGTATTGAGGGTTCTGACACAGGGATGCCCATGATGTGGTTAGGCATTGATGGCAATTATTAGGTGCTCAATTAATGGTTTAATTCCTTCCTTGGTTTCCTGAAATGCTTCATCTTTCATTTGAACAATGCTGCTGCTGCCTGCCACCACACTAGATACCACATCTGAGGTATCCAGACAAAAAGAACTCCATGTGTTTCTGAGGCTTCAGGGTTATGGAAATAGTAATAGAATTAAATGAAGTGACAAATTTGAACAGGTCCTATGCAAAAATACTCTTCTGCAAAAGCTTCCATTCCTTTTTTTCTCCCTTCTCAAATTACTCAGAAACTTTGCTTTTGGTTAAAATATAGCACTTGGAATTTTTCTTTAATGTTTAGTTGATGTTCAGCCATTTTTACATTATCTCTGGGATACACATATTTTTCAAGCGCTTTTAAATAAGTGTGATACTTTTGCTTCTCACAACAACTACTAACATATGTTATTTAACTTTGCTTTCACAATTCATCCTCTTTTAAAAAAGAAAAGAAAAAAAATTACCTTAGGACTGAGACAAGACAGGGAAAACTTCCACTCTAGCAAAATAATATTAGATTTGACATAAATTAGATGCTTGCCAGTAACTCAACCACACCTGTCAAATAAGACGTTAAAAATATGAAATAGAATATTAACAAAAGTTGATTTTGCTAGTTATTAAGCATAAGATTTAACTGTGTTGTAACCAAAAGGAAAGGAAGTCTGAAGACAGATCTGTTTTAGTTGGGAAGCAAATATTCGTCCTATAAAGAGATTTACCACCAGAATTTCCACTGTGCTTTCTTTTCCCAAGTAGCCTTTGGAAATAAAGAAAAAAAAAAGGATCTAATTTCACTGCAAAACCAGTATTTAGTTTATAGTACTCTTATTTAACAACAACATTCAAAAGTTATTGCATACAAGACAAAACTACAAACAAGAAAACAATGTGCTAAGGGCTTCTATGATTATATTAATGCTCTGGATTAGCTAACAGGGACATCTGACCCAGAACAAAGTGAGAACTTCAACATTCCAAAGTGATTTTCAAATTGTATTTTTGTTGCTCCTCAACTTGAGTTTAACTCCTCTTGGACATACAACAAGTTTCTCAAACTTTAATGTGCATATGAATCACCCAGGGATCTTGTTAATATGCAAATTCTGATTCTATATGTCTGGCTCAGACCTGAGATTTTGCATTTCTAACCTGTTCCTAGGTGATGCCTGTGCTTCTGGTTTCTGGACCACACTTTGAATAGCAAGAGTATAAACTGCACCCCCGGCATATGCTTGCTTTTGCAATCTCTCCTGGCATTTGTCCCTAAAGCTCTGAAAGAGCATAGAGAACTTTCTCAAATACAGATAGGCTTGTGTTGGTAAATAAGTCTTAATAATACTAACATTGGGGGGGAAATGTGCTATTTATTTATTTTTCTCTTTATAGCTACAAATGTATGACCTTCAAATATAGAAGGAAACTTGGCCAAGTGAATTAAATTCCTTTTACCAGGATTTTTCAGTCCTTTGGGTCTTTACTTTCAAGCCAGATGTACGCCTGGCAGTATTTTCCTCAGCAAATTTCCCTCTTTATGCTAGGATGACAAGCCAGATTTGCTTTAAAATATTAGGGAAAAGCTAAAGTGTTGACTTTAAGAAAACACTGGGATTTACTGATATGAAGCCTCCATACCCCTTTGGAAGGAGGCATATAAATAGACACAATGCTTTTAAAAAAGCAATCTGGTAATGTATCTTATAAGCCACACAAGATTTTTTATCCCTTAATCATAGTGATGTGTACTAAAGAAATTCCAAAGTATAGAAGAAAGCTTTCTACACAAATGTTCATCACAATGGTATTACTGATAGTAGAAATGTGGAAATGTGCTGAAATTCTAAAAACTATGTAATAGTTAAGTAAATCACACAACCACTTAGAGGGATATTATTTGGTCTCTAAAAAATGTTTTTGATGCAGTTCTTATAAAATAAACTATCACATTAAGTAAAATGCAGTATCATATGCATAGTTTTTGCATTTATGAGAAAAGAAAATGCACATGTATATAGATATATGTGATATGTGGTGCAGCAATACTGCACAACCTCTTAGAGTGTCAATCACGTGGCAATTGATGTGGATGGTGCTTCCTGGGGTGTCAGAGTGCACAACGTGCACAGCTGAGTATGGCAACCCTATTAATAACCTAGAGATAGAAAATCAAGAATGACTACACCAGATGTCACCAGTCTTTTGTCTTTGGAGGATGATAATATGTTTTAATTTTTTCCTGCATTTCCCAAATTTTTCTATAATGAGTACACTCACTTTCATAAGTAAAATCAATTAAAACATACATTAAAAATTAAAGAAATAAATAGACCTGACAGCTTCTTCTCCCATCTTTTCTTTGTTGGATCTCCCTCTCACAGAATATCAAAATGCATTCTATAGGTCTTACAATAATTATGGCTGATGTTCTTTTAAGTAAATTGGAGGGGGTTTTCCTTTTTTTCTTTTTTTCTTAAAGACACAGCATAGGACTGGATTTCTCTTTCGATCACGATAAAAAAAAAAAAAAGTAATTAAAAAAATCCTTACTGAGTACTAGCTATGTGTCAGGCCCACAGCTAAGTGTGTTTACATGGCTGATCTCATGTAATCTTCTCAAGCTTTGTACTATAGGTAGTATTAACACCCCCATTTTAGAGAATAGGAAGGAAAAAAGAAAAAAGAAACTTACTGGCTTGACCATTCTTTCTGGGCTTCTCCATTTTATCCTTCTGGATAATGATGGTGGGAGGCCATATTAGCAAGGTAAGATGGGGTGGTAACAGAGGTGAGCTGAGGAATCTCACTTGTTATAGGAGACCAGGATCTGTTCTATGAGAACAAAAGGAGTTGTTTCTAGCCAGAGATAATCAAGGGAAGCAAAATAATTGTTTAAAAGTAACTGCAGTTGAGAAGGTGTGATACTGATATTGTTGAGAGGGCTGGACTTGAAGAAAGAAGAGCTGAACTTGAAGACAGAATTCCCAGTTCACTTCTTGCTAGGTGTGAGATCTTAGACAAGTCCCTAAACCGTTCTGAACCTCAATGCCCTTACAAGGTTATTTTAAGCTCAGAGGAGGGAACAGAAGCATCATTCTGAGGTCACTCTGAGGCACAGCTGCAAGAGGAGGTGGTGGTTTCCTGCCTCTCCACTATACATCTTGGACATGCAGCAAGTGTCTTACTTACACAACTAGCAATCTAAAATTTAAGACTCAGTGGTAATTAGTGGTCTAAGTGTGAGTGTGTCCAGAGTGAAAACAGGGAGTGTGTGAGCTCTCTGATGGAAGGAGTGCCAACAGTAGGCCAAGACTAAGAACAGTGTGTTCCTTGGGGTGGGGTGGGGGCACTCTCCTTATAAGGGGCCCTGGTGCAGAAGTTGTGAATTGAGAAGAAACGTGTCATATTTTCAGTGGCTCTAGAGAAAACTGTCCAAGGAAGAACCAAGACAGAGGACTGAATGCAAGTAAAAAAAAAAAAAAAAAAAAAAAAAAGGAGAAAATCCTAGAATCAGGAGACCTAGACACCAGGTTGGGTCTATGTACTTTAATACTGGGGGACTCTGAGCTATTACTCTACTGATCCAGGCCCTAGTTCCCTTATCTGCAGAGTAGGCCAACTCATCTATAAATTCAATTTTAGCTTCACAGTTTTGTCATGCTTGCCTTTCTGGGTCTCTTGCCCAATAGCGTTGTAAAAGAACCAATTAAAAATATCTGAGGCATAGTTGGGAGAGCTCATGGGCTGGTTGGGAGAGCTTTCTAAAATAGTGATGTGATGTGTCTATCACTAATTACTAAAAAGTGGGGAAAGTCATGAACTCACTTTCCTCTTGTACAACATCTTGAGGACCTAACAATCTTAAGGCATTAACAGATCCACTCTCTCTAAGCTAGTATTATTAGTCTGTGCTCTTTGGTCAGGAAGGAAGCCATTGGTCCTAGAGAGAGCTAATGCAGTAAAATGGATGGAGCAGGTGTCTCAGGTCCTTAAACTGAAGCAGCCTTAGGGAGAGGGAAAAAATAAACATTTACTTTGACTAGAGGAGGGGTCAGGATCAAGGATGGATTTTTATGTAGTAGAGTTGCCCTGAGCACAGAGGAAGGATGGAAGCAAAGGAAGTACTTTCCAAAAGGAAGAAGTGGAAGACTGTAAGCTTGCTGAGGGCTGAAATGCTTTTTGGTTTACCATGGCTTCCCATGGTCAGAGAGACTGAACCACAGGAGACAAATGCAAGTGCTTGTTTAGTGAATGAAGATGGTCAAGAGGGTGTTGCATGTAAGCATGCCTCCTTAAAAAACTATAAAATCATGTCTTGAAGTCAAAATAGATAAAGAAACAGAAAAAAGTAAAAAGGGACTGGGTGTAGTAAGGAGGAAAATCATAACATCTTAAATGATCCGACAAGGTAATCAAGATGAGTTCCCTAAGAGTAAAAAGACATGAGACCAGAGGTCACAGATGAATCCTCTCATTTTCCCTTTATTAACTGCTTGGACATTTATCTCTTTCCTGTCTGGAAGAGGCAGAAACCTTTGGCAGGATAGTCTGCAGAGAAAAATTAAGCTTCATGCTGGCTCCGTCAAACCAGATAGCTTTGAACCTCCACGGGCCTTATTTCACAAATCTATCTTTATGGTAAGAATCTGCACTGATATTGGCAGGATTTCAGAAAGTAAAGGGCTAGAGCAGAAAGTGGGCAGAGAATACTTCTAGAACACTTGCTTGAGCCATGGGAACTGTGGAGTGAGCCCACGTCTTGCCATCTCAAAGACCAAGCCATGAATGCCTCATCCTCTTGAATGATCTTGCCTGTATTGTTCTACAGGTTCTTATTAGTTGGCCACTAAGAGGAATTTCTTCTAATTTAAGATGCTTATTTTCAACTCCCTTTTATGTTTAAAGTATTGCCTTAAAAACTTCCTATTCCTTTTTGCTTGAAAAGTTAAACAAAATGTTCTTTAAAAAAAAGATTGCTTAAGCATTTCTCTTTTAAAATGTCTTTGGATAATTATTTCATCATATTGACTGAAGTGATTTAAAGAAATCTTTTTTTAAATTCAACTTGTAAACCTGAATTCAAACTCATATTCAAATTCAAAACTCAGCACACCTCTGCTTTTTACTAGCACATAGATAGGTAAAATTCAAAATTTAATTTTACTTTGTTTTTCTCAGATACGTTCTTAAAAAACAGAAAATTTACTCAAGTCCATAGCTCTGCCCTTCTGATTTCTAAATTTAGCTGCCGGTTTTAGAAGAATTTGCATACTCTTGAATAAATGCCACTGAAGGGGGAAAGTGGTTTAGTAAAACTACTTATATGCAGATCCCCTCCTAAAGTGCCCTGTGAATAGCTTTTATTAAGCAAGATTAAAATTGCTCATTATCCCAAAATAACTTCAGTGCATGTGATGTTATAAAAAAAGCATACACCGTAATCAGTTTGACATTTTTGGAATTTCGAAAGGTAATTAGGCTCTCCTCCTTGAAAAAAAAAATCTGCTATTGTGAGCATTTCCAGTGAAGTATAATCCTCGTTTTCATAGATCTTTAAGCTTGCATTAGCTTATCTCTAAAGTCAGTATCCTAGTACATGGTCAAATACAGGGGAATTCGCCTTTAAAGGGCAGACTACTGACAAAAAGTAGCAGAACATCTGAGGAGAGGCACTAGGGAAATTCATTGCACGCGCCATTCACTGGTCTATCCCAGCATGTTGTGATTCAGGGCTAGGCTTTGGAGTCCAACATTCCTGGAATCAAACCTAGTCCACATACTAGGATATAGCCGCCAGAAAGCGACTTTGCTTCTCTCATCTCATTTTTTGCCTCTGTAAAAGAAGGACGATAGCTAAAGGGACCATATGTCCCAGTTTGCCCTTGAGAATCTCTATTTATGCTTCTTGTCAGGTCTAATTATTAATAGTGAGTCCTTTCAACTCTGAAAAGTATCCCAGTTTGCATGATAAATTACTAGCTAATTCTAATGCAAACCCTATTTGGGTTGTTAGGAGGATTCACAAGCACAATTCTTGGCACGTAATTGGCACTGAACATATCCTGCGAAATAAGGAGGCTCGTACTTGCCTCCCTCCTAAAACTGTGGTAAGGATCAAAATGACATTCCATACAAGGGACTAGGCATGTGGCATATTTTAAGTGCTCAATAAATATTAGTTACCATTACTCATTTTGTGGTGTTTTACTTACCTTGAAATACCTATGAGTATGAAGTTCATCCATAGCCAGGGAAGGTCTAAAGGCAACACCTATGGATGATCTTCTGGGTGACATGACCAAGAATTCCAAGGCCCAGCTAGTATGTGGCAGATAGCCATATTTAGCTGAAAAGAGTTTGTATCCATGGCCTAAACCAAGTATCCAAAGATGCCTCAAACCTAAGGAAGTAAATAAACTTTCATCTGTTGCATGTCTTTAGCAGACTTGCATGGTGATGTGCTGGGGCTGATCACAGACCCAGAGGACAGCAGACAAGAAAGCCCAGTTCTTTGGCTCTTAAGCCAGGCATTGCTCCCACTGGTCATCACTATGTCCGATGACTTTATGTATCTTTTAATAAAACGATCTTTTAAATTGCAGTTTAAAAATACAACATTCAGTCTTTTGGTCTCCAGTCTGGCGTGAAGGAGCTTGAAAGTCACCACTCCATTCTAACAGCAGGTAAAAACTGAACATACTGAAAAACTGATAATTGTTTTTAGATCGATCAAAGAAGTCAGGTCACAGGGCAAACCACTGCTCCCAAACTACAGACAGACAGGAGGATAGAGATAACCACAGCTGACCAGAGCAGAAACCCAGGAGCAGGAACCTCCACAGGAATAAGTTCTAGAACTGGAGAACCTCAACTGTAAGTGAGGAACTACTAGAGGTTCACGGTGGACATTTATGAGAGTCAGGTACTCCAGGGGAAAGAAATGTAAAATGCAAAATATAAAACTCCTAGAAGGTAAGAGAAGAAACTCTAGATGACTTTGGGTATGGTGATGATTCTGAGATTCAACACCAAAAGCCAGTCTTTTGAGAAATAATTTTTAAGCTAGACTTAATTAAAATAAAAAATTCTGCCCTGCTAAACACACTGTCGAAACAATGAGGGCAGCCCGGGTGGTTCAGCGGTTTAGTGACTGCCTTCGGCCCAGGGCGTGATCCTGGAGACCCCGGATCCAGTCCCATGTCGGGCTCCCTGCATGGAGCTTGCTTCTCCCCCTGTCTCTCTCTCTCTCTCTCTCTCTCTCTCTGTGTGTGTGTGTGTGTCTCTCTGTGTCTCTCATGAATAAATAAATAAAATCTAAAAAAAAGAAAGAAAGAAAGAATGAGAAGACAAGTTACAGACTGGAGGAACATATTTGCAAAACACTTATCTGATAAAAGACTGCTATCCAAAATTGATGTTAATTTAATTGTTTTAAACAACACTGAAGCTCAACAATAAAAGTAAGAGTACAAGTTTGTACTTTATTTTCACTTTTATCTTCTCTGATGTTTTTCCCTTTTTTTATGCAGATCAGACTTTCTGATGTCATTGTTCTTCTCTCTAAAGAACTTTCTTTTACATTTCTTGTAGGGCAGGTCTACTGGCAACACATTTCCTTAATTTTTGTTTGTGTGAGAAAGTATTTTCTCTTTAACTTTTGAATGATAATTTCTTAGGGTTCAGAAACCTAGATTGCATGGTGTTTGGCGGTTTGTTTTCTCTAAACACTTTAATTATTTTACTCCACTCTATTCTTGCTCACATGGTTTTTTAGGAAAAGTCAGATGTAATTCTTATCATTCATTGTTCCTTTATAGGTAAGGTGTTTTCTTCCTTGGCTTCTTTTAAGAGTTTTTTACTCTTTAATTTTCTGAAGCTTGGATATGACACACCTAGGGTTTTGTTATTTTGTATCTGAGCTTTCTTGATCTGTGGTTTGGTGTCTTGCATTAATTTGGGGAAAATTCTCAGTCATTGTTGCTTCAAATATTTCATCTGCAACTTCCTCTTTTTTCTCCTACTAGTAGTACTCACGTTACACCTTATGTAGTTGTCCCACAGTTCTTGGATGTCATGTTGCATTTCCCTTTTCATTCTTTTTTTTCTTTGCTTTTCCATTTTCCAGCCCAGATATAGCAGATGTAGCAGCCCAGGTATAGCAGAGTGAGGAAGGGATGAGGGATTTCAAATTTGGAATCATCCACCTGGAGGTGTATCTGAAGCTCCAGAAAATCAAGAGGAAGGAAGTATGGGGAGTTCTCCCATTGATGGAGAGGATCATGGCAGACAGTAAAAGCACAGAATTCATAGATCAATGAGCAAAATCCAGCCTCTCCTATTCCCTTTCACCCCTAAACACCCATATATTGTCCATAATTAACTTTTGCCAAAATACACATGGGTGTACCTCACATAAATATAGCCCTTACCAACAGATCTGATAATGGTCCTCAAAATTTAAATATATTTACCCATGTAAAATTATTCATCTTCCCCTTTATAATTTTATTTTATTAGTGTAGACTGGATTAGAATAATCTGAATCCATAAGACAATGAAACCAAAAATTTCTTTTGGATACAAGGAAACCAAACGCTCAAGGTTAAGTTTTATGCACAAGGTCATAAAGCCAGTTAGTTACAGTTGGGACTAAAACCCAAGTTCCTGACCCTCAGTCCAGATGTCTTTTTCCTGCACCAAAAACTGCTTTAACTCTGCACCGCAGACTGCCTATTGACACAGCCGAAAACACTAGCACACTCTATTATCATTCAGAAAATTAAATGCTAATGTTCTTAAGAATCTCATTCAACAGGCAATACATTTTTCTTTTTCAAAGTAACAGCTGATGTGACTTATTATAATTAGCTAATGAGTCTGAACCTGTAATTCTTCTGTCAGGCTCTCAGGGCTGAAATGTTTGTATTTTCAAGTCTTATCACACAGACTCGTTTTTGCAGGAATTGTGTGTTTTATGGGAGGAATGAGTTTTTGTTTTTATGTAGGAAAAGCAGGCGGATTTCCTATCTCCATGACCCAGAAGTAGCTGCATATTGCCAGGTGGAGCACAGAGAGAGCAAAGGCTAAGGACTGCTGGAGGAGCCAGTACACAGGAGGCAAAACTGAAAGACTTTGAAAGATTGCATTTAGTCATCTAAGCAGAAAATGTGTTCCGTTTTTCCATGATTTTCAACTGTGCAAATACTGTGAGTTGACTTTTTCTCCTGCTTCTTGGATATCACCAATTAATTTTATTAAGCTCTTAATTGACACTTTCAGCATTGTTAGCATGTTTTGGAAGGCAAGATGTGTTCTAGTTTATGTATTTTCTAGTGAGTAGCTCAAGCTGTAAAACGGGAAAGGTATATGATCCTTGGTCTATTACTGACTTCCATACACACATTAGCTTTTATGATTCCTTTGCATCTTCATGTCACATAACACATGGGAGGTGACCATTAATAGACCTCAACAAAACTAAAATTGAATTCAACATTATTTCCTCCCACATTTGTTTCTTGCCCATGTTTGTTATTTTAGGAAGGCATTGCCAGTTAGTTAGCCATCTCCTGAACCAGAAAATTTTACTTGGTCACATGACTCTCACGCAACCTATCAATGACCAAGTCCCCTCAGTTCTCTCACCTAAGTATCTTTCAATTTCATCTACTCCTCTACCTCCCCACTGCAACAACCTCCCTATAGGCCAAGATCATCTTTCATGAAATGAAAATGATGGAGGCCAATGTCATTTTTAGTCTTCAGTGGTGACAATGCTGAACCTTACTTGAGCCCTGTGCTCCAGGAAAACAGGGTGATTAAGAAATCATCTCACTCTTTTATTTTTGCAAATTTGCCAGCGGCAGGATCTGATTTGGTAAGGCAGAAAAAATCCTCAGGAAGCTGTGGGACCAGGTTCATCAGACCTAGGGCCCTTCTCTGAAGGGTTTCAAGGCTACCCTTGCTGGGTTCCTACACCCTTCAAGGCCAGACCATCTATCTGGAACACCATTCCATCTAACTAATCCATCTAATTTGCACACCACTCATTTCAATACTGAACATTTATTTCTAATATTTCCTAATGCTAACTACCAAATCCTTCAGGGCAGGCCAGTCTTTTTATTTTATTTATTTTATTTTTATTTTAAAGGTTTTAAAGATTTTTATTTATTTATGAGAGAGAGAGAGGGAGAGAACAAACAGGGGGAGAGAGAGGGAAAGGGGGATGCAGACTCCCTGCTGAGCAGGGAGCCTGATGTGGGGATCCCAGGACCCTGGGATCATGACCTGAGCTGAAGGCAGATGCTTCACCCACTGAGCCACCCACCTGGGTGTCCCCAGTCTTAACAGAAGAGTTTATAGTAGCTGGTTAGTGTTTTTCATATGCTAATAACCTCTCCTCTGGGCATGTGCCTCCCTGGTTAAGGTGGTTCAAAAGACAGTTAACCACACTCATAGGTTCACATAGCTCATGGGCAAAGTGAGTAATAAGTTATTTCCAAGTAAATTATAGGTAGTATAACAATCTAGGTCACTATAGAAATGTTCTGAGATCCTTCTAGGATTGTAACTCTTCAAGTCATTCACACTGTAGCTAGAGTAATTTTTCTAAATCACACACTGATCAGTTTTCAGTGAATCCTGAGTGATCATCCTGAGGATAAATTCCAACCTCCATAAATGCTTATAAGGTCCTGCATGATTTAGCTATTTTACCTTTTCAAGCTAACGTCTGAGCATCTCCCTTTTCTGGGCATCTTTCCACATTGCCATAACTTCCTGGCTCTCGAACTCCACCAGTTCCCCACCCATTACCCATGCCATTTTCCCTCAGATCCATTGTCCTTCTCTTTCTCTGCTACGTAATGCAGTAGATCCTTCTATCCCTCAGCCCCTCATAGGCTGTGGTTCCAGTTGAATTTTCAGTTTGGTTCAGCTAGTGGGGGCACCACTGAGAGAGACAAAGGCTAGGGGACATCTCCCTTTCTGTCTCTGCTAAGGAAGACAAGTCTGGCAGAAGCTGCCTCTCTTCCCTTAGCTTATGCTCCTATAGGACATGCCTGGGTGGGTTCCAGGTCCTCCCAGTGACCCCTGCCCTTGGGTTCCAGTAATTCTGCTTCTTCCCTTTTAGGTGGGATGGTGGTTCCTGCTGCCACTAATCTCTGGGATATCTCCCCGTCCTCCCCAGTGGCTTCTCAGCCTTCCCTCCTCTTAGGGAACTAATTCCCTTTGCTGATACATGGACATGACAAATGTTTTCTACGTTCCCTAATGGCTTTGAACAAGTGCTCAATGATATAGTTTGGTTCCTTTACCAGCATATCAAACTTTCTTCCATGAAAGACATGGAGGTAAGTAAGATGAAACCTCTGGAAGTCCACTATAGATTTTTGCCACCTATAAGGCCCAGCAATGCTGAATTTCTTTTTGTTACTCAAAATATAAAAGTTTTATGTTATGCTACCTCCTTCTCTCCATCCCTACTGCTACCACTCTAACCCAAGACATCATCATTTCTCTTTGGTTTACTCTCTATCCTCAATGACTCCCCTGTATCTTTCCAACTCCCCACACATCATTCAAAATGGTAATTTAACTATAAATAACTCGCCTGTCTAGGTCCCTCTGATTGACTTCACTCTCCTCAGAATAAAATCCCAGCCCCATAACCTGGCCACATGTCTGGGCTCTGCTCAGGACTCTAAGTTCACTTTCTACTGAGATCCTTGGTGCTCTGTGGGTCCTGTGCCTATAAAGCCCCTTTCCCTCACATCTGTTCATGGTTGGCTCTTTATCACACCTGAGGTTTCAATTCAATGTCACCTCCTCCAAGAATTCTTTTCTGATCATCCTAACAAGCCAGCTCCCTTCCAATGACCTAGTACTTCCCAGTTTGTCTTCATAGCACTTAACAGTCTCCCACATGATTTTTTTCTTTGTAGACACTAAAAGTAAGCTCCATATAGCTTAGTTACTTAATCCATCTCTGTATCTCCAATAGGCAGAACAGTTCCTGGTTCATAGTAGGGACTCCATATATATTTGTTGAACAAACGACTTAATGAAATAGCAGGCAGTGTAAAAAATATTTTATGTACATTAACTCATTATCATCTTCATAGCAACAGGTAGGTGTCCCATTCTCCATTTTGGAGACTGTAAGCAGATGACTATGTCTCAGGCCTAGTGAGGGGTGGGCGTGGCTTCTGCTTCAGAAAATCTAGTTGCAGGGTGGTAACCTGTATGTTACACTGCCTCTTATCACAATGCAATCTCTTAGAAGATATTTTAAATGACAATGAATAATAAAAGTATAAATTAGAATCCAGTATGTTGTTCTAGTAGTGTAACCAACCCACCACCCACCAAGGTTACAATCAGGTGATCAGAGCTTTCTCTACCCAGACAAATTTGAACATGATCAGGCAATAGCAGCTACTTCTTTTCCCTGAGGGTCAAGCAGCTTCTTCTGAAAGGAAGAATAGTACACTCCAATTAGAAAAGTAAAACTATGATGAAAAACAAAACAAAAAAACAAAAACAAACAAAAAACACATACACCTTAGATGCATGGAAATACAGGCTTCAATAATGCTTTTTAAAATATGAAGTGTAATAAAATATAAAGGATCCAAGACATTGCTAAAAATAATTATCCAGGTAAAACAATAGGATTATAACTATTGTTATATGATATTTTATTATCAAACTATGCATTTGACTTTATTGGAAGAATAGGTGTGAGGCAGTATCTGTACTTGAACTATGACACCTCCTATATTTTAGCCCCTGATCATCTGAAGGACAATCACAGACACACACATTTTCTACCAGGTTACCACTCTTCAGTTAGGTACTTGAAGAAACATTAACTAATCTTTCCTCATTTACTTACCTCTCCAATACTTTATTTCTACCAAGAGCTCAACTTTAATACCCTTCTCCTTTTCTGAAACTTGTTCTGAATGAGGTACATTCCCAATCATTCATAAATGACATGAAGATTTTAAGAATTGAAGTAAAGCTATCTAGAAGAAAAATGATATCTTCCCCTTTAAAAATACAATAATAGGTTTCTGGAAATGACTTCAACAATATTTCACAACATATATTACTGTCAACAATCATCCATAGAAAATGATCTTAATTATCTTAATCTTTGATCTCAAGGAAATGCTTTTTCTTACTATTTCTCCACACATACATTCACTGCCCAGTGAAAATTGCTCACAATGAATATGAAGCAACTTTCAGAATTCTCAGAAGACACAGGGATCCAGAAATGCAGTCCCTACAAAAAATTGTCCGCCTACTATGACAACATACCGTGGACTGGATAGCTGATAAGCGACAAAAAAATGATTTCTCACAGCTCTGGAAGCTAGAAAGTCCACAATTAAGGTGCCAGAATGGTTACATTTTGGTGGACAGCCTCTTCCTGATTAATAGACACCCTCTTGTCTTGTTCTCACATGGTTAAGAGATACAGGGGTCTCTGCAGGATCTCTTTTATAAGAGCAGTAATCCCATTCTTGAGGGCTCTACTCTCAATACTTAAGCAACTCCCCAAAGCTTCAACTCCAAATACCACCACACTGGGCATTAGGGTTTCAACATTTTAATTTTGTGGACACAAACATTCAGATCACAGCACTCCCCCAAAGATAAAAAAGTGCCATCTCAACACTCAGCCTGCTGAAAAGTCATCAGAATGGTGAATAGGTAGGTTCCTCCATACATTGCTTTTTCCCTTTTCTATGCATTGTACATTTAAGTTAATGTTGTCACGTGGAGACATGGGTTTAGTACTTAAAACTCTTAACACAAATGGTAAACATAGAAATTAAGTATAGTTTATTTTCTCAGGCCACTGCAATGCTCAAGGTTACTGGTTCAAGTTCATTTCTGAATTTTGTAAATGGAAAAGACCACAAGCCAGCTCAGCTTCAAAGAATGCATCCATTGGCCATAGGTGCTCTTATTCCATGGGTGTCCGCCCTTCCCCATATGCCTATCTTAACTTCCCACATACTTACCAATCTTTTCCAGTGCCCTTGCCTTCACCAATTCCTTCCATTAGAATATAAGATTTTTTAAATTTAATTTTAGTATTTCCTACAAGACAGATTCACTAATCATCTCTCTCAATAATTGCCTGTGACCTCAAAAGCACATCTAGGTGTGGGATATCACCTTTAGGTTTTAGGCAATTTCTCTCTCTCTCTCTCTTTTTTTTTTTTTTTTTTTTTTGCAGGAGTAGATATGAAGAGATATGTACAGCAGGAAAATATTATATTCAGGAATCTTCTGGTCTCCAACTCTATGCAAATTTGAAAGCAAAGGTTTAATAGTCCATTCCTTGAGCAAACAATGTTTCTTCCCTCCATTGTTCTGGGATTATCAGGATTTACCTGCTTTATCCTTTTCTTTTCTGCTTCAGCAAACTAATGTGAGTCATGTTTATAAGGATAAAGTAACGGAGATGCACAGATATTAGGGGTGTGTGTGTGTTTATGTGAGTGTTGGGTATATACAAAGTTTTCATTGTTATGAGTATGTTTTAGAAGAATACATGATAAAAGTGCACTGTGTCTAGAATGAGTAAGCCATATCCTTAAGCAAAACAAAAATACATTTGTTAACATCACTGTGTATGAGACACTGAAGTGAATACAAAACACGTCTGTGGAGAAGAACTCAGGTTGGTATTTGTAAAAATCAAGGAATTTGGGAAGGGGAGGGGGTGGTTGGTTATAGTTACACTTCTGCCAAAAAATCCAAAGCTACCAAAACGGGGTCATCCATCTATGATAATTAATGCATTCAAGAGCTGATGACCTAGGGCAATCGACAGGGAATAAGATCCATCTCCCAGAACGGCACCACTAGGGGCGTTTTCCACAGAGGGGTTTGGGGCTACCTTCAGTGATTTCAAAGAAGAATGTGGAATTTTATTGTTAAAGTCTTTGCCTACAAACAGCTCTTAACACTCTCTAAAACCATTTAAAATCTCCATTTTATAAATGATTTGTCTCAAAATTGTGGGTCAATTAAAATAAAAATTTTATAGTTCACAAGTCAATAGTTATACAGAAAAGGAAAAGAAAACAATGGGCAAATTCATTCCCCATAAAGGCAACTTTTTTTTTCAGACTATAAATACCACTGGTAGAGAGGAGACCAGTGTTCCCTGGGGTCGTGCCATTAATGCAGCACGTGCTAGGTGGAGACAATCTCCTGCCACTACGTCCTCCCGAATTATACTTGATCTTCTCTAAACAAGAAAGAGTTTAATTCTTTCTTACGTAGAAAGAATTACATCTTTCTCATTTAATTCTTGCATAGTCCTTGAGGTAGGTGTTTGTTATTCTTACTTTACAGACCAAGACACTAAACATAAAAACTCTGCCATTTGCCCAAGATCATATTGCTAGTAAAATCCTTGTGGTTTTGCAGTTATTTCACATGTATCTTTACTTATACTCTGCCAAGATTTCATGCTGAGATTACTCATCGCACACTTTTGTATTTTTGTACTCTACCTTATTCCACAAAGGAGTTGAGGAAGATAATTGAAAATCTTAATGAAGGAATTCATGGAAAATATTCCCCTTCTCACTTCTTCAGAGCTTTCTGGAAGCATCTATTCAGCAGAGTGGATTACTGTGGAAATGTAGGATTTAGGATATAAATTGACTCAATTTTGCTCTCTCTTTCACTGTTTCCAAATAGAATTTCAGATCAACAGCAACTATTGAGAGATGACAAAAGGGCAGAGCTGGCTAAGCTAATTACTTAATTCTATATAATGACAGGAAAAAATGGTAAAGCATGTGAATTAAGTCAGAAATACAATACGATCCATTTTCTATAGGCTCTTACTGGAGAGCATCTACTCTTAAATCCACCCCAATGAGCAGTTCTCATCCACTCTCTGGACATCACTTAAGGACGTGCAGTCAGCCTAGAGGTTATGTGGCTCAACTGAGACGAACTTGCCTTTGTGTCCATAGGAAGCCCTTCATTCACTAAAGAACATGACAAGAAGAATGGCTTGAATTCCACCACCCAACTGACTACTAACTTTAAGCCCTGTTGACCTGGCAAAGTGAAGGTAAAGGTAGATGTAGCCTAGAGTAACAGTGTCTGTACTGAGCTAGAGGTATGCATGTGTGTGTGTGTGCATGTGCATGTCTTGTGTGTATTTCAGTGCAATTTTATTCTCCCATTGTTTTGTCGCTGTGCTTTTATCACACTTTTAAAAAATTATCTATTTTCTTTAATCCTATTTTTAAAAGATTTTATTTATTTATTTATTTATTTGAGAAAGAGAAAGAGAGCAAGCATGAGCAGGGGAGGGGAAGAAGGTGAGGAAGAAGCAGGTTCCCTGTTGAGCAGGGAGCCTGATGCAGGGCTTGATCCCAGGACCCCGAGATCATGACCTGTGCTGAAGGCAGACGCTTAACCAATCCAGGCACCCCTCTATTTACTTTTTAAATCAGTCCTTCACTGAACAATTAACACCAGAAAGTGGGAATTATTGTATGATTATTCCTGTATCTTTAGGCCTAAGATGAGACCAGCAAATGTTTGTTGGAAGAAAAAGAATTAGGAAAAATGTAATTTAAAAAAAGTTAGGAAATACATGTTAATGACAGAAGGTGACAGTCTGTAGTAGAGAAGTGTTCCAAGATTACAACATAGGACTTTTAAAAGTTACTTATTGATACATGGTAAAACCACTTCATCTTTGTTTCATGCTGAATTAGTACTGGTCATAGTATAACGTTTACTGATTCACCATATTTTTAAGAGTGTCTCTATTGTTTCAGGCACAGGTTGTAAGCTCTGGGATAGAGTGGTGAGCAAGAGATTCCAAGTTCCCACTCTAACAAACTTTCGAGTCCCTGAAATGACAAAGATAGTCAATAAGGAAACATGGCAACCAACAGGGTGATAAGTGTTCTACAGATAATACAAATGGTAATGAGATAAAGAGAGGGTGTAAAAAAAAAAAAAAAAAGAGGGTGTAGTTGTGGGTAGGTCACTGACAAGTGAAGGGGCAAGGGCTATTTTAGATAAGGTAACCAGGGAGCCTTCAGCAGTTAGTGTCTTCTGAACAGAAACCAAAGGGCAGAGAATAAGCATCCCTGGTGCTACCTGGAGGAAGAGCTTCCTGGGTAAAAAGTAAAAGTTCTGAGGGGAAGAGTTGAGAGATCTGAAACAGGAAAGAGGACCTGAAGCACCATAGGTTGTAGAGGAAGAGGAACAGAAGATAGGATTAGATCACAGAGGGCCATGTAGGCTGCTAAATTCAGAGATTGATTATTCACTTTGATAGTCATCATTGTTTAATTGTTATTTCTCTGATCCTATGAGACATTTTCCTTCCACATTCATGACTTTATTCCATTCACATTCTTACTCTCTCTATATCTTGGGGACATCTCTGGAACAGTCTTTCTGTTGATAATCTTGACAGACACACCAAACATTCCAGTAAGTGTATTCTCCAACTCCCCCACCTGGGCCATCTCATCCTTGAGTGTCACCCAGTAACTAAGCATCAAACACAGCTGGAGCTGTACATGGAACTGCTGTTCTTCCAGGATAATTAATATGCAGCCACACACTTCCCTGGAGAGTGTTTCATGGCAATCTTTGCTGAAAAGTATAAATACTAAATGCATGAAAGGGATCATGGAAATTACTTTAAGGCAAGTACCTCACTCCCATATTAGCAATAGGAAAAACTTACGCATGTAAGTTGAGACCTTCCAATTTATTTGGAGAAAGATGTTTCTATGGGATGTTGAAAATAATAACCTTCAATAGCAGTGGAACTACTTAGAGAAGCTGCGAAGAGAGTGACATGTTTTAAGAATAAAGTTTATTTGATACAATACATTTTGAAATGTCCACTTTAAGTATCTGGCAAAAAACTCTTGAGACAGCAAACTATGCAGGAATGCTTTCAGCTACTGCCCGCCCTGCCCTCCTCTCAGCTGCTTTCTCCAGGAGAGCCTCTCTGTTGGCTGCTATTACCTGCTCATCACATGGACTCCATTTGGAAGCTTGGCTGGGACAGTCATCATGAATAAAAAGGGCAGGGCACACAGCGGCCAGTTGGAGAGTCAGGAAGGAGGTGGTGGTGGAGGGGCGGGGGGTGGGAATGGAAAACTGAGAGTGGAAAACGGGAAGGTAAAATGGTCAGACTTTTTCCAACATTGACCACATTAGGCAGCTTCACCGATGTGTGAAGTACACGTAAAAAATCAATATGTAAACCAAGAGTAGATGAGGCTCTCATGAGAATTAGCTCCTATAAAATATTTGCCATTCTCCTTATAACATCGCTGGGACACAAGCACGTGCAACAGAAGATAGTTTTTGTTGTTTTTTTACAGTTTAGAATCACACTGTACACAGAACTCTGTAACTACTTTCTCATTTAATGATTTAATATGATCATTCCCCACCCCCATAATTAAATATTTGTCTATATAATTTGAGTGATTTTATGGAATTCTATCTGTAGATATTTATCTAATGCTTTATGGCTAAATGTTTAGGGTTTTTTTTTTTAATTTTGCAATTATAATTATAGTGTATACTATGTTGAGAATCTTGGCACACCTCTGATCATTTCAATAAAAACAACTTTTGGGCATTGAATTTCTGACCGGGGTTCAGTAGAGATCCATTTGGAGAGTTTTCTTCCTGAGTATCTAGTTCAGTAAATCTTTAGCTGATTATACCAGCGGTGTTTCAAGCTGAAGAATAGACAGGTAAACCTATAAAACAGCATCGAAAGAGCAGAAAGGAAAGTCCATGTCCTGCTCTGCTGGGGGCTTTCTCTTCAGTGAAATGTCACAGATAATCAGCGAAGACACATACCAACAAGATAACATCAGGAGGTTATAGGTGTTTTTAAGGCAATAGAAAGGATAATATTATCCAATAGAGCTCTAGAGCTATGTTGGTTATGCCGACATAAATTTACCTCAGAGGTACATAAAGATGCTCACTTCATCACATCTCTGCCTTTACTTTCTTATTGCATTTAACATCTTCACTCAATGTTCACATTTATTTGATTACTAATGAAGTCATTTAAAAATATATATATGTATATGGGTTGCCTTTTGTTTTGTTGATGGCTTCCTCCACCATGGAAAACTTTTTAGTTTGATATAGTTCCCATTGTTTACTTTTGTTTTTGTTTTCTTTGCCTGAGGAGTCGGATCCAGAAAAATATTGCTAAGACCAACTGAAACTAATATAATACTGTATGTCAAGTGTACATCATTTAAAAATAAAATTTTAGAAAAGAAGAAAAATTTAAAAATATATATTATTATAAATATATTAGTGTTTGTGTTTCTTTTCTTGTCTAACCTGGTTGTATCCTTGCACATTTTTCCATGTTAATCTCCTTTTCTTATTGATTAGAATAGCTCTATTATTATATTACTAATATATTTATTATTTCCCCTTTCGTTTTAATGAGGTGTTCTGTTATACAAAAATTGTATTTATGTAACAATTCCTTCATCTCTTTTCTTTATAGATTCCTAATTTCATTTTTTGCCAAAACAAGTCCATGTTACTCCCAAGATTACATAAATACTTAGGTTTGTTTCTAGGTTCTATTTTTAAAATTTAACTCTTTAATTCATTTTGATTATGTTACTTTATTCTTACTATTTCCCAAACAGCTAACCAATTGTTCCAACATCATTTACTATGAAAAATTCTCCTTGCTGCTTTGAAGTACTACTACTATGATTATATTTTAGGTTAGTGTATGTACTCATGCCTGGCTGGATTTTCTATGCTGCCTTGTTGATTTGTCTGTCTGTTCTTCAGCCAGAACCACACACTGGTCAACTCTTGGTTTAGTCTAGTCTGTTTGGATAGTGTGCTAGAAATGGTCTTTCAAATGGATCCTCTTATCTACCATCTTTTTCTGCCTTCTAATCTGAAGAATGGATCATGGAATGCTTACTGACTTGTTCAGAGAGTGAAAGATGGGGGAGAGTGTGAGAAGAAAAGGATAGAAATGAACAATTTTTGAGTATTTATTTCATGCTTTGCACAATGCTGCATATAAATCCCTTTAATCTTGATCACAATAAATTTCATTATCACTATTCTTCAGATAAGAAAATTGCCCCTTAGAGGTTAATTAAATTCCCCAAAATCACACTGAATGAGAGGCAGAATTAGGATTCAAATGAAAATCTATCTGACTTCAACTTTCATGCAACCCACAGGGGCTAGTGTAAGGAGCTGGGGAGGGGAGAGGGACTCCTGGCACCAGTCCAGAAAGGACTATAGGGATGGAATCACTGCCAGCTTGAGTGCCACTGCAGGGAGAGGGCTCCAATGCCCTTTACCCTTCTACCCCAGTGTCCTGCCACTGTATCACACAAAGGCCAGATGTGTACCCAAATGGCAAAATTAGAGGTCATTTTCAACAGCCCCTCCCCCATACCCTGTCTCCTCCTCAAACATGTGTTTTCCTTTTAATCTGCCATAGTCTTAGAAGCTTCCTACCTCTGTATCTAGACTTTCATTTATGTTTAGGCTTTGTCTCATGAAATATTCTGTTTTACATGATGATGACTAGAGGCTGGAGGGAAAACCTAGTCTTAGCTATGTGACCTTGGGTTTTTTATATTATCAAATCTCAAGTTTTTCCACCTGTAAAATAAGAATAAGAATAATAATCCCTGCCTTGTGAGGATAAAAGAAATCATGAAATAAAGTGTTTGGAGCATGTTTAGCTAGTAGAGGGTTCTATTCATGCTAATTGTTATTATGACCCAAACTACTGTTTATTGTTACCATGAAAAATGAAAGCAAAGCTATGAAAGAATGGGACACTGGAATGATAATGTCACTTAGAGGAAAGAAAGCATTAGAGGAATCTGGAAGTTTAAGAACAATGTGGCATTGTAAGACCTTAAAGAACAGATCAAAATTATGAACAGAGGGCTCAGGAAAAGAGACTAGGAGACAGTGGTGGGAACTGGCCACTGGAAACTAGATGAAATCTCTCTCCACATTTTCCTAAGCCCATTGTTAGTCAGAACAGGAAAAGTTTTGGTTACTTCCAAAAAGACCTAGCATCTTCCATTCCAGGATCTGAAAGCACTACTGTCTATTCTTAGGAATACAGAGCCCTGGGAAGCAGCGGAGAGGGAGGCAAACACTGTGTATGATGTGTAAAAGGCACAAAAGACACTTTTGCACATTCATGCATGCTTTATGCTCCCATTCAGTGGATGCTCATCAGAGACTGGGAGAAAAACTTGGGACACACTAGTGAAAAAGCCACAGAAGATCATGTCTGAAGGCCAACCTTGTTGGAAACACTAAAAATAGGCAATTAGGTATGTATATAAAGTCATTTGCTATGCACACTTGTGGATACTAGGAGACTAAGACAAAGGGCTCTCACCCAGCGCTGAGAGTCAGAGAGGGTGCCCAATGCTGAGTCTGAAGGAGAAGCCAGGGGGTGCATTCCAGGCAGTGTAGCAATCCTAGGCTAAGGACTGGGTGTGGATGATCAAGGCCACCACAGGAACCATAAGAGAAATGCAAGTCATAGTGGCTGGAAACTAGCATGGGAGGAGCAAAGGTGACCAAAATTGTGAAAATGAACACAAGTGTTCAGGGATGGCTCATGAGGGCTCGTGTAGAGCAAGCTAAGGGGTGGGGCTTGTATACAGTGATTGTGCATCATGCCCTGCTGAGAGTGAATGGAAGCAGCCACTTTGGTGCAGTATTATGGTTCAAGTATTTAGACTAGTACAATCGTTTAGTTTTTGACTCTCAGAAGTCATTCTAAAGTTCTAAAATAACCTATTAATATGTCCTGAGAAGTATTAAACTATAGCTAGGCCCAGAGGTGAACCCTGATCTAGGTGGCAATAAAAGAAAAAAACAAAAAAAAACAACAAAACAAAATACATTATCACTGATATCTTAAGGGTTTATAATAGAACCCACCAAAGTAAGTTCTTATGTTGCTTAATCAAGGGCTTTGAAACTTTTTCCCTGAAATAAAGAAATACCAGAAATAAAAGGCAGCTCAGATTTGGTCAAACAACACATATTAATCCTATGGTTTGTGAGCAGTGACCTCATTACAAATGATAGTGAATTATTATTATAATTCGTCTTGGGAAATTATCTTCAGCACAATGTCAAGATGGCACATGTTTTCAGTAAGCACTTTCTGAAACAGGGCAAGAGGAAGAACAGTTAAAAGGAAGAAAAGAAGGAAGGGACAGAGGGAGAGGGGAAAGAGGGAAGGAAGAAAGGGAAAGAATGGAGAGAGGAAGGAAGGAACAGAGGGAGGGAGATAAGGAAGGAGGGAGACAGAAAAGAAGGAAGGATGGAAGGGAAGAATGGAGGGAGGGAGGGCCTACATGTACGCATATATTAAATCTTAGCAAGGTTGGCACTCTAATTTGGAGGAGCATTTTTGGTGATGCAAGCATGACATTTGAATGCATTCTATAATCCCCACAGAATAGAGAGTTCAACAGTTCTTTCCCACACCCCAGGGCTTAAGTGAAACCCACAAATGTCATAAGGAATCAAAGGGTTCTATCCCAAAAGACTTTCGGTGTTCTTCCCACTGAAGCGGAGTTTATAATATTCAGTGGCATTCCTCTGTTAGGTTGGCAAGGAGGGGTTATTGCAGTCATTGGCGTCATTGGCGTCATTGGGGTATCAGTTTATTAAGGGATCACTATCCTCTACCAAATTCCTTTGAGTCAAAGGGGAAGTGACATGTTAACAGAAAAATGTCTTCTTGTAAATTTCTTTACGCACAGACATGTTTTTCAAAAGGCTAATTACAAACATCTCAACATGCGGGTTATTGACTAGTCCAAAATAAGTTTAATTTAAAAAAGACATATCATTGTCCTAAAATCATCTTCTAAAAGAGATGGTCACAGATGTGACTCTTGTTTTGAGTTTTTTTGATTAGAGGAAATTGTCTTAGACTCACTAAAATTGCCTTAGAAAGGGAGTTTTCTCTTATGGCTATGCAAGGAAATAGGATATCTCGAATCCCATCCATGTGAAATCCAGGCTTAGGAAAGCCAAACATCTAGGATTTGTGGGAAAAAAGGAATTGCAAGGGACCTGAACATATGTCATCAGCACCAGGTCAGTCCCTTTTGTTCCCAGTGGCAGGAGTTTATAGGTAATTTTTCTAGCACTCTACTCTTAGGGCTACCCTGAAATTCCCCTTTGTATTTCCTTACTCCTTTTTTTTAATCTGCTTCTCCTCTTTAGACCAGTTAAGTGATTTACATAATCATTTCTTAGAAAAATCTAACTTGCCACTTCTTTTATAAAAGAAAAATACTATTTAAAAATTCTCTGCCGGGATCCCTGGGTGGCGCAGTGGTTTAGCGCCTGCCTTTGGCCCAGGGCGCGATCCTGGAGACCCGGGATCGAATCCCACGTTGGGCTCCCGGTGCATGGAGCCTGCTTCTCCCTCTGCCTGTGTCTCTGCCCCTCTCTCTCTCTCTCTGTGACTATCATAAAAAATAAAAATAAAAAAAAAATTCTCTGTCTACAAGAAAACTATATAGTTTAAACTCTATGTTTAAACACACACACATACACACATGCACATGTCAATTAGCAAAATATTCAGTGCATATATTTATGAAAGCTGAAACTTCATACCAGTGAACCTCTTACACATAGCTTCCCCCCTAAATTCTGTAACGACTACATGAACAATTGAACTGACACCTTTAGAATCTTACTGATTCTGTAAAGATAGAGTTGAAGTTATTAAAATTTTATTTTTCCATGAGGTACAAAAGCAGATTAAATCCTATGTTAAGAGTCACTACAGAAACAATGAGAAGAGACTGGCAAAGTGGGGGCAGGGGTTGGGGAGGTGTGAAAGCTGCTCTGCTCTGCTCACTAGACTGGAGAAAGCCTTACCCCTGTGTGCCTGGCCCTCAGAACCTGTCATATCAGCCCCAAACCTAGCAAAGCATAAAAGCCTCAAGAGCCACTCCTAATACCATATACTATAGAATGCTCAACTTTTGGAATCCCAAGGGTCTGCTACAATCCCATTAAAATCAGCACCATATTTTAGGGATTATTAAGGGTTAAATTGTGCTCAATTGATTTTATCTCTTATTGGAGGGAGGCTGGATTACGGTCCCTGGGAAATCTTCGCTGAGGAAGCATTAAGAGCCTACAACGGAGGGCGAGATCTGGATTGGCCAAGAGGAAAAGGGAATGTGTCCTAGGAAAAAGTGGAGTGAAAATAGGTCTTATAAAAAGGTTGAGTAGGAAAAGACAACCTAGCATGGGGGGGGGGGGGGCGGGATTAAAAGTGTCTTATGAAATCACATTGAAATCTGGAAGAGTCAGGTTGGTAAAAGACCCCCAAAAGCCAAATAGATGAATTTAGTTTTTTATTGGTAAGCAATACAAGGCCATTACAAATTGCTGGTCAGAATAATGGTGTGAGGAAATTGTAAGCCATCTCACCCTTCTACACAAAGGGGGTTGCTTATAAGCTCCTAGGTCATGGGACACCTGAGTGGCTCAGCATTTGAGCATCTGCCTTAGGCTGGGGGCATGATCCTGGGTCCTGGGATCAGTCCCATATAGGGCTCTCTGTGGGGAGCCTGCTTCTCCCTCTGCCTATGTTTCTGCCTCTTTCTCTGTGTCTCTCATGAATAAATAAATAAAATCTTAAAAAAAAAAAAAAAGAAAAAAAGCTCCTAGATATTGCTTTAAGGCTAATGTACACCTAACTCTTCCAAATGAAGACTCTTATACCTGCAAGCTACAGGGATGATTACACGATTTTCTGAAAAAGAGTCAACTTGCTTAAGTACATTCACACTATATTGTACCATTGCTAGCATGGTCTTCTGCACAGAATCTCCTTAATTTCTTGTTCTGAGAGAGTATATTGATGGCAGAAATATTTATAATAGTGCTATTTGTTCGGTGTTGCTAAGTATATTTTACTGTGTTATATTTTTGTTTATATGGTATATTCTATGTATATAGTAAGGTATTTAATTAGGTTGGATTTTGGTGGTGATGGTGGTGGTAGGGAATAGAGTAGTATGAAGTATTTACTATCAATGTGGAGGAAATAAAGGCTGCTGGGAATTGGGGTTCAGAGAAGCCCATGGATTTTCTCGTTTGGAAAAGAACAAGATTCCTGACCTCTGTCCTGCTGATTTGAAGTAGCTGGAAATTGTCAGAGAGAAAAATTAAGGTCTTAAAGAGGATAGTACAAAAGGAATAGAGGCCTAGACACAACTTGGCCTTTGCCTGAGCCTTATGGTCAAGAGGCAGAATAATTTCAAGTTTTCAGAGAATGGCTATGGAAACTGATCATGACCCTGTGCTCCTGGGGACTAGTTTGGCCCTGACAAGGGGCTACAAGAGAGGATCAGGAGAGCTGTCATGAGGGAACCAGGCCGCTTTGCTCTGAAGTGCCTTAGGATGAGTGGAGCTCCAAGAAGGAAGGTTCCTTCACCTTCACAGCTGCCAGAACCACTGTGGACTAGAGAGGGAAATACTCTGTGACTATGGCAGCTGCAGGCACTATAAGCTCAGCTCCAAACATGTGGACTGAGAAATGTCCACTGGCAATGATGTAACAAGCAGCAATTGAGGAGTCTTGCTTTAAATGGAAGCAAGCATGAATAACTTCCATATTCAACTGGAAGTCGCAAGAAGAAAGAAATAGGACTAGTTTCTTGGTATTCTTAAATACTAAGGGCATTATTCCCTAATAATTGTGGTGGAGAAGAAAGAAGAGAGCATGAGAGCAAATGAGCTTGAATGGCTGCCAATCAGGCCAATAGGAGCCCTCTGTTTACTGGTGTCACTACAGCAAGGCCTTATTTTGCACCCGGCAGCGTAACATGGGGCAACCCAGCCAACAGGTAGCAAATAAACATTGATGATTCGTGTCTCAAGACTCCTGGGAAGCCAGAAAGATAAACTGGCTATAAGTCTAAATAAATGGAGATGTGATGATGTCAGTGGAATTAACTGAATAGACTATGTGATGAGGAAATAAGAACAACAAACCAAGATTTTCTGGAAGTATTTGAAAGTTTTCCTGCAGGGTGCTTAGGTGGCTCAGTTGGTTAAGCATCTGTCTGGCTCAGGTCATGATCCTGGGGTCCTGGGATCAAGCTTCCTGCTCACCCGAGAGTCTCCTTCTCCCTCTGCCCTTCCCCTGCTTTTATTCTCTCTCTCTAATAAATAAATAAAAACTTAAAAAAAAGTTTCCCTACATTATTAGGACATTGAGATTATTTATTAGCAACTTCATTATTACAAAGCTGTTTTGCGTATTACATGCTTGCATATAATACTAGAATTTTCCCAGAAGTCATATCCTTTTTTAAAAAGTCACCTAAGATCTTTTCACTAATGTATATTCACCCATTCCTTGCTTTCTCCCTCCATCCCTCACTACCTGCAAAAGACTAGACATTGTCCTGGAAAAAGGTAAGGATTCTGTATTTTATTTTATTTTTTTAAGATTTTATTTATTTATTCATGAGAGACAGAGAGAGAGAGAGAGAGAGAGAGAGAGAGAGGCAGAGACACAGGCAGAGGGAGAAGCAGGCTCCATCCATGCAGGGAGCCCGATGTGGGACTCGATCCTGGGTCCCCAGGATCATGACCATGGCAGAAGGCAGTGCTAAACCACTGAGCCACCCTGGCTGCCCAGATTCTGTATTTTAAATAAAACTCCAGGTGGAAAAAAAAAAAACAAAACCCAGGTGGATGGTTCTGACTCAGGTGCTCCCAGGACAGTGGTTGGAAAAAAATACCAAAGAACTTTGATTAAACATCTTTAACAGCTCTGCTATTAAGTTTAGCAAGAAAACAGAGGGAGGGATTGCTTATCCTTGTATTTTTGTATGAGATGTGGTCATCCTTATTATTTCTAAAATCAGGTAAGAAAACTGAGGTATGGAAAAAATCAATGGTCACTAAAATAATAAAGCGATATTCTTGTGGGTAGAAGAATGGAACAGCAGTTTGCCTTTTCTGGGGACCGCAAACCTTACACAATAACTGTACCCAGTGGGATGACAACCAAGTAAAGATCATCTTATTTTGGTTGGTTATCTTGAAGCATTATCAGTTCTGCTCAAATATCATGTGGTCATAAATTCTCAATAAAAACAACAGTTGTATACCTCCTATTTTGATGTCTGTAACCCCTTGTTATTAAGCATTAGAAAATGAGACTTTCTTTCTTTGTTTTCTGTACTACCAATGAGCAGGTTTGCTTAAAAAGAATTACAAACTGTTTGACCAGTCAGACTCTTGTCCTACTCTTCACCTGGAGTACTAGATCTTGTTGGACCAGAATATTAGTCCATAGTTTTGTAGTTTTCATCTCTACCTGAAGATCAATGATTAGTAGAGAAATGAAACTAGAACAGAGTTTTAGAATTTCTGCTTACACATCAAGTGCCTCTGTACCTTGGTGCCCTCCAGTAGTATCCAGCATTTGGTTATACTCTCCTCAGCTGTTTAGATGCTTTGTGCATGCTGGCCAAACACTGGCCATACAGTACCTGCATCTACTGACAGCATTTCTTTCTTTCTTTCTTTCTTTCTTTCTTTCTTTCTTTCTTTCTTTCTTTCTTTCTTTCTTTTTTTTTTTTAGATTTTATTTACTTATTCATGAGAGGCAGAGAGAGAGGCAGAGGAAGAAGCAGGCTCATTGCAAGGAAGCCCGATATGGGACTCGATCCTGGGACTCTGGGATTGCACCCTGACATGAAGGCAGAAGCTCAACCCCTGAGCCACCCAGGCATCCCTACTGAGGGCATTTTCATAGGCCCATAAGGCTGATCTTATGTACTTAGGCCAGAATTGTACTGGAAAGTATTTTTATCTCTTTTCATTACATTAGATCTGGAATTACTCTTGGAGGGATATGGGCTATGGCATAAGGAGTGGGCTTCATCTGTAATAATTACTAAATTTAATTTATATTTATTCATTCATTTACAAAAGAGGAAATAGGACTTCTTGTTTTTTAACTAGACAAAATTTCTGAATTTTTTTTCCCCTGTAGTCATCCAACAATCTAGAAGACTTTTGATTTTTCAAATCAAATTATACCATCTCTTAAGCTTGATTTTAGTGAGTGGAGAGAAAGAAATTTTTCATCAGTTGCCTAATTTAAAGATGTTATAAAGATATAACATGTTATATATATATATATAACATGTTATATATATATAATTAAACTGTATTTGGTTTAATTATTAAATTTTGAGTTGAATATTTACAAATTAAGTTACCACAGTTAGTCTGAGGTCAAATGATACTTCATATTGCCTGTTACTTAAGTGAGTCCAATAATGCTTGGTTAGTGAATAAAGGAGCTATTAGAATTAACCAGTTTGCAATATTAAAGTAATTGTTATATGGTGTACTGCTCCTATGGAAATTACAGGGTTGTTTTTTTTTTTTTCCAGGACATATAATATAGTCTTTTCCTAGGGCCCTTTGTGTGAAAAAAGAAAAAGGATGTTAGAATGGAGAAACGACAAACTTCCATGCTTGTTTTTATATTTAGAATCAATGGTTTATATGCAAAAAGAAAAGAAGACCAAGAACACTGGGAACCAGAACAGATTTCCAATGCACACCGGTGAATCTGGTACCCCTCCCCTCAAAAATATTCTGCATAAATTACTGCATATAGAAATCTGAATGTATTTCTCAGTTCCCTAGAAAATTAAGTAAATCATCTATAGCCAAAAATATAAACAAAAAAGAACAAAAACCTGCAATCTGAGCAGAGAGCTGTAAGTAGAGAATGGTGATTAGTAAGGAACAGGAAAGAGTGAGATTGTTCTGAAGGCACATTCCTCTATCAGAGAGGTGATCCCAAGATTAAATCTGCTGGTCTCAACAGAGAAAAGCTAAACTTCAACAAGTCCCATTAGGCAGAGACCTTTTAGATGGTCCAGGATTAGGATTTAGATTGTTCCAGGATGTAATATTGCCTGCTTCCTGGCAGAAGCAAATACAAATCATGTCTATAATTAGGCCTCAAGATTTCCACAGATTAAATGATATTCAATGTACACAATGAAACTAGACACTGTGACTGGAGTCAGCAGAAAACACAAACTATGGGTACATATCTCCAAAAATCTTCTGAATTGTCACATGCAAAGTATGAAATAATGACAACTGCTAAAATCATAAAAGAAAATATTATAAAATTATTATGAAGACATGATTAATGAAATGAAGTTCTGAATTTAATAAATGAGCAAGAACTTAGAGACTATTAAAAAAGGTTCAAATAGATCTGGAAACAAAACCATAAAGAAGTGTAACAAATGAAACATAAACTGGAATTAAAAACTCAACTGGTGAGTTAAATAGTAAATTAGACACAGCTGAAGACAGGATTAGAAAATTGTAAGATAAATTTTAATAGATTATCCACAACACAGCAAAAAGAATTAAGGAGATGAATTACATGAAGGATATTAACAAGCATTAAAGAGAGAATAATAAAGCCTAATATCCTTCTGATTAATGTCTCAAGAGGGAAGAATGAAGGAAAATCAAATGGAATGAAGGAGAATCAAAATGGCTACTTTTTTTTTTGAGCTGATAAAAGATAAATCTATGTCTACAAGAAGCCTAAGGTATAAATAAAAAGGAATCCTTTTACATCTACATATTTCACATAAAGATACAGTATGACAATTCCAAGAGAATATCTTAAAAGCAGTCTGTGAGAAAAAAAAAAAAAAACCATCATCAATGAGAAATGAGATTTAGATTGACAACTACTTGGAATGAGTCAAACAGTATCTTTCATTGTCCAATAGGTTGGGACAAATACCTATCAGCCTAGAATGTTATATCCAGAAAAAAAAATTTTAAAGAATGACTGAAATAAAGACATTTTCAGATAAATAAAAATTAAGAGAAATTATTATCAGTAAACCTACACTAAGGAACTTCTAAAAATTTTATTACAGAAAGAAAAAAAACCTTGAAGAATCTGAGATACAAGTAATGTGAGAAATTATACAGGTAAATAAGATATAGAAATAATGCCAAATTCATTGTATTAATAAAAAAGAACAGAATTAAGATATGCTGGTCAGATTTAAAGTGTTCTAAACCTTTGATTATTTGGAGAAGTTATATGATATTAATTGATTTTAGACTCAGCTAAAGTTTCAAAGGTATTTACTAGAAGAGCAGAAATAGAGGAGATAAATTGCAGACTAGTAGAGGTGATACAAGAAAAGCAAACAAACAAAAAAGTTAAACTAAAAGAGAACACAAAAAAGTAAGACAAATTGAAAGCACAAAATAAAATGGTAGAAACAAATCCAAATAGATCAACAATCACAATAAATGTAAACAGACTAAATCATTAAACAGTCAAGATTGTAAAAAATCCACATGTATCTACATTAATAGAAGCACACTTAAAATACAAAAAGGGGGACACCTGGGTGTCTCAGTTAGTTAAGCATCTGCCTTTGGCTCAGGTCATGATCTCAGGGTCCTGAGATGGAGGATCTCAGGTCCCTGCTCAGTGGGGAGTCTGCTTCTTCCTCTCCCTCCTCTCCAGCCATCCCTCCACCCCCCCTCTCTTTCTCTGTCTCTCAAATAAATAAAACCTTTTAAAAAGTACAAAAAGGTTTCATATATATAGTTTCTCCCACTAACATGGCCTTTCATTTTTAATCAATTACTGTGCTTTTCCTAGCTTTATCTGAAGCTTAGTAAAACAAAGACCAACACTATTACAGCATGGTTAACTTTAGTCAGTAAAATGTTATGACTATCTGGTCACAAATCTGGTCAACCTTACTCACTTCTTCCCTAATCCATTTTCTCTTTGCTTCCCATGCCTTCCCACTGTTCTTGGAACCACATTTCATCTTATACATTTCTCTTTTAGCTGCTAACCTCCAATTTGTACATTCTACTTCCCTGATTTAAGTGAGTTAGTTCTCCCTTGGTGACATCATGTCCCACCAAGTAGCTCAATCTCCCACAAGCACATATCTCTCAATTAGGGGATGGTATTGGCCACTTCCCCATTCCTCTCTGCAGTTGTACCCCATTACCCTTTTATCATGCTCAGTCTCTGTTTACCTGAGATCCCACTGACCAGTAGAAGCTTCTCACCTTTTCATGGGCAGACTTCCTAGAGTTTGTCTTCATCTTTTGTGGACTTTATAGTTCACAGCCTTCCTCCTCCTGATTCCCTGCCATCAACTCAAGTGGCTGTAAGTTCTGTAAGATCAACACACTCAGTTCCTTCATATCCTTAACTTTAGACATTTTCTCCTTTAATTTTTGGCAGGACTAGAGCTCCAACCATCACATGCAACCTCTTTCTCTGACTACAATGATTTCCTTGCTTTATTTTCAGTACATTTATCCAAGTCACTTGAATGACCCAAGAGTAAGCTCCACCTCACATTCTGTGCCATGCATACCTCACTTGCTTCACCCTCATTCCAGTTATGGCCCTGTTTCATCAAATTGTCAGTCTCTATTCTTCTGTTTCACTCTCTAGGCAATACCTTCACTCAAAATCAACTCAACTGCCACTTTCTCTGGTTCTTTGTTTTCTGCCAGAGATAAATCATACAACAATACATATTTAGTTCACTAAAAATTCAAGATTTCCACCCTGAGCTGAGTCCTTAGTGTCCTCTGCATGGTGGTGAGTTCATGCTACCATTCCTCACAGGGACTATTTGCAAGCTCTCCTTGACCTTGGCCCTCTCACCCTATCCTGGGGCCCTTTGCTTTCATTTTTTTTTCCATTAAATATCCTATGAAAATAAAAGAATATTAAAAACTAAAATTATATATAAAAGAGACTGGACTAATAAGTGCCTTATTTGTTATAAGAATAACAAAATGTAAATATCTCAATTATCCTTTTAAATTTACTTTTATTGAGCATTTACGATTGTTGAGTAAGATAGAGTTCCTTCCTTGCTAGCATTTACCAAGAAAAATAAACTTTGGAGCTTTCATGGAATTCATAGCTTATCAAGCAAAAAATCAAAAGTTTTAAAGATTTTATTTATTTGTTTATTTATTTATTTGAGAGAGAGAGGGAGAGAGCATGAGTAAGGAGAGTGGTACAGGGAGAAGCAGACAATCTGTTGAGTAGGAAGCCCAACATGGGGCTGGATCCCAGGACCCTGGGATCATGACCAGAGCCGAAAGCAGCCACTTAAACCAACTGAACCACCTAGGCACCCTGAAAAATCTATGTTTAACTAACTATAAGTCAAGTTGCACTATAGAAAAGCTTAATAAATAAAGTATTTTGGAGGGAAGAAAAGGTAGTAATTAGTTTTGTCTGGGGAAATTGGACAAGTCTTAAGAAGCGGCTACTTTTAAAATGACTGCTGAAGGAAGAATAGACATTTTGGAAATAATTCAGTAGTGGAAGAGCATTCCACCTATAGGAAATTTATAGAACTAAGGTATGTGGGTATGGAAGAGTGTGATATGTTTGTAAGAATGACATATAAACTATTTTGCCTACAGCAGTAGTTCTCAAACTTCAGTGTGCATGAGGATCGCATGGCAGGCTTATTAGACCTTAGATGGCCGATTCAAGTAGGTGTGGGGTGGGGCCTAAGAATTTGCATTTCTAACCAGTTCCCCAGTGATGCAGATGTGACAGTTCTTTTTAGACAACCACTGCACCGATAAAAGTTGATACTGTTTAGGGAATTTTAGAAGACCCAATTAAAAAAAAAAAAAAAGATAGTGGCCAAATTATAAAGATACTGGATATAGGTTCTCAGGCATTTTTAGTTTATTTTAGCTAATGCAGAAAGGGTTAAATCTGTATCTTACATAGATTGTAGTTAGAAAACCCTGTGGGTCATTGAATAAAGCCTTCCTAGTTGATAGAAGGACATTAAATGAGAGAGCCATCAAGGACACACAGCAGACAGGGCCTTATGATTTTCTGACTTAAAATAGGAAGAAGTGAGTAGTTTCTGTGAGTCTTAGCTTTGGTGGCCTGCCTCAAGGTGTGAACATGAACTAAGATAGGAGCTCAGATGCAGGCATACCTCCGGATGGTGGAGCACGGCAAGTGGAGGGGACTGAGAATGTGATAGGACCGACTTTAATATGCTGCAAAACATCCAGGGACAGGGGCCAAGGAGTTATTTGGAAATTTGCGTCTGGAATTCAGAAGAGTTGGAAGGAGAAGTTTGATGGATATGCATGTCAGAAATAAGGGAAGTCAGGAGATAGAACAAGATGTCCCGGAGAAATACTGTAAGCAGGAGAAGGAGAGGACTATGAAACAACAGCCGAGGATTACCTAAAAAGCATGGGGGAAGAATCCAAGATGAGTTGCAGAGTCTCGAAGTTTCCAAATGTTGATAAAATATATCTGCACTTAGTATATGGAAACAGAATAAATTTTCCTGTGCTTGCTATCCACAAAATTTGGAGAATTTCCCCAAAATCTTCTTGCCTATTCCCTGCTGAATGCAAACATGTTATTCTGAGTGTTTGTGGACTTGCTATAATGCATTCTGTTAAAAAACGCAGACTAATTTTTAACCAAAGTTAAAGAGGTTAGGAGGAGGTTCATAAGGCTTTCTAATCTATGCCAAAGCTTAAAATACTAAAAGCTTTTATGGAGAGGATGATGTCTTGAAACGTTTGCCTGACAAGATCACTTTGGTCCATGGAGAGAAGAATGGAGCTGGGAAGGACTGATTGGATGCAGGGAGATACATGTGGCTTAGAATGCATGATGGAAGAAGAGAGAGGAGTGATGAATGAATTTGAGAGATACTAAACATGTATCAGAGACCCCTTAGCATTTACGTGTATTTAGGTATGAAGAAAGTGAGTAGTTAAGAATAGCTTTTCAATTTCTTATTTGAGGAATCAGATGGAGAGTACCACCACTGAAAGACAATGTGGAAAAGAAAAAGGTCTAGTTGATTGAACTGAAGATTAAGGTGAAATGTTCAATCTTGTCTTTTGAATCTCAGTTGAAAGAAATGTTTCAGACACTACAAGGTTACCCATGAATTTACTGTCATAAAATAAAATGGAAAAAAATTTAAAAACCACACACAGGGATCCCTGGGTGGCGCAGCGGTTTGGCGCCTGCCTTTGGCCCAGGGCGCGATCCTGGAGACCCGGGATCGAATCCCATGTCGGGCTCCCTGCATGGAGCCTGCTTCTCCCTCTGCCTGTGTCTCTGCCTCTCTCTCTCTCTCTCTCTCTGTGTGACTATCATAAATAATAAATAAAAATTTAAAAAAATAAAAAAATAAAAAAATAAAAAAATAAAAACCACACACACACAGGAAAATTCAAGTATGGACCTAAGTATGTATTTTGAGTTTCATCTTTTCCAAAGGAAAGCAAAACTTTAAAAAATCATGTTATCTCTACATCAAAATAAAACATTTCTGCATAGTGAAGGAAACAATAAACTAAACCAAAAGGCAACCTATGCAATGGGAGAAGATATTTGCAAATGACATATCCAATGAAGAGTTATTATACAAATTATAATTCTTATAAAGAGCTTATAAAACTCAAAACCCAAAAACCAAATAATTCAATTAAAAATGGGTGAAGACATGAACAGACATTTTTCCAAAGACATACACATGGCCAATAAACATATGAAAAGATGCTCATCATCACTTATCATCAGGGAAGCACAAATCCAAGCTACAGTGAGATATGTCAGAATGGCTAAAATCAACAACACAAGAAACAACAGGTGTTGGCGAGGATGTAGAGAAGAGCACATTCATACACTACTGGTGGAAATGCAAACTGGTGCAGCCACTTTGGAAAACAGTATGGAAGTTCCTCTAAAAGTTAAAAAAAATAAAAAAAAAAAGAACTACCCTATAATCTAACAATTGCTCTACCAAGTATTTACCCAAAGAATACAGAAACACTAATTCAAAGGGATACATGCACACCGATGTTTACAGCAGTACTATCTACAACAGCCAAGATATATGAGCAGCCCAAGTGTCCTTTAAAGGATAAATTGTTAGAGAAGATTGATAAATGAAATATTACTCAGCCATAAAAAAGAATGAAATCCTGCCATTTGCAAGGACATGAATGGACTAGAGAGTATAATGCTAAGAAAAAAAGTCAGAGAATGACAAATATGATTTCACTCATAAGGGAAATTTAAGAAACAAACAAACAAAAAACAAGCAAAGGTAAAAAAAAAAATAAGAGAGAAACAAATCAAGAAACAGACTCTTAATTAGAGGAAACAAACTGCTGGTTACCAGAGGGGAGGTGAGGGTGGGTAAATAGGTGATGGGGAAGGAGGGCATTGTCATGACAAGAGACAGGTGTTGTATGGAGGTTGAATTACTGCATTGTACACCTGAATCTAATATTACACTGTATGTTAACTCACTGGATTTAAAATAAAAACTTTAAAAAAATTATTTGATCTCTTTTACCTTCTTCATTTTTCAAAAGTTATTGGAGCATGGAGAGTTTGATTAATTTGAGAGCTTTTAGAGCTAGTCTACATATATATAATACAAGAAACTTTTAAAAACACTAAGACTAAAGGTAAAATCAAACCTGGGATTTGTTAACTTTTTCTTGATGATTTGAAAATGTCCAAATGAATGAGCATCTGATCCCTTCAGGAAGCCTGATGATAACATAGGAGAATTATTCACTCAGAACGAAAGCTCCAGAATGCGTTAGGAGCAGTTGGAAGCAGATACAATTACATCAGGTAAAGTTCTTTTATGACTGCTGGAGTTGCTCCGAGGTGAAAGAGAAAATGCTTCTGCTTGGGACTCCAGATGGCAAGAGATCTATTTTTAGGCCAATAGAAACTTATATTTGGTTTGGGCACTTAATTGAATGAGTAGCAGAAATGTGTTGAAAAAGTAATTTATACCTGCATTTGAAAGACTTCAGCATGGAGCAGATGGGAGCAGGTGCCATGGAAACAGCCTAGGTCAGCCAGCAAGCAGGAAAAAAAGGGACAAGAGCAAATATTTTAGTGACAAGATACTTTGAAATTTTGGCTTTCCCTAATCCTTGCTGAGATATTTATAAGTACAAAAGTGGAAGCAACCAATACATAAGAAATTTCATCCTGTGCTGCAAAAAAAATGAATGTTAAGTCAATTATTTAGAATTTAAAATTTATCTTCCCAAGGGGTATTTTTTAAGTCATAGCAATAGATAGAGTCTTAGGCTAGTCAACAGAAAGCTCCTTTAAGAACTGCTGATCTACTTTACTGTGAGACGGAAGTGAGGTAGGTTCCTGGAAACAGATTTTGGGCAAGATGAGGATGAGGAAGGGAAAAGGGAAAGTCCTTTTGAGTTCCCAGGTGCACGTTTTTTTGAAATAGAAAAGCTTAGCACCATTCTGGCCTCCAGGGCCACTCTCCGTAGTCTATAGGAATAGCTTCAAACATCCCGAAACTGTGCGGCCCCCACCCACATCTGCCTTTTGCGCTCGATGCAGCAGGTTTAAGCATCCCCTCTGTGCGTGCCTGTCCACAGTCCTCTCTTCCCCAACAAGAGGCGGAGCTGCGGCCCCATGGGGCACTATGATAGAGCCCAGAGTACACAGGATTTGTAATCAGCAGATCCGGATTCAGCTATTGCATGTAATTCACACTAAATTCAGAATTTCGGTACCATGGGAAGTTCTATGATTCTGTTTGCACATTGAAAGCAACATTGTAAATAATTTTAACATCACAAGATTATGGCAAAAACTTAGTGGGAAGAAAGATGTAAAACAGCTGGGTGCCAAACTTAAATAATGTTAAGGTTGTCACCTATTTTTTTTTAATTTATTCGTGAGACACACAGAGAGAGAGAGGCAGAAAGCAGAGGGAGAAACAATCTCCCTGTGGGATCCTGATGTGGGACTTGATCCCAGGACCCCAGGATCACGACCTGAACCAAAGGCAGATGCTCAACCACTGAGCCACCTAATTTTGTCACCTAATTTTGAAAAATCTAAAAAAAAAAAAATTGATAGTACTGAATTATCTAAATGTGTGAATTTCTAAAGAGCCTTCTCTAAAGGCTCTAAGGATGGATTTGATTTTTTTAAAAAAAATTTAAACCAAAATAAATATCTAATTAATGGAATTTTAGGTACAAAATTAAGTGAAGTGTAAAGAGAAGTTAGAGGAGAAGGTATTTTTAGCCACTGGGACCCTGCCAGCAAATATACCACTGTGGTTACTAAATTTCTCCTTGCATAAAATTGGACTGATCATACCTGCTCCTTTGCCTACCTGCCAAAATTATGAGGAAAAGTTTGTAAATGTGTGTGAAAGTACTTGGCACCCTTGGAATAACTGTGCTATGTTATTTCACTATTCAAGTTCGTTTGACTTCAAATTTAAAAATTTAAAGTCAGATGTCTGAAGTCAGATTAAATATAAAATGTTATTCCTCTTTAATATTAAAATTTATATTTTCCATTTGATAGTAAGCATTATTGCAAAGTGTTTCTGATGGTTTACTGCTTATTTCTATGATTTAGTGCTTGAACCGGGGGTAGGGCTGTCATCGAGCCGGGTAAGCACAAATTATGCTAAGTAGAGCACTTAAATTCCTGCCCACATGGGATAGGAACTATGGACACTTTATTTCCACTCTTCCTGTGCTCCTTTCCTCAGCTTAAGAAAGAAAGAAATAGGAAAATGATGGTATACTTCGGAAAACCTGGTCTCTTGTGGGAAAACAGAAAATCCAAACTGGCTTGCAAGGTAATAGAACCAAAAACTGCAGGAAAAAGAAAGAGTGATTTTCCAAGATCACTAGAAGTCTGTTTTAAAGCTAAGTTGCAACAGGAAGGAAGCCGTGATTTCAAATAGGGCTTTAAAGTTAAGGATCCAATCCAACCTCTATTACTGAGCAGATCCTATTGTGATGGTAATGACATGTTGCGTGGGAAGTAGTGGTTTTACTTGGAATGAAGAGAGAAAGAAACTTGCCATGATTGATGTACCATATGAGGGTCAAACCACAAAATCACTAACTTGCTGACTGTCTAACTAAGTGAAATTGGGTTGCTTATTTTCCTAAACATTCCAAGTTTTGTGTATATGTGTGTGTTTGTGGAACTACATAAATTGAATACCTTTTCTTTGGGGGGGAGGGGTGTTATAGTTAACATTAGAGTCACTTTCTACGGGTTTATGATGGGCCACTAATCCGGATTAGAATCATCCACTCACCATTTCAATGTAAGACCACCCAAGTGGTCTTCCGTGGTTTGCACTAAGTTTCCTACATTTTAGCAACAAGCTATTGAAGGTAGCTAATGGGACATTATATGTCACCAATCCAAGTGTTTCACCATTTGGCTTGGGATCCAAAAGAAATAAATTTGAGGCCCCATTATTTTCAGAGAATTTACAAGACATTACTAGAACCATCAAAAGGATTAATATATTTTTTCATAATAAAATATGAAATGAAATATGAAAGTTAAAATGAAATATTCATTTTAACTTTTCCAAGCAAATGAAAGCATATGGACACATTTGAAGGTGAGCCATAGCAGTAGCGAGTCCTTCTGAAGGATGCTCCTGGACATCCCTTCTGACTTAAACAGGGACAAGCTGGTAGTTGAATGAAGAAGGTACCAGCATTTTTCTAAAGAACCATCACCACAAGCCTTGAAGCTCTCAGTGGGATTAGGAGAGAGACGTACACTCAGGTTTCTCAATCCAAGAGGTTGAATTTTACCAGATATCTTAAAGTTCTGGTAAAATGAAAGAGCCTTCAAAGAAAAAAAAATCAAGATTGTATTTTACTTTCAGGGGAAAATGGCTAGGCTTCAATTGAAAAAGAAAAATTGCTAAATATAAAATAACTTTTCTTTCCAAAAGAGGGCCTTTAAATCAGATCTAAGACTCTTTTAACTTTTTCCAAAATTCTTAGGAATCCACTTTTCTTCATCAGCTCTGAAAGAACAGTTCTTTTAGAACACACTGGTCTAGACTTCTCTGAAACATCATAACAATTCTTTTCAAAATAATTCAAAACAGTTAGACATCAATATGATGAATTATAATGGGATAAAAAATCAGTCTTCAAAAATCTAATATGTCTTTAATTGATTTTAATTTCTTTAGAGGCATGAAAAAAGTTAATAGAGAGCTTGCTATTTAGTATTTAATGAAATAAAGCAATCATCTTGAACTTTTCAATTTCCTGTTAATACGTTTTAAATTTTGAAAAGCTGGAAAAATGCTTAATAGTTTAGATCATCTTTCTAAACCAGGGTTCCTCATCTGAATCTCAGAATACAGAAACTGAGTTCAGTGACAACTTTCTCAGTTCTATCAAGGATGGTACATTCTAATAGTGTTCTCCAACAAAGGAGAGAAGTTAATTCATTACATACAGTCCATGATTCACACGCCTTAATGCTTCCTTTTCTCCTGGAGTTGCATTTTAACTGGCTTTCTGTGCTGTCCTATGACACCATTTTATTTCATTTTATTCTTATTTATTTAAAAAAATTAATGAGGTGTAATTGACATACATTATATTAGTTTCAGGTACACTTTAGTGATTCAATAACTATATACATTGCAAGGTGACCACAATAAGTCTAGTTACCATCAGCCACCAGACATAATTACAGAATTTTTTTTTCTGGTAATGAGAACTTTTAAGATTTATTCCAATAGCAACTTTCAAATATGAAATACAATATTACTAACTATTGTTGCTATATACTTATGCTACTATTTTATTTTTATTTTTTATTTTTCCCATGGTACTATTTTAGATGGGACATACCATCATGATGTGTTGAGGGCCCATTATTACTTAATATGTACTTCTCCTCTCTGATTTTTTTTATAGTAAGACTTCTAAGCTCTACATCTAGGACCAATGTCAGAAGAAAAGAGTGACATATTGAGAGGGTTTTCGTTATTTTACCCTCCCATCTCTTCCACCCCAGTGATTTTCATTAGCCTTATTTCCCCATCTGTGAAAGAAATGTAAAAATATTAAGATTCTTCAATATGAACAGTTCTGGGGGTCATTCTCATATAAAGTTCCTGTGGTTAAAAGGTCAATGCCAACAACCAAATAATTCAAACTCAAGCACTGGGCTTTGCCAAATTGCAAGAAACTGAGGCCCAGTCTTTCCTGTGATCAGCATGTTGTAAGAACAAATGGTTCATTAGTCACTGGTTCCCTGACACTGTAGAATTAAGTCAGCCCAGTAACAAATAACTCATTGTTGTCCATACTTCTAAGATATTAATAGTCAGTTAACCACAAGAGAAAACTTCCACACTACTGGCAGATTGTATTCCAGTAAAACCTGGTTTGGTTGATGAATGTCAGTCTTGGGCATTAGAGTTCTTTTTTGAGGAAAAGGTATGGAAACTGTAATTTGCAATATATATAACAAGAATTCTATTGACCCTTGAACTAGGGATCCAATAAAACATATTTGCTCAAGACCCAAATTGTGAAGAGGGAAAAACCGAAGAAGGAGAAATGAAGGATAAAGGATATGGTGTTTGAATTACCGGAATATTTTTATTTAAGATCCCATTGTGAATAGGTTTGTCCATAGATGAACAAAAATATTTTGTATGTAGCTGATTGGGGATATACATCACAAAAGAAAGTGTTTTGAGGAAAATTCTAACTTGGCATCAATTTCTTAGAACCCTGGACTGTAGACAAGATGCGGCAAAGCTACAGAGAGAGAGAGAGAAAAGGAGGGAGGGAGGGAAAAAAACAATTCCCTGTGTTAAATCTGAAATAAGAGAAAGGCTATGAATCACACTTTAAAAATATCTGAGGAAATCGTTCCAAGAAAGCATGGGTCCTCCTTGGAAAATTAACCTCCCGGGTCACTTTGAGAAGAAACGGCCAGGAAATCCAAAGGTTAGACTAAAGTCTCATCCCCACTCCCATTCTGACTACTGGAATAGCCTTGTGGATTTTCCAATACAACAGATTTCACACCCTCCCCTGTAGTCACCAAAGGGGAAATCTGAAAAAAAAAATTGGAAGGTGTTTCACCTGAGTTTATTGAAATAATTGAGTCCTTCACAAAATGACCAAGTCTTCTCTTCCCATCAGAATAAATAATAAGCAAAGAACCAATAATGTGCATTCTTCTAGGTAGAACTGCCTCTAAGGCAGATGTTTTATTGTACCATGAAAAGAGTTAGTTGAGGGAAAGACTCCGTTACTCCAGGTGACTTCCAAATGTCTATGCATCAGGAGCTTCTTTATGAAGATCTGTTGCTGTCTGACAAATATAGTTATATATCCTATGAGAGAATAAGACCCTTGATATATTCCACTCGGGGATCCAAGAAATGTTTGCATAATTGAACTTTCTCCTCTAGCCAAAGTTATAGAGGCATGAAGAAAGAACTGAGAGGGAGAGGGGCACTCTAGACAAATGACTATAGCCAAAGTAATACCCAATGTAAATAATTCATTCTTTCTTTTGGAGAACCAGGTAGGCTAAAAAAAAAGCTGTGGATGATTTCATGTCACTGGGAGGTCAAAAAGAAAAGCTGTAAAAATAGACAGTTTTGAAAGAGAATATTCAAGATGCAAACAAACTATAGGATGATCATCATATAAACACTACTTCAACTGCACTCTCATTTTAGATGGAAACGCAGAGCTGAAATTTTAAGTGGACATGAATTCAAAAATGAGCCTCATAAGCTTGTTTTATGTCTCATTTCATTTAAAAGACTTTGGCAAAAAAAACAAAAAAACAAAAACAAAAACATCTAATTAGTTAGATAAGAGTGCCACATCAGATGTTACCCTAAGGTCATTGTTATCTGCAATTCACAGGAATTTGGCAAATGCATTTACAACTTCAAAAAACATACAAAGGAATAAATATTTTAAATTAAGGATGAGTGCTATGAAAAATAGATTAAATAACTCTACCTAAAGAGTATGACTCTCTAATTTCTATATGTAGATTCTTATTCAGGCTTTAATTAAAGTTGATTTATATCGGAAAAAAATTTTAGAGTTAGAGTCATGAAGCTAAAAGGGACTTTGAAGATCATGAAATTATAATTATATTTGATCACAAAAGAAAGTGTTTTGAGGAAAATTCTAACTTGGCATCAATTTCTTAGATTTGCTCAAGACCCAAATTGTGAAGAGGGAAAATTTGAAGGGATTAGTATTTAGTATATCCCCACTTTGAAGGGATTAGTATTTTAAGTGACATAGGTACTAGATTTATGGAAGTTATTTATGCAATGTATTAATTTGTAGGTTTCCTTAACCATCGTTGCAAAAACCAATTTATTCAAGAAAAGGTGGAGAGCACCACAGAGGCAGACATTTGTTCTTTGACCTTCAACTTTTTAAGATATTCTGTTGATCAAATGGGAACAAAGAACTAATGATTTTGGTTTCCTTTTCACTGGTTTCACTGGTAGAACCTGGAATAAGGCTGGAAGCCTAAAATTGTAGCACAAATGATGGAGAATGTTTGAAAAAAATTCCTAAAAATTACTTATCAATTTTGAAGATGGAGTCCAGATTGTGGACATATTATTGGAGAAAATGTGCACATCTAACTGCAATGTAAAAGTTTACTTTATACATTCTTTCTCTCCATTCAAAGAATAGATCATTTCCTGCTATAGTTTTTAATACTTCATAAGAATTTACTTAAAATTATGGAATGTTTCATTACAAATTAAAAACAAGCCCCCTCTTTTAATTATTATTAAGACTTTTTCTTGCCTAACTTTACCCAAATGCCTTAAAACTTAAAGCAAACATAAATATCTGGAGTCTGTTATTTTTGGCCCTTTAAAATTAAGCATTCAGAATTCCACTCCTCATCTATGGCAGGTTGGTTTGTATCAAGCACCAGCCCTGGGCAGCCCGGGTGGCTCAGTGGTTTAGCGCTGCCTTCAGCCCAGGGCATGCCTGGAGACCCAGGATCAGGTCCCACATCGGGTTTCCTGCATGGAGCCTGCTTCTCCCTCTGCCTGAGTCTCTGCCTCTCTCTCTCTCTCTCTCTTTCTCCTCTCTCTCTCTCTCTCTCTCTCTGTCTCTCATAAATAAATAGATAATAAAAATCTTTAAAAAAAAAAAAAAAAAGCACCAGCCCTCCTGCTGAGAACCAGAAAAACTGGATAAAATAGACTTTCCTTTTGGAGAGAAGAGTAACTTAAAAAAAAATGCACATGGGTGCATTCACCAAACCAGACCACATGCTGGACCATACAACAAAGCTCAAAGAATTTCAAAGGACTGATATCATACAGAGTGTGTTCTTTGTCCACAATTAGAAATTAGTAATAATAAAATATCTATGGAAACCTCAAGTATTGAAAATCAAACAACATGGTTCCAAATAATCCATGAGAAAAATATAACTAATGAGATAAATTAGAAAACATTTTGAACTGAATGATAAAATATAGCATATCAAAGTTTGTGGGATGCATATAAAGCAAGTGCTAAGAGGGATTTTCCTTTTTTTTAATTGCTTTTAGTTGCTTTAAATGTTTATATTAGAAAAGAAGAAAAATCCAAAGCCAGTGACCTAAAATTTCAATTTAAGAAGGTAGAAAAAGATCAAAGTAAATCCAAAGGAAATAAAAGGATGATGATAAAGATAAGAAATAGAAAATAGGACCAGAATATCAAAAGCAAGTCTTGAAAAGAAGAATAACGTTGGAGGATTTATGCTATTTCAAGATTATAAGTCTACAGTAATCAAGATAAATGGCACTGAAATAGTGGTTGACAAATTCATCAAGCAGCATACTACATAGCTCAGAAATATAACCATACTTAAATGGTCACTTGATTTTTGATAATGACAGCAAGGCAGGTTGATGGGGCGGGGGGAGCCTTTTCAACAAATGGTGCAACAGTAAATGGATATGCATGAAGAAGAATTGAGCTTTAATTTCTACCTAAATATAATTTAGGATGGATCACAGACCTAAACACAAAAGCCCAAACCACATGCTTTTAAGGGAAAACATAACCAAATATTTTGGCCACTTAGAGACAGACACATATTTCTTAGGTCACAGAATTCAATATCCACAAAAAAATATGATAAATTAGGTTTCATCGAAATTAAAATTAAACTAAAATGGTCTATCAAAAGAAACCATAAAAAATAAGTAAGAAAGCCACAAAAGGGAGATAATATTTGTACTAACTATACCAGAGAAAGAACTGGTATCAAGAATTATATAAAGAATTCTGATTACCCAATAATAAAAAGACAAATACTGCATCAAAAAAAAAAAAATTGGCCAATGATTTAAACATACATTTAACAAAAGAAGAACATGAACAATAAACAAAAGGAAAAGTACTCAATGTCATTGCTCATCATGGAAAAGCCAATTGAACCATGAGATACTATTACATATCCACCAGAATGGCTTAAAAATAGAAGGAATGACTAAATCTTGGTGAGGCTGCAGAATGACTGAACTCTTAAACATTGCTGGCAAGGATGTAAAATGGTACCACTTTTGGGGACTTAGTCGGTTAAGTGCCTGACTTCAGCTCAGGTTATGATCTCAGGGTCCCAAGAGAGAACCCAACATTGGGCTGCACATTCAGCAAGGAGGTCTGCTTGTCCTTCTGCCCCTCCCCTCACTCATGCTCTCTCTCTCCCTTTCTCAAATAAATGAAATCTTTAAAAATAAAAAAAAGGTACAGCAAGTTTTGAAAATTTTTGTAAGTTTTTTTTTGTAAAAATAGACACATATAATTCTACTCCTAGGTATTTTGCTCAAAAATAATGAAAATACATGTTCATAAAACAAGACTTGTAAAAGAGTGTTTGCAGAAGCTATGTTTATAATGGCCCCAAATGAGACAAGTCAGGTGTTCATCAATAGAAATGGGTAAACAGACTGTGGTAATATACTCACAGTTAGACATTACTGAGCAATACAAAAGGAAAGTACATGCAAAAAATCATGAAGGAACCTCAAAAATCATAGGCTGAGTAAAAGGAACCTTATAAAAAAAGATATAAATTGTAGAATGGCAAAACTAATCTATAGTGGAAAAAGAACAGTGGTTGATTCTGGGAGGGCAGAGATAGGGGTTGACAGAGAAGGAGCAGAAGGGAACGTTTTTCAGATTACACAGGTGTTATGTATTTATCAAAACTTAGTGAATTTAGGAGATCCCTGGGTGGCTCATTGGTTTAGTGCCTGCCTTTGGCCCAGGGCATTATCTTGGAGTCTCGGGATCGAGTCCCACATCAGGTTCCCTGCATGGAGCCTGCTTCTCCCTCTGCCTGTGTCTCTGCCTGTCTCTCTCTCTCTCTCTCTCTCTCTCTCTCTCTCTCTGTGCTTCATGAATGAATAAATAAAATCTTTTTTAAAAAAGTGAATTTACATTTAAGATTTAGCAGTTCACTGAATGTAAATTTTACACAAAAGAAAATACATATCATGAGCAACTAAACAACTTTAAGATAAATATGCTGAAATAGTTAGAGGAAAGTATACTGATGTGTGCAGTTTACTTTTAAATGCACCAAAAAAATGGATTAGTGGGCAGACAGATGAGGATGTAAATAAACAGATGTTTGATATTGATAAAACAAGTATAGTGACATATAAATCAAAGAATCTATATGGTATGTATACATGTTTGTATTATAAAATTCTTTCAACTTTGCTGGATATTTGAAAAAAATTATAATAAAGTATTAGAAAAAATAAAGGTAAATTAAAGTGATTTTTCACACACACATACACATGCAACTTCACCACCAACTGAATTAATTCACTAAGTAGATTAGCAAAGGAATTTGGGGACAGAAAGAAAATGATCCAAGATGGAAGCATGGAAATTCAGGAAGAACAAAGTGTATAGAAAAGGTTGATATTTGGGTAAATCTAAATATCATTGATTTCATGAACAATATATGTAGAATTAAAATACACAAAACAACAGCATTAAAGGCACAACTATTGTGAGTATAGTTAAAATGCTCTAAGATCCTTTCATATATTTGGTAATAGCACCAATTTATGTTGGAATAAGTCAAAGTTACATTTCATAACATCGAGGGTAAACACTATTAGTTTCCTAAGGCTGCCATGACAAATTACCACAAACTGGGTGGCTTAAAACAACAGAAATTTATTCTCTCAGAGTTCTAAGAGCTAGAAGACCGAAATAAGGTGTTGGCAGGGCCATGTTCCCTTTGAAGGCTCTAGGGGAGAATCCTTCCTTGTCTCTTCCAGCTTCTTGTGGCTCTTGGCAATCCTTGATAGCTCTTGGCGTGTAACCGCATCATTCCAATATGCGCCTCCAATTGTCATATGGTGTTCTTTCCTTGTGTGTTTCTCTGTGTCTTCTACTCTTCTTAGAAGGACACCAATCATTGGACTTGGGACCCAACCTGATCCAGGAAGATCTCATGTTAATGAATTACAACTCCAAAGACACCATGTTCAAATAAGGACACATTCTGAGGTCCACTGATGTAAATTTTGAAGGAATACTATCCATTCCACTTCAAGCACTAAAAGAAAAGGAGAAGAATACATAACAAATAGGCTAATAAAGAGGGAAATGTAAAATATAAAATACATACTGATCCAAAAGGAGAGAAGAGATTAAAAGAAACATTGAACAAATGGATAAATAGGAAACAAATAGTAAGAAAGGGGATTTAAACCCAAATATATCAGCAATTGAATCAAAAGGAAACTAGTTAAACACTGTCATTGAAATACAAAGATTTTTCTTGGGAGGAACTTAATTACATGCAGAATTAAATTATATGAAGCAATCACTTTAATGGCAGAGCTTTAGTCAATGAAATTACAAGAAATATAATAATACAGAGTGTTTGAAGGTAATGGATAAGCAAAATACTATGTAAACACTAATCAGAAGAAAGCTGATGTAGTTATATTATAAGCAGACCAAGCAGGCTTTAAGACAAGAAATGTTACTAGAGGTAGAGATATATTTCATAATGATGCAAGAATCAAGTAACCAGGAAGATCGAATAATTCTAAATGTACGGGCATATAATAACATAACCTCAAATATGTAAAGTAAAATTTAAAGAACTTTTAGGTCTTAGAGAAATTGACAGTCAATATAACTGACAGGAAAAAAAATACCAAAAAGCCAGTAAAGATATAGAAGACCTGAAGAACATATAATTAACAAACTTGAATAAATTGACATTAACTAAACACTGCAATAAGTGGTTGCACTCTTTTCAAGTATACCTGGAATAGTCACTAAACATCAACTAATTGCAGAGTCATAGCAGTGGTCAAAAGATTTCACAGCAAGGAACTCTTCTATAAAATGTTCTCTGAATACAATGAAATCAAATGACATATAAATATAAAAACATAACTAAAAAATTCCTAATGTTTGGAATTAAACAATAAAATTATAAATGATCCATGATTCAAAAAAGAAGGCCAAGTGGAAATTAAGTAATATTTGGAAATGAATTGAATGTTAATGTAACCATGAAACAAAATTTGTGAAATATGGCTACCACATTCTTAGAAGGAAATGCATACTTTACTTACTGGAATATATTAGGCAACTCAAAACCTAAATCAATAAAGAAGAAAGAAGAGGGAGAGGGAAATATTAGAAGGAAGAGAGAAACAGAAATTAATAAACTAGAAAACATTCAATAGAAAAGAATATCAAAAGTCTAGCAAATTAATAAAATTTATAAAGCTTTGGCAAGATTGAGAATAAAAGAGAGAAAATATAAATTACCAGTGTCAGAGATAAAAGGAGGGGTATTACTAGATTCTACTGAAATTATAAAGATAAGAAGAGGATATTATATTCTTTGCCAATAAAATATGAAAAGTTTAAAAAGGACAAATTCCTAGAAAAACACAACTCTGTGAACTTGTCACAAAAAAGAAAATGTGCATAATTCTATCTCTATTAAAGAAATTGAATCTGTAACTTAAAACTTTCCTACAAGCAAATTTAAGGTCCAGATGGCATCACAAGTGAATTTATCCAGATTTTACAAAAACGGGAAATAGAAAAAGAGAGAACACTTCCAATTCATTTTATAAGGCCAACATAACCTTGATACAAAAACCTGAAAGGACGTTTACAAGAGAGGGAAATGTGGGCCAATGTCTATCATGAACATAGTTGCAAAATCTCACTAAAAATATTAGTGAGGTGGTGAACCTGCTATACGTAAGAAGGGAAATATATCATGGCTCGGAAGTTGTATTCCAGCAATATAAGTTCATTTAGTATATTATCACATTCAAAATATAATATGATCATCTCTGTAAGTGGATCAAATTTAATAGCCATTCATGATTTAGTTGGAAAAAAATTTCTCAGTGGTCTAGAAACAGAGGGGAACTTCTGTAATTGTTTTTCTTTAATCTACAAAAAACTTACAGCAAATAATAAATTTAATGGTAAAATATTCAATGCTTTCCTCAGGACTAAAAATAGAACAAGGATACGCCAATCACCACTTCTATTCAACAGTTTCCTAAATATTCTAGTTAGTGTAAGGAGGCAAGATAAAAAAATAAGTGGTCTACTCTCTTTCACCATACAAAAAGATAAATTCAAAATGGATGAAAGATCTAAATGTCAGACAAGATTCCATCAAAATCCTAGAGGAGAACACAGGCACACCCTTTTTGAACCTGGCCACAGTAACTTTTTGCAAGATACATCCACGAAGGCAAAAGAAACAAAAGCAAAAATGAACTATTGGGACTTCATCAAGATAAGAAGCTTTTGCACAGCAAAGGATACAGTCAACAAAACTCAAAGACAACCTACAGAATGGGAGAAGATATTTGCAAATGACATATCAGATAAAGGGCTAGTTTCCAAGATCTATAAAGAACTTCTCAAACTCAACACCAAAGAAACAAACAATCTAATCATGAAATGGGCAAAAGACATGAAGAGAAATCTCACAGAGGAAGAAGTAGACATGGCCAACACACACATGAGAAAATGCTCCGCATCACTTGCCATCAGGGAAATACAAATCAAAACCACAATGAGATACCACCTCACACCAGTGAGAATGGGGAAAATTAACAAGGCAGGAAACAACAAATGTTGGAGAGGATGCGGAGAAAAGGGAACCCTCTTACACTGTTGGTGGGAATGTGAACTGGTGCAGCCACTCTGGAAAACTGTGTGGAGGTTCCTCAAAGAGTTAAAAATAGACCTGCCCTACCACCCGGCAATTGCATTGTTGGGTATTTACCCCAAAGATTCAGATGCAATGAAACGCTGGGACACCTGCACCCCGATGTTTATAGCAGCAATGTCCACAATAGCCAAACTGTGGAAGGAGCCTCGGTGTCCATCAAAAGATGAATGGATAAAGAAGATGTGGTTTATGTATACAATGGAATATTACTCAGCCATTAGAAACGACAAATACCCACCATTTGCTTCAACGTGGATGGAACTGGAGGGTATTATGCTGAGTGAAATAAGTCAATCGGAGAAGGACAAACAGTGTATGTTCTCATTCATTTGGGGAATATAAATAATAGTGAAAGGGAATATAAAGGAAGGGAGAAGAAATGTGTGGGAAATATCAGAAAGGGAGACAGAACATAAAGACTCCTAACTCTGGGAAATGAACTAGGGGTGGTGGAAGGGGAGGAGGGCGGGGGATGGGGGTGAGTGGGTGACGGGCACTGAGGGGGACACTTGATGGGATGAGCACTGGGTGTTATTATGTATGTTGGTAAATTGAATACCAATAAAAATTATGTTATTAAAAAAATAAGTGGTCTAAGAATTAGAAGGGAAATAAAACTATTATTTTTAGATAAACAAATACAAAAAATCTCGATAAATTATTTTATTAGTAAGTGAATGCTGCAAGCTTGCTAGATACAATATTCAAAAATTAATACTATTTTAAAGTAAACAATTCCTAAATAAGCAAATAGAAAACTTACTCAAAGACAAAAGTAACACACAGCATCATTAAACACCAATTATTAGGGATAAATTTAATAAAAGCTATGAAAAACCTCCATATAGTAAATCACAGAACATTACTGAGAGTTAGGAAAAGAATACCTAAATAAATGGAATAAGTGTACTCTTCATGCATCAGAAGAGTTGTTATTTTAAAGATGTCAGTTGATGTATAGATTCAATGTAATCCTAATCAAAATCTCAGCAACCTTTTATTTCAATTAAAATTGACAAATTAGGGATCCCTGGGTGGCGCAGCGGTTTGGCGCCTGCCTTTGGCCCAGGGCGCAATCCTGGAGACCGGGAATCGAATCCCACGTCGGGCTCCCGGTGCATGGAGCCTGCTTCTCCCTCTGCCTATGTCTCTGCCTCTCTCTCTCTCTCTCTGTGTGACTACCATAAATAAATAAAAATTTAAAAAAAATTGACAAATTAATTCTAATATTTAAATGGTAATGCATCAGAGTGGTAAATATTGGACCAAGATTAGCCCAAATATTCTAGGAGAAAAATAAAACTAAAGTACTTATACTAACATATATTAAAAATTATTATAAAGGAATAATAATTAAAACAGTGTGGTATTGACACAAGGTTAGGAAAACAGACTGATGGTACTGAATAGAGAGTCTAGAAGACCTACCTACATATGAATACCCAATTTATGATAAAGGGGGGATTTCAGAATGAAAGAACAGTCTTTTCAAAAAATGATACCTGGTCAATTGGATTTCCAAATGGAAAAAAAATGATTTTTGATCACTACCTTGCACCATAAACAAAAAGATCAATAACAATTAGATTGCTTGTTGAAATATGAAAGTAAAACAATGCAGCTTCTAAAAAATAAGAGACTATTGTATAATCTCAGAAAAGCAAAATTTCCTTAGATAGAACATTAAAAAAGCAGTACACAAAAGAAAAATTGGTAGGTTAGAGTGTAAGAACCACTATTAAGAACTATTTTTTATCAAAAGATACACTTGAGCAAGTAAAAAGTCAAACCATGGATGGCTAGAGAGCATCTGTAATGCATATATATAATGACAGACTCTTATCTAGTATTTACATGAAGAACTATAAATCAATAAGAAAAATACAGAAAACAATAATTTTAAATGTACTAAGTAATGAACAACACTAATTTCTAAAAAAGAAAGAAGAAAGAAAGAAAGAAAGAAGAAAGAAAGAAAGAAAGAAAGAAAGAAAGAAAGAAAGAAAGAAAGAAAAAAGTACCAAGAAGGTATGGGAATATTCTCTTCTCAAAAGATTAAGTATATTTGCCAATAAATATCTTCAAAAGAGTTCAACCTCAAACATAAGGGAAATGGAAAATAAAGCCACAATAAAATGACACTACATCGCTATCAGAATGGCTAACATTAAAAAACTTAAACCAAAATGTTGAGGAGCAACTAGAATTCTCATAAACAATTGTTGCAATCATTTGAGCAATTAAAAGTATCTACTAATGTTAAACATCCACAGGACCCAACAACTCCACGTACAGATATATATCCAACAGAAATCCTTAAGTATGCACCAAGAAATCACGCAGAAGAATAGTCTTGACAGAACCCGGAACAGCTGTAACAGCCAAAAGCTAGGTGAGGGGAAAAAAACTGGCACTGCCCATGAAAAAGTAGAATGGATACATAAACTGTGGAGTTCATATAATGAAATACTCAACAACGATGAAGACCACTGAATTACTACCATACCCAGCAATGTGTATGAATTTCCCAAACATGATGGTAGGCAGAAACGTCAGATACAAAAGACTACGTAATAAATGACTTCATTTATATAAATGTCTAAGAAAAGCCAATCTGTGGCATTAGATAATGGTTGGGGAGGAGAGGGTATAGTCTCTGGAAGGGTTTTGTGGATGATGTCACTGATCCATTTCTTGCTCTGAGTGGTACTTACTCAACTATGGTCACTTTTTGAACATTCACAAGCTGTACACTTTGAGTTGTATACTTTTCTGAATATATTTCATACTTCAAAAAAGAGGTTACTTACAAAATAAAAATGAAATCCCTAAATAGTGTGTTTTTTAGCACCTTTCTACCACTTTCGCAAAGTCATTAAACTGCTTGGAGATAAGCAGACCTGGTTGTTGTTTTCTTTCCTTTTATTCGTTATTTAAAAAGCTGCCTTTGGTCTTAAAGCAAAATGTATCTTCTTTGAAATCTGAAAATGAAAGTCAACATCGTTCGCACAGTTGTTGGGGAATCACTTAATTCATTTAAAGATGAAATGAGGCCTTGTCATTTGGTTTCACTTTTCCATCCTGAATTAATATAACTGGTTTATTCCTTGTTAGCTATTCACTATTGTCCCATTTAGATATTTTGTTTTAGCTGAAGCTTAAACCCTGCCCTAAGCTACGTAGACTAATCTTATTGGATCTGTCTGCAGTCCACACAGGATTCCGAGAGCTGATGTCATCTGCCCTGGGTTTATTTGTATTTCTTTCTTAGGCATATGACAGACAGTTTAGTAGTGTTTGGCTTTTAAGGAAGTTTCAGGTCTAGGCTAATCCATCATCAAGGACTAGATATACTTAATTAATTTATATATAATTAATTAATATACTTAATGTAAAAAAAAAAACATTGTATTGTAGTAGAAGAACATGGCCTGTACCACTATCCTTTAGAACTGCAGTTCTCTAAGTTTTTGGTCTCAGAAGCTCTTTACACTCTTAAAAACTATAGAGGACCCCCAAGGAGCTTTGGTTTACATGGTTTATATCTATCAATATTTATAATACTAGAAACTGAGAAATTTTACATATATGTATATTATTTTTAAAACAGCAATAATATATTCATGACATCTTAACATATACAATGCATTTTGATGGAAAATGGTTGTTTTTCAAAACAAAAATTAAATAGCATTGTTTTACATTTTTGCAAATCTCTATGTCTGGCTCAAGAGAAGACAGCTGGATTCTCATGTCTGCTTCTGCATTCAATCTGTTGAGATGTAATATATCATAAAGCTTTTAGAAAACCTCACTGTATCCACCTGAGAGACTGAGAGTGAAAAAAGCAAATAAAATCATATATTACTATGAAAATAGGTTTGGCCTCAAGAACCCCCAAAAGGATCTTATGTACCCCCTATGGATCCACAGATCACTTGACCTGGAAAATTTTTAAGATTTCTTTTTTGTCTACTATATTTAGTCAATTTTTGTAGTGTTCCATACACTCTTGGGGGAAAAGAAGTGTAGGAAATTATATCTATAATGTAATTAGTACAAGTATAACATTAAATATGATATGAAATATGTGAATTCCTTCATATAAATATAAACCAAGGATTAGCAAACTATAGCCTGTTTTTGTATGCACCTTGAGCTAACTATGCCTTTTGTACTTTTAAAGGATTATTAAAATATATACACACATAGGTGTACATACACACAGAAGAATATGCATGAGAGACGATATGTAGCATGGAAAACCTAAAATATTTGCTATTTGGCTATTACAGGAAATGTTTTCTGACTCCCAAATAAACAAACAAGCATTTATATCACTCATATTAGATATAACCATATATATTTTTCTTCTGCTTCTGAAATAACTAATCACATTTATTAAAAGCCTCCCAGTATGAATTTGAGTTTTATGGCAGTTTTAAAAGTTTTGAATTTCATGTTTGACAAGTAGTTTTGTCCACGTTTAATTCATCCTTGAATTTTATTTGTTCTCGTGTTAACTTTGCAACTTATTCTTTTATATTCCTCAGTTGTTTTTAATGTCTCCTTATAAATGTTGAGCTATAGTTTTTACTTATTTATTTTTAAAGATTTTATTTATTTATTCATGAGAGACACAGAGAGGGGGAGAGAGAGAGGCAGAGACACAGGCAGAGGGAGAAGCAGGCTCTATGCAGGGAGCCTGACATGGGACTCACTCCTGGGTCTCCAGGATCATGCCCTGTGCTGAAGGCGGCGCTAAACCGCTGAGCCACCCAGGCTGCCCTGGACTATAGTTTTAAATATAATTGGAGAATATCTGACTTTAAGTAAGTTAATTTGGTCCATTCACATTTGTTGTAGAAGTAATATTTCCTCTGTCTGCAGTCATCTTAGTATATCTCATATTCTGTTGTTTCATTTTAAATTTACCTTCTGAATTTGGCCACCAGCAATGCATGTGCTTTGATTTCCTTAATCTTCCACTAATTTATAAGGTGTATGGCCCAGTATTATGACAATTAGTGGTTACTAATAGCTACGCAAATATTTAAAGCAACAATGTGAAGAATGAAATTATCTATTCAAGAAACTCAAGTAAATGAGAAATAAAAATAGCAATAGCTTCCACTTATTATGTCATAAATCACCTCACATGATCCTCACCAAAGTTCTCTAGGTAAGTAAGAATTCATGGGGCTTAAATAAATTGTCCCCAGTCACCCTCCCAGTGAGTGTCAGGTATGAAGGTAAAATTACTGTCCAGCTGCCTCTACAATCACCTCACTAACCACAGTGGTGTACTTTGGGGTCTAGCTACCCTGGGCAGTCTGTCCAGAGAACCTGGGGGGCAGGCTCCTCCATTACTGCAATCTCTTCTTCCATCCTACCCATTCTAGAAGGAGCTGTGGTGAATTGTGTCTGCAAGATCCATGACCCCCACAGAAGCACTGTGGATTCCTTAGAGGTGCTGAATATGTTCACTGAAGTCCCGCGAGAACTTGGGAGGAAGCACTAAGCTTTTAGGTCTGAGGGGGGCCGGTTAGGAGGTTATTCTCAGCTCCCAACTCACAACTGTCCTTTGAAGTCCAAATTCAAGCTATACACACCTGCATGGGTCTGGCCATCATATCAGCCCATGTTAATAGGAACTTACTGACCCTCTTAGAACTAAGCTTTTCAAATTTTCAGTATTTATCTAAGTCCAAGGTCTTTCTTTCTCACTTTTGTATTTGTTTTATAATGTGTGGTTTTCCTGTCTTTCTCTTTTAGACCATAACCTCCTCAGCACTCAGATGTGCCTTAAAAAAAAAAAAAAAAAAAAAAAAAAAAAAAATCCCACAGCATTCTAAATTTGCATGGAGCCAAATAGTTTATAAATGTTCTTGTCTGACTATTCTTCACAACTTTTTAAATAATAAGAAATAAATGTTAACATATAGTTTGAATTTTGTCATAAAATCAACCCAAAAGATGAAGGGACAAATTATGTCATTTACCTTCTTTGTCATCCCCTTGAATCATACATAACTTTTCCAAACAGCCTACACTTGGCATTGATCCCTGTACATCCTTTAGTGGGATGGAGATGTGAGGAAAAGGCACCTGAGAGGTGCTGACTCACATGCTAGCTCCCAGCAGCAGGCTAGTGTGACTCAGCAGGTTGGAGATGGAAGGCCCTGGCCACCAGGCAGGAGGAGCACCTGGGATCCCAAGTGCCTGCTTAGTCCAAGAAGCCTGCATCCAGCCAGATGTCCAGGCAGCTTTGCCTCTTCTGTGAATACAGCAATGGGGGTCTTCTGGCGAGGCATCTCTTCAAGGCCCTTGCTCTCTTTGCCCTCATAGATGAGGAGTAAAATTTGAGGCTCACCTGTACAAAAAAGTATGGAACTAGAAGACCAGATCTGGCTACAAACCTGCCCCTATTTCAAAAGAGATAGCAAGGGCTGATGGAAAGAGCTCCAGGGTGGGGATTGGCTTGAGTCCTAATTCTGTTGCTTAATAAGCTAATAGCTGTGAGATTCCTCTGTGTCACAGTTCATCTATAAGATGGAGTAATAATAGTGTCTCCTTGCAGGGATGTTCTGAGTGAAGGAGCTAATACACGTATATTACTTCATGCCAGCAGTGAAGCCAACATTTAGTACAAGGTAGCCAATATCACTGTCCTCGTCCCTATTCTACTTCTACAGCTTCTTCCCCTCTACCTTCCTTTCCTCCTCCTGACTGTCCCCCCTGCCTAATTTTGTTACTTAATTTTTAATGTTATCTTTATAAGCAATTTCCCATCTTTTGAGAACAAGATGGTTATTTCTATACATTTTTATACATACATTTTTATGATAAATAAAGAGATGGAAGGGAGCGAGAAGGAAGAGCGAGAGGAAGGGAGGGAGAGAGGGGAGAAGATAAAAAAATGGAATTTTTTTAATATATGGAATTATTCAGGGCAGAACTTTCACTTATTGTTTATTTAAGATGGCCTGCTCTCTAGCTTTCTTATGTAAACTCTCTGGTCTCCTGATCACTTCTGAAAAGAAACAGTATGGTTCTTTGACTCATAGAGCTGTGCCTCATGGACATCTGTCCTTTCTCTGGCTATAGCTACTAGTCTTTGCCTGAAGCCTGAGGCCACACTTGGTGGATACGTAGTCCCTCCCCCATCTCTAATTGACCAAGACTTCTTTCCTGCTGTCAGAATGGTTCTCAGCACAGCACTGCGCAGTCACCACCTATCACAGTGGGCTTGTGAGAGGGAGCAAACACACTGTTGCTGGCTTTCCATCTTGGTCAATGCATCACTGTCCCAGGAATTCTTTCCCTCTGCTGGGCTTCCTTTATGGTTTCAACTTTAGGAAGGTGGCTCATGATTCTCCTTTACTAAAGCAGTGTAGGGCTGTAGTGGGGTTGAAGTGCGCTCATCACCTGGAAGTATCTCCTCAATTACAACAAATTAAATGTTTAGATAACTTAAGTACTTATGCCTTGCTTTTTTCCACAAAGGATGGTTATTTATAATATTTTCCCAAAATGGGCCTAGATAGATAGATAGATAGATAGATAGATAGATAGATAGATAGATAGAATGTGTGTGTGTGTGTGTGTATAATTATTTTGCCTTTGAAAAGGGAGTCTTGGAATAAAGGTGATACAATTCACTAATAAAAATAACATGCTGTACCTGGGTGGCTCAGTTGGTTGAGCATCCATCCAACTCTTGATTTTGGTTCAGATCATGATACCAGGGTCCTGGGATGGAGCCCTGCACAGAGCTTCATACTCTGCAGGGAATCTGCATGGGATTTTCTCCCTTTCCCGCTGCCCCCCTACTCTCATGCATGCTCTGTCTCTCTGTCTCTCAAATCAATACTTTTAAAAAAAATAATAACATAAATGAAAACCCTGACATATTTCAGATTGAACATTCCATGTAGTTTTGGGGATACAATACCCAGAGCCTGGTACTAAGAGCTACTTGGTTTTAGAAGCCAGTCAACCACCTTATAAAAAAAAAAAAGAAAAGAAAAGAAACCAGTCAACAAGCACCACACTAGGGAGGATCTGATGTTAGTATCTGAAATTTAAGGCTGTGGAAACAGGTCAAAGGGCTCAGGCAGGAGTTGCTTTTTTCCCTTGCTGTGTGACTTTTAGCTAGTCATTTAATCTTTCTACTCAGAATCTTCTTTTCTGTAAAAGGAAGGAGATATTCGAAGAAATCACTAAGAAACCTTCCTTTCTGTGATTTGACCCTTATAAATTCCACATTACAATTTAATCATATATCTGTTGAATTGATTGACGTTTTTTAAAGAGATACTTGAAACTTTTTCTGAGTACCTCTTTCCTCCCTTAATTTCTAACTCTGTAACAGCTTTAACTCTAAGAATAGAACATGGCATTGAAATGAGCTGTATACTTCTGCGTTTACATGGAAAGATTCTTACAGTGGCTTTATTTGCCTGTGTGGCTAGAGATTTAGCCCTTTAATTTCAATGTAATAATTCATCCATTGTATTCAACAAGGAGACAAGTGTGTATCCGATTTTTTAATTACAGTCACAAGAGACACCATTGCAACTGAGCTCTGCTTCCTACTGAGAGGCCATGTTCATTTTCCTCTCAAGATTATACATGAACAGTGGTTACTGAATAAGTGAACTCCTAGAGTCCCTAAAAATAGATACAGGTGTGTTTCTTTCCACTTGCATTTAACCTACACAGTAGCAATTCATTTCATAGGCATTCACTCAGGGTGGTATGTATCCTTTGAAGAGGTTCTTGATTTGATTGTCCATTTAAATTCTCCTCAGAAGAAAATCCCAGAGATCCCTAAAGGCTGCAGAATTAACTTCAATATAGTATCTCTCTTTCTCCTCCAGTAACTGCCATTTGCTAACTTCCCAATTAATTCTTCCCACCCGCCCTCCACCCACCTACACCCTTGCATACAATCTTAGTCATTTGACACTATCTAGTAGAATCAGTATAGTAGCACCTTGATTAGTATTCGCAGTAATTGCTATTTCACAGATCCTTAGTAGAATGCACTTCTCATCTTCCAGCAAATCTTTAGGTTGCTTAAGGTCAAGCCCACTTCAGGGCAGGAGGAGGTCTTCAATAAACACCTTATCTAAGATACTTAAATAATTCTTTGCTTTGTCAAGGTTTGATTTAATTCTTTGAATTGTCTTCTATGTGGAAGGTCCATATAGAGGGGAAGACCACATTAAAGGGAGCAAGAGGAGTTTGTAAAACAAGAAAAACTAAGGAGTTTATAATCAGCAAAGAAAATGTGGAAGTGTTTCTCTACTGGAAACGTCTGATTCTCCATTAGTGAATGACAAAAGAGATATTTAGGAGGAACTAGAGGGTTCCAGTTCTATACTTTAATGGGCAGTATCACAAAAATGCACAAATAAATGTGTCAATACATAAACATGATCACATATATAGCAAAACCTCTCAACAACAATAAATATGTTCACAGAAGAGTTCTCTTTTGTTATATTAAGTAGCAAACATTTTAAAGACAGGAATTGTACATTATTTGACTTTCTGTATCCAACTTCTATCATGGTGTCTTAAAATGGCAGTAAATGAATACATGTTACTGAACAAGCAAATAATAAGTAAGCATCTCCATCACTGCCATTATTCCACTTAGGGTAATACTAAAGTGCTACAAGGTATGTACATTTAGCATTCTTATTTTATAGAAAAGATAACATATTTAAAATAATAATTTACTTATCTGAGGTCTGTCCTCAGAGCCCATGATCACTAGGACCACTAAGTCTACTTTTTAAGATATTGTCATAAAAAAAAAAAAATAAGATATTGTCATTAACTTGTCCATCTTCACATATTATTTTTAAAATAAATTTCATTCCATTATCATAAAACATAAGTGTTCATTATGGGAAAAAAGTTTGTAGCCAAAAATTAAAAGATAAATCACGTAGTCCTAACACAACAACAGTGAAATATTGGTATATTTATTTCCAAGGAAAACTTTAAAAAAATTATTACTCGCATTTTCCAAAACGTTTTCTTACAGTCATTGGAAATTGATGACTTTTGCCACTGTCATTTTAAAGGTCTGACTATAGAGGCAAAAGAATAGCTAAAAAAAATTCCTTACACAACCAACAAAGAATATATAGAGAAGAATATAATTTTATAACTTTTGCCTCAATGCTCATCCCACAGAATCTGAATAGAAATAGTCTTTCCAGCCATTACACTGAATATTTTACTAGTTAACTGCTATAGGCTCAATTGGGTCATTGGCCTTGTCAAATTTTGGATCTTACCTGGTCTTCATTGGCTCTCATTTTGAGCTGATTTCAACTAATCAGCAGTATTTTGTTATCTTTTAGGAAGACCACAAAAAAGGCTATAATAAGCACAATTTCGCATTGGGACTGCTAGCTGCCTTCTCATCTTCTGTAGTAGCCACCCTGCTGTATTTCCTGTGTTGACAGTCAAAACCCAAAACAGTCAGCCTTTACAAACTTATATTTACTGTTCATTCATCTCACAGTTTATAAAAAGGGTTATTCCTGAATAACTCAATCAAAAACCTGAGCAAAACTTGAGGGAAAAGACTATCCCCGGGGCAGTAAACTGCCTGATTTAGTTACACATTGCATAGAGAAAATAAACCAAATATCTTTTGAAATTTCACTCTAAAACCCACTTCTTTTTTTTAATAGAAATAAAAATATGCCCATAATACGTTCTTGCTGGGCATTCTATAGATTTACACCATTCAAAAGTGATACGGTGTCTCATCTGCAGAGATTTATAACTTACTCTTTCAATTTCTGGTTCAAAATTCATGTGTGTGAATAAATGCATGTTGGCCTTTGAATTTCCTTTTTCTTAAATATTGTTTCTGATTATAAATAATTGTATTCTCAGTCTAGGAAATATGGACAGTGCAAAAAAAATAAGGATGTAGGAAAAGAAACAGGTTATAATACCTTTGCTTGGTTGGATTATTTAAAATTAAATCTCACATTGCTTCAATGGGAAAAGGAGGAATTCTGGAAATAAAAGCATGGATACTAGTTTTGTTTGAAGAGGTGGACGAACCAAATAAGCAAATGAAATTCAAAGAAGTATATAGTATACAGGAAATCAGGAGTCAGAGGGTGAGAACAAACAGTAGAGTTACGCAGATTTTCAGAGTCCTGGCCCCAACTATTGGCCACCAGCATCAACAGTGACAGGGAACTGGTCAGAACCAACAATGTGTTGGCAATGCCTATCCTGTGATAGCACTTTGAATTCCGTAAGTCACTTATCTTATTTCACCCTCATACCAACACCGTGAAATGGAATTTATTATCCTTTTTCTAGAGATAAAAACAGAGTCTCAGAGAGGTTAAATGGCTACACCAAAGCCACAGACTGATAAATGATAAAATCAGGATTACGGACTAAGTCTTCTGACCCCTAAACTAGTCCCTATTCTGTCAGAATTGACTGCTTTCATGTAAGGATGATGATCATGATCATAATCATGATAAAGCTAACATTTACTGAGCTCTTATTATGTGCTTGGCGCTGTTCTAAATGCTTTGCATACATTAATTCATTCAATAACATGATGTAATAATCCCCCAAAATTTCACAGTATAAAATTCTTTCTGCTTTTGCAAATATGTAATTCCCTTTGGCATTGTGCAAAGTTATCACCTTCACGGTTCTGGAATCCAGAGAATTTATGCTAGATTGTGTGAAATGCTAGACACAAGCATGGAAGAAGCAGATGGCCACCCTCAGGCCTAGAAAGGAGAAAATGGACCCTGACTAGGTAGACAAATCAGTATTATTTCATATAATAAAAAAGGCTGATACTGTTTTCCTGGCTCAAACATTGCAAACAAAGTAAACCTAGGATTTTTGTCATCTTTTTCTAATTTGGTACTATGGGAACTATAGTTGTCTTTTAATTTGATTACTGATAGAGTCCATTTGCAGAGAATTCATGATACTTCATTTAAATTCTGGTTCAGTTGTTTCTATGCAAAACATTTATTAGGGAATAGTATGTGAGTTTTGTTTCAGCAAAAGACAGCAAAATTTCATTTTAGTCATGGGATATATACATTTGTATATATATAATATATACATATGGTTTTATATTTATATATATGTATAGGTAATATACATATATATGTGTTTGCGCGCGCGCACACACACACACACACACACACACACAACCAAAACCTACTCTATAGAATATCTGTTGAAAGTTCTTCCATTTTTTCCCCTTTCCTTGGTTCCTGGCCTAGAGACTTGTACACAACTCTTAAATAAATGCAGGTTCACCACCTGTATTCAACACCTGTTGTGCCCTGTTTCATATCCTTCTGGCCAACGCCTCCTTCGACCCTTGCTATGGAAGACTTCTGATAGTACCAAGTCCCACTGCACCATCCATCCCTCACGTTTTGCCTTGAACTTTTTGATCAAAGCATAGGTGCTTGTGAGAAACAGCCTGGCACCCACACATCAGCAGCCTGAGTATGTAAGGTAGTCAGTACTCTTGACACTTGGTACAAGGTATCAACACATGCTATTATCTTCTATCATTCAGATAGGCAATTCTCAGGCAAATGCAGCAAGGGTTCTCTGAGGATCCTGATGGAAGGTTGCCCTCAGGGTACCTGACAGGAGAGTACTTTTCTATACTGGTTTGAACCCCTTCCTTGGTTCACTGTCCAAAGTCCTTATTCTTTCACCCTAGAATTATTTCCTAAAATGGCTCCAGCTCTGTTTTCTGGGGTCTTCCTGTGGGAACTCAGATGAGACTAGCCCATTTGTAAGTGGAGAAAAATGGGTTTGGATTGGGATCTCTTCCAAGTTAGATGGTGATAAAGGCTGCATTACTGATATAGGCCTCCTAGAGATACTCCTGGCCTGCAATAAGCAACACAATTCCTAAGATTCTCAGCATGGTAGAAGGAGAGAAGGTACAGTTAATAGGTGAAGCCTTGGCTATGGTGCTTGAATGGTACTAGAGGAGAGATCATCATAAGAGTGTGGAGTTGGCTGGTTTTATTTTATAAAGAAAATAACCCAAAATAGCTAATCAACTCAAAATATGCTGTCAAAGCAGAAGGTCTCCATGCTAGCATTTTAAGATAGCTTAATTTTTGTAGTTACAAGGTAGAGTCTGTTGAAAATCAAGCTGAGGAGCTAATTATTATAAGAATAGTAGAACAAAAAGCAGACTGAATGTATTTCAATTGGTCATCTACACAAAATCAATACTTAGGAGCCCTGAGAGGGAAAGAGTGGGACCCTAAGACCTTTGCATGGATGAGCCTGACCAAATTGAACTTTCAGATTCTAGGCCAACAGAGGCAACTTTCTTCTTCCTTGAATACAACAGTTTCTCTTGCTCAGAGACCCTGAAAAGACTCACATGGACCAGTTGCTTGTCTTTTTCAAGATTTCTTGATTCTTCTCTTTGGTTCTCAGAGGTGGCTGCACAGTCCTGGCTGAGAAATACAGTTCCTTCCCTGGGACAACTTGCAGACATCCAGAGAATTGCAATATTCAATTACTATCTAATAGTGGGAACCAGGGAAATATATATGGGGATGGGTCTCCAGGTATCAGAATAGGAAAAAGTCAACTATAATATTTTATAAGGAAGACATTATGACAAGTGCATGCCTTCCTGTGATTTGGGGTTTAACATCCCACTAAGGACACCTGGAGTTTCTTCTAATACAGAGATGGAGCATCACAAAGGCCAAGCAGGAGTAAGTAGGCTGCAGTGGGGCCTTTGCCGGCGAGGCTGGCCACGGAACGGGCACCTTGTGCAATGCGCTGTGGGAGCTTCCACACCAGCTTCCAGGCACTGGGGGAAAGTGTGCAAGCGTATCCAAAAACATCACAGAAACCAAGACTTATCTTCTTCCCTACCAGCTGCTGACAGAGGATTTCAGATGTCATCACAGGGCTGACAGGCAGGTTTGGCCTCTCTGCACTGAGATGGCAGCTGGTTACCCCTGAGGCGCTGGACATGTGCCCTACAGGACGCCATGCAGGCGGCCTCGGTGCATCTGGGGGCAGTTTCTGTGAGGCATCTGCAAAAGATGTGTCTGTCTGCTGTAACTGAAGTCTGCGTGGCTATGTAAATGTGGGAATAGCTTTTGTCAAAGCTGACCTTTCTAAATAAATAACCTTTGGGACACTCAAAAAAAAAAAAAAAAGAGAGAGAGAGAGAGAGAGAGAGAGAGACATATTGGACATATTGATGGCCTAGAGAAAATGTGGTAGAAAATGGTGACTACTACAGGCTCAGGGATAGGGAAATATTAGAATACAGTTATTATGTGAGACAGGAAGCCACTCTTGGATTCTCTAATAAGCTCAGCAGGGGCTCTTTGTAGGCCATAGTTAATGGAGATGATGCTGGGTACTTAGTTCCAATGGAGAGGTCAGGATTCTGGAAACGCCGAGGCCAACTGGTAGCATATAACCAAAAGAGATAAGATGGGCATAACTATCATTGCAGGGACCAAGAAATTCACCTGCATAATTCACCAGTAATTCTTGGACCATTGTATTCTGAGTGATAAAACAAATAAGGAGCTGACTGGTATGGAAAAAAAATAAATCCATGAGATTTAAAGGGGAGAGGGCTGAATATGCACTGCAATGAAAACGTGGAATTTCCTGCCCAGTTTCCAGATCTAAGGCAGTTCACAGATCCAGAGCCCCTGGGTTAAAGGAAAGTTCAGTCCCCTTGAGAAAGACTCCTGCCATGACATGAAAAGTATACACAATAAATAGAGCCACAGTCTTTCCCAGAGACACCTGGGTTCCTAGAATAAACAACTCGGACTGAAGGAGTAGAAGAAGTAGGATTGGTCTCTCTCCATGGCTCCTATGTCCCATTGGTGGAATGTGTGCTCCTATCTTTGCTATTTTAGGCTCTGTGGCGTCAGAGAGGGATACTTCCACCTGGAGACACAGTAAGGGGTCTACACCCTAAGGCTATGATGGGTGCCTGGTTATTTTGGGTTCATAAGCCCACAAAGCAGCAGACCAAGAAAGGAACTGCCATACTGGAGAGGCAAATGACCCTTATTATCATAAACAGCAAGAGCTGCTATGACACAGTGAGGTCCTAAAGCAGCACATCCAGAACTCAGGGGGGTTGTTGTAAATGCCTCTCAGTGCTTCCAGGCCTATCAATAATTCTAATTGGGCAATCATAGAAACCTTGGGCAGGCTCAGCACCTGGCAAGAGATAGAAACTTTTAGGGATGAAGCTCTGTGTCTCCCCACCTGAAAAGCAACCTAGATCAGTTGCTGTTGGGCAAGAATGAGGAAAACCCAGAATGACCAGTAGTGTGGGGACACAGTGATCATTAATGCAAGTTTCATGATTAGTTGCAGCTGATTAGATATAGCTTGCTGTGTTAACCTCCTGACCTATGGGGTTTTTTTGTTTTGTTTTGTTTTGTTTTGTTTTGTTTTGTTTTGTTTTGTTTTGGTAGAATGTGGCTGACTGCCTCCTAGAAGACTTGATAATGGTTTGGGGTTAACAGAGAGCACAAGTAGACTGGAGGAGTGCAAAGTACAGCCAACATTGACCCCTGAGATACCCCAGGGCCTCCTGTTTTCGAAGCTCATCTCTCACCCTTGCCACAGCCCTGGCAACAACTTCACACAGACACAACATGCCAGCACCCCACCTCAGCTGTACCTCATACTCCTAGCTTTCTGCCTGGAGCTGCTCTGATGCTATGAGGTGGGAATTCGGGGGTGGGGGGTTGTCTCTGTCGCACTCACACATACACAGCCTGGATTGTCAAGAGAGTTAAGACACATAGGACAACCCTATGTGGGATAAGTGGCAAAGAGCAAGCAAAGGATCAGTGCTCTGCCCTTCCCTCTCCTGAATAGAGTTCTGAGCCACATTTCAACAGCTGCCTTAGAAAGTCCTGGTAGGGTCAAGCCCTTGTCAACCACAGCAGTAGCCAATCTGAGAACATCTCTTGTACTGATTTTACTTTCTTCCTTATTTTAGTCTTTTCTCTGATTCCTGGGATCACCTCCCTAAAAACCAACTACCTGCACACAAGCCCCATCTAGTCTCAGCAAAGGAAAACCCAGGCTGAGATGCCACTTAATACGTTGCTATGTCCTGTGTCAAGTGATATCAATCCAGAGGTAGATGAAATATGCTTACATCAAATATGATTTTCCTGATAGTGGGCACCCTCCCTTGCACACCATCCTTGAATCACACTCCCCTTGAGTCTTTGCCAATTTTTCATTTTACATTATAAATGGGAATTTTTAAAATGGGTTTCAGTGGGTGCGAGAACCAAAGGTTAAAGTGGCCCCCATTGATCACAGGTAGAGCCTTATATTTTGAATCACGGACAGGTCTGAGATAATCAGGTGCCTGTGGCTGTCTTTCGTCTGCTAAATATCCCCACCCTTCCCTCCTCTGTGAAAGATACAACTAGAGTTTGCTGACTAAACTTGACATGGCTTGGATTCTGCTATGTAAGGATCACATAATTTCATGGTTGAGCTTGCAATCACTGTGAAAGACAATAACACAGGGACACACAGCTTTTGTTTTATATTTTTGCCCTGCACAGGATTGCTTAAAAACTTAAAAACAATTGCTTGTGGTTTATTTCCTATGCAATAAAACATGGTCGACAAGAACAGGTGTGCTAAGATGGGAGAGAAGCAAAAAATGCCAGAGCAATTAAGTCTTCTACTTCTTTTGTTATTACTATTGTATTTAGGATTTTGAGTAAACTGGCCTTACTTAGTATCATAAGAGATAGCTCATTATGGCCCACAAGTTGTGGGTTTTTTTTTTTTCTTTTTTGAGAGAATTTCTCAAGAAATTTGCCCTAATTTGTTAAAAAAAAATAGAAAAAAAATTCTCCTCAGATTTTGCCTTCTTAGTACCAACTTTCTGACATAACATCAGACAAGCAAAACACATACTTTAAAACTTCCTTCTCCATTCAGAACTCTCGTGACTGTCACCTTATGCCATCTCCTAGAACATCTTGAAGGTGCTGGTGTGGATCACAATGGCATCACATAATAGAATCAAGAGCCAGCTGTTTGTCTCTTAGGTTACTTGAGGTAAGCTTATTTGAGACAGGATGGTAATTAATGATTCAGCAGAGGTCAGAAAGGAGAATTAGCTATGAAACTGAACTTATCCATCATTTAAAAAGCATGTATTATAATCAACATTTATGAGCTGAAATATTCATTGGCTATTGCATTAGTTTCCTAGGACATCATAACAAAATACACAAACTGAGTGTCTTAAAACCATAGACATTTATTGTCTCACAGGTCTGGAGTCCAGACACCTAAGATCAAGGTGTTGATAGGGCCATGCTCTCTCTGCACCACTGGGGTGGTAGCCGCAGGTGCCCCTTGCCTATGGTAGCATCCCTGCCATCCCTGCTTCAGGCATCTCTTAGCCCTCCTCTCCCTGTGTGTCTGCATCATCTTCCCTCTGCACCTGTGTCTGTGTGTGAATGTCCCCTTCTTCTAAAGACACCAGTCATACTAGATTAGCACCCACCCTAATGACTTCATCTCAATTAGTTACATCTGCAATGATCCAATTTCTAAATAAAGTCACATTCTGAGGCTCTGAGAGGACATAAAAGCTAGTTGTTGCAACCATCTTACAAATAATCCTTGCAGTTTGAGGTTCTCCACAATGAACTCCTCTCAATTTGTGAGAACTCCACCATTCACATGAGCAGCTCTCTGGGAGGACACTTTGAAGGGTCATGGAATGCCAGATATTAGGGTACCAGGATTGCCCTTGGTCATGAGTTCATGCACTGCCTGGCATCTCTCTGCAATGGAACAGACCATTCTATCAATGCAATAACTTATACTGTATTTCCAGAAAACAAGCATTACTCTAAATTTTGAATTCTTCATTGCTTGCCTTTTGTGTGGCTTTTGCGTTGACCACACTTTACCGACAGTGGATCTAATGATGGAAAGAAATAACTTATGATGATGGCACTTCAAAGAGAAGAAAAATATCCAATCCAGTAGTTGCCCCAGGACAGAAGAATTTCAAAGTGAACTGACTGGACATCAGTATCCCATGGGCAAAGACAGACAGACTTACCAAAATGTATGTGAACTTAGATTTTTTTTAAAAGAATTTAAGTAATAAAGAACACTTAAAATATTTTGTTGATACAAATTGTAATAATGTTTGTGCTTATGATACTGTTATACTTTTTCCTCCTTCCATTTGACCTCATTCACAATGAATTTCTTGCCTGTAAGGATTAGTAGATGCTCATTCTAGAATATTGGGGTTTCTTCTGTAGACCACAGAAATCTTTGGTAGAATGTACTAGGGGCACAGTCATAGCAGAAGGAAAATCAAATCCAAACTCAGCTTTAACCCTAAACAAGTGACAAGAATCAACATTAGACCATTTGTTGAAATATATCTGAACAACCCAAACCCGTGTTTGAAGTATAGTGGAAATGAGAAACATCAACGTGGCAAATTTTATGAAAAGGACATTTCAAATATAAATATATATATACACATATGCAAGTGTGTATAGATATGTAAATATAGATACACACACTATAGGGTTGTGAGGTGCCAATTCTCAGGAAACGTGCAAGTAGATCGAGACGTATTCTCTTCTTTCATGGTGTTGTCAAAACTTGTTGAATGGGTCTTGATACATTTTTTTTAAGAAAGGTCCTGGGATGGGGCAAACAACGTAAGGGGTCTGGATCCTTGAGAAATGTTAAATGCTAAAAGCACAATTGAGACTGCTGCAATGTACCAGGAAACAGTAAATAGAGACTTTTCTGAGATATTGTCATATATACTCCTCCTCTTATTTGACTTACCAGGGAAGCAGTGTGAGCAGGCTGACTGTACTTCCCAGGGCAGTTGGCTCTGGGCAGGCCCAACTTTTGCTGCTTATACTAGCTTAATTACCAAGAACAACATATTTCACTTCTAAAAGTGTTCTAGTCTGGACAATAAATTATTGGTTTCCCAACAGAAACAATCTGAAGAAAAACTGCTAAAATTAAAATTCCACCTCACTTACACATCAGATAAGTCAGTGAAACTCTAAACCTCAGTTCACTCATCTGTAAAACATAAATGCTCATAATGACAATACTTCTATCCTGGGGTTGTTGTAAGGATCATACGCATTGATTAATTAATAAAGTACTCAGCACAGTGCTTAGTTCACAGTTACTGCCCAATAAATATTAGCCTTTATTTTTCTTGTCACTGTATGATGCTTTCCTGACTTAAAACAGGTAACAAAAATGCCCACCTTCCCATTCCAAAGCCACAAATTGGAGGTGCACCTCCACTCCTGAGTTTGGATTTGATTTTCCTTCTGCCCCTCCAGCGGCAGCTGCCACTCTGGTCCCTCTCTTAGGGTGTCCCCAAAGAATTTATAACCTGGATCTCTTTCCTTTGTCAGATGTGCAGCCACTTGACTTCTTTTCCAGTTCTAGTTCCAAGCGTGTCACTTTTCAAACAAACCCCATCATTGCCCACTAATTTTAAACTGAATTTTTGAAAATAGCTTATCATTAGATTTCACAGGAAGTCACATCCGTCACTCTGGGGTTGCCAAGAAGGAGGGTGCTGGAACTATTCCTAATCTGTCTTCTGTTCTTTTCTGAGTGGGCGTTCATACTTGTACAGCCTGCATCTTGGCCAGGAAGGCTTAGCTCTGGTGGGAAGGTTAGGTGGGAAAGCAGTGAAACTGTAGCCGGGAGCGGATGCCAGTGTGGTGGTGGCACGATGGCCCTGCGATATCAGAGTTCCTGCCGAGAGAGATGGCAGTGACGCTTTAATTGTCCTCGACACTGCAGCTCAGTTCATGGAGAACAGAAAATTATTATTTAAACAGATGGCAAACCTGCCCATCCATAACCAGGCATTTAATGAGATAAAACAGAGCGGCCAGGGCTGTAGGTGTGTGAGTCCAGACCATTTTGGAAGACATCAATTTAATTGCTCTTCTATTTTTGTGAAAGCTGTTCCCAAATGCCTACCTTGCCCTCTATTCTACCTTCCTTCTTCCTCTTTATTTTTATCTTTCTTGCCTTTCTGGTGTTTGGATCACAATCAGATGGACGCTTTCCTTCCCTGACTCCCAGTGCCACTGCTTTTAAATTGCTAATATAATTGGGGCAACCTGGTAAAGCTAGAAGCATATGGAATCATGCTAGAGAGACATGGGTGTGAATCTCTGTTCCTGTATCAAGTGTAAGTTTCCTTTCCCATAAAATGGTCATAATAGTCTCTATTTAGTTGCACTTTCATGAAGTCTAAAAATGTAATATATGAATAAAATGTCAAGTGTGGTTCGTAACTCTTCGTGGGGGCTCAATAAAAGAAGTGTAGCTATTATTACTATTCCCAACTTTTCTTGCATGATATTGATTTTAGGGCTCTCTGGAGTCACTCTCCTCGATCAATTTTAGGCTTTCAGCCTAATACCCAGGATCATGCTCAAGGAAAACTAATTATACGGTAGAGTCATGACCACTTAATTATTTCTACTCATCACCCCATCTGAATTTCTCCTGCTCTCACAAGAAAGCATTACCCTTTGTACTGCCTCAGGGGTAGAAGACCCACTAGTTGATACCCACCTGTGAATAAGTTCTGTATACTCAATTCAAATCAGTGAGTTCAACTCTATGAATGACTACATGCATAAAAACTGAACATTACAGGTGCAGTGAGTTAGGCATAAGTCATGACCCTGCCTTGTAGGCGATAGGTGATACCATCAAGTAGTTCTACCCAGAAAAATGTACAAAAGTGATCCTCTTGTGGATAAATCATCCTGTTTATATTCTGTATTTGAATGTTTTTATAATCCCAATGTTACCCTGATGCTTCTGAAGTATTCTAGCATTATTTCTAAAATATTCTGGGGTCATTTCCTAAGTATCTGAGTACCATTTCTGAAGTATTCTGGTATTATTTCTGAAGTTCTCTAGTATCAATCTTTGGACTAGTTTTTCCATCATGGAGCTTTACTATAGTAAGGAACAGAGTAACTAGGTATAACCTATTTCCCAATGCATAAAAATAAGATTATAAGACCAACCAGAAGTTGAAAACATATGACAGTTAGCAGGGTGCCCATCTGGGAAGAGCAAGGCTAAAAATGGAACACAGGCCAAGGTCAGGAATCAGCAGGGTAACATGGGTCACCAAAGCAAAGCCTGAGCCAAAAGGAGGGAAAGAGGGAGGGAGCAGACCCGGGGTTCAGGGGCTGCTTGACCATATGTAGCTACACACTTAGAGTTTCAGTGGTGTTGTATCCCCCAGGAAGGCAAATTGGGAGCAGAGACTCCCCCTGGGCAGGTGAGAAGGCAAGAGGAAGGAAGAAAGCACAGGTCCCAGATCAGCACTGTGTGGTTTGGACACTGGGCTGCTGCAAGAGCTCCTTGCTGGTCTTCATTAGGTACTACTCATAGGTGACTTCCCACTCAGAGAGAGCTTCATTCCTGGTAAATGAAGCTCTACTCCACCTAGTTAGCACCCTGTCTTTAACTAGCAAAGCAGTACCCTATTGCAAGGTTCTGATTTGTTAAAAACAAAACAGGCCCCAAATGAAGTATGTTATAGTGGGCCCCACATCACGAAGCCAAGACTTAATTAGTTTTGGCTCTCTCACAAATGTAGTCTTAAACCAGTCAATCAGGAATCACCTAGTCAGCATTAGTTAGGTCATCTGCCTCATAGACCCTTGCCATCCCTTAAAAGAAGGTAACCTTGTAATAAACAATCTTCTTTTCAGTCTTGTATAATAACCTTGTTCCAGCTCCCTTCTGCCTAGAAGTCTTTCCTTTTGTATAGCGCCTCCAAGCTCTTTGCTATCTGCTAGATTAGATGGTGCCTGATTCATGAATAATTAAATAAAGCCAATAAGATATCTAAAAGTTACTCATTTTTGTAATGAGTTTTTGTTTTTTTAACAGCTTTAAGAGATGACTTCATTTAGCAATAGTGAGTGCTATAGACAAAATATTGATTAAAAAGCCTTATGATTTTCTTAACATTTTAGGAATTCAAAGAATTATAGCTTTTAACATCTAGATTTTTTTTCCTGTTTTATATTTCATTACAGGGAAGGGATTTGTTTGTATGTTCTATGTCCTCTCTTTCCAAATCCTGATTTATACCAAACCACAAAATTGTTCTCATTATAATTAGCTATAGCATTATCTTAACAGTTTTAAGTTAAGCTGAGTTCTCTGTAGAATGAGACAGTTTTTTTGCCTGAAGACAGAGAGGAACTTGCAAGGACCAGACTCAAATGTAAATGCTTTCAGTCACTTAAATGCAGAGTTCAGGGCAACAGAGAATAGTAGAGTTGGTGGCCAAACAAGGGAATGCAGGCCCTACCTAAGGAGACTCGGGTGCAATTCATTCTTTTAAACATGTAAAGTAAAACTCTTCTGCAGGTTGAATTTGGTTGAAGGCTTTCATTTATTTGCAAATCTTCCTTAAATGGTTCAAAATATTGCTTAAAATCTAAAATTTTATTTCTAGGCATTTTAAGTTTTGTTTACAAAACAACCTAGTAGGGGATCCCTGGGTGGCACAGCGGTTTGGCGCCTGCCTTTGGCCCAGGGCGCGATCCTGGAGACCCGGGATCGAATCCCACGTTGGGCTCCCGGTGCATGGAGCCTGCTTCTCCCTCTGCCTATGTCTCTGCCTCTCTCTCTCTCTCTCTCTCTCTCTGTGACTATCATAGATAAATAAAAATTTAAAAAAAAACACACACAACCTAGTAGTTCCTTTTCAAAATTTTGTTTCAGTAGATCCAACTTAACCTCCATAAACTGAGAATAACTTTTGCAAACCTCTATGATTCCTTTTGTTGCCACTGCTTTTTTCATACTGAGATGCTGGGTGTAGCCTATTGAGTACAAGTGCAATAGGCTCACAGACAATTTGATTACATATGTTCAAGGATTAAAAATTTACTTGAGGTATAAGGTACCCATCTTAACACTAAACAAACTCACGCATTTAACTACTATTTTTCTATTAAGTTTTAATTCACCAAACACTAGCTGCGTGGGGGACACTCACTGTACGGCTCCTAAGTGACTTTTAGACTATGAAATACAATGTGACACATTCTATAATGGAACAGTGGATAATTTGATATGATTAAAGAAGAGGTGCTTTATCTAAGGGGCACTGAGATAGTCTGAACTGAACAAATGAGAACTCAAAATTATTCTTGCAGGAGGAGGAGGAGTTTTCCAAGCTGGCACATGGGAGAAAAACATTCCAGGCATCTACAGAAAATAGATCTAAACAATGAGTATAAAATTTGGCTCAATGCTTGGTCTTCATGTATATGACCATGTATAAGACCATTGTTTTGTAATGAAAACTGGTGTTGTGGTTTCCAAGACTGATCAGATGGTATCGTTTCAGAAGTTAGGCACTACTTTTGGAATGATAACGCAATGTTTTACCCCAGTACCTAAAATGATACCTAGTACATAATAAGTATTCAGTCAGTATTTGTTAAATGACTAGCTAAATGGATTATTTAAGGTTTAGTTTGCAGGACTGAAGAGCTTCATCTTGCACTTGACACATAAAGCCCCTGAGAATATTTAGCTTATCCAGATACTAAATGCACAATGTTTGGTGTTTAGTAACAACACAAGATACACAGAATAAACTGAGTGGCTGGTATAGCTCAAAAGCACAACTATGGGTCCCAGACTGTTAAAAGTTTAGATGTCAAACATTCAGTCCTGACCTCTTCTTATTAGTATTAATACTGGCTATTGAGCTTCTATCCTTTGTTAGGCCTGAGGCCTGACTCGGTCCTGTATTGCCTCTCATTTTAAAGGTGCTCCCGTCCTGTTATGATGCAATAACCCATATACCAAGAGGAAAGCGACCTGGCGCAAATCAAACACAAAGTGTCAAAGTCCTTGGGGCATTTGCACTTCATTGATTTTGTGCTGTGGTTTTGAGTCCAGAAATTATGGTTAGTCTGTACTTCATTTACTATGGCTTGCTCGATCACATAGAGTTATACGGAAAGTATAAAATGAAACCACAGGTAAGAAACAAGAGCGCAAGAAGAGTCCACCAATGCCCTCCCCTGCTGTTTCCACAGGCCTCCTACCCATTTGCTTCACACAAAACTCCTTCCACTTTCACACATGTTCCCTCTCCCTGGAGCACTGTTCTTTACATTATCACCGTCTTTCCATGATATTCCAGTCCAGATCAGGTCACCCTCATATTTTTCCTTAGCACTCTGTTGGTTTTCCTTATAGCATTTTCTAATTTTATTTTGTATTTAATTTTGTGTTCATTTCATCAATGTCCATTTCTGCCAGAAAACAGGAGCCACATTTGTTTCTGTCTTAGTTAGCTTGGGCCACTATAACAAACTGCCGTTGACTGGGTGGCTTAAACAACAGAAATTTATTTTTCACAATTCTGGAGGCTAGGAAGTCTGAGTTCAGTGTGCCAGCATAGGTGGGTGATTCTTTCTTCCTGGCCTCTTTCTGTATCCTCATGTGGCAAAGAGAGCGAGTGAGCTTGTAAAAGGACAGGAAGGGTGAGAGGTGGGGAGACAGAGACAGAGAAAGTAAGCTCCCTGAGGATCCCACCCTCATGACCTTGTCTGGTCCTAACTACTTCCTAAAAGCCCCACTTCCAAATATCATCACACTGGGAATTAGGGCTTCAACATATACATTCTAAGAGGACACAATTCGGTCTATAGCAGTTTAATAGAAGAGTGCTTGGCAGGGCACCTGGGTGGCTCAGTCAGTTGAGCCTCTGGTTCTTGATTTTGGCTCATCTTGGGGTGGTAGTCTCAGGTTGTGGGATGGAGCCCTGTGCCAAGCTCTGCAGAGTCTGCTTCTTTCCCTTTCTCTCTGCCTCTCCCTTTGCTTGTGTACATGTGCACACATGTACATTCCATGGTCTCTCAAATAAATAAATGTCTTTAAAAAAAAAAGAAGAAGAAAAAGAGTGCTTGGCATATCACAATGAATGGATGGATGGATGCAAAATGTCCAGAGATCTCTATGTTCCTTTGGAAGCTGCTAAATTACAATTGGAGCCAGGAATAGAGGGAGTGCTCCAGCATCAAAGTGAGCATGGCTTCTCTGGATAAGGAGATCAGGAGCTGCTGAGAAATCAAGGCTAGACAAGAGAGTGATGGCTCCAGACCCTGAAATGACACAGAAGCTGGGGGTAAGGCCCAGTTCTGGCCACCACAGCCAAGCTCTGTCTTTTCATTCTCCTTTTCTCTCAAGCAGGGCCAGAGTCATAGTTTGTGGGGCTCAGTACAAAATGAAAATACAGGACTTCTTCAAAAAAATAGGAAAAAGTACCATTAAAACTTTTTTCCATGGTCTCTCTTAAGTTGTATTGTTTTTATTTGTGACTTAATGTTGTTCTAGAGTAAAGAAAAATTAAGAATTTTAATTACTAACATGAATTTTACTATTGGGCAATGAGAGTTTTAGAAGCAAATATAAGAGCATTTAACTCCTACACGAAATCACCAAAATTACACAATTCATAATCCATACCTCATGTGTGCATATGTATTTCATTCTTACCAGAACAGTGGAAATGCTGGATAAAATGAATGCAGTTGTTTTTATTTCTTGATATGTACACATTTTACCAACACTCTCTGCTTCTGGCCTATTGATGAGGAAGGAAGGATGGGGAGGATACAGGGAGCTGTTTTTCCCTTTCCTTCTGTCATCGTTCTTAGTGTGAGAGGTTAGCTACTACAGGAAAATATCAGGGATAAGAAGGACATGGTACGATTCTTTGGTTGGTTGTGTCTTAGAACACCATTGCCTTCTTTCTGGTTTTGGCAGATAGCCTGGCCTCTGGGGCTATCAGTGCCTCCTCTTAGTTGTAAATGTAACACTTACCTTGTCCTTCATGATGAGCTTCATCAAACTCCTGCACATTGTGAGCCCACTGGAATACGATGCTCTAGGGCATCCGGATGCTGCAAGAAAAGGGATGGGAAAGGTACTAATCATTGTGCTCTGCTGTCCCACTGGACTTCCAAATGTTCATCATGGTCAACAATGCTAGACAGAGAAGAGCCTGGAGAAGGTGGTGGAGGAGGTAGAGGAGTGGGGGAGGACCCAGACTAAGTCAGCTCTCTGCAATTCCATATCTCCTTTCTTTTTTGTCTCCATTTTTTCCCCTATCATTTCTCATTTTTCTGGGGAGCTAGAGATCACTTTGTTGCTATTTTCTCCCACAAGAACTAGTCTGTAATACCCAGGAGGAGCTGCTACCCTTTGCTCACTTTTCTAGCTAAGATCAATAAAGCAGTCATTGGTAACCAGGATAGGGCGCCCAAAAGCTGGCTCTCCCTGTGATCTCATAAACAAGACTTTTGCCCTTTGTAAAGCCAAGCATCTTCATTTAATGATTTTAAATGTTTTTAAATTTTAAACTGTTTTAATTCAGGTCACATGAATTTAGGCATTAAATTGTTAGATTGGTAAACATCAGAAACTTTTTTTGCTAACAGCAACAAAAACCTAGATGACACCCCTAAATAAAGAGGTATTTTAAGTTAAAGATATATGATGAAAAAAAAATTCTGCCCTATAAATAGTATCCATTGATAATGATTCCTTACCAAAACAAGTAGAAATAGTTTCATTATTTAAGCTTTATATTTTTTAAAATCCTTTTAAAAAATTATTCCACTATACATCACATAAAAATGTAAGGTAGCATGTGCGAACTGTTTAAAGAGCTTGTTAAAGATTCTTATAATAAGAAAAGCTGGGAAAAGTAGAGTCATATCTTATCAAACCATCTAAGAAATCTTAAGAATGCTGCTTTTCTAGTAATACATAAATATACACGAACATGAGCAAGAATCCAAGTAAAGAAACAGTTCTTATTCATAGGATTGACAGTTTTATTATTACACCAGCCTGAAATAACATATAATGGTGTGTGAGTGTGCACTGGAGTTTCTAAAAGCAGCTTTTAAGATAGGCTTAATGTGAGAAGGGTTCAACTTTCTTCTTTGAATTCTGGAGGATGGGGTCTCCTGGGGATAAAGGGGAAAAGGGGAGATAAACTTTTAATGTAATCTCCATTCTTGCCACAATTTGTTGTATTTATTTTTTCAGCTATATTTATTGTGTAGCTACCATATGCCAGGATCTGTGGATTCAGTGAGGGCTTTAACAAAACACATGTTCTGCCTTCAGGGAGCTCAGAGCACAGGCAAAAAAACAAAGCATTAGAGAATGGAGAATGTTACAGGGAAATCACGATGTTTAGCAACACTTGGTGGGAAAACCTAAAGGACCAATGGTGGGAGGTCAGGGAAATCTTACAGGAAGAAGAAATATCAAAACTGAGGGCCCAGGAATAAGTGAGACACAGCCAGGTAGGATTGGGAAGTAGAGAATGCTGAGTCAGTAGGAATCCTGAGAAATTCCTCCTGGACCTGACTTCCTCACATTTTTTTTAACTGTAAACTGAAATTCCATTTAGATCATCAGCATAGGATTGACTGAATTAGTAGAAATTTCAAGGACCAAAAAAATGAAGTCCTTGTTATGATATTATGTTGGTTTGGATTTTTGAATGCAGAAATAATGGGTGAGGTTGAATCAAAGAGGTAAACCAGTTGGGCACACTAAGTGTGGGGCCAAGAGAAACAACAGCTACTTCCAGTAAGGGATGGAAAAAGAAGTGCAGTGCTTCCTCTCTGGGCCACACCTTCTGGCTCCAGGGAATGCCCTTTTCTGGGTGAGGAAGCTGGCAATAAAAGAATCTTATCAGTTAGACCTTAATGTGTGTGTATCTCTTGGTGATACACATATCTAAAGAAACCTATGACACTCCTATGCTGAGATCTGTGACTGTATTAGTGTTCTCTAGAAAAACAGAACCAATAGGATACATTGATATAGATATATCTGGAGTTATTATAAGAATTGGTTCTCGAAATTATGAAAGCTGAGAAGTTCCATGACCTGTAATCTGTAAGCTGGAGAACCAGGAAAGCCAGTAGTATAATTCAGTCCCAGCTTAAAGGTCTGAGAACCAGGACTGATGATGGTGTAAGTCCCAGTACAAATCCAAATGCCTAGAAACCAGGAGTGTCCAAGGGTAAGAGAAGGAAGATGTGTCAGCAAAGAGCAAATTCACCTTTCCCCAGCCTTCTTGTTCTATTCAAGCCCTTAACCAATTTGATAATGCCCATTCTCATAGGGCAGGATGTTTTTCTCTACTCAGTCTACTGATACAAATGCTAATCTCTTCAAAAATGCCCCATAGATACTCCCAGAGTATCTTACCAGTTATCTGGGCATCACTTGGACCAGCCAAGTTAACACTTAAATTAACCATCACAATGACCCCACTGCCAACCCTTGGCCATCACAACAGTGTATGCTAGGTAAAGGGAAGAGTACATGAAAAGACCCAGGAACTAAGAGGCACCAGCATCTTTAGGTGACAGGAAATACATAAATAAGGGTGGGGCCAACTATCAAAGGGTGAATAGTGAAGGAGTCAGAGAGGTGGGCCAGTAAGATTTTAAGTGTTTTGAGATTTTTAAATACTGTAAATGGAAAGCCAGCTAATATTTTATTTATTTTTATTTTTTTAAGGTTTAATTTTTTTTATTATTTATTTATGATAGTCACACACACACACAGAGAGGCAGAGACACAGGCAGAGGGAGAAGCAGGCTCCATGCGCCGGGAGCCCGACGTGGGATCCGATCCCGGGCCTCCAGGATGGTGCCCTGGGCCAAAGGCAGGCGCTAAACCGCTGCGCCACCCAGGGATCCCCAGCTAATATTTTAAGCAGGGAAATGATGATTTGCATTTTCAAAAGAATACTCTAGCTGTAGTATGGAGAATAGGCTCTAGGGAGATCACCCCTGAAGGAAGAAAAGTAATCTAAGCAAGAGATAAGAGTGGCCCAGGGTTGGAGAGTCTCAGTGGGCATGATGAGAGCTTGGCCTAAAATGCACCTTGGTGATTTATTCTGTGTATCTATGTTTGTACATGTTTGTGTCTTTATAAGTGAAAAAAAAAAAAAATGGAGGTGTGGTTGACTCCTGTGTTTTCTGCTATGAGAACTGGGTGAAAGGCTGGTGCAGTGCAAAGAAAAAACATATAAAAAGAGGATTTGATGTGTCTAGGGCTATTCCAGAGGTTACTATAACCTAACATGTCCAATTGCATGTGACATGGAACTGAGTGTTGCCAGAATAATGATCATACCCATTTGAGGGGAGTGCTTTGGAAAATAAAAAACATTTGTTAAGAGAGAAGGTACTCAAAGATTTTATAGCTAGAAGTGACCTTGACCCTGACTTCAATCCTTCCCATTGCCAACAGTCATTCCTAGCCCCACTCATCTTAATCTCATCCTTTCTTTCTGAGCTCTAGATATGAATCAAACCATTATGAAACAGGGGAGCATCCCTGAACAGAGATGGCTGCTTCCCTCCCCAGTGCAAAACACAGTGAACCTCCAAGACAGTCATCGAAACATCTAAGAACAAGATTAAGGCTCACCCAAAATTCATATTTACTCATTTTGTTAGTAATTTTTTAATCAACTGGAAAGAAAGTATTGCTATGACAATAGCACTAATAATGGTGATGATCATTTTATCTGCCTTTATTTATTCTCTACCAGTTACTTTATAAACATTATTTCTGGATTCACATAAACCCTACAGGTTTATTATCTCTATTTGCCACATGAGCAACATGAAATCAAAGCTAAGTGGACCACAAAGAGAACACAGATCTTCCCTTTGGCCTCCTTCCTATGGTCTAAGCAACTGATCTATAAGACAATGGTAGCATTATTTCAGAAAAAACAATTGGAATAAATAGATGTGTGCTTTTGGTTCTGTCTTAATCTTTCATTTAAAACTTAAGAGTTTCTACAAAAAAGGCTCATGAGTGTTTAGCTATAGAGATAACACAATTTGTTTTTCATTCACCTGTTGATGGACATTTGGAATGATCTATTGATACAAATAATAATATGCATTCCATCTTATTAGTGAATCAGATTCCATTGTATATGGATGTGCTACAATTTCTTGGTCAGTAGGCAGCTTTCTTGAATGAAGTGAGGCCTGAGTTTTTTCATTTTGAAGTTCCACAAAATGTGGTAGGATGTGATGCCTAGGTATACAGTTGGCAAACAAGTGTAGAGAATGTGGAGCTCCATGTACACCTTGGCCCAGAAGTAACCCCTTCACAGACATATGTTCCATGTGGCCTCACCTTGATGCAAGCGTATTGGAAAACATAGCTAGGTAGAGAGCGGCTTCCCAGTGATCACTCTGTATTATGCAAAAAGGAGGCTTAGATTGGACAGTTAGGTGTCACTATCATGATCGTTTAATCCACCAGTCTTTTCCTTTGTAGCTTGTAACTTTGGAGTCATGCTTAAAAAATAATTCTTCACTCAGGAATTAGAGAAATATTCATCAATATTTTTCTACCATTTACAGACATTCTTAATTTATGATGGGGTTAGATTCTGATAAACTCATTATGAGTTGAAAATATATTTAATACACTCAATCTACCAAATATTATAGCTTACTCTAGCCTACTGTACATGTACTCAGACCACTTACATTAGCCAATGGTTGGGGAAAATCATTTAACAAAAAGCTTCTTTTATATATAAAAAAAAGTTGAATAGCATATGTAACTTATTGATTATTACACTGTACTGTACTACTGCACTGAAAGTGAAAAATAGAATGGTTGTAAGTGTATTAGTTGTTTATTCTCATGATAGAATGGCAGACTAAGACTGCCCTGCCCAGCATCACAAGAGAGGATCATCCCAAATATCACCAATTCAGTGAAAAGATTCAAATTTTAAATTCCAAGTATGGTTTCTATTGACTGCATCTAGCTTTCACACCATTGTAAAGTCAAAATATCTTTAAGTTGAACCATTGTAAGTCAGGGACTGTCTGTACATGTTATTATTCTTTTTAATCAGGTAGCCAAACTATCTATATGAATAATGTATTATTTCTTCCCACCAATTTGAAAGGACATTTTAATCAAATACTAAAATGACAGTAATATACCCATAACACTCAGTGCTTTTTTAAAACTTTGTTGTATTTTATTTCTCTTTTGTCCTGGGCTCATAGCAATACTGGAATTTTTTTTAAAGATTTATTTGTTTTTTTTGAGAGAGTGTTTTGAAGGAGTAGAAAAGGCAGAGGGAAAAGAGAATCCTCAAGCAGACTCCCTGCTGAACCCAGGGCCTGGTGCCAGGCTAAATCCCAGGCCCCGGAGATCATGACCTGCGCCAAAATCAAGAGTCGGCTGCTTAACCAACTGAGTCACCCACGTGCCCCAGCACTAGACTATTTTAATTATGAAAATTCCATAATTAGGGGCGCCTGGGTGGCTCAGTCAGCTAAGTGTCTGCCTTCAGGTCAGGTCATGATCCTGTGGTCCTGGGATTGAGCCTCAGCATCATTCAAATACATAAAATCTTAAAAGGCAAGTTCTATAATTTAAAAACAATTATCTGCACCTCTTCCTCAAAAATTAGTCTTATTTTTTCAAAATCTTTCCCATTATATATTAAGTAATCCTTCTGCATAAATATCTCAATCCTAAGATAACCCATATTAGAGTTTAATTAGTAGACAGATAAATGATAGATGATAGAAAGATTTGGGGGATATCTGATATATTTTCAATGCTAAATTTCCTATTTAGGAGCATGGTGTTCATTTATTCAAGTTTTCTTGTGTGTCTCTCAATTATGTTCCCAATGTTGGAAACTTGGGAAGTATTAAATAAGTATTTGCTGAATGGATGGTATTATTTTAGTGTGCATATTATGTACACCTTGCACTAAACATACTACTAAATATTTTACCTTATACTTTGGTTACCTAATAAAAATATCTTTCACTATTCTAGTTTTAAACTGGTTACTGCTGGTATATGACAAAGTTAAATCCTTTTTTTTTTTTTTTTTAAATATTTTTTTTCAATTTTTATTTATTTATGATAGTCACAGAGAGAGAGAGAGAGAGGCAGAGACACAGGCAGAGGGAGAAGCAGGCTCCATGCACCGGGAGCCCGACGTGGGATTCGATCCCGGGTCTCCAGGATCGCGCCCTGGGCCAAAGGCAGGCACCAAACCGCTGCGCCACCCAGGGATCCCCAAAGTTAAATCCTTATTTTAGAATGTATGACTTGTATTTATTTACTTAGAAGAAATGCAGGGGAGCCTGGGTGGCTCAGCAGTTTAGCACCCTGAAGACCCAGAATCAAGTCCGATGTCAGGCTCCCTACATGAAGCCTGCTTCTCCCTCTGCCTGTGTCTCTGCCCCCACCCCCATCTCTCATGAATAAATATGTAAAATCTAAAAAAAAAAAAGAAGAAGAAGAAGAAGAAAAAGAAGAAGAAGAAGAAGAAGAAGAAGAAGAAGAAGAAGAAGAAGAAGAAGAAGAAGAAGAAGGAGAAGAAGAAGAAGAAATGCATCACTCTGTAGAACCTTCATGACTGGGAATGTGTTGCTGTTGCTTTCATACATGAATGATATTCCAATGAAAGTAGAATTTTAGATTGAAGATATTTATTTTCACTGAGGATTGCGGGGGTGACTCCTATTAGCTGATTAGCCCTATTGCTACAGGGATGTCTGGTGCTAACCCTACCTTTTCCTCTTTTTGTTTAGAACTTATTTTTCTCTGTTGGATGCTCATAGATTTTTACATTACCAGAAAGTACAGTATTCCACCCAGATAGGTTTATGTCCAATTCTCTTAATTGATTTTTTTCTTCTGATATATCCTAAAATCAATTTTTCAACTCAGGAGCTTTTTTTCAATGATTTAATAATTTTTTGCTCCTTTTTTATGTGCCTTGTGAATAAGACAACTTTCCATTATAAATATTCTTATTTCCTAAGTATTTCCTCCTTATCCCTTACTTTTCACTATCAGAATTATCTCAGGCTTCTCCTCTAAGTTACAGAATATTTTGAGAGCTGGACTTCTATTTCACTAATTTATTTTCCTGAAGTGTGGAATCTATGCTTCAGTGCCTCGGCTGCATTTTAATTTGGGAAATTTTATAAGTCTGAAGGCAAGTTTTCTTTTATGTAATTGGTGCAGTTAAGCAACAATTCAGAAAACAATTAGACATATTTAAAAGATAACATTTTCCTGTTAATATTTAGTAGGTTTACTTTTTGGGGGCATATTTGCTCCAAATTCCTTAGTTTGGTGCCTATGTTTGGATTAATGTTTTATAAGAATGACATTTTATTGTTTTATTATGTTTTAAGATGTTATATATTTATTTGCCTGCAAGAGAGTGAGCATGAGCAGCAGAGGGAGGGGCACCAGGACAGGGAGAAGGCCCGCTGAGCATGGACCCCAACAAAGGGCTCCGTCTCAGGTATCCCAAAGAGTGACGTTTTTATAGCTGAACTTTTGTACCCTTTTACCAAACTTTCTGTTATTGCCCCCACCCCTCAGCCAGGGGCAACCACTTTTCTACTCTGTTAAGGAGTTCAATAAGTGATACCAGGCCATGTTTGTCTCTCTGAGCATCTAATGTATAACATGGTGACTATAATAGATAATACTATTGGTGCAATTGAGATTTCCCAAGAAAGTAGAACTTAAATGTTCTCACCAAAAGAATAAAAGCAAATGTCTGGGGTGATAGATTATTCATTAATCTAATGGGGGAAATGGTTCACAATAAATATGTGCATCAGATCATGTTGTACACTTTAAATATCTTACAGATTTGTTACCTGTATCTCCACAAAGCTGGGAGTAAAACAATGTTTTTCTCCTTGCAGTTTACTCCTCCTCAATATGACAATCATGTTTGTTTAGTTCTGATAAAAGAGGTACCAGAAATTGTTCCAGTATATAATGTGCAGTCCCCTAACAAAAGCAGAGGGGTTTTACTTTCAACAGCTTAACTTTATTCAAAGTCCATTTTTTCATTTGTGACTGCTGGTGAGCAAACTAGAACCAGAAGGATCCACGGCTGCGACCCGGGGTTCACAGGCACCACCGGCCTCTCTAACTGGTAGGACTGTCTTAGTGAGCGGACCCAGTGGCAAGCTCCTGCTTCAGTCACACTCAACGGGCTTTCCTCACCAAATCAAAGGCAGATCTGCCACTTTCTCAAGTTCTGGCTAAAGGAAAGTTACTTTTGTTGTTGTTGTTGTTGTTGTTGTTGTAATCAAATCTCTGTGGTAGCCCAAAGATAGCTGGGGCATTGGTCCCTGGCCCTCACTGTAAACAACTACTCCCAAATGGAGCCCACTCTCTCAATGGTCTCATTACCGTTAGAACACCACTGAGGCAAAGCATACAAGGGGGAGATGGCCGTGGCCTATGGTTCTGGGTACTGAAATTGTAAAGTCAGAAATTCCCTCTGGCCTCCCCTAGCCTATTATCATATCCAACTCCCTCTTGTCTTATCTTAGGGATTTCTCCCTTATCTATGGGTTTCTGTCCTTTTAATAAGTCCCACATAGGCTTTTCCTTCGCAAGGGCCAAGTCAGGCTGGTTCATTCTCACCTATGTTAGGTCTCATGTGGATTCCACATTCCTGAATTCCCTCTGTGAATAACGAGTGTTTTCTGCTTTTTCCTTGAATGCCTAATCCAATCTTTCTTTTTTTTTTCCTATTTCTTCAGCCATTTCAATGGAGATATCAGATGTTAAATGTGTGAGATCAAATTATTCAAACTAAAGTCTACATTTCTTTTCTTTTTAAGATTTTATTTATTTATTTATGAGAGACACACACAGAGAGAGGCAGAGACATAGGCAGAGGGAGAAGCAGGCTCCCTGCAGGTAGCTCAATGTGGAACTTGATCCCAGGACCCCAGGATCATGACCTGAGCCAAAGGCAGACGCTCAACCACTGGGCTACCCGGGTGTCCCTCAAGTCTACATTTCTGTATTAGTTTTCATATTTTAGTCTCATGAGCTTTAAACAAGAACTATTTTATACCACTCATAAAGAAAATAAAGGAAAAGGGAAGAAAGAAAAGGAAGAGAAAGGAAGGGAAGAGAGAAAGTAGGAAGGTGAGGAGGGAGGGAGGGAGGGAGGGAGAAGAAGGAATAAATACCTAGATAGCAAAACACCATAGGAACTGGCACGTTTACAATAATTCACTTTTTCTATCAACAATAGTATGATAGCCAATAAAAGCAGTGGTGGACACCTCATAACATGAAAACAGTCTGAAAGAAAGTTAAAGTAAAAAGAAATGACCTAATGCATGTCTAATTTCACCATCCAAAATAAACCCTTCAATCTGCCCAATTTATCCTCGGGATTTACAACAAACCAAAGTCAATGCTGACCTTTGAGTAACCTCATGTTGAGGTCCTTAGTCTTTGTGGAGAACACCAGGGTAGCTTTAATTTCAAGGTTTCCCATTCCACAGCATGACGACTTGCTAAGGTGTCGCAGACCAGGTCAATCCCTCCAGCTTTACAAGGCAATCTTTCAGATTACAAAACTGCACTTAAAAATGAGCAGAGCAACTCCGGGCGCTCTTGCTCAGCTCTGTAGCCTGCTGGCACGAGAACTCTTGGAAGACAGATTGGTGTCCTGCAGCAGTTCACTATGCTGGATGGACCTGAATGCTCCCCGGCACTGGCTCCAGCTGTCCCCCCTTCACACATGGCTGCCTGGCCCTGCCCCCAGAGCTCTGCCTGCATCCCCCGTTACCTGGTATACCCTCTTCACGTGCTCCTTAAAGAACCCCCAGTTAAAACAGTCAAATGAAATAAATGTTTTCAAAGGTCACTTGTAAGCACACAACACCATTACAAAATTAAGTTCCCAATACTTTACTAAATTATGGTATACTATGATGCAGCCACTAAAAATGTCACATGAAAAGATTTTTAATGTAAAATTTTAGTGATATGGGAAAATTCTGTAACATAAAACAAAAATAGAGGATATACAGGAAAATATATAATGTCACATGTGGAAAAGGAAAAGGCACTCAAACAAGGTGAAAAGGAATATACCAAAATCCTAAAAGTTGCTGCTTCAGGATGGTAGTTTATTTTTTTCTAATTAAATATCTCCAAATTTCCATAAAATACACTTTCTTAGATGATTTGTATTTCTTTATTAAAGAACATCAAATTTCTAATTACTTGAAACATCAAGATCACTGCACATTATAAAATTCTCTGCATAATATGATTTAACTAAACAATGTAGACTTAAAAGAGACTTGATGAAAATACAGGGAAATATTAATAGGCATTCTCACCTCTAGGTGACATAATGAGAGACTGTACACCTTAGTGATATGCTAATTTTATATTACAAAATAATGCTTAAGTAAGGTAGGAGAAACAACCACTGTGCTCCTAATAAACCACTATGCTCCAAAGGCTCTGGACAAATTACAGAGTTGTCTTTAGAAATTAAAATTTTTCTCTTATCTCAAGATAATGTATTTCACACTCCCTAATTCACAAGTGGTAAATAGTTTCTCAAAAGTATTCTTAATCCTAATGTGAAGTTAACCCAAATGAGAGGAAATTCTGTAAGAAAAGGGAAAGAAGAAAAGTCTAGCCAAAGGCTATGGAATGGAACCCTTGCTAACACACATATCCTACTCACTTAAAGTCCACACCACTTAAAGGAATTGTCATCTATTCGGCAAAAATTAGAAAACCCAGTAGGCCTAAATTTTTTTCAAATTTGAGAAATAAATGGAGGGAATATTATGAAACATTAAGTCCACCAAAATAATCTATTTATTTGCTTCAAAAATGCCAATTTTCAGCTAAAGCTGAAGGTTGCTTTTCTTTTACACTTTTCACCAAATAAGGGGGAAAAGAAATCCCAAAACAAAATAAAACCATGAAATCTTCAGTTTTTTAAAGCTGAAATTTCAGCCTACTGTTTATTTTTCTTTGTGGTCCCACTCAGTTAATTAAACAAAGAGCTTGACATTCAAAGTTGGTTTGAGAAAAGAAAGAGAGGGCACAGCCAGTTGGGATTTGGCCCAGCTACCAATAAATATGGAAGACAATAGTCATCAGAAGAGCTTTCATTGTGACTTTATATTCATTCACTAAACTTTTCAAGATAGTAAAATGGATTAATGGGGAAGGAGGAAAAAAAATCTCCTAATTATCTCACTTAGTGCTTAGAGAAATTATAGTTATTTAAAGCAAAACCTCAAAATGATTACATTTCAAAATCCATTAGTTTCCAAAGAGAGATCTTCATTTACTGTTTATTTTCAAATTGAATTCTACTGCTGTATATTTTTTCTTAATATTCTTATTTTTCTATTTATATACCACCCCCCAAAATAATAAATATATTCAAATAAATTATATAGGAAGATTTTTATCTCTTTCTAATTTTATGCTTAAAAGAGTTTTTGCTAAATTTAGATAAACATTATAATATTTGTGATATATTTCATCAAGAAATGCTATACATTTTTTCTGAATCCCTTTTAGTTCTATAATTTCATGTTTTAAAATACTGAATTTCAAAATATTAGTATATTTTTATTACTTAAACATTCAAATACAGTTTAAAAAATTTCCTGTCCCTCAATTTCTTCTCTCTTCAGATCTAAGTGTTAGGTATGTGTGTTTCCACATCTCTTTTTATAATCTACAAACACACACACAAATAGGGGTATGTATTTTTATAGGTAATGCTCTGTATATGATTCCATAACCTAATTTCTTCATTTCTTCTCTTATTCTTAAGAGAAGTTCTATAATAGTTCTACATAGTTCTATAATAGGGAGATCAATCCTATTCTTCTCAATGGAGGCCAACAATTCCATTTTATAACTGTACCATAACTGAATCCCTATTGATGAGAGTGTTGATTGATTTTAAATCATAAATGAGGACATGAACATATTTAAAGCTCAAACCACATGGAATAGTCTAAATAATCTAAAAATAAGTTAAGCCTCCTTTTCCTTATCTGAAAGATAATGAGTTCTAATCAGTTTCTGTTTCTTTAAAGATTTGATAGCTAACATCATAACTTTTAAACAATAAATGTGTTACTTAATGTTCCTTGATAGTATTAACTTTAAACTTTTAAAATGGAAGATTTAGCATATTTGCAACCACCTCTAGCTTTGCTTCTCCCTCCTCTTTGTCATTTTATTCTTTTATGCTGTTAAATTTAATAATTTGTATATTGCTTTGTTTGATAAATATAATGAACTCTTCCCTGATCAGTGTGGAAAGGGGTTCTAAGGTCCCAAAGGCAGTGAGATGGCATCCCTGGTATATTGACTGGCTTTGGATTATTTGGTGCAGAGCCAGCCATATGGTGTGATGAACCTATAAGAATACGGTCCTAGGTACATGCCACAATTTCCCCCAAAAGCTGAGGTCCAAAGGATTCTTATCTAAATTCTTTTTAGCTTTTATAGTTGAATTCATGGTTAAGGAAAAGATAACAAGGTATTATCGCTGAAATATAGGCCCTGTAGCTCAAAAGCTGTGTGGCCACAGCCAGGCCCTTCCATTTTCTGACTTACACTCTTCTCATTTGTGGACTGAGAGATAAACCAGTCTGTCTCTGCTCATTTTAGCATTTTAATATTCTAAATTATTGACTTCTACACAGACACGTGTTGTAGGATATGGACACTGCAGTCCTAGAAGCAGACTTCTAAAAATCCTTATTTCCAACTCCACTTTTCTAAATGATCATGAGTGATTGTGTAAGACTTGTTCTCCTTAATGCCTTCATCATTTTTGGTACTTGGGAATACTTTGATAATATGAGGCAACCATCATTAACTGCTTTATAGGTTGTTTTTGTTTGCAGCAAAAAAGAAACACTCCTATTAAATCCTAGCATGTGCATTTTAAAATGTACAATGATCATTTATCCCTCTCTGTAATAGTCAAAGTTAACAATCTGGATAAAGCTAAGATATAGGAATATGTTGTACTTAATAGAGCAAACAGTATTTTCTTCTGCACTTGACACCCAGAACCTAGAATCATTTTCATTTTTCTCTTTCTTCTAGTGGTTATAGAGATGGAGATGTTGGAGACGCTGATCCAAAAGGCTAGTTTTGGGCACACAAAGCAGAAAGTCATATGTAACTCAACCAGGACCTGTATGCAGGGCCTTCCAGCCATTCCATCAGGTCAGAAAACATTCCTGGTAGACCAACCAGAGCCAATATGATCTCGATGTTTCTCTCTCTCTCTTTCCTTACCAGAGGGGATCAACCCAACACTTTGGCCTTATCAGCCCCCGCAGATGCTGCTCAGTGTCTCTTCCTGCCAGTTTTGGCTCAGCATGGTGTCTCCTGGGCCCACTGACTGTCGGTTGCCATAACAACATTGGGCAGAGGAGGAAGGCCTGGCGGAGCAGTGGTTGGACCAGGTGGAGAGGAGGAGGTAGAGCAGACCAAAGCCACACGGAGCCCTGTGTCCCCAGCCCCAGCAAGAATGATCGGGAGGCAGGTGGCCACAGGAAAAGAGGAAGCTGCTGCAAGGGTAGGGGTGATGTGCAAGCAGCAGAACCAGCTTTTGCAAATTAGCAGAGTCTGGCCTTAGATGCTGCTGAAGTTGAAAAGAGGGAGGCAGAAACTGGTGCAGAAGAGCAGGAGGAGAAAATAAAAAGGTTTAAAAAACATGACAGAGAAAGCATTAAAAAAAAAAAAAAAAAAAAAGTGGAGGGAATCCCTGGGTGGCTCAGTGGTTTAGCGCCTGCCTTTGGCCCAGGGTGTGATCCTGGAGTCCCAGGATCGAGTCCCACATCGGGCTCCCTGCATGGAGCCTGCTTCTCCCTCTGCCTGTGTCTCTGCCTCTCTCTCTCTCTCTTTGTGTCTCTCATTAATAAATTAAAAAAAAAAAAAAAAGTGGAAACCAAAAAGAGACATTTCTGCAACTGGAAAAATGTCTTCAGATATTGTGAATATAGTGAAAACATCCTTTTCCATGGCCCACTTGTGCTTGGGCTAACATTATTTTAATATGAAATGGAAGAAAAAGGAGAGACCAACTTCAGGACAGAAATGATATACATTAGTCATGGTTATGACAGACTTCCTGGTTCAGGCTTTATTTAAATTTGTAAACTGTGGTTGGAAATACCTAACTTGCCTTCCTCCCTGAATTGTTAATGACTTCAATGAGTTGTTGAATATTCAAATACTTGGTAAACTCTAAAACCTTTTACTACTCATCATCTTCTCTTGATTTTATCATTATCAATATTTAGTATGTTTCCCTTCCACCCTCCCAGTATCCTTTGAACTATCATTGGAAGATTTTTTTCTCATTAATTATAGGGTACTTGGACTCGTGTATTTTTCCTACGGGAGCAATTGGGATTTATAATCAAACAATGCCAGATAGCTTTCATCTGCCATAGTTACTACCACTAGAAATGAAATAAATTTGGAACCTAGTTCAGTTCCAATAGGCACTCACTACTATGTTTAATCAAAAAAACTCTTTATGTTGTATCTTTGATGGATTTCCTTTTCTCTGAACCAAAGTGCCCAGAAAGAAACACAAAGCAAAATAAGGAAAGATAAAATATATATTGTACAAATACATATAAAAGCACCACAATATAAATGAAAGGGACCTCAGGGATCAACAAGTAAAATAAATGTTCCTTAAACTTTAATTTGAGATGAGTCCTCTAGTGATATTGTTAAAATACAGATTCTAATTTGGAAGGTCCATTGTGGGGCAAGACTGCAGCCCTAAGAAGTTCCCAGGTGTGCTGATACCGAGGTCCTTGAGAAGGAAGAAACTGTTACAGTGCTAGTCAGAGATTTTGAGCTATAGATCACTTTTAATAAAAACCGATAAAACAACTAAAAGCACACATGTGTGCACTGAAGCAATGGTGGGGAGCCCAGTCCCCAGGGGCTTTGGAGTAATTTTTTAGGCAGTTCCACAGAAAATTTTAATCTTCAGAACATGATATGAAACACAGTCTAATCTAAAAACTTCTTTTGATCATAAGGAAATAGGGACTCAGGAGAGTTTAAATATCAATAAATGAATTCTTAATATTCTATGTTCACAAACATTTACCCAATACACATACATTTAAAATATTCACACACCGACATTTATACATTTGTGTATGCACTGTAGACAGCGGTTGCTGCTTTTCAGCATCCAGGCTCTACTTGGGAGGACCCTAACCAAAAGTTTAAAGCAGAGAGACAGTTCCTCTCTCTGTGGCAGGTAGGCTGAGAGAGGAAGTGACCTAGGCTCTCCCAATAAAAAGCTCATTCCATGGACTTCACACCCACTTGGAATGAAGCTAAACTTCAGGGACAGCTAGTTATCATTCATGGTAGTGACACTGGAAGCAAGAATTATTACTAAGAATTATGGTTTGAGGAGCTACTATTCCAGGTTAATCACGGGAAATAATTTTAAGAAAAACAGTGGCCAACAGGATGGAATAATAGAATACCAAATGGAATAAATAGAATATAAAAAAATGGGAGAGCAGAAGAGCTTAAGATAATTGGAGAAAAGATTTCATTGGTAAGTACACAGGAATGAGGCACACTTTTGGGTTGTGTGGGCTAGCCCAGCTGCTACAGGGGATCAAATGATAACTTGGCACGTTACTTTGGATAATCTCTAAACTCCAGGACGGCTGGATTTTATCCCCAATCCTGGGCAAAAGGTGAGCCTTTTATATTTGCCAAATGAATGACAGATAGATACATATCTAAACAAACATATTTAATATTTCTCATAGGTGCCCTTTAGAAACATGGAGGACAAGTAGAAGTTCACAAGTGAGATTGGAACACTGACTAAAAGGTTATCAAGAACTTCAAAAGTAGAAAAAAAAAGAACTCAGAAAAATCCTTTCTGAAGTATCTATGACTTTCTGACTGCTGCTGATGGTACTGAAGATAATGTAACTAGAATTATGGAGAAATATGGAATGGGAATGTATCTGTTTTCCTTCAAGAAGCTTTCCATTAAATAAAAGTAAATACAAAATATACCAAATTTGAAAAAAAGACAAATGGTTGCTAAGGAATTAAAGGGACAAGATCTCTGTGGTTAGTTTTTGGTAAGGGGGGGGGGCAGTTAGGGCCAGGAGTAAAAATTCATCGAATTTTAGCCAGATTTATTTGCTTATGATTTAAAGTTTTAATGATTTCACGAAAAAATTTTTGCTTGTTATCTTATTTGTATGTCATCAGATTTGTTCCTTAGGTATACAAACTTTCTCTTACTCCCTACAATTTGGAAATCATTTTTCCAACTAATCATTAAATTACACATAAAATATCTTATTATGTCTTTAATTCTATATATATAAGTATATTTCATTTCAAAAATAAAATACATATATCTGAGAACCCACCCCTTACATACACACATATAACATGAATAATTTTGAGAACAGTTACTCACACTCCTACTCTAAGACTTTGTTGGTTAATTTGGGATTTCTTACCCAGAATATTATCATTTTTAAATGTTTTGTTTCTTTGAAAGAATTAAATTTTTTATATTATTTTGAACTTCTCACTACATTAACAATAGTGATTTAAATATTGATTCTTTGGTTTTAATCATTCATCATACTTTCTTTTATAAAATTTAATCCTCATTATTTAGTTTTATAATTTCATTCCTCAGTCAGCTGGAATTCTTTTTCAATTTTTTAAATATTTTTTTTCCAGAAAAGGAATGTGGATGAAAACATTTGGAGTCCTATTGTGTCTATTAGTATTTCTCTATTACTCTAAATATGAGTGATAGCCTGTCTGGCTATAACATTCTTGGGTTTCAATATATTTCTCTCAAGAGTCCTATGCTCGTTTCTCTTCCATATTTTTCAAATTGTGGAGAGTCTGATGTCAACTTGAATTTTTCCTTTTATAAACAAACTTTTTCCCCCTGTCATCTTGATGCTTTCATTTTTTTTTTTTTTAATTCAGGACTTTCATCATATTTTTAGAGAAGTAATTTTCCCTGGGTTTTAAGTCCCCACCACCAAGAAAAACTCTCCCATTACTCCTTTGGTAATTGCTTTTACTATGAATGGTCTGTCTTCTGCTGGATGTATCACTGACATAGGGTTTTCATCAATGTCCTTTATATTTCTGACTGTAAATTTATCTCATTTTTTACTCTAAATTCTGGGACAATTTCTCAGTCTGGTATAGTAATTCACTGGTTCAGATATCTAGAATATTCAACATGTATTTCCTGCCTCATGCCATTACAAACCTTTGTTAATCATCTTCTCCATTTGAAAGCTATCTTTCCTGATGGATGCCTTGTTCAGACACAAAATAGCTCCCTGAATCAGATACTGTTAAAGATTTTCTCTCATTTCTTGGCAGTTTAATGTGTTCCACAGACTTTCAGGAGCATTTATTTTTCACAGGTTTTCTTCTTTGAACCACTACCTATTTCACATATCTGGTCACATTTATCTGTTCACTGTTATAGTGGGCTACTACTTAGGAATTTCTACTTTGTTTTGTTTTTCAGTACTGAGACCGTAAGATGCTAATCATGAAATATACTGTGCTTCTCTTCTACACAAAATTAGGAGGAGAAAAGATTAGGCTTAAGGTAGGTTTATTTTGTCAACTCAGAACTTTTCTTGACAGTGGGAGAGAGGAAGGATCAACAAGGGAAATCAAGCCAAGTGCCTGTGCCTACTGACCCTAAGCCAGAAGATTTATTCACTGACTCTTGCTTGGGTCCTTTCCACTACATTGTATGACTACGTTTTTTGAACACAGAGGAAGCAGCATGTGTTACAGAGCATGATGTCAATGCCACACATTTCTGAGAACACCAATCCTGCATCAGCGAGCTAACAACACCCCACTTTCTCAGGGGTTTTAGTTCTGCCCATTGACTTCTCAATGGCCCACCCTCTGCCTCTGGCACTTGTAGACTTCCTGAAGCCTGTTGGGGTTTTTCCATGATCTCAAATTCTTATTCCTCAGGCAAACTTTTCTATTTCATCTGTTGACTCATAGCTTGATCAGTCCTATCTCAATCCTGTCTCCCTTATATTTTATAAAATTCCTCCAAACATCTAACATAAAAATGTTTTCCTCCTCTCACTGTTAGTTATCTAATGGGTTTTTCTCATTTTATGTATCTTTTTAGTCACCTTAATGGTAAATGGATGACTTACATAGTGGATGGAGATTGTCATCTTTATCCTGACTTTCTTATTTCTCTTAACTTTCTTTTCTGCACATTTCTGGCAGTATGAAAACAAACTAATGCTGATTTTTAAAACTGATTAGTGAACTTCTAGGCTTAAATTGAGATTCTGGAATTTCCTGGATCATGTCTGTCCAACGGAACTTTCTGCAATAAAAAAAAAAAAAAATTTCTTCTGAGGTGTTCAATTCAGAAGCCACTAGGCTCATGTGGTTATTGAGGACTTGGAAAATGGCTCATACAACAGAGGAAAACTGAAACTTAAATTTTATTTTATTTATTTTATTTTTTTAGAAGGAGAGAGAGTGTGCTCAAGTTTGGGGAAGAACAGAGGAAGAGGGAGAGAATCTTAAGCAAGCTTCACAACCAGTGCATGGGTGTGGGCTTGATCTCACAACCCTGAGATCATAACATGAGCTGAAATCAAGAGTCAGACGCTGAACTGAGCCACCCACACACCCCTCAATTTTATCTAATGTAACTTTAAATAGTCACATGTGCCTAGTAATTAGTGTACTGAACAGCACAGTTTTAGATAAACATCCTTTAAGTTCCAACATCTTTGAAGGTCCCTATGCTTTACCCTAAACTTATAAAATCATATTCCTATATGTTTTGGCATGGGGGAAGGGTCTGACTTTGAAAAAGCACTCTCTCCATGATTCTTAACATACACTAAGATGACCTTAGATGGTTGTTTTGGTACCAGGAATAATGGAAACGAGGCTTAGAAGCATAATGACCAGGGTTTTACTGAGCTTTAATACAAACCAAGTAACAGTGGAGTAGAATATATACATTAAAAGAAATGTGACTGGAAAATGATGAATCTATACTACCATTACTCTCTCTTGTCTGAGGCAGACATCACCTGTCAATCACTGTGCAATTTTCTATCCAACCCCAAAGCAGAATCTTTCTCAAACAGGTTCCTAGTAACCCCTGAGGATCAACTCTAGAAAGGAGACTTAACTTGCATCTACATCAAACATCAATAAAATTTTTCTGTCAAGGGTCAGATAGTAAACCTTTTAGGTGTTATGGTTCATATGTTTTTTGTTCCAATGACTCCGTCTGCCCATCAGATCATCAAATCTGTTATTGATATATACAAAAGAATGGGTATGGATGTATTCTAATAAAACTCTATTTGTGGACATTGAAGTTTGAACTTACATATAATTTCTCCATGTAATGAAATATTAGGGTTTTTTTCCAGCCATTTGAAAATATAAACTCTATTACTAGCTCTTGGGCATAAATCAAAAGGCATCAGGTTGGATTTGGTCTCTGATGGTAGTCTGCAAACCCCATCTAGATGACAACTAAGGTCTCTTACATTTTTAATATTTTGTGAGTCAAGGACTTTCTGTTATTCATTTCTTGGAGTAGGACATTAGTATATGCTTTGTCTTTTTATGTCTCCTCATATCAGGATCTGAGTGATTCAGTATATAAAACACAGACGAAATAGTGATAATTTCCTGAGGTGTAATAATAGTGATAATTTCCTGAGGTGTAAAATCTCTACAATATGATGGTTGCAGTGTATATAGGTATAAAGTCAGTTACAGCAATGTCTGAGCTTTATGCCCTTTAATCTACTTAAAACATTTTTAAAGGCTTTCAAATAAATTTCTAACAAATTTCATTTCAGCAAAATAGATCAATAAAACTTTTAATTTGAAAGTACTGCCATTTTTACAAAAGAACCAAGCATCTATTTATTTCTAAATTGCAATTATGTTCTAACTTAGAACAATATTTATTTCTACAACTCTACTACTAATTTTAGTTAACATTTAACTTCCTTCTCTGCATATTAAAGGGGATGAATAAGCAACGAAAGCAAAAGCTTCTGTGAAAATAAATAAAGGAAACCTCATTTAAAATGGAGTTGGGAAGCCCTGAAGGGGGAGCTCTCATGCACCCACCACTCCCTGAAACTTGCATCACCAGAAAGAAGATAAGAATTATCGTGACAAGTGAGGACATTTTTCACATTGGAATTTCATCTCCTGCTTTTAAGAAAAAGACAGAAGATCCCTCCTTGCCCTAGCAACAACACACTAACACCACTTGCAACCAACAAGATACTGCACAACCTTGAACTCTTGTCCTTCTCCAATGAACTTTTGTTTAAAAACAACCCTCCCCAATTTCCTCCTGAAACCTAAAAAAATGGACCTTTCCTTTGTTTCTTTGAACTTGCCTATGGTTCACCACAACTTGCATGTTCAGAATTGGAATTTCTCTATTCCTGATAAACTCATTTCGCTAATAAAATAACTGGCATTTTTAAGGTTGACACTTACATATGTGCTAAGAGAGATCCTTGTGAGGATGCCCCCAAACATCAGCTGCTATTCCACCTTACCCTCCATGTCATTCACACTTCTATGTCAGAATATGTTCTTGTGCTGAGCATCAATCTCAGCAGGGCTCTGAGGCCTGCAACGACATCCACTTCACATTTCCCCAACACCTACACACTTTACGCAGAGGTTATTTGCCTACCATTATTATTATTATTACTGCCTCCATCTACATTTTTCACTTTCTTCATATTTCATCTATTACATAGCCAATGTAAGACAGCTAAACATTAACATATGATTTTTATGTACTCATATTTTAAAAATAAGGGCATTCTACTCTTTTTCAACTACTATTATGGATTTTAAAATTTTGTTTTGTTTTGTTTTTCTAACCACTTGAAACACATTCTCACATGTTGAGAGGTTGATAGTAGTCTTTTCTATAAAGATTGTCTTCTTTTGAAAACTATTTTCATAGCTTCTAGACTTTAATTTTACTTTGCTCATTTCCTTTATATAAATATATATATATATACCATTATGTTGAATGCAATTTCAAAAGTCTTTCCTACCTAATACTCATGAATCCAACTTACTTAATAAAATTTTCTTCCCAAATAAATGGGAAATTACTAGCAACCTCTGACTGGGTTGTTAATTACTATCCTGGGGCCAAGTTGATGTAGAATTGTCAACAATACTAAAAAGCAAAACAAAAAACATGCAAAATAAACTTATCTCCACAGATTTTAAAATAAATATACCAACGTTAAAATACATAAACCATTTCATGCATGCTTATTATCCAGCACTTCTCTTAAGTAAAACTTGCTAAGAGACTTAAAATGCTGAAGCAGAAAAAAATATTAAAAGAAAAATAAAGAAGCAACACTTCTCCCATTTCCCATGAATTTCAAATACATAAAATACTTAGGCATCATATAAAAAATACTTTTAAATAAAATAAAAATGCTTAATGTTTTGCCCCACATCTTACTATTCTGTAAATGATATTCATGAGTCAAATGTAAGAATTTCATAGCTCAAAGGACCTTAAAAATCCCTTCATTTATAGCTAAGAAACAAAGGCTGGAAGAGCTAGGTGACTGGTATTCATTATCAGTAGAATCAGTCCAGGGATATTTTTCTTTTGTGAAACTTTTTACCAATATGTTAATTTTTCACCCCAAAGCCCAAAATATAAATAGCCACATTCATGTCGAGTTATCCTGTTTGACCCCCCCAGCAGGTCAAGAAATATGAAGAAATGACAACCATTTATCATTTTCAAATTATTTTAAAACAGAAAATATACTTTGCTACACACTAGTATGGCTGATACATAAGTGACCAAAGCTATGAGAATGATTTTTCACTGGGGTCATAGGTATAGTGGAATAAAATGGGGAAAGGGCACAAATTTCAGACACTGTGATAGCCAGGTCTAAATCAGTGCTTCCCAACACAGCCTATGGGCTGGGAAACCTATCCTCTCACATGCAAACAAGCTGATAATAGAGTATAACACTATTTGTGAAGATGAGTGAAAATTTATGTAAAATACCTGGTAGAGTAACTGAAGTAATACTCATTCAATGACAGTATTCCTTCTCCTGTCTGTTACTCCCTGTAGGAGGTCCTGTAGTAATTTGCTAAATATTACCATTTTGGTCTGACAGCATTATTACAACTTTACATACCTAACTGCTTCAGTTACTTAAACAAAGATGATATATAATTGCTGAATTATAAAACCATTAGCCCAAGAGATTAAAAACCATCACAAGAAACTCAAACTTCTCATCTCTCAAGACCACTGAGCCAAAAGTGGAGTGAGTGATTTCCCTTCTGTATCTTTTAAGAAGCACAGAAATAGAAGTTTGGAAGAGTCAGACTTCAGACTTCTGGCGAAATGAAACTAGTAGGCTACTTTTTTTTTTTTTCTTTTTAGAAAGAAGAGAGGTTGGGGATTCATGCTCTGACAGCTCATTCAATGACTCTCCAGAAAGTGGTGGGAAAGAATTTGAAAATCTAAACTTCAAAGGAAAAGTAATATGAACATATCTCTGTGCAATAAATAAGTAGCCCTGCTTTACATGCCAACTCTGACAGCTATTATTAGACCCCACTGGTTAATTAGACAAACATATTTGGCTAATTTCCCTTCAAATTCACCATCAATGTCAACACTTTTGGATAATCCTAAAAGGCTGGGAATTTACAAGTCATAAACATTTAACAAAATAGCTAAGCTTCTTAAAATACTTTTCCCATCTGTGTTAAGCCACAGAAAATCTAACCGGAACAGCATTATATCCCCCAGCCTACATGAGTTTTTATTAGAGATAGTAAGTCACTTAGAGCTCCATGCTTTAAGTGTAAGGGGAGAAACACAACACAACAAAACAAAAAACCATGTTTTGGTTCTGTTAATAACCTAAGATTAGTGGGGAAAACACATTAGTAGTTTATAGTTAAACGGTCAGTTTTCACTGGGCCAAAATATACATACTAAACCCTTAACATCTTTTTGTTCAATGATCCCATTGGGATCCCATGTCAACAAGGCTCTGTGCAGTCCTGCTCTAATTATCTCTCCCCCTTCCCCTGGGCTGAAGCCAGTTTTGCCTTCTCTGTTTTCCTTAAATTCACCAGCTCTTTCCCTCCCTGGGGACTTCACATGGGCCTGGAAGTCTCCTTGCCTATCTGTTCCTTCCTCCATCAGTTCTCTGTTTAGATGTCTCCATCCCAAAGAGGCCTCCTCTGATCCTTTCCCACTAGGTTACTCCTCCCTGGGAACCCTAGGTCACTGTACCAAGATTTGGTTCTTTTATTGCATGGCCCATAATCCGTAATTATACATTATTAATTTGTTCTCTTGTTCAATGAATGTACCCTGCTGCTCAGTCTACTTTATTTGCCAATGTTCACTCAAACCCTAGCGTGGTGTCTGGTACATGACAGGTACTCAGTAGGTATCTATTTAATGAATCAATCCACAAAAAACACAAAGAATAAATGGATGAAAGAATAGATTGATGAGTCCCTGCTCTACAACTGTTTTCAATTTAAATCAGTACAAATTACCAAATGTCATAGTCTTGTCAAATTCTGTCATGGAGACTATCTCTATAAAGATCTAACAAGTTATGGTTTAGATTTCTGGTCAGTTTGAGAGTCTTCCATTTACTTATGGATTTTTTTTTTAATTAGGAGAATTGAAATGTCCAGTGTATAAACAAATATTCCACATTATACAATAAGAAAAATAATTGGTGATTAGAAGTTGCATGGTATTTGGACAATAGATTTATTTGTTAAAGCCTCTCTTTGGCATATATGCATGCAGCATGCTTTTACAGTTCGGAAGAAGTCACATACCATTATGTCTACTAGATCTTTCCAAGTGTTCTACTCTCTCTTTTCCCAAACCTCATCCTCATGGCCATACTTGGGGTTCCTGCAGAACCATCCCTCCACCCCTCCCCCAATAACCAAATACCTACTGTTTTACTCTCATTCCAACCCACTTCAACCCTACACATTCACACTCTTCACCCTAGCTCTTCTCTTTTTGACACAACTTCTAATACCAAAGTTCCTCAGAAGTCTTGCTTATTTTTGAGCAAGTTTATTTTTTATCTATAAATGTCTTTTCATGGCCTCCCTTCAAATCATCACGTGTACTGTGAAACCTGTCCTTTCTCCTTGTGACCTAGCAACCCCTTCAGCACTCTTGCTGATATTTTCATTTCCCTTAATGCACTAAAAGTCTGTGCCTTGCTCCCCAGTGCTACTTTTTAATCACTATCAACTGTTTCCCTTTTTAACATTCAAAGTCGATAAGATCTATTTTTATCAGCTTTTCACCATCTTATATCACCCTTCACAACTCACCATTACCTTCTTCAACCATTTCTACGCCTGATTCATCATTTTCCTTTCTGCCTTTCTCTTGTGTCATCATTAGTGACTTTAATATTACAACTGACATTCTGACTCATTGCTATTCACCATCCTTTACTTTCTTGGACCTTTGACTCTAGCATTCATCAGCCCTTAATAAGTATAGTCATATCCTGGAACTTGACCCAACACCTCCAAAGTCTGAAATATCAGCATGAGCTGATTATAGATCACATGACCTTTGGCTCCATATTTTTTTAATTCAATTTTTTAACTTAAGTTTTTGTTTTCACTAGCTTTCTGCTTCCTCATTTTCTAATGACCCCTGCCAGTATTGCCTCTTGTCCAGTTGGGGCTTCCAGGTTAGTTCTCTTTAATAGTGACTGACACATTAGGAACCATATTTCTTGACTTCCTCTCTCACACACATTGTTTTCCCCAACCTCTTACTGCTTATGTCTCCATGAAAGGTTGTTCTAAATGGGTGCATAGGAGGCTATGTCCTGGTCCTCCCAAAGTACACAGGCCCCATGGAGCTCAGCTTTCTGGGAAGATAGGAAGATGTCCTTTACTCACTGTTCCAAATCATCCTTTGTCACTAGTGCTCAAAGTGACAGGACTTTAGGTCCAAAGTAATACTAATCCTCCCATAAGATAACTCCCATTTTTTTTTTTCCCCTGTACAAAGTCCTCTGCTATATACACTTCTCCAGGAGACCCCTCCCACCACACACAAGCAAAGGACAAACACACATGCAAACTAAACTAACAATCCCATACCAACAACAACATATACAACAGTTCTCCATCCCATAATTCCTCATAAAACATCCTCCACTCCTCCCCCAGAAATTCCAGTTTGTTCTGTAGACAATGACATTGCATTGGTTTTTCTGGAGGAACCAGTAATACACATGCATGCATGCATGCACACACGCACACCCCAAAAAGAATACTATGCTCTAATATTAATTCTGAATATCTATTTAGTCCTCTCATTACACTGAATGCAAGCCATTGAGTACAAACTAGTTGCTTTCTCTAGCATTAATGAGTTTATTCTAAGAGCATAAGAATTTCCTGAGTAAATACAGATTCTTGGCTCCCAATCACAGCAATTCTGACTTGGCAGGTCTGAAGTGGGGCCTTGACTCTGTGTTTTAACAAGCACCCTAGGTGCTTCTGATTCATAATTTTTAGAATACTGCTTACCATACACCACCTGCTGCTTGGAGCTTAGCTTTAATGAGGTATCGGTCAATCACAACCAAAATACTATGGGCCTGCTCTGTTGATACATCTGCTTCCTCTGCCAACTACTCACCAGATCTGTGATAGGAAAGACTTCTAGAATACCAAATTCTTTACATTCCTTGGAAAACTGTATTGGACTAACCAACTCCAGGAACTCAGTGCTGACCTGAGATGATGTACCTGCCAAGGGCCCCTTTCTTTGCCTTATGTAGCACAAAAGGCAGAGTGTGTCTAGAGGCTAAGGCTGAACTTACTATAAAATTTCCACTGCACTTCATTGTGAAATAGTGATTATATTATTTGTTTCTGATGTTTATGTTTCTATTCACAATTCAATTATTACTGTATTTATTAGAGCATATTTAAAATAATGGTAATAATGAGCAATCTCTTTTCTTATTGAAATTATTCATCCTTAAAAGTAGTTTACTTCTAGTATTCAAATTGTACTTACCAGAGTATGATGCAGGAATCATCAGTATTGAAAATGTCATGAGATTCTCGTTTATTATACAGATCCCTGAGTCCCCTTAAGTGGTATTAAATAGACTCTATAAATCTACAAATCTGCATTTTAACATAACCTCTGGTGGCTCCAATGCCCACATACAGTTCCCATGTGTCAGCACCAGTCCCAGGGAGCTAATCAGTAACCTGGAGAACTTTTACAAACTACTCAAACTCATCCCTGGCTTAAAAACCAAAATCTGATGGTAATAGAGAAGAGATAGAGGCTAACTAAAGAAGCTCATATAATCAATTAAAAAAAAAAATGTGGACTCTAAAGGCAGAAGTTGAAGTTAACCAAATTTTCAAATCCTGGCACATCATCATTATTAACATGTGCAAGGCTCCTTTTTGTTTGGTTTGATTTACTTTTCCCCTACAAGCTAGTAGCCCTACTGCCACTTCATATCCTTTGGTATTTATAGTTATTGCAAAATAGGTAGTGTTGTTTGTGTATTTATGGACTTGCAATTTGCATGAGTATATCAGATGATAGATTTAATGTTTTAACTTATTTCATTCAATAATGTTTTTAACAGGGGCACAGGTTGTTGCACGTTCAAGAGTAATTCATTTGTTAAGTCATTGTTTCTAACTACTGTGTAATATTCCATAGCATGCATCCACACATCCAAGAAATTTCATTTATCCGTTTATCTATTCCCCTAGGGAGTGGCATCTAGGTTGCCTCCAGTATGCCACCATGATAAAAAAATATGAGTAAGTATTTTTCTGAACAATATGATGAGATGAGAGATTGCTGAGTTAGGAAAATTTTTCAGACTAGTTTCACCTAGAACTGCCAGATTGCCCCCTACACTGGCTACACTGAGCTTGCATATTTAGTAGCAAGTGAGGCTGAGTACTTTCTCATGGACCTGTTAGTCACCCACAACTCCCCTCTTATGAATCATCTATCTATATGTATATGGACCATTATTCTATTAGGCTGTATAATTTTCTTTTGATTTTTTTAAAACCACTTTATTGAGGTATGATCAATGTGTAAAAAGCTATACATATTTAATGTATACAATACATTAATGTATTTAATGTATACAAGCTACACATATTTAATGTGTTTGGAAAAAAATATGTATCATGATAAACCATTACTATACTCCATACCATAAACATATCACCTCCAGAAAGTTTTCTCCCACCTTCTTTTATCTTTTGTTTTGATGATAAGAACACTTAAAGGATTTACCCTCTTAGCAAATGTTTAGGTATACAATATAGTATTATTATTCCTCAAATAAGTGGTATCACCTAGTACTTGTCTTTCTGTACATGGCTTATTCACTTATTCACTTAGCATACTGCCCTCCACGTTCATCCCTATTGTTTCAAATGACAGAATTTTCTTTATCTTTTTTAAGATTTTATTTATTTATTCATGAGAGACACATTGAGAGAAGCAGAGACACAGGCAGAGGGAGAAGCAGGCTTCTCGCAGGGAGCCCAACGCAGGACTCGATCCTGGGACTCTGGGACCACGCCCTGCACAGAAGGTAGACGCTCAACTGCTGAGCCGCCTAGGTGTCCCAAGATTTTCTTCTTCTTTTAAGGCTGAGTATTATTCCATTGTATATACATATATGCCACATTTTTAAAAATAATTTTTTTTTGTCAAGTAAACTTGTTAGTTGTAGATGTTGCTTTGCCCATAATTATTAAACAGAAATTCAAGATATGTCAAATACATCCTTTTTTCCCCTTATTTTTTATGCATTTGGGTTCATTTAGGTATTTAAAAAGTCCTTTTTTTACACCAAGATACAAAACCATTAGCTTACATTTTTCTATATCTATTTTTATACGTATTTGATCTTCCCAACCTTTTTTCTATAAATGTAAGGATCTAATCATATTTTTCATAAAGTGAGCCAGTTACTCCAACACTAGTTAGTAAATAATTCATCCCTTCTCTACTGAGGTTCGTGCTATCTACTTTGCATAATGAGTTTACACATGTACCAGATTTGTTTCATTGAGGTGTGTGTTCTTGCACCAGCATTTTATTCTTTACTAACGTGGCTTTATACTTTGTCTTAAACCCTGTAGTGCAAGTCATCTTCCTATAGACATTTCACAATGAATTTGTAGAGTTCTGAAAAACATCCTACCATGATTTTTTACTAGAATTGATGCGAATTTATAGATGAATCAGTATTAATGAACATACTGTATCTCTTCACTTATTCAGATACTCTTCTATTTAATGTATTTTTAAGTTTATTTACTTGCTTTACAGATGCATTATGGTATATTTTTTTCTATTCTATTTCTTATGATGCTATACTGGAATAGGGGAAAACAATATTTCTAAGTTAATCTTGTAAATTTGGTTATTTTGCTCTTTGTTATTTCTAAAGGTTGCCTGTTGCTTTAGAGGGATTTTTCTTAGTAAATAATCATATAATGTGTAAAAACAGGTTTGCATCATCCTTTCAGATATTTCCTCTTGTTCCTTTTTCTTATTATATTGAGAATTTCTTGAATGACAGCGATGATAGTGGGCATCATTGGCCTCTCATCATAATATGGGTTTATCTAAATTCTCTTATTAAGCAGAATATTTGATCCAAGTTTTTGATAAAAGGCTTCATTAACTTTAAATATGGCTTTATTTTGTCTCTGAATTTATTTTTATAATTTTTTAAAAAATTTTTAAGATTTATTTATTTGAGAGAGAGAGAGAGAGAACAAGCAGGAGGGGCAGAGGGAGAAGGAGAGAGAAAATCTCAAGAAGACTCCATGCTGAGTACGGAGCCCAATGTGGGGCTCCATCACACCACTCTAAGATCAGAACCTGAGCCCAAACTAAGAGTTGCACTCAGACGCTGAACCAACTGCACCACTCAGGTGCCCTATAAATATGTATAATTTAATCAATTTTTCCCCTAAATTTTTAAGATAATCATGTGTTCTTTCATGGTCCAATAGTGTGGCAAATTATGTTGATTGATTTTTGATGACAAGGCATACTTGTCTTCTTGGGACAAATCTGAATGTGACATATTGCAATATTACATACAATTTTAAATATATATTTATAATTATATAAATTTAAACAAAATACATGATATACTTAGAATATATGTTTAATAAGCTAACATTTTTGTAGGATTTTGCATGTATTTTAGTAAGTGGATTGGACTCTAGATTTCATTTCCTTACAATAACTTTATCTACTGTTGGTATCAAAGTAATGCAAGCCATGTATTTTCTTTAAAGAACCAATTGTATAAGCTAAAGATGATCTAATCCTTAGAATTTTGAAAGAATTTACATAATATAGCATCTCAGCCTCTACATTAGGAAAAAAATTTATTTAATGGTTTTTCTGTTTTATCTTGTGTCATACTGGCAATCTTATGATTGAGAAAAATATATTTTAACAAGATTTTAATACGTATTGTCATAATTGTTCACAGAATTCTTTTATTTTAAAACTATTGTGTATGTATTTTTTAACTCCACATTTTACTTTTTTTCTTAGTGCCAGTTTTTTCTCACTTATTTATCTTTGGAAAAAACTTTAGTTTCTTTAATCTTCACTATGGCTTTTTTTCTCTATGTCATTAATTTGTCATTATCTTTAATAGTTTTTCTTATCTCTGAGTTTATTCTGAAACTCTCATATTGAATTGAAAGCTTTGCTCATTTAATTTCTGTATTTTTTCCTTTTTGATAAATGTATTTAATGCTTTCAATTTTTCTCTATGTGTTTCTTTAGCTGTGTTTATGAAATTTTAACATGCTTTTTCATTCAGTTGTAAGGATTTTGTTTTTTTTTATGGTTTCATCAACAGAAATGTTATCAAATAATGTGATTTTAGTTTTTAAGCTATTATTTGATTATTGACACCTAATTTTATTGCCTTGAGGTTAGAAAACAGATGCCCATTCTTTAATTAGACACACAATTGTATATGTGGGGGGAGGGTTACAAGTCTTCAAAAATAATATGGAACCCCTTTTTACTGGATGTAAATTTCCCTATATATCTCTCAGTTAAAAACACATTATATTGTTGCCCTATTCCATAACTTTGCTTACTTTTTTGTACTTTTGATTTCCGGTTTTGATGTTCCTAAATTTCACTTTAATAGATCTTGACCTTAGTGATTTCTCCCCTTAGCAATATTCTTTCACACTTGAACTCATTGTAGCCTGAGGCATTTCATTTGTCTTAAACTGCAGTAAAACTTCTATGATTAGCTTGACAATTACTGCCTTCCTGCCACTTATTTTTATTTCTCATTTCAAGATTTCTATGTGGTTTCTACCCTTATGCCTTTTGAATTTTTTAAAAAGATGTCCATCTCTTTCTCCTTCCTGTTGCCTCCTATAGTAATTTATTCATCTGATTTTACAGAAACTTATTCATTCTGTGACTGTTTCTATTCTATTCAGTATCTTTTTATTGAGTTTTTAATCTACTATGCTATTTTATACTTAATTTTTACTATTCGTTCTTGGCAACTTGTTTCTTTTTATCAATACCTTTTCTTACCTCTTTGATAAACTTAATTGTGCTGATTTTAAAAAGTTATTTTGTCTAGGCAGTTCTACTTTGTGGGGAATATAGGTTGTTCAGTTTTTTGTCTCTCTCTTAAAAGAGTTACATTCCTCAAAGGTTTTGTTATTATTCCCTAGGATCTCGGATTCCTTACCCAGGAATATACGTCCATAGGGAGGGACTGAAATCCAGACCCTGGGGGGATCCCTGGGTGGCTCAGCAGTTTAGCGCCTGCCTTTGGCCCAAAGCCCGATCCTGGAGTCCTGGGATCAAGTCCTGCGTTGGGTTCCTGGTGTGGAGTCTGCTTGTCTCTGCCTCTCTCTCTCTCTCTCTCTCTCTATCATAAATCAATCAATCAATCAATCAATCTTAAAAAAAAAAAAAATCCAGACCCTAACATGCCCCTTCTGATATATTTAAAGCCTTTGTCATGACAGCCTGGGTTCCATTGTTCTTTTGTTAACCAAATCCTCAACAAATGGCCCTGCTCACAGAAAATCTCCCAGTATGCCCAGCTGGGTACTGCTTCTTCCTTAAAGCTAAGTTACATCCTTATAATCACTTAGACCTTAAAGTCTAAAGGAGGATGGGGGAGGCTGGGCTACTTGTTCTAATCCTCACTAACCACAGACACTGTGGAGAACAATCCCAGAACCACTGTTGACAAGTATGGCCTGTTTTCTCTCACAATGGGATGGGAGAGGACAATGGTTCACCCAGTAATGTGTGTAGGAGAGGGATCTACAAAACCACATACATGCATGCCATGAAAAGATCTTACCGTGCCCCTGACCGCTAGAATACCTTCCCTCTGGGTTGCTGCATCACCCTTTGCTCAATCCTACCCTCTTTCTCAGAGGTTTCTCAGGATGTAGCAACATAACTCTTGTTTCCATGGTATCAGTATATATGCAGTATTTACAGGGTTGAGATGAGAAGGAAATCAGAGGATTATGTTTGTTTGCCATCTTGACAAAGACTAAAATCTATTCCCAGGTTTCTCTGATAGGTGAATTATCTGTCCACAATTTGGATATATTTGGACAAATATTTGGTTATCAGTTTATAAAAGTTAGTGTTGCTCTTATTAAAAAAATAAGATCAAAATGCTTTTATAATGACCTGAAATCAATGTTTTTTTTTAGGAATGTATATATAAGTTTTCAAGGCATCTATATAGTAAGTTTATGCAGATTGTATTATATTGATAGGGTCTCATTTAAACATCTGTAATACTGGGTATATTTTACTTGATAATGGTGGATAGTTTTTTCATTGTATTATTTATTTCTTCATGTTTCATTTAAGGTTTTCTCATCTACTTTTATAAGTGAATTCTCTATTTTCTCAAAAAAAAAAAAAAACCCTTAAGTTTTATTTAAATTCTAGTTAACATACAGCATAATATCAGTTTCAAGTGTATAATATAGTGATTCAACACTTCCATACGATACCCGGGGCTCACCACAAGCATCCTTCTTAATTCCTATAACCTATTTAATCCATCCTCCCACCCATCTCCCCTCTTTTATTTCAGTTTGTTCTCTATAGCTGAGTCTGTTTTTTGGCTTGCTGCTCTTTTCTTCCCCTTTGCTTATTTCTTTTGTTTCTTAAATTCCACGAATGCGTGAAATCATATGGTATTTGTCTTCTCTGACTTATTTCACTTAGCATAATACTAACTCCATCCACATGGTTGCAAATAGCAAAATTTCATTGTTTTTATTGCTGAGTAATATTCCTTTGTGTGTGTGTGTGTGTATATATATCTCTCTCACATCATCTTTATCCATTCATCAATTGATGGACACTTGAGCTGTTTTCCTATTTTGGATATTGTAGTTTGAGGAAACTCCATACCTTTTCCAGCATGGCTGCACCAGTTTGTATTCCCACCAACAGTGCAGGAGGGTTCTTTTTTCTCCACGTCCTCATCAACACTTGTTATTTCCTGTGTTCTTGATCATAGTCATTCTAACAGGTGTGAGGTGATATTATATTGACTTGTATCCCTGATGATTAGTGATGTTGAGCTTATTTTCATGTGTCTGTTGGCCATCTGTGTGTCTTCTCTGGAAAAATGTCTATTCATATCTTCTGCCCATTTTTAAACTGGATTATTAGGTTTTTGGGTGTTGAGCTTTAGAAGTTCTTTATAAATTTTGGATGCTAACCCTTTATCAGATAGGTCATTTACAAATATCTTCTTCCATTCCATAGGTTGCCTTTTTTTTTTTTTAATTTTTTTTTTTTGCCTTTTAAGTTTTTGTTGGTTGTTTCCTTTGTCATGCAGAAGCTTTTTATTTTGATGAAGTCCAAACAATTTATTTTTGTTTTTGTTTCCATTGCCTTAGGAGACATATCTAGTAAGAAGCTGCCAGGGTTGATTTCAAAGAGGTTACTCTTTCTTTTTTCCTCTAGGATTTTATGGTTTCTTTTCTCACATTGAGGTCTCTAATCCATTTGAACTTATTTTTGTGTAAGGTGTGAGAAAGTGGTCCAGTTTCATTGCTTTGCATGTTGCTATCCAGTTGTCCCAACACCATTTGTTGAAGAGTTTTCCCACTGCATATTCTTCTCTCCCTTGTTGAAGATTAACTGACCATACAGTTGTGGGTTCAGTTATGGGTTTTCTATTCTTTTCTATCAATCTATGTGTCTATTTTGTGTCAATACTATATTGTTTTGATCACTATGCCTCTGTAATATAACTTGAAAACTATAAAATATTGATGAAATAAATTGAAGAAGAGGATACAAAGAAGCAGAAAGACATTCCATATTCATGGATTAAAGGCAAAAATATTGTTAAAATGCCTACACTACTCAAAGCAATCTACACATTTAATATAGTCCCTATCAACATACCAACAGTATTTTTCAAAGAGCTAGAACAAATAATTCCCAAGTATGTATGGAACCACAAAAGACCCTACATAACCAGAGCAACCTTGAAAAAGAAAAGCAAAGCTGTAGGAATCACAATTTGGAACTTTAAGTTATATTTTCAAATTATTCTTATGGAGTGTCATTTTATTCAAGAAATTGTCACATTTTCATATAAGAAACAGCTTCCTATACTATTCCTTGAACGCTGAAGGGATATTAAATTTCCAATATTCAATTAGTTTTGACCTTGAAAAATAGACATTTCATATGCCTTCATCATGACTATTAGGGAGAATATACCTTAAAGAATTTCTAATCAAGTTTCTACTTCACTAGAAGTAAACACTGACATACTGGTATTACTATTTTGATTAAGTAGAAAAGCATTTTTAATTTCTCTCCCTAACCTACCACACACATTTGGAATGATATACAGATGTATACTTTAAGAACAATTCTAGAAAATTTTTAAAAAATAAAACTATCCTTTTACTTACTAAACTTCTGGCCTATGATGTTCTAGACAAACACAGCAAAATTAGTTTCATCTACTGCTTGTCTTATTCATTCTGGCCTTTCTTTCAAGGCAAAGTACATGGGAAAAACAAAACAAAACAGTGCACCAAGAACTCATGGGAGAGTCTTTCAGGTTCATTTTCTGGGTGAATGCTTCTCTATCCGACCACCAGAACAGAGAAGCTTCCAGGAAGGTAGAGAATTGAAAAATACGGAAAAAGAATGAGTCACAAGAGGGTCTTACCATTTTACTAAGAGGGAGAGTGCATAAAGAACTTGAAAAATCACTGCAACTTATTTGACATATGCAGTTATCACAGAGTATTTTACTTCTCAAATTAAGCATACACTATAATTATTTTGTGAGGCTATGAAATTCTCCTAGAAATAAAGAATATTAAAATCCACAGGTCATGTTAATGTAAAAGATTTGTCTTACAAATTAAACCATATGATAAAAATTTGGGGATTTTAATAAAGTAGTCCCCTTGGATTGAGTCCAATATTGATCCTCTACATAAAACATGTTTTAAAAGTGAAAGAACACTAAGTTTCCAGGGCAAAAATACTGAAAAACTAACTGCAACCCTGCAGCAACCAGTTAACAATTTACTTTTGGTATATAGAAAACAATCTTAATCTTAATCTAGGTAAGCTAGTGGAGAGAACTAAGTATTCACCTGCTGTACCTTCACAAAATACATTTCAGAATGTACTCGCTGATTTGGGCTCATCAAACACAAGTTTGTGTTTCAGAAACCCTCTTCTCTGTTGCCTTTGCTCTTGCCTTCCTGTGGTCATGATGGTTTCCCCAGCTCTCCTCTGAGAATCCAAATCTACTGCTTCTTTCATGACCTGTTTCAAAGCTCATCTTTTAAAGAAGGATTTTCTAAATATTCTGTAAATATACTTCTTATGCCATTGACCATGTTCAAGTAGGAGAGTTGACAGTAGTCCCAGGAGAGTGAGCCACACCCTCTGAAGTCCACCAGACTCTTTCTCATCCCTTAATTTTTTTTTCAGACTCTTCCTGTGTGTTATACATTACCCTCTCCTTGATATCCTCTTTTTAAAATACAAGTCTCTTGGGGAAGAGCTAACATTAGACACTTAATACTTTAGTATGAATAAGATTATTAGACTACGTCCATTTGGCTCAGAGCTCTTACCAGAGTTCTAAGCACCTAGAAGAGAGAACAGTGGTGTAAAAAAAGAGAAACAAATTCTATAGTGATAACAGCTCACCATTTTTTCCTTTGGCTTTCCTAATTTAGCAGATAACTATATTTTGGTTTAGTGTCAAAAGTAAGATTATGGGGATATAGCAAAACTCCCTAGGTTCAAAATCAGGCTCTACCACTTACTATATTCGTAACCTTGGGCAAAGTACTTCATTTTCCTATCCCTTGGTTTCCTCATTTGCAGAATGAAAACAATGTACCTACCCATGTGCATTACTGGAGGTAGTGCATATAAATTCTTAGAACAGTGGGTGGTATAAAATAGGCAATATTTTCTTCTTTTGCTTTTCTCTGCCTTGTCTCATGCATTATGTGCAGCTCCAAGACCCAGAATTCTGATGGTTTAATGGATTCACAGTTGAAATCCTCATTTGTCTCTCTCTATATATCATAATAACCCATACCTTTACCAAGAAGTAGGATAGCTGTTGCCTAGGATGCCTGTCCAGCCTCTTCATGAACATGCTTTCCTAAAGACAAAGATCTCTGTTAAGTCACAGCCTGGTTGTTATTAGCTTTAAACAGTAGGAAACTTGAAAACATAGAGTGCTTCATTTACCTCTACATCTCAGTGCCTCACGCAGCATCTGGAAAATGACAGCCATGGGAAATACTGGCTGGATTGAAAATATATTATTGTGATAATAATAGTAACACTTGGGGTTTACCCTATCTTAGCATTATAATGCCATCTCTCTGATAAACTGAAAGCACTCTATAAACCTTGTCAACTATATGGTATCATACTTGTTTCACATGGTTCTGAATTGGGAAATTATTCCCATTTAGAACAAAAAAGACATTTACTAAATGCCACTAGATGCCAGGCAGTGTGCCCAACATTTGGAAATTATAAAAAAGAAAGAAAAGAAAAGAAAAGAAAGAAAAGAAAAGAAAAGAAAAGAAAAGAAAAGAGAAAAGAAAAGAAAAGAAAAGAGAAAAGAAAAGAAAAACAGTTTCAATTGTCCTACTTTCCTCTCTTTAGTGGGAGGTTCCACTCCTTATGTACATTTCCCCTCTTTCCTCTCATGGCCCACTCTCAATTATCCATTTCATTTCCAAATATATGAGAATGATTCCATAATCACCTTATGCAGGTTTTATTCACACTTGTTGGCAAAATTTACCAAGACTTTTTTTAGGGTTGTTTATTCTACTTTTTTATATTACTTTTGAATTGCAATAGCTTAATAACGTTTGCAATATACTTTACAATAATACTTCCTTTTAATCAGTGAAAAAGATAAAAAAAAATACTATCTTATCTTTAAATTGTTTGATGTTATATATTCTCTGAATAACAGGGCTATCCATGCTGTGCCCACTTTCTTATACCAAGCATATGTGCAAAAGTTGTATATATATATTTATTTGATTGTTTAATAGTTATATAAATATGCATTTATTCTAAGCTTTTCCTGGTATCTTCCTTAGGGATACATGGCACTCTTTAGCTTACCTTTGTGGTTCAGTACACTTTTCTTTTGAAATCTGTGTTGATAAAATTTTTTTCCCAGAAGCCACATGCTCCAAGTAATCTGTTTTCTTCTCACTGGAATGGCATTGATTTCCCAAGGTTCTCCTCATTTTCTAGTCACCAGCCACTGAAGGAAAGCATAGTGGATCCAAAAGAGTATGGACTCTGAGTTTCTGTTCTAACTCCCTGTATTAAGAATTACTGCTCATCACAGTTATTAATCTCAGAATCATTATTTCTTCAACTGAAAAACAGGGCTAATAAATACTCCATAAATTGAATTTTAAGAAGACTCAATGAGATGTCGGCTGCAGAATGCTTGAAAGAGTCTGATGAATGTTAACTCTTCTATCCCCATTTTGCTGACTGGATTAAAGGCCAGAGTAACCATAGTCCTCTGGATTCTTCGGGCTTTTCAGTTACAGTAGATTCTTCTGGGTACATCAAGAATATATCAACTGTTCAGATTTAGAAGAAAGGCACCGCCAACAGAAGACTAATTTCAATTCAAAAAGCATTATGCTAGAATCTAAGGGGGATTCAAAGATGAGAAAGATAAGGTTTCTGACACTAATAGCCTGAATACTTGAGTTATAATCTATATTAGGAAAGCATCAGTGTATCTTCTCTTTCCCTGTGCACTCTGTGGTTATCTCTCAGCAACATCATTTATTTTATTTCTCCTCTTATTTGTCAACAACCTTTTTAACATACTGTTTAACACATCAGTATGCTTTTAATGCACAATCCACTCGGTGCATTAGATCTCTTTCCTTCAAAACAGATCTCATCTTTCCTACAGCTGTTCTACATCCTAAGACTCCTCCCACCAAACTTCAGTGCTAGCCATGTATGGACCCTACTTCCATAAAACTGTGTTAATCAAATGGCAGATGCTGAGTGGTTCATGTCAAAACCCCAGAGAATAATTTAGACTCTGGTGTTCTACAGGTGCATAAGCTAAGTGCCAATACTGATAAAGGAGGGAAATGTTTCTAAGAGAAGATGGAATCAGTAGCACAGGGTTAGATACCACAAGTGGGGAGGGGTAGCTAAGAAAATAAAGGGTGCATCTTGGAGGCTGAGGAGAAGAGCAAACAGCAAGGTCACCAGCTACACAGATGAAGCAGGGATATCAGTGTCATTAGAAGTTGAGGTCTTGGAAGAAGTATGAAATCAGAAGGAAACTGGGAACACAGAAGTCAGAATTGGTCAGAGGAATTAAGGAAATCAAGATATTTAGACAAATCAGATACTTTCTGAGATAGCCACTTTAATATTGCCTTGTTCTGTCCAGTTTTTAAGGTTGTGCTCTTACTCCAGAGTGACTGAGTACTCACATGATTCCCTACAAGCTCACCTGAAGTTATGAATACTGCTCAGGAACTATCTATAGCACTTCTGGGAATTGCAGTTCAATATCCCATTCTACATCTTAGGTTGTAATTCACCTTCCTCCACAAATTTCCAATTTAAGACCTGCTTGATCAGTTTGCCACACATATTTCTCTCTCAAGTTGATGTGAGCTAATAATACGGTACAGTTGTTAAGCAAGTGAACATACTTGCATATCCTTTTAATATTAATATAAATTTATAGTCCAGATAATAGAACTCTTAGAACTTACAGTTTTTGAAAATCATCTACAGTACTCTGTGGGGGCACCTGGGTGGCTCAGTGGTTGAGCGTCTGCCTTCTGCTCAGGGTGTGATCCTGGGTCCCAGGATCGAGTCTCACGTTGCATGGAGCCTGCTTCTCCCTCTGCCTGTGTCTCTGCCTGTGTGTGTCTCATGAATAAATAAATAAATCTTTAAAAAAAAAAAAGTACTCTGTGAAATCTGGGGCTGTGCTTTTAAGAAATATTTGAAAAACTGGGGGATCCCTGGGTGGCGCAGCGGTTTGGCGCCTGCCTTTGGCCCAGGGCGCGATCCTGGAGACCCGGGATCGAGTCCCACCTCGGGCTCCCGGTGCATGGAGCCTGCTTCTCCCTCTGCCTGTGTCTCTGCCTCTCTCTCTCTCTCTCTCTGTGTGACTATCATAAATAAATAAAAAATTTATTAAAAAAAAAAGAAATATTTGAAAAACTGAAAAAGGACAACCAGTATAGTAAATGTCCTACAGATTTATTTTGTAATTGAGATGTTTGATGATGGATCTGGTTTTTACTGAGGAATACTAAAAGGTGAGATGCTAGATGATCTTGGTATTTGAAATATTCATATGTTAATTGAATAGATTTTTTTTTCTGTGTCAGAACTAGGGAAAATATAAAAATATTATAAGAAAGAAATCAGAAATCTATACATTGGCAATACAGGTGGCAAAACCATAAAACAAAGGCTGAGAACTTGAGGTAGCATGCGTTGTCGCCTTTTTTTTTTTTAAGATTTTATTTATTTATTCATGAGAGGCAGAGACACAGGCAGAGGGAGAAGCAGGTTCCCTGCGGGGAGCCCGATGTGGGACTGATCCCAGGACCCCGGGATCATGCCCTGAAGGCAGACGCTCAACCGCTGAGCCCCCCAGGTCCCTGATGCATTTTCACTTTAGCCTTCAGTTCAACATCACTCCTTAGACTCTTCTTTAAGCCTTCAGTAGGGGCCAGGTGCTGAACTTTTTCCAAAATAAGACAGTCTGATTCCTAGTTACCTATTCTTACCACCTTTGATCCTAGCTATCACTTCAGTCCTTGCCCTGCTCTTCACATCTGAAGCAGTTTGGGGTATTTTCTTCCTTCCCAGCTCGGATTTTCTCTGTCCTTGACAATGATCCCTCAGGGTCCCCCCAAGTCTGACCCATCAACTCTGTCACCACCCCCAAACAATGGCATTCAGTGTTGAAGCACAGGAAACAAAACAAGGTCTTGGAAATCATATAAAAGAACCTGCACTAAGGAAGACATGTGACAGCTAAGAATCGTGTTTCCTTTCAAAGTTAGGAGACATACTGCCTTATTAAACAAATTAAAATCCTTGCCGATTCCAGAGAAATATCTTTCTTCAAGGAGAACAATCGACGAGAACATCTTTACATTTTTAGTCGTTTTAAGCTGAGTCAAACTACGTTTGTGTGTGTGTGTGTGTGTGTGTGTGTGTGTGTGTAATCACTGTGAATTAACAACCAGGGAGGCAAAACATAAAAAAAAGAAAAAAAGAAAAAAAAAATTCGGGCAGTCTGGGTGGCTCAGTGATTTGGCGCAGCCTTTGGCGGAGGGCGTGACCCTGGGGTCCCGGGATCGAGTCCCGCATCTGCCTCCCTCTCTCTCATGAAAATCTTAAAAAAAAAAAAAAAAAAAAAAAATCAAGACTAGGGGTTTTTTTGACGGCACAATGATTCCGCAGAGACTGGACATGGTTGAGCAGGGGTTTGCACTCTCGTTCCACATTCCTTCTCAAGGAAAGCACAAACAGCGTCGTGTAAGTGGTATTTAAAGAAAAGAAGGGCCGCCAGGGTGGCTCCCCGGTTTAGCGCCGCCTTCAGCCCAGGGCGTGATCCTGGAGACCCGGATCGAATCCCACATCGGGCTCCCTGCATGGAGCCTGCTTCTCCCTCTGCTTGTGTGTCTGCGTCTCTCATGAATAAATAAATCTTTAAAAAATAAAATCTTTAAAGGAAAGGTGGCAGACGCCCCCGCATGGCGACGCTGTCACCCCCCACCGTCTGGGCTGCTTTCTGGAGCTGGGGTCACGGGCGGGCACTCGATGGCGTATTCAGGCGCTGCATTCAACCCCGGACAAGCGGGCTTGTTTCTGACCACGTGGGCTGCTGAGGACCACGTGGGCTGCTGACCCGAAACCAAGGTCTCAGCGTCGCCCCAGTTCGGGTCACAAACTTCCACGGTCACCCTGAAACGTTCCCTTAACCTTGCCGGTCAGACGACGATCATTTGGGTTCAAGAAAAAAAAAACCGCAGCAACCGCGAGAAGCCAAGCAGGCAGAGCGGGGCGGAGAGAGGCCAACCTTTACCTGGCGGCTTCCAGGGCGCCCAAGGTGCCCCCGCCCAGCTCTAGAAGCTTCCACTCAGCCCGCACGGTCGGCGGCGGCGTCAGCGAGCACGGGGCCCTGCCGGGAGCGGAAGTCAAAGGGAAGCGCCGCCCCTACGCTCCCGGCAGCCCCCGGGGCGGGCGGGAAACAGCCCGGGCCGCAGACGCGCGCGGTGCCTGCCGGAAGCCGGTGGCGCAGGGCCTGTCGGGAAGCGGAGGGGGGCGTGCCGGGCCCGGCCTTGGCCCAGTCGGCGGCACGGGGCCTGCCTTCGCCCGGACTGCGAGCCGAGCGGAGGCCCCGTGTCCGGGCTGCAGAGCCAGGCCTCCGCCCGCCGGGGACCGAGGCAGGAGCCACGTGTCGGCCGACGGCCCCGGGATGAGCCTCGCAGCTCTGGGCCTCGTGGGATCTGAGAGCGGAGTCGTGCGCGCAGAGATTGACGCCTCGGCCTCGCGCCGGCCGGTGCCTCAGTGGCGAAGGTGACCGCGCCTGTCGTCAGTGCCTGGGCCGCGTGCGGGGGCAGAGCCGCTTTCTGCACTTCCGGCCGCCACCGGAAGCGCTTACACAGCCCCGGCGTCGCACGTTGGGGCCTCAGCGCTCGGCTGACGTAAGGGCCTCGCGACCCACCGTGGGGCTGCCTGCGCCTCCGCCGTCCCGGTGCGGCCATCGAGCCTCTTCACAAGCGCGGGTAGGAAACCCCGAATAGCTTGAGCAGCGCTCGGCGCCTCGGGTCACAACCCACCAGTCTGTACAGCGAGGTAGGGATATCGGGGTGTGGGGACGAGGCGGGGACGACTGAAATTCCCGCGGCTCGGCGGGGCAGCTCGGCGGGGCTCGGGCCTGGGCCTGGAGACCCGGAGACCCGGAGAGCCGGGATCCAGCCCCACTTCCGGCTGCCCCGGAGGAGCCTGCGTCTCCCTCGGCCTGTGCCTCTGCCTCTGTGTGTCTCTCACGAATCAAAAAATAAAATCTTAAGAAAGAAAAAAAGGGTACACTTGAAGTTTCAGGAGCAAGATAAGCAGAAATAAACAAGGTGAGTCTGAAATACTTTGCTTTTACCCTCCGAGAAAAATATAGCTGACCAAACCTTCCTCCCCTGCCGGGGACAGAAAATCCCCGTATTAACCTGTGACTCCTGCTAAATGTACTTGCTGATCCTCCACTGCCCTTTCTGATCGCACAGTCCGGTAACTTATTCTCTTTCTGTTAGACGCGTTGCATAAAGGTAAGCTGGAAATAATCAAATGTTACAAGCAAAATCGTGACAACGTACATTTACAGCCTCAAAGAAGTTCCACGTGGGTGCACCTGGGTGACTCAGTGATTGAGCGTCTGCCTTCAGCCCAGGGCATGATCCCGGGGTCCTGGGATCGAGTCCCACATCGGGCTCCCTGTGGGGAGCCTGCTGCTCCCTCTGCCTGTGTCTCTGCCGCTCTCTGTGTGTGTCTCTGTCTCATGAATAAATAGTATCTTTAAAAAAAAATTCCACGTGTAAGTGGACATTCATGTGTCAAACCCACGTTGCTCGAGGGCCACCTGCACTAGCCTTCCTAGTGTGTTAATGGAACGATTGACTCTGCTCACCGCGTTCATGTGACTTACAGCCTGTAGTATTTACTAAGGGTGGAGAGTTAGGAACCAATGATAGTGGGGATTTCTTGTCATACTCATTCTACTCTTTCTGCCTTTTGTGTAGCTTTTTTTGTTGTTGTTGTTGCTGTTCTTTTGCATATGTGTAGCCAAGAGGAACATAAATGTGCGTACATACAACTGAATGATTCATCTGCTAGAATTGCTAGAACGGCATTTTTTAATGAAATAATTGCTCGTGTGGTTAGCATTTGGCTTTAGTCAGGTGATGAGAAATCAGATAAACATTTCAGCAAAGCCTGTGTTTGAAGTCCTGCCTTCGGAGGAGAGGGAAAGCCTGTTCATACTGATGCATACTTCCAAATGCACGATGAGTGGTTATGTACCGGCATCCACCTGTTTATTCGCTGTTTCTGATTCCTTCTCGTCAAGTGGGCTCTAAATCAAGGTTTCCTCTTGCTGGCTTACCTGACCTTGCTGAACAACTTGTGAGCACGGGGGAAAACGTTGTGGTAAATTGAAAATGCACAAACTTGATCAATAATATTGAATACCACATGTGATTCTGTTAAGACACGTTTGGGACAAAATTTTTGGTTCCGTTCTGTTCTTCATTTTAAGTTTCCTCAGTGTCTTTATTTATTTGTTTATATCTCTTCCCCACAAAAGTCTTAACTGACCTAGAAAATGAGTAATAGGTAAGGGAAGGAGAAATTCTCAGAAAAAGTCCTGCGTTTTTCTCAGATTAAAAACACGACTATCTTCAGTAATTTAAAAAGTACACCCCACTGGCTGAGAAAAATAATTTAAATGATGGCCCCAAGCATGTTTAGACATTGGAACATGAGGCAAGTTTTAAGGAATTGCAAAATAGCTCTTAAATTTTTATTTTTACAAAGTTTGGTTGTTGTTGTTGTTTTTCCAATTAAATACTCCCTGTTCTGCACCCCGGTCCACCTTATTTTCAGAATGTTCTCTTGTAGTGATGGTTAGCAGTGCACTTACATATGGCCGAGGGGCTAACAAAATATTCCACTGGGGCTTTAGGAGCTTAATTTGTGGCATAAATCTCTGTTCTCAGGCCTCTGCTCTCAGACCCCACAGGGCTGTCAAGTGGTGCTGGAGGGCAGTAGGACTTAGTTATAAGTTTTAACTTTTACAGCATTTCACATGACTCTAAGACAATTGTTTTCCACTGGATTTCAGATGAAGCCATTAGTTCCTCAGGAGTCCCTGCATCTGGGTTTCCATTAATCTTAGTAACAGGCTCAGATCCTTTCACACTCACATGATCTGTCTGCATCTGTAACAGGGTAATGGTGGATGGAACAAATTACTATCTCATTGTTTTATGGTATCCTTACTCATTACAAAATCTTCATAAAGGATGGTACCTTGTGGGTGGGATTCGTAAAAAGGGCAAAACAGGAATGGCTTAAGAAGATTAAAACAGACACATTTGGTTTCATATTAAAATATGTTTTTCTAGAAAGACCTTCACACATGTGTGGGAGGGGGTGTGGGGCTAGCTCTGTGTTAAAAATAAGGATTATGGACATTAATCTACATAGAAATTCACTTTTATAGGTGTACAGCTCTATGCATTTTTAAATAAGGTATGTCTTACATAAAGCAAAATCCATCCTTTTTAGTGAATAGTACAAGTTTCTACAAATGTGAACAAGCACATAGCCACCACTGAAATCAAGATCTGTAACATTTTGGGGATCCCGGGGTGGCTCAGCAGTTTGGCGCCTGCTGTCGGCCCAGGGCCTGATCCTGGAGACCCGGGATTGAGTCCCACATCTAGTTCCCTGCGTGGAGCCTGCTTTTCCCTCTGCCTGTGTCTCTGCCTCTCTCTGTGTATGTCTCTCATGAATAAATAAATCTTAAAAAAATATGTAATATTTTTGTCACTCCAAAAAGCTTTCTTGTGCTCCTTTGTGGTCAGTTCTGTTCTCTCACCCTAGTGCATTAAAACCACCATCTTTTGTGTCTAAGATAATGCTTTGGAGATTTCTCCGTGTTTTTACATGTATCAGTAGTTTGGTCCTTATTATGTTTGAGTGTAATTCTATTTTGTGGATATATATGTGCATTCATTATTGTACAAGTGTATCAGTTCATTTATTTACTTGCTAATAGATGGACTTTGAGTTATCTCTAATTTTTAGTTATTATGAAGAAAGGTACTATGAACATGCACATACATGTCTATGTGTAGACAAATGTTTTCATTTACCTTATATAAAATACCTAGAAGTGGGATTGGTGGATTGTTTGTGTATTTAACATTATAGTAGACTTCCAGACTTTTTCAATGTAACTGAACCATCATTGTATTCCCACCAGCAAAGTATGAGCATTACAATTGCTCCAAATCTTTGTCAGTACTTGGATTTGGGGATTCTTGTCAGGTTTTTGTATTTTGATTTTTGTTTGTTTTTCTTTGCTATTCTATGTGTGTAGCGATACCACGATGTCATTTGAACTAGAATTTGCCTCATAACTAATGATAGTTTATATATGTGTACATGCATCCGTGTATAATGATGATACTTATCTATGTATATATTTAGGATGAGTGTTGCAATATATCTACTGTCTTCTACAACAAGGACATGTTTAATAATCCCACTTTGGGGAATTGAGTTTGAAATAGTGGGAAAGGGAACTTTTGGAATCAGGCAGATAATGGTTTGAATTCTGACTAGTATAGACGTTATGTTCCTGTTTCCTCATTTATTAGGTGGCAGTAATAATACCTGTCTCATACAGTTGTTGGGAGAATTACATAAAATAACATATGTAATGCAGCTAGCAAAATGCTGCAGTTCCTTTTCCCTCTGGAACACTGCTGTTCTTAACATGTGAACCTTCTGCGAAAATATCCTCTATAGAGATCTGACATCTGAAACTTCAGAAGTCGAAACTTCATCTCTATGTGGAAGGGGAGGTGTTGGTAGGGTAAGGGGAAATAAGTAGTGACCCCACAAAGAGTCATTTAGTCCTCTGGGATGTTTGGCATCATTCAACTCATACCGTTACCATTATCTTGCCTTTTAATTATATGGGGAAATAGCCTCTCCTCTCACTAGACCGTGTACTTCACAGGGATGGGGACTATGTGTTATTCATCTCTATATCTTCTTGAATGCTCTGTCTGGCTAGAGATCACCTGGTACCTTAGCAGTGTTACACCTATAGCCTGAAGTTTGGAAATACCCTTTCTCCTTTTATAAGGAAACAATAGTTTGTCATGGGATTGACAGCAGCCAGTGTTTGGACATTTAAATTTATGTTTTGTCAGAGGGTTACGGTTTAGTGTCAGGTTTACATTCTCTCTAGCTGGTGTTTATGTACTCAGCTTGGCAAGCTTAACTGGAGAGTTCCATTAGTCTGTGAGATAGTATTTATTTCTCTCTCTTGCTCAAGCCAAGAGCACCCATAGTCCTCCTGCCCCAAAACTCAAGTAGCCCAGGTATTGCAAGGAAACGAAAGCTGTCTTTTGAGACACTGGGAAGAAACTGACTCAAAGCCTAAGCCACATACAGCCAAAGCTGGGATTTTGCTGATTCATTTTGATTTACAGATCATTGCTATGCCTTATATGCTCTTCCTTTGTCAAACACAGCCTATTTTCTTTATTTCCACAGAGAAACAAAATAAACAACAACAAACTTAAATCCACCACATTAATATCCCAGCAACAAAAACCACTTAAAAGTAAATATTAGACATCCCTGTGCTCATAAAAAAAAAAAAAAAAAAATCCTTGGTTTCTCAAAGGCAGTCCAACATCCTGATATGTTGCCTAGATTTCTTTCTTTTAGCTCTCTAACTTAAGTAACCCGAATAAAACAACAAAACCTTCTCTTTTAAAAACCAGAAGATTGTTTTCATTTTCTTATAAATGGCATTACATTCATCTCTTTGTTCCTACTTATAAATATCAATTTCCCCTTCCCTGGTTCTGATTCTAGACCTTATCATATCTTTTCAGATGTTCCTATAGCCCCTTCTTTACATCCTTTTATTTTACTTTTTTTTAAAGATTTTATTTATTTATTCATCAGAGAGAGAGAGAGAGAGAGAAGCAGAGACACAAGCAGAGGGAGAAGCAGGCGCCATGCAGGAAACCTGATGTGGGACTTGATCCGGGTTCTCCAGGATCACACCCTGGGCTGAAGGCAGGCACTAAACTGCTGAGCCACCCAGGGATCCCCTTTACATCCTTTTAAAAACCACAAAATGTCTTTCGAAGGTATAGATACAGTCAGTTTTTGCTGGGAAAAAGAAATGCCTTATATCACTCATTTATAAAATAACAGGTTTCTTGCTATTACTATCTAAGAACCTTCACAATCTGGCCACAAATTAACTTCTTTCAATGAACTTTTCAACTTAAGTATGTGAAAATGATTGAAAACTTTTTAAGTATGTCTGTAAGCTACTTCAATTTGTGAATTCAAGACCAACATCTCCAAATGCCTTAGAGCTATTCCTCCTGGATGTCTCTTACAAACAGTTCAAAATCAAAATGTCTAGAATCAAATCAATTATTTTTGTTATTTTATCCTCTTAAAACAGTCCTCTGAGAATTAGTAAATGATAGCCATGTTGTAAAAGAAGAGGTAAAACTTAACAGCACATAGAGTTTGCTTTCTAATGGCCTGGGCAAGAATGGCTGTGGGAATTGAAGGAAATTATGATATTATTAACTAGAATATTTCTTGTTGTATGTTGCATATTTTGGGTGGGAAGAGTTACCTGGTTAAGCAGATTTTATGTTATCATTGATTGATTGACATAATTTACCTGGGTAAATTGGAAGCATCACTTGAATGGCCTTTCTAAATTATGGAAATGACAGGCAAGTTGTTATGTCCTGCTATAGTACACAGATGCTGTAGCTTGACGAATGATAACCTTTCTCAATACTCCTTTTATTCAGAGCTGGTTGCTGGGAAGGGATGGGTATGGATTTGCATAGGGACCAAAGGACCTTCAGGGAACAAATGTATTGAGACCACAGCTCCTTCTGTTATGAATTTCTGTACTATTAGATATTTGCCAAATGATTACAATGTATGCAAATGAAATTCATTGACAAGAAATGAGTGCTTTCCCGTGTGCTTCACCCCTCCCCAACCTAAAAGAATGACAAAAGGAGGTCTTAGGATGGAAGTGTGGACTGAAGCCAGGGCCTATTTTGTCTGTTGTGTAAAGTGGTTGGTCTGAATGCAGCATGTGATTGAATCCTGACCCCTGTGATCCAGCTGCAGTAGCATAGTGGGTGTGTTTCACAACAGTGGCTTTCCCTTAGGTACTATGGAAATGTAAATTAATGAGGTGGCATTCATTAGTGATTAAGCACAGGGAGTCTGCAGCCAGATTGAATTCAAAACTCATTTTGATCTGCCTATAATACAAAGATACTAATCTTACATATTTTCTAGAATTCTTAGGATTAATGAGTTTGGTAACGTGTTTAGAATGGTCTCTTGTACACATAGTCAATGCTGTATGAATGTGTTTGTGAAATGAAATCTCAGCAAGTCAATGGCATAGCAACATTAGGTATGGCAGTGGTCAAACTGTCCTCTCTTAAAGAACTAGTTTGTTTTGTAGGGATTTTGTAACTTTAGTTACCCAATAAATAGTACACATTTTTCCTAAAATACAGTTTCATTTTAATTTTCTTTCCTTGTGTATGCATGGATATTTTAATAATTAGAATACATAATGGAACTAATGTTTTATTTACAAATCCATAACTGAATATCCTCTGACAATTCAAACAATTTTTCCCAGTAATGGCTTTTAAACCAATTATACAAATGTGAATGCAGATGTTTTGGTACTGTAACATAAGGCTGTGTCTTCGGGCTTGTGTGTACAAGTAGTCAGATGCATGTAAGTCTGGCAAGTTGCAATCCTGTTTATAATCAACATCATAATAGAGAAGTGGACTGTTTGCAGAGACCTACCCCATTGGAAATGACCTATCACATTCATTTCTCTTTCTTGTTTTGTGGCCTGAAACTGGGCATTGTCCCATTTTGTTAACCTCAGAGAATCCATCAGACATTTGGTCATCTCCCTTCACTAAAACTAAAAGTTATTTTTCATTTAAAAAAAAAAAAAAAATGTTGACCCCTCCCAGTAACCATGATGAAATGGCAACACCATCAACATAAACAGCATTAGCAAATTCAAACACAGTGTTTCCTTTAATTGCTTCAGGCATCTGAAAGACTAAAAGCACTATTATATTCCTAGACAAGGTTAGCCTTTGTGGGAAAACCGGAGACTTTAAACTCATGAGATTTCTGCATTTGGTAATTGTTCTCAGCAGTTCATTGTTATAAAATAGAGTATCTCACACCTGAAACAAAAATGACATGTTATTTTTACAAAATATGAGTGCTTTATCTAAATTACAGCAAAGCTTTCTAATTATAAAAATAAATAAATAAATAAATAAATTGCAGCAAAAACTTGTATTATTATTTCATTTGTCCACTGGTCACTTATTTAACAGTTCAGATCTTTGGAATATGAACACAAATCTGAAATTAAACAAAAAGGTGGTCCATAACTAACACAAAGTCCATATGCTTTCTTCAGGCCCCACTTAGAATCTGTCTAGTCTTTTTTTTAAGTCCAGTTGCAACAAGTTTGAGAGCCTGGTTTCTCAACCCATGTAGATTAGAGTTTGTGTACTTTAGGAGGGTAAGGCCAGAAGATGTAAGTAGAGTCAGGTCGGCACCTGATTGGACTTAACAATGCAGGACAATCATAAAAAAGCAAACATGACCTCTCCGAAGAAAAGCATGAGGTCATTGACCTTAACACCTAAAAATATCAAATACCAAGCAAATATTTTTTCTGAGTCATTACAAATAGATTATACTTAGGGTAATTTTAACACATTTTAGTTGGTTTACAATAAAAAATGTTTGGGGAGGGGGTAATTTAAAGTAGTGAACTCACATAAGTGAAAAATCCGCTTATATTTAAAAGCTTATTCTCTGTAGGCTTCTTGTATCTGTGGTTCTAACCTAGAAAACCACAAAATACATTTATCCAGGGTCTCCTAATATTAATCCCCATTTTTAAGTCAGAAAATTTGGGGAAAAGATCTATACCATATAGAATATTTTGACCGAATAAACTGTATTTTAGCCTAAGAGTTCCTGAAATTACTTTGGAAAAGATCCTACTTATCTAGAATTTCATCTATTTTTAGTGTCACAAAAGACAGCAAGAAGATGGAAGATGATTCTCCTTCTCTTCCTCTACCACCGTCTTCATTTTGCAGCTAACACACTAACACTTCATTTTGCAACTAACACACTAACACACAGTTGAGAGACTACAGGTAGTGCTTTAGTCTTTCTCTAAGTCCACCTTTGTTTGACAGAACAGAAAAATTTGGAAGGGCACAGCTTAAGCTGAGAGACAGCTAGAAGCATGGGAACTGAAAAGGAAGCCAATTTCTGTCCTTCCTAGGATGTACCAGGAAGAAAGAATGTGAAAGAAGTGATGACAATGTGAGACTTTTGCCAATTAAAACCAGATCTTAAAGATTATGCCTTAATGATATAAATAGGTTCTGGGATGCCCAATTTGGTATAGCTGAAGAAAACTTCAGAAATTCAGTTTCTAGCCTATCCAGACTATGATTCCTCCACTGGTATACATTGTAGCAAAGAGCACTCCAAAAAGTTCAAGGGCAAGACAATGCAAACTAGTGATGTATTCAGATATGCCATTGGTCTTATCATTGCTCTAGCCTCATAAATGTCCTTATGACATCTAGGTAGTATTTTATTCTCCTAGAGTCAGATATGGTCTTTAGAACAAAAACGAACATCAGTAGATGGAATAAACTCATTTTGCTTTGTAAAATTTAAAATTGTCCTTGCCTCAAGATATGAAAATATCTTGTACAAAGCACTTGATTCCTCCCTGATTTTATTTATAGTTATTAATGTCATCCCACATTCCAATTATTTGCTCCTTTACGAGAGTCATCAAGCTAACCCTTTGTGCACACTCTGTGAGCATGGTAATCATACATCCTTTCTTCATTGTCATTCTTAATGTACTTGGAGAAAAAGCAAGAAATGATTTGAGTTGTAAGACTTGTGCCATATAATCTCATTCACTTGCATTCTTAAAAATGATTTTGATTTGAATTGTTATTTTGTTAATGTTTCTTGTTTATGGAGCTTTTTATTGTTTTGAGCTAAACTTAAGGATGTTTTTAGGTATTTACTACTGATTTGTTGGTAATATTTTAAATTTGACTACAGGGAGTCTGAATGAAAATTTCTCATTAGAATTTTTATGAAGTGTATATTTGATTATGATTTTAATGTCTTTAACCTTTAACAGCATAAGCTGCCAGCATAAGAAGCATGTTTTACATCATGGGGTCATGGAGTAGATTGTAGTGTTTCATTAGCACAAGCCTTGGGTAAAACTGGCATAGGTGAACATTTGGCTTTGCTATTCATAACCTCATCTTTTCTTTTCTTTTCTTTTCTTTTCTTTTTTTTTTTTTTTTTTTTTTTTTTTGCTTTCTCTGAAACTTGGTACAGCTGGTATTCCTTCTGGCCTCGAGCACCCCTGTGTGCTCTCTTTTCTTCTATCGACCCATACTTGCCGCCTTAGGAAATGTCTGATTTTAGTTTTCATCTCTTTTTATGAATTTAGGTCTAGGTGTTACTCATATTGTGGAGGCAAAATTGATTGATTGGTCTCCTACTTAAAGTATTTCAGGCATCACTGAAGGTGGGAGAGGGGGCAGAGGGCCTTCCCAGTGACCTAGGGGTAAGGTCAGCCTTGATGACAGGAGCTGAAGGAGACCAAGGGGAAAAAAAAAACAAAAAGGAAAAAAATCTGAACCAAACTCCTCAAATACAGATGAGATTGATACAATTGGATTTTTTTCACAGAATCATTGCAGGCTGAATAAAATTGGCAGGCTGAAAGTCAGATTCCAATTTATGTCTTTCCTGTTACAGACACTAATTTCATCCAGGAAAACTGTTTACAAGCCACCCTGCATTTTTGTGTTTTCAAAGTGATATTGATCATCCTTCCCACCAGCCCATGATTAGATGAGGCATCTGCATTAAAGACATGGGTCAAGGAGTGCTTTTACAGCTCTGAGACAGCCATGGCTGCATGTGTGCAAGCAATAGAGACATTAGTGAGGAAAAATTCAATGGCTAGGGGTGAAGATGATTATATCATCATCATTAGGAAAATGTTGATCAAATAACCTATTTCTTTCTTGATATAATCAGTTACTTTGCATAGTTAGATTGTATCTCAAAACACATATTACCGAAAGCCTGGGTGGCTCAGCAGTTGGGCATCTGCCTTTGGCTCAGGGCATGATCCCGGATTCCTGGGATCGAGTCCCACATCAGGCTCCTTGCATGGAGCCTGCTTCTCCTCCCTCTGCCTGTGTCTCTGCCTCTCTTTCTGCGTCTTTCATGAATAAATAAAATCTTTAAAAAAACCACACATATTACATGAAAGGATTATTTTGACGAATTTATAAAAATTTTGATCTGATCCCATTACTTCCTTGATCTGAATTCTTCATCAACTAAGTCCAGTTTCCATTTGCAGCCTTATCTCTAGACACAATTTAGCCATATATATTCACTTGAGTCCACACTTCTTAAATTAGAGAGAATGGCATAACTCTGAGGGAGTAGTTTATGATATAACTAGAGCATACACAAAGTTCATGAGGTAACTAGAACACATACAAAGACACAAGATGCACTTGAAATATCTTCCTGGGGTTTCAGATATTCCTCAAGAAAACATTAATTCACATGGTAAGCTATTTTAAAACATTATTTATAAACAAATACAAGTATGGTTTGGAATAGAATTCCAGATATTAATTTTTTAATAGAGAACAGAACTTGAAGTTCTACTTTGGTAAGATTATTTCCATCTTAACCCCAATGTTGCATAAAAACTTTCACCGTACTCCTTAGGGATATTTAGGAACAGATACCTGAGATGTACTTGATTAGTTATGCTAGATTATTCACAGGTTTCAGAACATTCCAGACACTTGCCTGCCTCAGTACTTTTGCTCATGAATTCCCTCCATTTGGAACCCTTGGCTCATCTTATTTCTCTGGAGAATCTTTACTCAGGAAGTAGGTCTGGATCAAAAAATTCTCCTCCTTTTTTTTTTCTTTCCTTGAACACATCCCATCCAAACTTCCAAAATAAATCCTGCCTTAACCTCTTCAAATTTTTATGGACAACTATTATATTATACCACATTATCATTACTTACTTTTTTCCCTCTAGGCTGAGAGAATTTTAAGAGAAGGGACTGTTACATTTTTGTTCTTTGGGTTTGTGTAACGATTTTGCCTATAGGATGTCAGCTGTTTCTTGAATGAGTAATGAATTTGCTTAATCTAGTAACATATGTAATGTATATAGGTCCCCACAAATGGATCATGGCAAGAAGGCTGGTATCTTTCAGGAAACTATGGTTAATGTATTAGAGATAGAAAATATTTTGAAATCAGATCTAAGTTTGAATCCCAGCCTCACTAGTTCCTATTTATGTAAATTTGGGGGATTATTTAATTTACTTTATCTAAGTCTCAGTGTTCTCACTAAGTGTTCAAAATGGAAATCATAACAACTACCTCACAATATGGTTCTATGGATTCTGAAATGATCCATACAAAATATCTGGCATCTAGAAGGTACTAAATATTGTTTGCTTCTCCATCCTTATGAATCCCTCCCTATATGATATAATTTGAAGAGTGCTGAATAAACTCCTACCTGTATAATCACCCCTTTCCCAAGGAATTTACATTTTAGAAACTGGATCAAGAAAGGGAGTGGGCTGGTTAGGTTGAAGAATGGGCAACTGGGACGGAGGGATGAAGTAAATGAAACACCATGTCTACAATGGAGGCAAAAAATAAGAGCAAATCTAAAGCTAAAGGTCTATAGCTAAGCATCCAGACTAAAGATCCTAAGCAAGATAGAATGGCTTGGCTGGAGGAGCAAGTCTTCAGATTCCCTTTGATGTGTCCTTATGGGGAGGGGAGTTCATTTTCCTTAGAGTACCTTTCACTAACCTCATGAGAAGGGAGGGTCTGCTAAAGCTTTTGAGATATTTACAGACTTACTGAATAATATATCACCAAAGCTTTAAATTTCTGCCCACCAAACTTCCTCTTTAAGTAATTTGTAGAGATGGCCACCCACCTCCCACCCCCCAAATTAGTAATATCTGACTTAAGAGCAACTTAGAATTTGATTACAGGGTGTTGTATCAAATTTAAAGATGTGACAACATAGCATTTCCTACTTTCAAGCAAGCAGAAAGTAGGATCCTGCTGGAATAAGAAAGAGAACAGGTAAATTTTGAAAGAAAAGGAAGCTGGGGAGTAATTAAAAATGAGACACTGCCAGAATTCTGATGGGTTATTATCAAGTGGTGGGTAGAAAAAGGTGAGTTCTGATGTACAATTAGTACTCAGAGGGATTGAAAGGAGAAGAATATAGGATTGGGCAACTGAACAGATATTGGAAAAATCACATTTTCCAAGACTCTTTCAGTTCATAAAACTCATGAGATTGGAAGACTCTGCTTGGATCCCAGTCCATCATTCATGTAGTTGAAAATTGGAGGAATAGTCCATCCACTGAGTGGAAATGGATTAAAAAAAGAGTTCAAAGAGAGTTTTTGAAGGATCATTCCTCTTATATTCCTGTCCTTCCTCTCTCCAGTCCCACAGGTAAACACAAATTGTCACCAGCTTGGTGTAATCCTAGTGAGTACTTCTCCTGGCTTTGCTTTTTCCTTTGCATTCTCTTTTCTCTCTCCATCTCCCTCCTGCTTCCAAAGTGACCTGCAGATAACACAGCAAGATGAAGCTGTGTTCTTTTCCAAATATCAGGGCACAAAATGGTATGGAGAGAAACAACTTCCCTTGCTTCCCTTCCATTTTCCTTTCCTAACTCTTAACACTCTTATCCTTTACCCAGCAACCCTGGTGATTTGAATAGAAAGTTCTCTAATGTCTGATATTTAAATAACTCTTCTTGAAAATATATAAACTTCAACTAATAATATAAATGTTCATAGGCACCATTTTGGAACTAAGAATGTTATTCAACAGAATAAAGATAAACTTTTTCATTATCAGTTCTCCCAGTGAACTTTTCTCACATAAGATCTCTGATACTGATGTATTTCTTTGGTTCAAGAGAGATGATTTAAGATAACATGTTGAGCCATGAAGGGCTAGTAACCCCCAAGGACTACCTACCCCTTTTTTAAGACATAAGGAAAATATACTATGTCTTTGTTACTGACACACAGACTAACATCAGGAAAGTATTCAGTAAAACTGATTAATGCTATTTGATTCCATCAACAAATGTCACTGGCATAGTATTTGTGGTTATCTTAAGAAAATGTAGTCTGTCCAAGCATGGAAAAACAAAATAAAGTACTTGTGAATTAAATAGCAAAATAATTCAGTAAGTGCATTTCTTGAAAACACATTTGCTGAAAAATCCCTTAATGTTACATAGAATTTAGTGGTAAGTTGGTACAATTTTAAACAACTACTGACCTATTAACTTGAAGAGGCTTTTATGGGGTCATCTAATCGAACTCCTCCTCTTCAACCTAAAAGTACCCAAAATAGATAGTTTTCTATCATTCTGCTAACATATTTGAGACCAGAGATTTTGCAGCTTCCTTCAGTAAAACAGTGTGAGGTAGCTGAGTCATTCCTTGAGTTTACCAAGTAGCAGCAGTGGATCTGCACTGCAGAGGTTGGAACTGGTCTGCTCCCTCTTTGCTGCAGAAAATAGCAGGGAGGAGGAGAATGGGCTGCACAAAGGGAAAGAAAAGGTACGACTACCCCCTGTGGAAAAAAGGCTGAGTTTTACTTGAGTTGCTGAAGTTTATTACTTGGAAGAGTTAAGAACATGCTTGGCATTTATCAGGGATAACTTGATCTGATTTAAATATATGAGCGCTGCCACCCACTGTTACTACTACCCACTGTCATTGGGGGATGTGGTTCCACACCCAGGCAGCTCGTGCCTCTTGTGTATAATTTTGTGAAATTACTGCTACATGCAAAACTGCAATTTGGATCAGTGGGACTTTACTGATAGCTTGAAATTCTTCCTGCCAGGGGATCTTGGTTCAGTTTGTGTGACTGTGACCTCTGAGTGTCCCACAACTGCCTTGATATTCTATGACAAGGATTCTTAGTCGTTTTGGAACATAACCTCCTTGAGAAAAATAAGGACTGCTATGGATATAATACTGCACAGGAAAACTGTATAGACCCCTTGCTGCCCATCCATGAGTGCCTGAGTCACCTTCCATCACTGACATTACAGAAAATAGCGAGTGTAGCTGGCCAGACTGAAGGCCTCACATTTTCTTTTTCTTTCTTTCTTTTTTTTTTTTTTTTTCTTTCTCTCATTTTAGAAACAGCACCACCAGGAGCAGGGACTTTCACATATACAGTAAAAATGTACAGTATCTTCAATGCAAAGTTGGATGGGTGCCAACCCCCCTCCCCCTCTCCACCCAGAAGCATCTTCATTTGAATTTAAAGGGGTGGATGAGTGACAGCAAGACTCTGTTCTCCTTCTGACAGGGCTTTGGCAGATCATTGGTTGTCATCAAACCTATTCCATTTCTTGCTCCCTGCCAGGAATTCCACCTACATGCCTGATGGCAATTAGTCCCTTGTAGGTGCTAATGAATAAAACGCAGCACGTAGACTTCACGAGGATGAAAAAGCCTACGATCCAGATCTAAAGAGTCACTCCAAGGATCAATCCCCCACATCGGTCCCCCCTCAAATGTAGCTTTCACTCTGTCCAGCACATGCTGGGGCCAACCAGCCTGCCCCCTCCTCTGTGCACTCCAGCAGGGGAAGGAGAAGGGAGCTCCATGATAAAGACAGGGCTCAGCAGAAATCACGAGTTTAGAACCTGAAGTATTACCTGTTTTTCTGTTACTGTCACAACCTGCTGCTGGTTTCTGACCCTCTGTGCTGGGTCTCCAAACCCAAATGTGCTTTGGAAGAAGTGTCTGAAGACCATGTTGGAGAGCATTCTGCACTGAGTGGGAGGTTAAATTATCAGTGATTCCGAGGACTTGGTGATAACCAGACGCTCCTAAGCAGTCTTTAAATGTACAAATTCCTTGGCCCTGTCTCTAGAGATTCTCTGTTGAGAGGCCTAGGATAAAGCCTGAAAATCTAAATTGTAAAAAATCTTCTCCGATGAATCTGATGCTCCTGCCAGGTTCAGTACTCCAGGAATAGATGAGCTCCTGTGTCCCATTCAACTCAAAAACTCTAGGACTAGGTGTCAATTGAAAACTTCTCAGAGATTGTGCTCAACACTCATCTGTACCTCTACTATGTCTTGGGCATTTAAAGGAGGTAAACAATTCTCTTTAGTAATCTATCAGAGATGAATCAATGTTCAAATATTCTTTTGAAATGAAGCTGTAGGTGATTTTTAAATTTTCCTTTATACTTTTAATTTCCTAGTTTTATATCTTTATCAAATAAGGAGCATGTATTTTTTTATAATAAAAAGTAAGCAAATGTTACTTTTAAAGACTTTTCTGCATCTCAAGGGAAATTAATTTGCTGACAGGGAAAACTGTATTTTAATACAATTGCTGTTCTTTAAATCCTATGTTTTCAGTTATGCATTCAAAATATTACTTTTAGAAAAGGGGTCCAGAGACCTCACCAGACTATCACCTTGGCAGTCCAAAAGGGTTAATAAAAAAAAAAAAAAAGGCTTAGGACCCCTGATAGGCCATAGAGACTAGTTTCTTACTCATATTTTGTGTGCACAAAACATTTTCTAGGGTCTTAAAACACATTATAAAACAAATGCTGAAGCTTTGGAGTGAAGTGTGCAGTTTGGACTCCTCTGATTTTAGCAAACCAAAGAAAGTGGCAAGAAAGAAATTTTTCTTCCACTTTTCATGGGCTCCAAAAGTTAAGATAGTTTGAATAGGATTCCCTGGAGCATTCAAACTCCATCATGTTTATCAGAAAGAACTTAATCCAAACCCTTTGAGGTTTGTTCTTCTCTAGTCAATATCTATTTCGGCAAAACAATCATGGTTTTAAAGTATAACAGAGAAGGAAGAAAAGAGAGATTTTTCTTTCTGATAGTGAAATGGGCAGGTGCAGTTGAGCCTGAAAGGCCATAATTAAAACATTGTTCAGCTGAGGCACCGTAGAAGTTCATGCAAGACTGCACAAATCCTCCCTCTGCCCCACAAGCCCAAGTTCAAGGTTTGGGCAGGAAAGGAAGTCCAAGGTGCACTGTTTAAGAACAGAGCCCCAGAGCCTGAACTTTAGTACCCTTGAGGGACACATGGAAGAAATTCTATACTGCCGGACCAGTAAAATTGGCCTGTTTAAATCTATACATTTTAAACCACGTAAGAAAGGAAAGGAAAACAAGCACTTTTTAATTGAACATATAGTTATATGACAGGATTTGTGTATATATTAGATTTTTAAAGATCTAAGGAGATAAGTATTATTTCTACTTTACTGATGAGAAAGTAACATAACTTGTCCAATGTTAAAATCAAAAGCGTTTAACTGGCCGAATTTTAGGATGGACATTGACTGTATGTAATCATGTTAGAATATGCAGACTAAAAATGGATGAAAACATAATTTAAAAATTCCTGATGCATCCTCTCAACCCATTCCTATGGCAGGCCTCATAAATTGATGACTATTTTCTGTGTGTGCATTTTGCTTTTTGTTCTTTTTCCTTTTTGTTTTTTGGCTCAGAAACTTACCCAAGGAAACATTCAAGGAAGTTACTATATATAGATCACCTGGAGTTAATGCAGAGATGGCAGGTAGCGCCAGGATAGCAAGGATTGGATGGCAAGGTGAAACTCTAGAGAAGATGGACAGGGGCTGGTTGATAATCCTTCTTGGTCTCTAGCCCCTTTCCCAGCCCTGTGAAGGGGCAATTCTGCAGGAAATCCTTACATCCTTTAAAAATCCTATCCCTTTAAAAATCACCTGAATAATTGAAATCATAGTTTATTGTGTTCACTTTACCTAGAATCATTTGTAGGCTCTGGATTCAAAAGAAATAGATAGCTTTAATGCAAAAGATTTAATCTCTGTGGAAGAAATGACTTACTCCTTGATTAGAGGTTAAGGCAGCTTTCTTTCTTTCCTTTTTTTTTTTTTTAATTATTTTTTTTTTAATTTAGTAGAGCTTTCCCACATCTCTTTGTGGGTAGCTGCCTCCTCTGCATATGCATAAACCAGCTGTCCTTTGGAATGACACAGGCCCCCATGGTGTCATGGGGTAAGACTGGGGGGAGTTGACTGAGAACCTTGAACAGCAATGGTGGGTGGGGCTGCTAGCAGTTGTGGGCCAGGTAATACTTTGCCTGGGTACAAAGCCAGAAGGCCAAGACCTTTGACCTGAACCATCATCTTTCAGGCTGCAGACCAAGGATTGTTGAGGCCTAATATAGGCAGGGAGTCAATCAGGAGAACTTAAGAGGGGAAAAAAAAAAAAAAAAAAAAGACTCTGCCTTTGCTTAGTTCTCCAGATTGGCTCTCCAGATGGCCCTCTTTTCTCTGGTAAATTATGCAACAAGCTGCTTCAGCCGAGTTTTGCAGACCTGGATGATCTTGAACTGATTTCAACAAACGGGCGGACTCGTGGGGTTGCAGGGCTTTCTCTTAGTCCTTTCATCCGAGGAAGAACACTGGGGAAATAAAACCAGATAATTTCTGGTACCAGTCATAGAAATAGAGCAATACACACACAGAAAGTACTATTGCTGTATGTCCACCTTATAAGAAATGATTTTGAAGAAGCTAAGAGGCTGTCTTATTAGGAAAGGTTAGAGTTCATCAAGATTACTCCACAGAAAGGAATTTGGCCTTGCAAATTCTCACTAATTAAATACCAGAATCATCATTAGTAATACTACTGGAATTGAAAAGGTAGAAGCATTGTTTTTCAGCATAAAAAGGTATGAAAGTCTCACTCTTTCCTGCTATTAACATATCCTGGAACAAAAATCAACAGTGCATGTACCTGAGTCTCTTATTATTTCTTCAATTTGCAGAATGTCTCTCCTCATTGTACTCTCCTCACTGAGGCGAGATGGCTTTGCTCATCAAGCCCCTGGACTGCTGCTAGTGATGAGAAAGATGGCAGGGGGGTCAGGGGGGTGGCAGGGGCAATGGGAGTCAGGGCCACTTTGTGCCTTCCCACCCCTAGAAGCCAGATCATGACCCAACACAGCTTCTTCCTGTCCCTGAACTGGGAAGTAGAGGCACTAGGGCCAGATTTGCCACCAAGCAGAGAGGGAGGCAAAGTGAGAACAGGAGGCAGAGTCAATAGGCCAGGTGGCAGGGGGAGCAGATGGGTAGGTGGTGGCTGAGCTCAAAGCTACAAATGAAGAGTTTTAAGAAGGGGAACAGCCCACTAAGAAGTATAATTCAGGAACCAAAAAGAAAGAGAAAACAAATAGAAGTGTCCGTGGCAAAATCATTTCTTGAAGTGATGTAAGTATACAAAAGCCAAATTATAATTCTCCCAGTCATCCAGTTAACACGAGCTTCTTAAGCACCTTCAGACCCTACACTATGTGTTGGAATGCAAATAGGAACAAGATACGGTCTATGTGCATAGTCTAGTACGTGGGTGAAATCTTTAAAAAAGAACTGAAATGTGATGTGATAAACTGCCTAGAGAGAAATACTGGGTGCTATAGGGACACAGAGTGGAGACTGACCCAAGGCATTGAGGGTTAGGGGAAGCTTAACAGAGGAGGAGTTACTTTTGTTGCAACATGAGATTGATCAGGGTTTTTCAGATGAGAAGGGGGAGAGAGCTTCTCAGGGATGGAAGCATCAAGGCAAAGGCATAGATGAGGAAGTGGAAGAGCCCACTGGTACTTCTTTTTTTTTTTTTTTTAATTTTATTTATTTATGAGAGAGAGAGGCAGAGACACAGGCAGAGGGAGAAGCAGGCTCCATGCAGGGAGCCCGATATGGGACTTGATCATCCTGGGTCCTCAGGATCACACCCTGGGCTGAAGGCTACGCTAAACTGCTGAGCCACCCAGGCTGCCCAACAGTGGTACTTCTGAGACAACTTCTGAGGACAGGCTGTGGAGTCAGGGGATGGTCAATCCAAAAATATGGGAAGAGGCTGGCACCAGACTTACATGTCATGCTAAGAACTTTGGATTTCCCTCTGGAAAATAGAGCTCATTTGAAAAAGTTAGAAAAAGAAATAAAATTAGTAGAGAGTAGAAGGTCAGTAAGGAAAGGATTAGTGACTCTTTAAATTCTAGTTCCCCAAATCAGAGCTTCCTTACTCTCCTTCCAAGCATAAAGCCAATATCTAGGGAGTAAGACCTGATCCATTTAGTGACTCAAAATATAACTCACAGCTGATTTGATTTTTAGTTATGCACCTGAGAAGAACCATTGTAACCTAACAGAGAAGAAAATGCTAGTGTGAATAATTACTATTCATTTATTCAAACACTACCTCTACGAACATGTTCTACAAGTCAGACACTGTGCCTGGCACGGGTTAAATTCTAGTCATGTTTTCTGACCTCTTGAAGCTTTTATAGAAAATGGAAAAACAGTTAACATGCAAATAAATATATAATTATAAACCATGATGCAGCCAATGAAGGAAAAGACCAGAAGGCCAAAAGAGACAATAACAAGGTAGAGGGATGAGACCAATTTTATATGGCACGTGAGTAGGAGATTCATGACAAGGCTAAGATCGTAGAAGGAGCGGGCGAAGGAGGGTGTAGGATAAGATGTTTGAAGTGATGTTGGAGAAATATTGAGAGAACAAAATGTGCATGGTGTTACAGGAAGCCCAAGAGTTTAATCCATCATTCTACATAGAGTTGCAAGCCCACTAAAGGAGATACTTTGAGTTTTTTAAAGATAACTGGAGACTGTGTGAATGGATCAGCTAGAGGGTAGTGGGCTAGGAAAGATATAATTGTAACTTAGGAAATAGTTGTTCATGAAGATTAGAAAAGCAGATGAATAGGAGTGTTTCTGAGGATCCAGTATAGAAAGCAACTAGAAGGCACTCTGTTTAAAGTAGAGAACAATAGAAGAAATTTAATTTATGGAGTTACTAGTCAGGTTAAGACAACCTTAACCTTAAGATACTTTCTTCCTTCTCTGCTGGAAAGACCAGAAGGAAGGTGGCACCATGGGAGCTCCTGAGCTAGAGTCACTCAGTTGGAAGCTGGAGCCATTGCAGAGACACCACCTATATTGGGGTGAAGGAAGACATACCCTTTTCTCTCTTTTTCTTCTATTCTCTGTTATCCTATCAATGCCCTCCATTTATGGAACACAGCTGGAAGCTACCTGGTATGGGAGCCTGGAAACACACTTTTCAGGGCTAAGTTTCCTATGTTATGGAACAGAGAAGATAAAAGGTGAAGAAAGATTTGAATCCAAATAGGCCCCGGACTGGATATAACATATCTGTATTTCAATGCTTTAAAATATTGACATGACTTGGTGATAAATAAGATGTGGGGAGATAAGCAGGGAGGAAATGTCAAGAATGACCACTAGGTTTTTGGCTTGAGCAATTGGTACCATATCAGAATGATGAAGACATTGGACTGAAGTAGATTTGATGAGGAAAAACATAAAAGAAATCATTTTGGGAGTAGTTAAGTCTAAGGTGCCTATTAGATGTCTATTTAGGAAGCCATTAAATCAGGAAGTTGAATTTACAGATCTTCAACTCAGAAGAAAAGTTAGAGCTTTTAGTCTGGAAGTTGTCAACAGTTTTTATTTACAGCCATGAAAATTTGATGGGGTCAACCTAGGAAGAGAATTTAAAATAAAAAAGATGGCTAGGACTAGCCCTATGAAGCCCAACATTTACAGGATAAAGGAGGAGGAACTGAAAGGAGAAGGAATTCAATTGTAATTGAAATTGAAATGTCCTTCCTTGAAAAGGAGATGGGGCAGGCAGCCTATTTTAGCAAAACAACAGACAAAACTTACCAGCCTTGACTCACAGCAAAATGCCCTCTAGTTACAACCTACTTTTCTGCTCCCTTTTTAACTACAACTTCTTGATTCACTTGTCTTTACTATGGGGATTCCTCTGCTCACATGCTATCCTCAGCCCCATCTCCCCAGAGCAGGTTACTTCCATACCCTCCCACCACAATTGGTTATGTTAAAGTTCATTTTATCAACCAGACCACCTCACCTTGGAGTGCCCTGGAACTTAGACTTTTTCTTCTCTATCAAAAGCCATTTGCTCAGTGATCTCATTCAGTATCATCAATTTCAAATCCATCCATAAACTAGTTTCTCTCAAATGTATCTCCCTTGTTTGAAAATCTCTGCTATCTCAAATACTCAACTACACAAGTACACCCATTTCTTTTTTTTTTTTTTTAATTTTATTTATTTACTCATGAGAGACACACACACACAGAGGCAGAGACATGGCAGAGGGAGAAGCAGACTCCACGCAGGGAGCCTGACATGGAACTCGATCCCGGGTCTGCAGGATCAGGCCCTGAGCCAAAGGCAGGTGCTAAACCGCTGAGCCATCCAGGCGTCCCAGTACACCCATTTCTATAACCAAACTCTGATCATCCTTCCTTACCTGTTTTGTAATCTGTCCCATCTCAAGTTAATGCAACTCTATCCTGTTTTGTTCAGGTCGGAAACCTTGGTGCCATCCTTTACTTTTCGCTTTTATTTTCACACTCACATCCAACTCAGCAAGAAATACCAGCATCTGTTACCTCCAGGTATTTCCATAATCCAAATGCTTTTTACCACGTCCACTGTAACCACCCTGGTCCAGTGATTGGACAACTGCAGCTACCTCCTTGCTTCTATTTTGCCCCCAAGTACTCTTCTCAATTCAAAAGCTAGTGTTGGGGTCCCTGGTGGTTCAGTTGGTTAAGTGTCTGACTCTTGGTTGTGGCTCAGGTCATGATGTCAGGGTCATGGGATCCAGCCCTGCATCAAGCTCCATACTCAGCCAAGGAGTCTGCTACTCTCCCCACCCCCCTTAAACCCTGCTGGGGTAAATAAATAAATAAATAAATAAATAAATAAATCTAAAAAAAATAAAAAGCCGGTATGATTCTGTGAAACATGTACTATCATGTCACTTGCATGCTCAAAATTATCCAGATTTCTATCTCACTTAGAATACAAAACCAAACCCCCCAAACACCTACCAAGCTCCCAGTTTTCCATCTCTGCTTGCAGACCTTATTGCCTGACATAAGGCAATATGACCTGAGAAGACCTGAGAAGCCTTCTCAGCCTTCTTTCTGGTCCTCAAACAAGCCAAGAATGCTCCTGACATTGGGCATCAGCTCTGGCTATTCCCTCTGCTTGAACAGATCTCTCACCATTTACTCACCTGGCCCCTCCATCCTTTTTGCTCAAATGTCCTTTCAGTAAGAGATTTACTTTTCTCCTTAACATTTATCATTATCTAATATACTATACATTCTATGTGTTCATTTTATTATTTGTCTCCCCACACTGGAATGCAAGCTCTGTGAGGTTGGGTTTTTTGTAGTTTTGTTTACTACTACTGTATCCCACCTCTTGGAACTGTGCCTAATGCAAAGTATAAACTCAATATTTTTAAAATAACAATGAATAAAACATTGGTCATAGAAGAAGAAAGAAAATCAGAAGAGGATTGTGTTACAAAAGCCAAGAGAAGAGTGTTTGACAAAGAAGAGAGAGATCAGTGGCATCCAGTGCTGTTGAGACATTTTCTGAGATGGGATTTGACACCCTGGAGGTCTCCATTTATCTTAACAAAAGCAGTTTCAATGAAAAAGTGGAGGAAGAATACAGACAGAAGGGTGATACAGACTGGAGGTAGGAAAGATCAAATGGGAGATGATAAAGGGGATACTTGAGGGTGCATAGCAAGGAGGGAGGGCTAAAGCTGAGCCAGATCAGTGTCATCAATATATACATAATCAGCCACACTCCAAAACAAAGAATGTTCTTTGATTCTCAATCTACTATCCACTGATAAAACCCTAACAACTGATTCTCAATTCAATTTCAGTAGTTAGAAAGACCTCTGAATTCCACTTATTCTTTTTGTTGTCATGTTCTTATTTTAACACTTGTATTACATTACATTCCATACCATCAGTAAACAGACTGACATCAGGCTCATCACATTTTTGGAGTTCCCCTCAAAAGAATTCAATAGACTAAGGGATGGGATTAACATAGATCAAGGCTGAAGAGAATAAACCAGAATAGTAGGGGACATCTTCCAGCCCCATTAACACAATAGTCTAAAACCATGTCCAAAGAGGCTTATCAAATTTAGTTCTAACCCTTACCAAGATCAATAATTAGTGGATAATGAGGGTTGGAGAAATTGGGTGTAGTATCCAGATTTCCAGGTGGCAGCTACTCTCAGTATGTGATGATTTTGCAAGCCAGAAAAAGGCTTTCAAACTAAAGAAGTGAGAACACCAGCTACATGGACTATGCCCAGATAAAAAGAAAATGACAGGAGTAAATGGAGTTAACTGTTCATAGCTGATGGGCTGGAACAATGACATGAGTACCAAAAAGTAGAAAGAAATGAATGAATGGACACCTAGAACCTAAGCAGAGATTTTAAGAACAGATGGGTCATGTGGGGGGAAAGTAGACAGGGAGACTATACATCCAGGCACAGGAGTCCAGGATCAGGACAGCAGGATATTTTCAGATCTCCTTTTCTGAACGCAAGGAGACTCCTAGTATATTGCCTGGTCTAGTTTGTATTAAATCAGACTCTGAGTTGGTGAAAAGTTAAGTACAGATGCTAAACTGGGGCTAGAATGGGCTGCAGCCAATACAGGTCTTCACACCTGCATTCTCTCTCCTTTAGTTCCATCCCCTCCTCTTCAGGACACTAAGAGTTATCTTCTGAAAGCACATTCTGATCATGCCACTTCTGTGACTTAAATCACTTAATCATTTTCCACTTAACAGCCTTGACTCTAACTTAGCTTTCAAATCTTCATGCCCTTCCCACTCTCTCCATTCTCTAATCATGAGAATAGGGCCACATTCTTATGCTCTTGTAATGCTCTTGTACTGCTGCAGTCCTTCACCTTCTCCCCTCTCTATCAGATGAACTCCTAGTCATATGTCAAAGTTCATTTGACCATCAATTTCTTCCCCAACCATGGAAGAACATTAATTATTTTCTTCTGTTCTTTTTTGCTTTATTGTTTACCACTATTACAAGAGCTTATACACAATTGTAAAATACAGCATAATAATATAAATGTGAGATTTTTGCAATAGAGAGAGCAAGAGAAAAACAAACAGCCCTGGGCACTGGAAGTGAAACCAGGGATGAGACTGATGCAAACATGCATTTTACAGGGTCCTATACAATTGGGTAGGCCTGATTGAATACCCGAATGATTAGGCCACAAATTTAGCAGTCAGCCTTGTAGTGCCCAAAGTGAGAGAAATTGGTCAGTTACACAATATCTTCTGCCTGTAAAGAGCAGACAACTGGTTAGCGGATGCATAACTATTCCTCACACTCATAGCAGAAGAGAATTTTTACAAAGGATTCACCTATAAAGAGTAAACTGCAACAGAAAACATCTTCAGTAAACATCTCCACAGGAGAAATAACTCTTAGTATCATAGACTATGCCTTAAGGCTTGATGGCATATCAGCGAAGTCCAGTTCTATAGGGGCTACTGGTCCAGATTCAGATTACATAATTCTCATTTCCTCCAACTTGATCTAGAAAGGCAATACATTTTAACTAAGACATCTGAGAAATTCTCTAGTTTCCTAACTCCTCCAAAATTCAGCACACATTTTTGCAAACATTTTCCATTTATTGGCATTCATAAACCCTTTAAAACACAAGGACCTCACAGTTGAAGAATCTACAGGGAAATGAACTAACTATCCTCAGAAAGTCCTTCATATATGTTGTTTTTCTTATGTACTTAGAATGCAAATATTGTGGTCCCAGTGAAAAACAGAATCATATGTCATACTACCCATTTAGCAGTCCAGTTATGAGTGGGAATGATGTCATCTGATGAACACTAGTCACTGCTTGAGAACGTATACCTAACTGAAAGATCATCTTACCTTAACTGAGAAGGGAGACAAAAAAGAACTTACTGGCAGGATAAAAATAATCTTTATAATTTTTGAATCCTCATTAGAACTTCTAACAATGATCCACTGAGGTTCCAATCTCCTCTTCATTTTGTATGATCAAAATAGTTTGTCTTAAAAAGCTTCAAAGAACTAAAAAGTTTGTTTATCTTAGCCATGAAACAGTCTTAATAAAGCATCTGTAGGATGCCTAGTTTTGACCGGGGCTAATTTGAGACATTCTCTAGAATTACACCAAGGTAAATATATGAGGTAGCTTGCTGAATAGGATTGCTAATATGTCAGTTAAACATCAAAGAACTTTCATTTTAGGAGAGGTTGTCTATAACTTTTCATTCTGGCAATAATTAGATTGTAAAACCACTTGCCCATAATTTTCTGCTCTTTGGTACTGACCTATGAACCATGAATGGCTCAGATTTTGATTTGCGGGCAGAGTAGTGCCACAAATCTCCCCCAGTTCCTTCCACTGCTAAGAAGCCCTGATTCTCTAAACAAGCCTGGGTATTAATGAAGGACTACATCAAATGCCACAAACTAAAAGCAAATGTCTTAGCCCTTGAGATGATTTCTCAGTGTTTGTAGCATTTTAAAGCTTTAAAAATGTAATGACCCAGATAAAAGTGGCAAAAAAAACAATAGTATTTAGCATCATCTTGTATGTTTATGTGACAGCATGTTATGAGACCATGGTTCTATGTTTTTAAATCAATTTTTTTTTTTGAAAAGCCAGTATTGGAACCCATTAACAGCATCCCTGGCCTTTGTATTAGGTGAAGGACAGGTAGGTTTAAAGCAGTAGTTCTCAACTGGGAGCAGTTTTGCTATATAGGGGACATTTGGCAATGTCTGGAAACATTTTTGATTGTTCTAACTGGGGAAGAGAATGCTTCTGGCATCTAGTGAGTAGAGGGCAAGGAAGCTGCTGATATTAGGTTGCCATGGATCAATTTATATTAAGAGGAGTTTTGAGAAGCCTGGAATGAGCACCATATAGAGATAGGGCTTCTGTCCGATTCAGAGGAGGGAGCAAGGTAGAATTAGATGCATGAGGCCAGCCAACTGTGGCAGGAAGTGGCCGCAAGTGGGCTCTGCCACATGTAGCACTTCACAGAGCTCAGCTGAGAAACTACTAATGCAGTGAAAAGATGGGATTTTAATTCATTTAGATCTATGGTATGTTGTTGAATCTACCACTTAATAATTTCATAAATTTGGATAAGCTATTTAATCTCACCAAGTCTGAATTGCCTCCTCTGAAAAAGGAATAATAGCGATCACCTCACAGAGTCATTGTGGGGGTTAAATAGGATGCTTATAAAACTCCTAAGCCAGTGCCTGGGACACAGTTCTTAATATTTGTAAATTTTTTTAAAAGTAAATTCTTTCCATCCTGAAGAATGCCATAGTTAGCTCCAAGAATACTGACTGGAAGATTTTTAAAGTTTGAGGTTTACGACTATAAATTTCATTTTTGACATTTAAACACTATGACTTTATAGCAATATTATTAAAAAAATGAGAACATTTCCAAATCTCGTATTTCTAGGATTACCCATTTACCAAAACAATCAGCAAATGTTATTAATAATGATTGACTGTATATTTCTACAAAGCATAGGAGAGTGAGATGTTATGTACTATAGACATGCAGAATGTGAATATAGAGTTCGTTGTAAGAGTAGAGCAGTAGCTATCTATTATTTCACTTTCCTGGGCTAGCATACACACTTCTGTTGGGACATCTTTCTTCCACTTTAACACTGGGGCTTAAATAGAAGCTTCTCTTGGTTTATAAATCCTTTCCCTTGACCACTGTTTATCGTTCCAAGGGAAGACATATAACCCGAGCTGGAACATCCAGCTATTTCATGCAAATATGGCCTCCAGTAAAGCCCTTTCTTGGGTTATGAGAGAAACAAAGCAAGCCTGAAGTCTCTGGGGTGGTGAAATTACAACATATAAGCCAGCAGGTGGGTTTCCTACGGTCTGAGAAAATGAACAGGAAGCTGAGATGTGAGCATGTGTGTGTCTATCAGGCTGAGGGGTAGAGGCAGTGACAGACTCCCTCATCCCAGGCATCTCTCTAGGGCCTGGCTATCCACCAGCTGAATTCCCTGCCTTCATGTATGGGTACAAGTCAAGGAGTTCCCTCTTTGGCTCAATCTAGTTCTATTTGGTTTTCTATCTAAAATTCTTGAACGTCTTGAGTAACTCAAGTGAGTTGCAATCGGTTGAAAAAAGAAAAAAATGTCTCTGCAGGTGTCTGTCTGGAGGTTTTTAGACTGAGGGCTAAAGGAGTAAGAGATTTATTTAGTCAGATAAACTATGGTTTATCTAGATAGTACAAGTTGATTGTCGGAACTTGAAAGTTAAATGATTACTTAGTCTACTTAAGTTTTAGATTCTGTGAAGAGACAGAAACCACTCCAGTTAACTGAACAAAAAGAACCCAGTGTAAAGAACTGTTTAGTACCTGTGGAAGAACTGAAAGAGTAAAGGAGAATTTTAAGATATCATGGAAATAACACGGGCAGGAAACAGCCAGCACCCACAGGTCTAGGGGAGAAGGAAGGGAAGAGGTTGGTATAATGTACACTTCCAGACTTGGAGGGGCCACTTGCTGGCCGGGACCCAGGCATATGAGAAGGCATCCTCCGTGGATGCCTGAACCTCTGAGGCAGTTTTCATGAGACTGATTCTGTCAATGTAGGAAAATCAGCCAGTTCAGTAGACTTGGCTACTGCTGCAGGAAGGCCCCATCATGGCTACAGTGAAGAAGTGTCACTCCAGGGCTGCACACGGTCGGGGAAGATCAAGCCCCGCGGTCTCCTTCTGGCACTGTCTATAGGCAGAACATAACCAGGAGGCCTCCGGCAGGCAGAAATGTGCCATCAGTGTCTCAGGCCCAGAACACAAAGCTGATGGTGGAGGTGGGTTTGAAGCTGAGGGACAACAGTTTCTTAGCTGGCACAATCTGTAAGGATGATGCTTCAGGAGGATTTGGGAATATAGCTGATATAAGTCTAAGAGGATTCCCTGAAAAGGAGGGAGTAGTTGTTCAGTTAACAATTGTTTCCCTTCCTCCAGTGAAAATTCGGCCTCATGAGACTGCTGCAGGCAGTGGTAGAAGTGCCCAGGTCTCGCTCCTCCCCAGGGAGACACTAGTCATTTGTCTCCATTAGGGTCAATGTGATGCTGTATTAGATGGCTCCAAATCAGCTTCCCAAACTCTAGCTGTAATTAGTCATTTCCAGTCTGTTCCCTGCAATTCAGATTTTCCTTGCTCTTTCATCGTTTGCCTTCATAGAATGTCTTTTTCAGCTGTTGTCCACCTTCAAAACCCAACACATATTCTTTTCCCTCTGGGAAAATCTCCAGCCTAAAGTGATTTTTCTGCCGTAGTGCATTTACTATATTTTTTCTTCTTTTCCAAATAATGGTGACATGTCTTGTAATGTGGCTGGGGTCCATACCAAGGCTCAAATCTCTCCGAACTGGGGAAGAAATTGGAAGGAAATATGAAGGAATTGGTGGGGAAAACATGTAGCCTGAGCTGAAGTGCTAGCCATGTGGTCTGCGTCTCATGGTGGGACTGGGAAGTGAAACGAAAACACTGAGTACACTATTCACCTCCACATTCTTGGATCTTAGGGAGAAGACACTAATAAGTTATCTCCAGTTCCTACCTGCTCATATGGAAGAACCTAAGGCTATCCTGCCAATCTAAATTTGCTTTAATTCCAGGACAGGGCACATTTAAGGCTCTGCTTGAGTATCATTATGGACTTATGGAGTTGGGTTACATTTAACATTGTTTAGATTAGGCAGTGATTTGTATCCTCATGGGTCTTTACCTAGGTTCTTGATAAGCTACTCCGTGTAGAGGAATTATATTCATTCTTCCCAATGAAGATCCGCCCTCCATCTCGATTGAAAAGACTTTTCCAATCTTATACCAGTTCTGTCCCAAGATTGAACCTAAATTTTGCTCTGGATACAAGTCTGAGATATTTCATTATATAGAATTCCCACAATTAACTGTGGGTCGTGATTAACAAAGATCATTGTACTCATAGTAGAATCCAGAAACTATATGGGAGGGTAAAAGTTTCTGCTGATGAACACTGCATCCTTCCTAGAATAAACCCTTTTAATGGGAAGATTTCTTGTGATAGATGCTATCTTCCCCAATTACTTGCAAAAGTAAGTTGGTAGTGTAAAATTTCTTTTGAAGGTACTCTATTAAGTACATTTCAAATAGTGCTTACTGTCAAGCCAGAAATTTATGCCAGAAAAGTAGAATCACTTTCCTTTATAAATCTGTTATTAGCATCAGGTAGACAACCAAGTTGCAAAAAGAGTTTTCATTAACATTCACTCATTACCAAGAAAAAAAAAAATATATATATATATATATTCCCAGTAAAAATATGACTACTATTTATTATCCTGTATACCAAACTTTGGGCTAAACGGTTTATGCTCATCATATTCGACACAGATCAAATACCTAAATGAATGAAATTCATAGCCCTTGGTAATTTAAGGCCATGATCTTTATAACAAGTGTGCTCCTCATTGTTTATCGGTTTTGTTAGAAATTGTATGTTTCAATTGTTGAAATTGTTTTCAATTGTTATTGAAAGCACTTAGTTCCTTGGTTTCTCCTTTCTAGGCAAGCAATGAGTAGTGAAATGAGGAAAGATGGTTTCAAAACATACAAAACCTGTTCCTTGTGTAGATACAGCTTAAAGAATATAAACAGATGGGTTTCTCCCACAAGGACAGGTCATCATACCATCAGGGGAAAATGAGTTGGCTGCTGCTGAGTTAAGAAGCAATGAAGTCATTGCTATGCACATAATTAAAATGTGATATTTCAAGAGGAGTGAATCTAAGGAGGAAAAAAGAAAAATTGCAGATAATACACACTGTGGTCGTGGCTTTGAATTAATGTGTGCCCGGGTGCAGAAGAAGCAATGCAAACAAATGTCAGCCATCAAAAGTAGGCAAAATGACGATACAGTTAGCTCATAACATACTCCACTCCACCTCCCTTGACACTCAAACTTAAGGCTAATAGAATCTACTTTTGCTAAGCTCATTTGAACTCTGTAAGTGTTGTAAGCAGACTGGATTTAGGATATGTAGAATAGCTTGATGAACACCATTTTGATGCCCTCTTCAGTATATAATAAGACAAACTAATCTAGAAAATGTGGTTCTGGGTCAAATCCCTCTCAATGTTGCAGTAATAGTTTTTTCATCTAAATCTGAATTACTAAATAGACCAGTTCAGGAAAGAAGCTCTTGTCAAGACCGTTATTTGGCTTACACAGGTATTCTTTTCTGAGCAGCCTTCGGCCTAAATAAAGAAGAGAACACTATAGGATTTTGAACAATAGATCCTGTGCCCTTCCTGTCCAGGAAGCTGCCTAGTGAGGAGAAAACAGCAGATGCACAAGCAACTGTTATCTCGGGTAAAAGAGATGCTTTTCTTGGGACCATATCACTTTCATGTTTACAGCTCCTCTAAGGCTATATCTATATGATGACAGGCTTTCTGGTGAAAGCTGAGAAATTCAGTTGCAAATCTGAATGCTACAAAATGTGTGGCTATTTGGCAACGGGAGGATCAAACATCTGGATCTTTGACTCAGTTTTTCCATTTTCACCCAATATTTTCATATCGTGAAAAACACCAATTAAAAAAAGCAGCCAATCTGGTGTTTTGGCTTTCTTAACAGCCAATTTGTATCTCAGAATGGTTGGTCCAATTGATTGTGCTGCTTTAGATGGCCCAAATGAACAGATCAAGATAAAAATAGTTGGTTAGGTAGCTGTTCTGATTTGTTTCAACAGATATGGTGGTATTGTGATCTCTAACTGATAAGTGCTTTACAAATGCAAATAATTTCTGCTGTCTCAGAATTCCATAATCTGTTAGGAGGTAGATAATTGTTATTTCCCTCCAGTTCTGCAGATAAAGAAATGGCATTGAAAGTACATGATTTGCTTTGGGAAAAATACAGGAAGTCAGTGTTCATTCTCTGCTAGAACTTGTGGGTTTACTTTCTCAGTGGGGCCTCAGACCATCACAGTGAGACCAAAGTACATGTAAGAATTCATTGACAGCAAACTGCAGTTTACTTTGAGACCCTATGGAGAAAAAGGAAAAGGGGGAAAAAAAAAAAAAAGATCAATCTTCCTATAATCCTGTTTTCCTGTGTATTACATTGAAGTTTCCAAATATTCTCATTCTGGAGAATAGCCTATTTTTTCAGAGCATCAATCAATGTTAATATACTAAATACATTTCCTTTAGAAAATTAAAGGGTATATAGATTGGGATAGAAAACACTGAAGTTATGATACAGTTTCTGTACAATTACACTTGAGTAGATCTAATATCCAAGTGGTAAAAGCCCTAGTCGGGAAATAGATTGATTTTTGGTAATATTTACATAATCAGGAACCATTTGAAAAACAATATAATTACATATGTAAACAAAACACCTTTGCATCATATATGCCATTCTTTTCCAATAAACCTAGACCTGCGAATAGGAGTGTAACCATTTTTATAGGCCTGTATCTAGGTTTCCACATGATGGTGAATCTATAGCTGCCTTCAAGATGACATTTTTTTTTCCCTCTGGCAACGAATCTGATGCTATGGAAAGATTAAAAAAGAAAAAATACTAAGTCAAAGAATAAAATTGAAATAATATTTAAGGAAAATTATTTTCTTTCCATGTATTTTTAAATTTTACAGCTTTCAAAATAACCCAGCATACAGTACCCCTCAGATTGACTGACTCATCTTCATGTCCACACACTTTCTTTAAAAACAGAAAAATCATTTTTGAAAATGATCAAAACATAACATTTTGCTGGAACAGATGCCTTGCCTGCGCTCTGTGCCACATTTTTGTAGTATTTAAAATGAACGTTTCAGTTTTAAACGCCATGTCATGACTAATCGCCAATGAAGAGGAAAAGAAGGTCCTAGTGGAGTCAAAGTAGGGTCTTCCTCAACCCCATTTGTGAGAACCACCATAGCTTGTGATCTCTGCACACCTAGCACTTATCATGGGGCTGCCATTCTCAAGATTGCTTTTTGACAAGAAGTATTTTTAAAAATTAACTATCTTGAGTTCAAAGAAAGGGGGTAATTTTTTATATCCAAGACCAATATGCACTTTGGGGTGATCTGTTATTTCATTTTGCATATCTTCTTATATTCCATGCTCTTCTTTAAGTACTATTTGAATTTTGACCTTTCAGGATACGTTCTAAATCCCAATTTAGAATAATATCCCAATGTATGGCTGTTAATCCAGCATAAGTTTTAACAGTAGTCTCTTTCCCTTTTGAAATTGGCCTAATTTGGAAGATAAATTGTATAGTAACCCAGCATATAAAGATTTCCTGCTGAGGATAAGACATTTATAGCACTTGATTTTTCTTGTTACATTTCTATATTAGTGATTTAGTGATAGATGGATAAAAAAAAGATGGCATTTTAAATCATATTGATTTTTCCAAGTTTCTACAAATTTGAAAGGCTGGCTAACCAGGGTAAGAAATCAATCTGGCTTTGCCCTGTAATATTTTGGTGATTGTCACTTTACAGATGACTGCTTTGACTAGTCTGGTGTCTGTCATCTTCTTCCCTCACTTCCAGCTCAGTGTGTGTGTCTCTGAAATCTGAGAGATCATTCGAAAACCACATTTTCCAGGATAAAGGCTATATAGGTTGCTGTAGCATTATAGAAATATAAGGACATTCCAACAACAGCAAAGTATTCTTCAGTGTTAGGCTGTATGTGTTAGACTGTAGGGCTGAAGTGCTCCTTCTATTAATGTTTTCTGTTCATTTATAATCTGAACACACATGTAGATTTTTATCTTGGAAAAGTTTACTCAAATTCGGTAACTTCTGTCATCGATAGGAAATGTGGGATTCATGGAGACAAATGATTAGAGAAGCCCGTTTCAATTTTGAAATGTTTCTAAATGTGTAAGCAAATTGGCCAAAACCTAGGATCTGCCATTATTTGTGACAATCCACTAGAATTCTATAATAATTGACTTAATTTACTAAAAAGACAACAATGGAAATATTGATAGAATGTGGGGTAAAAAGAAGTCATTTCATGATCCAGAATGCTGCAATTAATGATAAACCACTGATATTTCATCTTCCTCACATAAAATATTGCCCTGTGTCTAGAGTGTTTGCCAGGGGCTCAATCACACATTACATAATGCTGAATTTTCCATAGAGGAGTCATGGTTCACACCCTTGGAGCAATATGGTGAATGTATAGAAAGATATAGCCAGGTATGGAAATAAACAGGGAATGAGCCTATGCATTCTTATATCTTGGCATCACCCTAATTTATCATTTTTGGGGAAAGTACCACTTAAGTGGATTCCTGAATTGCACAAGACACCCTGTGCCTCTCCCTTATGCATGGCATCTATGAATGAGGAAAGGTTTTGTTTGTAAAATAGGGTGTGGAAATGGAAAAACTAACAAAATATTAAACTAAGCAGAAACTGCCTAGCTCTGTTGTTCCCACTGCAGCTATGAAATACAAAATGATCAATACATTTTTAGGAAGTATTTACATTTTAATTAATTTTGTATTCTTCATTATACTAGGAAAGATTTCAGAAGCTTGCACATGTGTTAAATGCAAGCAGATATAGAAGGACTAAAAACTATCACTCTTTGGCATCTAATAACTTGCAATACTATTGAGAATTGAGAATATGAATTTATATGGGAGTGATTCTTTCCCAAATTGTGTCCCATGACAACATGCCACACACATCTAAGACTGCCTCAGATATTTCAGAATATCTCATACATTATAGAATTAAAACTATTTCTAATATTTCATGATATTCTTTCCTAGGTCCCTTTTCATCAGATTAAACATTTTAAGTTTTGGATTAGAAAATTCAATCAATTGATATAGCTCAGAAATTTTTGAAGGCAGCTAAAGAACAATTGCATCAATAAATATATGCATTTTCAATAAATGCTTCAAAAAGTAAGAAAAAATTGGGTGTTAAAGATTTAGAGATCAGTTCAAGGGGGAAAGTTGAATATTTCAGGCAATCAAAAACAGACAGAAAGGACCTGGAAACTGTGAGATGGTAAGAACATTGGATGACAATGTCAGGGGTTGGGAGGGTGGAAGAAACTAAGTTGAATGAATGGGGATTCTGGAAGATATTTAAAACCAGGCAATGCAGGAAAGACTTGACCTGGGAGCTACCCAAGGCCTTAATCAAGGAGAGGGTCATTGAATTATCATTGAATTTAGAAAGGTTGGTCTGGTGAGGATATAGACTAAAGTGGGAACAAAGCAGAGTTGGAAGATGCAGGCCAGAAGATGGTCTAATAATTCAGTTGTGAAGTGACAAAGACCTCAAAAGCTAATTTTTTTTCAGTCTTATGAAGAGCCTTTATAGTATCTTAAAGCAACATGAGCAAAGTAAAATGTGAGTCTCAAATATATTTTAAGCATTGGCATCATCAAAAAGGTAAGCATTTTGGCCTATTCCATGACTTAATTGTCATATCACAAAATAACAGCATTTCTTCAAGTGTATTTCATGGTGCATTGATTCCTTGAGAAGGTCGTACGTGTTAGGATGGAGAAAAGGAGTTCATGTTCGAACACATTTGGAATGCTGAAGTCAATAAAATTAAATCCTTAACTGCAGGATTTCTCAGAACGTGTAAAATGTTACTGTAATGGGCAGGGACCTCTAACCATACGACATTTCCAATCTGATTTGATCATGACATTTATCTTTTATGTTGCATTTCCTAGGACTAGAGAACCACTGAAAACACAGTAGGAAATGCTCATAAAAGCTAGTGAAAAAATACAGTGTAGTCTTATGTGTGATATAGATCTATAGATAAAATATATTATAAACATATATGCACATATAATTTCATTAGGATGGGGTGATTTCATAACTGCAAGGAATTCAGATAATTCAGCCTTTGGTAATTGCCTTTGGCTTTAAGGCTTGTCAGAATTCTTCTCATTAAATTCATAATCTCTTCTCATGAGGGAGCGTTGAGGACGACTTCACTGGAGTGGCTCACCCACTCACAGCCCCCAAATCAGGCTGTTCATCATCTGACTGTTTTTCTTCAAGCACACAAAGAAACTATTTTCTCTTGGGTAGGGGCTTCCCCTGACCTCCCACCCACCCCTGTTAGGTGGAGAGTCATCCCCAAAGAGATGTGTCATTCTTGGAACAGAACATCCCTTAGTGAAGATTCACTGAGTAATCATTCAGCTAGAAGCATAAATCTACCCTGAGGGTCGGAAAAACCCATAGTGAAAGAGAATAATGGGCGAAGGGAATTGCATTCCAGGCTATTAAAATAGACACAGGCACTGAAGTGAATGTGCTGAGATGAAACAAAGGGAACTCTCCAAAATTCAAACATGGAACTCTGGGTGATAAACTCTTGCCCTGGTTTGTGATTAACTCTTCAGTCACTCAGGAAGAGATCATCCTTCCCTTTTTCTCAGGACAGTAGGATGGTTGATCCACACTGAGCCATTTCCTGTTGACTTCATGGGGCTGATAGGGAATACAAACTTTTTTTCCTTTTCCTCTTTCCTTTCTTCCCTGCTTCTTTTCCATTTCTGGCTCTCACGTTGACCCTGCAAAAGACATTAGACAAAGGATTAGTCAGAACTCAGGATTCTCCAGTGACTCAGAACAGCCTACCTGCAGCCAGACAGGCCTGGGGCAGGAGCAGAGTTGGCACCAGCCCTGCTCTGTAGGTTGGAACGGGAGCTGAGAGAGCTGTCCTTGCTGCAGAGGCTGGCGGGGAAGTTACTGCTGGGTGGGCTAGGCACAGGTCCAACAGGGATCAACATGTTCCCGTCACGATTCCGGCAGACGCCTGGCACCAGGGGGGATCCAAGCTGGAGCCGCCCAACAGGTGGGCAGAGAATTGCTCAGATATTCAGACTGGCCGGGGGCTTGATTATCAAAAGGGCAGGATGTGGAAGGAGTTAGAATAGAACATGGGCTCCTGGTCTCATTCCCTCCACGTGCAACTGTATGATCATAGAAAAGTTACTTAATATTTCTGAAACTCAGTTTTGGATAATGTTATCAAAGCTCTTTTTTAATGATGAACTGAAAAAATAATATCTAATATCTATTTGGCACTAACTATATGTTAGGTACTGTGCAAAGAGCCTGCTATGCATAATTATATTTAACTCTCAAGATAATTCTGTGGAATCACTGTCATTATTATCTCCCATTTTATATATGGGGAAACTAATACTCAGGTCACCAGCTTGGAAGTGACAAGTCCAGAACTGACTTCAAGGACCAAGATTTTAGCCAAATGTAAATTCCCTCTCAAAAGCCTAACTCTTCCCTGTTGATGATGTCACCTTTTCACCACTGCTGCCACTACTGAGGATGGAGATGATGTTCTAGGCCCAAGTTCCTAGTGCATAATTCCAATTGGTGGGACAGAAGAGAAAGCAAGATGATAGAAGGGTGTGGTCTTTTTAGTCCAAAGAGGGTGCTGCTCAGTTTGTTAGAAAGGTCACTAAAAACTAAGCTGAGCCATATAAACTCTAGCACAAAGAAGGTAGTTGAGCACTGGGAGCCATTTGTAAAACCTAGTCATTTAAAAAAATATTTTTGATTGAAGTATTGTCGACATACAATATTTTATTAGTTTCAGGTGTACAAGATAGTGATTCAGCAGTTACATGCATTACGAAATGTTCACCATGATAAGTGTAGTTACCATCTGACTATACAAAGTTATTACAATATTATTAACTATCTTCCCCTATGCTGCACTTTTTTATCCCCATTACCTACTTATTTTATAATTTACAGAACCTAGTCTTCAAACTGGGGCACTCAGGTAGGTAGATAACAAAAGAAGAGACCACAGATCAGCCATCGGACACTAACCCTGGATTATCATCCAACACAATCCAGGAAATGAGGAAAGAGTAGAGAAGTCTGCTACATAGCCCACTGCAAGAGTCATGGAAAATGTGGGACCAGGATAGAGTTAGTATTATCTCAAGAACTGGAGCCGGATGAAGCATGTAGGTTGGAGTTCTCAGGGGATTCTTGTGGATTAAATCTAAAAGATCAGAGGTTAAAATTCATTCAGGTGTTTGTTTATTTTTTTAAGATTTATTTATTTATTCATGAGAGACACAGAGAGAGAGAGAGGCAAAGACATAGGCAGAGGGAGAAACAGGCTCTACACAGGGAGCCTGATGCGGGACTCGATCGCAGATCCTGGGATCATGACCTTGGCCAAAGGCAGGTGCCCAACTGCTGAGACACCCAGGCGTCCCCATTCAGGTGTTTAAAATACTGTGTTGTGTAGTGTTCTGTACTGTGGAATATTATAGTGCAAAACAGGAAGTACACAGCAGCATAGTAGTATATGCAGTGTAGTGTAGTATATATAATACAGTGTAGTATTGTGTGGTGCGATTTGTTGTAGTGTGGTATATTGTAGTATATAATACAGTCATGTGATATAATGTAGGGTAGGCTAGGGTAGCACAGTGTATCATAAAGCAATATTTTGTTGTGTTGTGTGGTATAGTGTAGTTTGGTGTAGTGTAGTATACCTAGAAGTCAGGAAACCTGAGTTATCATCCTCTCTGTGACATTAATAGCTGTATGGCCTTGGATAAATCAACTTAGCTCTTTTTGGCTGTAGTTTACTGTAACATGTAAAATGAGGGGGTTGGAAAAGATGATCTTGAAGGTCAATCCTGAAACATCCCACAGCTTGGTTTTACTCTTGAGACCTCTAACAACTAATATTTTCTGCCAAGATTTAGAAGTTCCTTATACAGACTTTCCTCAAATTTAGAATGCCTGATAATGTTCCTGGAAGAAGGTAGAAAAAGGAAAAACCCATAAATAGATTTTAGTACCAATCTAACATTAGAAATTAAATGAAAGGTTAACTTATTGCAATATAATTCTGGTCATAATTCTTTGTTAAATGAAAGACATTCTTAGCCAAAATACTGGGAGGTCTGGGTAGCTGGAATCCAGCTCTAGAAAGTTTCCTTTGTTATATTCTTGGTATAGGCACAACTGTAGTACCTGGAGAGTAAGCAATCAGTTTAGTCAAAACTGCTGGACCAGATGACACTACCAGTCCAGACTGCCAGAATTACTGGTATCAGCGGTCAATTTTAAATGATTCTCCTGGAAGACATGTGAATTGGTACACTATTTTCAACAGAATTATTAACCAGTCTAATAATAAATGTACAAACTTTGAAGTTAAATCCTGAGAGGCCTGTTGAAATTCTTTTCCCTACTCCTTTTCACTTGCTCCAGTCCCTTTGCTCCAAAACAACCACTTTTGACTCTGTCACCTATTACTTCTGATATTTACACATTTGCAAATTTCTTAAATAATGTCATATGCTATTCTCTTTTGATTCATCAATTTTAGACATTATGCATTGACTTTCTGTATTGATAGATTAGTCTTTAACTCTCTAATAAGAACATTCGCTTTGTGTCTACTCTCTCATGCTTATAATTTAGTACTTTATTTTGTGGTTGAATCAAGATTTAGTGTTAGCACTCTAATGTCTATGAAAATACTGTTTACCCCTGAGCACTATGATATACTATGATTCTGTGTCCTTCCTTACTTTTGTTTTTCCTGGAGTTAATACATGCATTATTTTTTATTCACTTAGTTTTATTTGTAAGTATTGTTAATTGTTTAAACAATTTCCAAAAACCTGCTAGTTTTTCAACATAAATCACATCAGTAATCCTTCAATTCCTTCTTTCCATTTTGTTTTGTTTTGAGACATTGTTAGGCCTGTTTCATAACTGTCATCCTGGGATTTCCTTTTGTCCATCATTCTTAGAATTTCCTTTGTCTTCCTTCATATTTAGGTTCCCTATTCTGCCTTATGACTCCCTTTGTAATGACATACTTCTTTGTTTTGAAGGATCAATTCCTTTAGTCATTCTGTCAAATTAAAAATATAACGTTAGAGCCAAAGTCATGATGATAACAGCCCTTGACATTCTTGTCTTTTGAGTCACAATGTTCCGCTTTGGATGATTTCCCTCAACTCCATACTGTCATCCTGGAATTTCCCTTCTTCATTCTTGCTACTCTTCTGTGTTGACTCTTCTGTGTTCTGAAAACTAGGTCTTCCTCTTTCCAGATTACATCTACTATCAGCTTCCTGAAAAGGGGTACAGGGGAGGCAAAATGTTTGAGACCATACGTGTCTCACAGTTAATTTATAGTTTAGCTGGGTATTGAATCCTAGCAGGACATTTTTTTTGCCTTCGGAATTTTAAAGGAATTGTTCCATCACTTTCCTGCTCTCAATCTGACCTAACAAAAGTTGGATTCTATTTTGATTCTTGATCCTTTGTGTGTATGTTCTTTTTTCTCTTGGAGACTTGAGAAATTGCTTCTTTGCCTCTTAGCATTCTGAAATCTCACAATGATAATGCTTGGTTTTTTCATCTATTAGAAACACTGTAGGTTTTTCAGTCTGAAAATTCAATGTAATTCAATTTGAAAGAAAAAATTTAATTATTTTCTTCAATTCATTTTGTGGTTTGTTTCCTTCAGTAGAGGAAAATTATTCAGGTATTGGGCCTTCTGGGTTTTACCCTTTACTTTTGTAAACCTTCTTTTCTGGTTTCCATTTTTTTCTTTTTTGTTCTTCCTGGATGAGTTCCTTAACCTTATTTTCTAAGCCACTATTGAGTTTTCCATTTCTGCTATCCACAATGTTTTTAATTTTCAAGAGCTATCTTTTGTTCTGTGAATATATGCACACATACTCCTCATTCCCATATTCACAGATTTTGTAGTGGCACTTTCATAAGCATTCATAGATATGTAGAAATGTGAAAAATAGGAGTCAAATGATGCATATATTCCCAGCCAAGGTCATACAAGGTGATTCTCTGCCTTTTTTTTTCAGTTCTTATGCTATAAACAACTGTTCTTAATATATTTAATGCTACATTTTCCACATTTTTGTACTCTTGGTTATGTATTGAATAGCTGATGAAAATATTACCAGAAGCTCACAGGAACCTAACCTACTATTTTCTCCTAGAAGCAATGGTTTAGTATTCTATTATACAGTCTTATAGTGACTTTCTAAAATAGAACTACCATGAATAATGAGAATTGACAATATATGTGTGTATATATATATATGTTTGTGTGTGTGCATATATGTGTAAATATAAATTTAGTTTTCTTTTTTCTTCATAGTCTCTGTTTCTTCTAAGTTGCTTTTTCGTGCTTTCTTCAGTTGTTTGATAGTACATGGGATTTTTCTCATGATAAAGGTGAAAAACTAATATTCTGGTTATATTTTCAGAATGTGTGTAGGATTGTGTTGACTTTGAGCTCCACTTTGGTAGGAAAACCCAATGTGTCAATATTCCTACAGTTAATTTTTTGGTTGTCCAGATTACTCAGAGACTAGTTCTTTTAAAAAGAATAATTGTTAAGCTGTAAGCATAATTATAAGCCTTTTCATTTAATAATTTGTTTTGAAAATAAATCTTCAGAAAGAATAAAAAGAACACATAAAATTTAAGCAATGAAGATGTTCATTGCAATATAGTCATTTTGAAAAGCTGTTAATAGGTTATATTTTCAATGGTCAATAAGAGGAACATACCCCCAAAATTCCAGTGGAATTTCATGCAGTTATCCACTACTATGTTTACAAGAAAACGTTAACATCAAAAATAAATGCCTGCATTTTAATAAAAATAAAGAGAACAATATAAAATACAGTCAGAAAAGATACATATGGAAAAATCACTAATTAAGAAACTTATGTCTATATAGCAAGATTATACATGACTTTATGCTTTTTTGTGTATTTTGTCATTTATTTAGTAAGGTTCCTATGATTAACATGCTTTAAGAATAAGAAAAGTTTATATCTAGAAACAAAGTGCTAATAGTAGTCTGTTTCCCTTTGCTTCCAGGTTGCTTGTAGATACTATTAGTACCCAGAACTAAGGTTACCAGCCATTTTGGTTTGCCCAGAACTAAGGGATTTCTCAGAATGTGGGTATTTCATTGCTAAAAGTAGGACAATCCTAAGCACACTGATCATTAATAATCCTATAACAAGAACTTTTAATGAAAGAACATGGAAACATAAAATTGAGTGTGCAACTGAATTTATATCCTTACGTAGAGGGAAAGAATAAAAATCTGTTAATACCGTCTGCCCAGAAAACCAGCTTCTTTGATTTATACTTATAAACTCAGTCAAAACTGTCCAAAAGGTGGAGTGCCTAGGTGACACTCTTGATTAGGGCCAACTTTTGATTTCAGTTCAGGTCATGATCTCAGGGTTGTAAGATCAAGTCCTGTATCAGGTTCAGTACTGGGCATGGAGACTACTTAAGATTCTCTCTCTCCCTCTTCCTCTGCCTCATCCCACCTCCCACCTCTTTTTCCCTCTCTTAAACAAAAAACTCAAAAATTATGACATTATTTGGTTATGAAAAAGTTTAATTGTATTTTATGTTTGCTTTATATTTAATTGTATTCTATAGTTAATACAACACAGGGAAACTATATTGTATTTTGTCATGCTATAAAAAGTAAGGAGTTTGCCTCCCTCTTGGCCTCTTCTCAATTTCTTTCTCTTGCTTTGCTTCACCCACCCAATTCCAAGGTCCTTTCCTGTGGTCTCTTGTTTATACTCTATCAGTGACCCAAAGCAAAGGTTTCAGGTCTCACCTTTACACTGGGACTCTCAAATTTACCCTTTCTTCTGATTTCCAGGATTTAATTTCCATCTCTCTATTTCCTGTCATTTATCATATCCCAAACTACATTCCCCTTCCAAATAGCCAAGATCCTGTAGGTCCTCACTCAAATTAATCACTCTACCAACATTCCAGTTACCATCCATTTTCATTCATTCTGCCTCCCTCACCATTCCCAAAGCAGTCAGTTGCTAAGTCTTGCCAGTTTTAACTTCAAAATTTCTTTCTTCTTTGTCTCATAATTTTGATAATTCCTGATTCCATTGACTACTGAGTGGTATTTTTAATTTAGTCCCTAGCACTGCTAGGAAGTTAAGCATTTTGTCCTTTCAAGTGGTCAGATGCCAGTCAGTTACTGTTTTTTCAAATTCGGCAAGGTCTTCCTGTTCCTCTGACCTCTTACAGTTTCTGAATTTGACCTCTGTGCTGAATGTTAATTTTGATATCCACACCAGTCAGTGCTGGGCATATCACTGATCTTTACTTTGCCCTATAACTCTGCCAATGTTCTCTGTACCATATTACCAAACAAAGACAATGTAATGTAGTCCTGTAGACACAATCTATGCCTCTACTTGCCATCCTGATGCATGCCAGATCTTGTTTGCCTGAGTATATCTGAAGCTTGAAAGGGATACCAAAAGACTTCTAGCATTTCCCCATGCAATTTACCCATATATGAAAGTCAGGGAGATCCTTTTCTCATCTTTACACTGAATCCTAGAATAGGAGAAATATTGATGGCACAGAGTGTCTCTTGACTCTTCAAAAAGTTCCAGAGGTATTTGGAGACCTCTCTAAGTGGGAAACTTTCAACTGCATAAGCTCCATCAGGGTGTTCAAACCAAAAGGATTCCTAAACCAAAATCTCAAACCAAAAGGATACTATTATTTTTTGTTTCTTTTTCTAGTGCCTGAATCAGAAAAAGTCTTTTCAGTGGGTCCTATTGGAAGAGTCAGGTGGGTCACTCCCTCTAGTGAAATAACTTGACCCTTGAAACTCCAAAGCACATTAGGTTGGAAGGGAGTCACAGCACTTCATATGGTGTCTCATCTGTGAACTTGGTTCCCATGTTCAGCCCACATTGGTCTTTCCACTTGTAGACAGTGTATAAGACTTGTGTTGAGATTTCAGGATCAACTATGAGTTTGATTCCAAGCAGAGATATAGAAAATTTTGTATTCCTAGCACCTAGAGAAGTGATATTTGGTAGGGATTTTTTAAAGTCGTAGAATTCCTTTTTTTTTTAAGTGTTACTTGAAATCAGTAAGATTGGAATTTTTTTTGCTTAAAGCTGACTGGGGTTCTCCAGGTAGGTTCCCCTATAACCTTTAGAGAACTCTAGCATCCTGGGAAATTATCATTTGAAATAAGTCATTATAAAAATACTCTATGTCCACATTTGTATAGAGGAAATATTATATATGCAGTTCTTCCCAAAATTAACTTTGTCCCCTCTAAGTATCTTAAAAATTATTAAGATTTGTATTCACTGTGATTATTTGTATTTATGTATTTACTGTGCTTGAGCTGATTGGGTTTGTGCTTATGGTAATGTTCAAAGCCCCAAAGTCAAAGTTGGTGGGTCTTCATTAACCAAGGCATAGACATCTGAGCTCTGGGTCTGTGTGAGGAATAAGAATATTTCAAGTCTTTCACATTAGCCCCCTGTGCATACAACAATCAGACAGGTTTCTTTTTTCTCCTTGTTGTTACATTATTAGTATATTATTAGTAGAAATAGAGGTTGCTTTATCCCACATTAAAACACCTTGTTTTACCACAGAATACTTTTCACCAAAAAATGCCCCAACTCTCAATTCCTTAGAACTAAGCATGCAAAAGAAGCATAGTGCACTTATTGCCCAATTTTAGACTCTTAGAAATGCTCTTGCAATTCACTTTTTTTTTTTGCAATCTGCTTTTTAAGTAAGAAAGAGAATTCTGTACCTTCTTTTAGAATTTGTATTTCTTTCGTTCCTTCAAGCCTACCTTGCCATACCAAAATAAATGGCATGTATTTAGAAAACATGAAAGTTTAGAATTCTTCTCTGTAGCAGATTGTTATAACTTCCAAAAGCACAGTGGTATAGTTTTTCAGTTCAACTAAATCACTCATTTGCACAAATTCTGAACACGAGTCAGTGAGTTACTGTGTAGACTTGCATGAACAAATGAAATGCGAATTCAAAGTTCCTTTCAGATCAGTTGTCTGATTGATTTCTCCCTCAATTCTTAGAGCTAATGATCCCCCAAAATAATTAATAATTTCTTTTAAGTTAAATTCTACTTCAATGTCAACAGGTCAACAGCACTTTCTTATTAATGTAGTCCATTCCAGAATAAAATATAAACATCCTCTGCAGAACAGGAGGTTAAAACTAAAATTAGTACTGAGGTGTCAAAATGCAATTTTGAATCTCAAAATGAACAGCTGCACCAAACTGCAGAATTCACAAAGGAAGGGTGGAGAACCAACTCCACAAAACTTTCATCAAACTAAAGCCAGAAAAGTGTATCAGAGTGTGTAGAGGAGTTGTGAGGTGTTCTCTTTCAAGGGAATTGCTCTGTGTATGAGCCACTTCCAATCTTCAGAAGATTTTTTAGGAAGTAGATCTGAAGGTTAGTTTTTGCTACCAATCTGCCTCAGGCATAGAGCCACATGAAGAGTTTGAACTGTGTTTCTGGAATACAGGACTGCAGCCTTACTCATGCCTGGAAAGGTTTAAAGTGGTCTGTGGCAGGACAGAGAGAGAATAGAGGACTGAATTAGGGAAGTAATTAATCTCACATCCATGGCAGGGCAAAGGATATGTATTTTTCTCATGGACCACATAGAAAAGAGAAGTCAGGGAGCTATTTAAGTCTTACCTGAGAGCATACTTAGAAGGAATAAGATTGATCAGAGGAGAAATCGCATGGATAGGTCCAGCGTCTGCATGAGGAGGGGCCACCTTACTATAGTAGCAGTCGCTTGCCCAGTAAAAATTCGGGGAGAATGAGAGAAAAATCTAAACGTGGTGGCTGTCTAATATAGGCTTAACAAGAGAAAGGAATGGAGGACTCTAGTCTGAAATGAAAATTGAAATGATAATTGTCATATTAACCTTAACACGCTAATTTCTCAAATGACTGCTTTGTAATTTAAAGTGATTTTAGGTCTGTGACCTAAGGTTGACTGGAATGTCTTGGCGGTGGCAAAAACAACCCTTGCCCCTATATACACTTTAAAGAACAAAGTAGGGAGACAAAACAAATTTGTATTTGGTTACATTTGGGGTTGCATTTTAGTCATAATTTTTCACATATTGTTTTATATTTGGATTGTTGACTTCAATTCATTGAGTATTTATTAAATCCTTAATAGAAGAAGAATTGGCATTACTTAGTAAAAAGATGTAGTTTGGAATTAAAAAATCTGCCTTTTTTTTTTGAGTGCCAGATCTTCACCTAACTCATAGTATTATTCTAAAGAATTTGACATCTTTGAGCCTATTTCATCTGTTGACTGAGAAAATAAATTGAGATTATTTTGAGGATTGAATGGGACAGTGGAAAGACCCACAAAGACCACTTGGAAATAGTGTAATAAACAGTCACTCTCTAGCACATATACACTCTGTAGGTGAGCTTCAGTAAGGAATGCTGGTATTCAAATTAGATTATTTCTTTGTAGGGGCCTCTGGGGGGCTTAGTCAGTTAAGCATCTGCGTTTGGCTCAGGTCACAATCCCAGGGTCCTAGGATGAGCCACAAGCTGGGTTCCTGGCTCAGCGGGGAGCCTGCTTCTCCCTCTCCTCCCTTCTCATGCTCTCTCTCTCTTTCAAATAAATAAGTAAAAAAATTTTAAAAATCTTTAAAAAAAGATTATTTCTTTGTAATTTTGAACAAGTTCTTTCTTGTCTTTGGAGAAATGACTCTTCAAATGCATTAATTAGGTAGTCTGCGGACTCCTCTCCACAGTCATATAAGGACACAACATACACAAAATAACAGTAATAGTCAGTCATACTAATACTGGTTAGCCACAATGACACACACCTCTGAAATAGATATTCAAAAAGAAATGTTAGAAAATATCTTTTTAAACACATGTCTCATAATAATGACTACATCTTGAGTAGTGCCTAAAATAGACTGACCTTGTACTTTTTTAGTGTCTAAAAAATGTAGATTCAGCACATCCAAAACCTCAAATGACTTCTTCCAGGCTGTTGAAACCCTCGTCAGTGAAAAACCACTCATATTTTGGTGAAGGATGAGCCTACAAATTTTGCTGATTTTCTTGTACATTTAAGATCCTGAGCTTTAACTGTGTGGACATTCAGATGACTCATACAAACTCTGATCCTCAAGGAACTTAACAATAGTGTTGGGTAAACACAGCCTGGGTGCACACAGTAACAAAGAAAGATATCCTATGGTAAACTCCTGGGTGGGGCAGGGTGACAAGGAGACAGGAAAGAAAGTACCACAAAAGTTTTAAAAGGTTCAGGCAACTATTATCCAAACTGACCACCTCTGCTGCCCACCTCAGGCTTTGTAATTATATGGTCCTCTGCTCCCCTACCCTGCCAGAAATTTCCAAAAGACCAGGGAAATGCTCCACAATGGACGATGTCATCATTCAGTATTACTATAGCATTTACAGGCTACCCTGGACAAGAAACTCAGAGGCTGGAATGTGATCCAGCCCCTTCAGGAGGATGCTGTACTTTCTCTGACCTAACTGAATACTTCACAGTCCTCAGGCCCCCTTTTCATCCCTCACCATCTCCACACACTGTTAATCATAAAATGACAAGAAACGCCAACCATAATTTATATGTAGCCTCATTAATCCATTATAGGGGCCTGAAGCAATTTCCTTCCATTTACACTCATTCAGAGGCCCTCCTTCTGGTGTTCAGTATTCTCTTTATACTGTTTATTCTCAATCTGTGCTGGCGACTTGGGAATTTATTTTTCCAATCCCTCAGAACTCTCTCCCTCCTAATGCTGGTAGACTTTATATAGTTCCTATTCAGGAACTTTGACCCTGTCTTCATTATTTGACATTTCTTCACATGGAATTTCATCAGCCAGTTACGAGAGTCTGTTTCCATTAGTCTTTTCACATCTTCCTGAATTTTATCAGTGGTCTTCTCCTCTGTAGGGACCTAATTCTTTAATTTCATCACCTTATTACAAATAACTTTTGTCGGGCAAAAGTATTCTGAGAGAACACATTGAAATATGTCCTTATTCCTCCAAGAAAGTGCCTTCCATTTCTCTCTCCATCTCTTTCTTACTTAGAAAATTATGCTTCTCCAAAGGCAACAGTATGCCCTAGATATTCATTTGCAAATGTAAAGATCTCTCCTGAAATGTACCCACTATCCCAGGCATCATTCTTCCAGAGGGCAAAATTTAAAGTAATGTCTATGTAGGATACCATTCTTATAAGGTTCATCAAAATCCATATGTCTCCTTTCTTGAATATTTTTATTATGAGCATTTTTCAGTAATTTGCTCATGCTTCACAGGTAGCCCTAATTAGCATCCATTTGATCTCTTTTTGATTCAGTAAAGTTCTGATACTTTCTGTCCTCTTCTGATTTAGTAAAGCTTTGATCTCTTCTCTAACCTCTTAGCATCATTCAACACAGCTGAACACTTGCCTTAGCTTCTTTCACAGCACACTCCTCTATTTGTCCTCCTACCTCCCAACCATTCTTTCTTAATCTCTTGCTGGTTCCTTCTTTTCTACTTGATTTTAATAGTGGAGTCTTTAGGGCTTAGGGGTCTGGACCCTATTTTCTAATTCTCATTTTCTCCTTTTCTGCTTTCATCTTAAGTTATAACTTAAATACCATCTGTCTGCTGATGTCTGTCAAATTAGTGTCTGAATTTCTCCCATGAGCTTTAGACTTATACAGGTCTTTTTTTTTTTTTTTTTTTTTTACTTCTTAGCTTATACATCTAAGAAGCATTTCAAACTTAGTATATGTAAAATGGGCCTTTTTGTTTCTCCTATGTCTCCTGCCCATTTTGCTCCCTTCTGTCTTTTCCACCTTTCAATAAATGTACTATGAAATGCCCAGTTGGTCTAGCTAACATTTGAAGAGTTTTATATGATTCTTCTATACATCAGAACATCTCATAAATTCTACCTTTAAAATCTATCTCTTTCTTTTCTATTTTTAATATTTATTTATTTGGGGTGTGCAGACAGAGAGAGAGGAAGAGAGAAACTCAAGCAAACTCATTGCTGAGTGTGGAACCCAATATGGGGCTCAATCTCACAACCCTGAGATCATAACCTGAGCCGAAACCAAGTATCAGATGCTTAACCAACTTTGTGACCCAGGTGCCCTCATAGCTTCTTACTGTGCTCAGAATAAATCCAAATTCTGTATCATGGCCCATAAGGCCAACCTAGATTTTCTACCACTACCCAGCACATTCATTTCAACCTATTGGTTTTCTTCCCATTCCTAAAGCAGAACAAACTTATTATACCTCACGGCCTTTAGACCTGTAATTCCCCCTGCCTAGAATATTTCCCCATAGCTCTTCCTATGAATGGGTTATTTTTATATGTTGTGTCTTAACTCATTATCTCCTCAGAGAATGTTCAGTGATTGTTCTCTTCTTCCTCTTGCACTTATTATTATCTCAAATTTTTATATTTATTTATTTTCTGCCTCATCAACTAGGATCTAAACACTCTATCCAATTAGTTTTTCCCTATGTCCCCAGGGCCTGGAACTCAATAAATATTTATTGGAAGAATAAATGAGAAGATGAATCAATCAATCAATTAATCAGTGAGTATATCTCTGTTTCACTTCTTAATTCTGAAATATATTAGATACCATGATCTTTCTTATTTTTAGGAGAACTAAATATTCGTTTTGCAAATTTTTACACATTTTTAGTAACTATGAAATAATTTTTTCTTACATAATCATAAGCTATTATTTGAGGTCATAAGTTTCTTTAAAAAGTAAAGCAATTCTACTCCTGTCCCAGATAGAGTAACAGTTATATGCCATCTGAAACAGCTAGAAAACCCAGAGAACTATAAATAGTGTTTTTCATATATTAGATATATGGAATCAAAGGGCAATGGGTCCTGAGAGAGGGTATACACACAAGATTGGATATTACCAAAGCTTATTAGCTGTAGAGAATTTTAGGCAACAGCTCAGGAAAAGAACACCCAGAAAAAGCCATGCATCTCAGAACTTGGAGTCAGAAGAAGCCAAGGCAGCTAGAGTTTATAGAACACCATACCAGGGGCACCTGGGTGGCTCAGTAAGTTAGGCATCTGCCTTCAGCTCAGGTCATGATCTCAGGGTCCTGGGAATAAGCCCCATATCTGGCCCCCTGCTCAGCATGGAGTCTACTTCTTTCGTCCTCTGCCCCTACTCCTGCTCTCTCTCCCTTTCAAAATAAATAAATAAAATATTAAAAAAAAAAAGAACACCATACCAAAGAAGACAGAGCTGCATCGAGAGAAAGCTCCAGAGATCTGTTAAGTTGCCCTCTCAACTTTTTAGTTGAGTACTGCTTAGAACATGCATTTGAAAAAAAAATTCTCAAAGGCAAGGGAAGAAGGAGATAAAAGAAGCAGGGAGAATTATCCATAGAAATCATATATGCAGAGTAGAAAACTCTTATGGAACTATCTATGTGACATTAGATAAGTAGAATGTTCTACCGTAGCCCCAGGTAAAAGAATAGCACTAAACCAAAGGCTGCACTAGTCCCACTTCTAAATCTTAAAAACTAGTCTTAAAATGATCAAATTGGTTTTGATTTCTATTCCCTAGTGATTGGTGATGTTGAGCACCTTTTTATGAACCTGTTGGCCATTTGTATGTCTTCTTTGGAAAAAATGTCTATTCAGTTCCTCTGCCCATTTTTAAGTCAGATTGTTAGTTTTGCTTGTTTGCTTGGTTTTTGTTTCTTTTTGGCACTCAGTTGTATGAATTCCTTGTATATTTTGGATAGCAATCCCTTATTAGATAATATGACTTATAAATATTTTTTCACATTCCATAGATTGCTTTTCATGTTGTTGATAGTTACTTTGCTGTGCAGCAGCTTTGTGTTTGACATTGTCCCACTTGTTTATTTTTGCTTTTGTTGCCTTTACTTTTGGTTTCAAAACAAAACAAAAAAATCTTTGGTAAGACCAATGTCAAAGAGCTCACTCCCCATGTTTTCTTCTAGGAATTCTATGGTTTCAGGTTTCATTTGAGTACTTGTGTTGAGTTAGTTTTTATGTATGCTGTAAGATAGTGGTCTAGTTTCATTCTTTTTTGCATGTGGCTGTTTAGGTTTCCCAGCACCATTTATTGAAGAGACTTTCCTTTCCTTACTTATATTCTTGGAGCCTTTGTCATAAGTTAGTTCGCCATATATGCATGGGTTTGTTTCTAAGCTCTCTATTTTGTTCCATTGATCTGTGTGTCTGTCAATAACATGCTGTTTTAATCATTAATAGCTTTGTAACATAGTTTGAAATCAGGAATTGTGATGCCTCTAGCTTTGTTATTCTTTCTCAAGATTGCTTTGGTTATTTGAGGTCTTTTATGGTTCCATACAAATTGTAGGATTGTTTTTTGTTTCTTGTGTGTGTGTGTATGTGTGAAAAATGCCATTATAAGGATCATATAGAATATATAGATTGCTTTGGGTAGTATGAACATTTTAACAGTTTTAGTTCTTCCAATTCATGAGCATGGGGTATCTTTCAGTTTACTTGTGTCTTCTATTTCATCAACGTCTTATAGTTTTGAGTACATATTTTTTACTTTTTTGATTAAATTTATTCCTAGGTAATTTCTTTTCAATGTGATATAAAAACTTTTTCTTATAAAAAACTAAAGTAATAACCATTATGATGTTTATAACACATACAGAAATAAAACATAACAACAATAGCACAAAGTCCAGGAGTTAAGAAGTAGAAGTATATTGTTAAGTTTCTTATATTATTCTTAAAGTTCCATAATATTACTTGTATATTGTGCTAAGGTAAAGATACATATTATAACCCCTACAGCAACCAATAATAGTGAATTAATAATTAATAAGCTAACAGGGAGGATAAAATAGAATCAGAAAATTTCTCAATGAACACAAGAGAAAGCACATAAAAAGGAAATAGAACAAATACAAAAAGAGCAATTACAAGATTGTCTATTTAAACCAAACCACCTCGTTTATCCCTTATATGTAATCAGCCTACACATTCTACTAAAAAAGATGATCAGATTGGACCAATAAAAAGCAAAGCCCAACTATCTTCTGCCTAAAAAACAATATACACTAATCACAATGACTAGAATGGATAAAATTAAAAAAAACAAAACAAAACAAAAAAACCTGATCTTACCAAGTTCTTTTGGGGATGTGGAGCAATTAGAACAACAATGCACAGCTGGTGAGAGTATAAAATGGTACAAACACTAATCAACTTCCTAGTGTTAGCCTAATCCTCCCATGCTCATTATCACCAATAGGTAGGTATAGGTTTAATGTTTTAAGAAACTGCCAAACTTTCTAATTTAGAAAACAAGGTAGTAAAACTAATTAAACAAAGAGAACACATGAGAGGAAGTTTTGGAGAGGCAAGAGTGATATTGCTTATTATATAGCTTATGATATTGTGGTATGAGATACTTAGGTAAACCAAAGCAGAGCTATTACAAGTTAAAGCTCTAGAGAGCAGGCATACTACAGATAACAGATTATTGATTTGACTTAGGAGGAATTAGTTATATTCTTAAATCTATACATGGTGTATAAATATACATATATTGTTAAGTCACTAAATTAGTACATTAAGGTAAATAAGTACACTAAATAAGTAAGTACAATAAATAAATAAGTACACTAAATTAGTACACTTGAAATTAATATAACACTATTTAACTTACTGGAAATTAAAAACTTACGAAAGTAAATAAAATGCTTAATTAAAACAACAAAAGGCAGAAAAAAGACAAAATTAGGAAAAAAGATCAAGAGCAACAAACAGAAAAATGTAGCAAATATGGTAGATATTAATCTAACTATATCAATCTTCACTTTAAATTTCATTGGTATAAACATACTAATTAAAAGATAGAGATTGTCAGACTGTGTAGATCAAGAAACAAGACCCAACTCCATGTTGTCTATAAGAAAGCCACTTTAAATATAAAGATACATATAGATGAAAAGTAAATAAAGATATATCATGGTAAATTAATCAAAAGAAAAGAAACCTGGAGTAGTTATATTAATTTAAGACAGAGCAGACTTCAGAGAAAGGAAAGTTATCAAGGATAAACATTGGTTTCATATAATGATAAATGGTTTAATTTCTCCAAGAAGATACATTGGTCTTTCATGTAAATGCACCTAGCAACAGAAGATCAAAATACATTTGGCATAAAATGATAGAACTTCAAGGAACAGTAGATCAATCCACTGTAATAATTGGAGGCCTCAACACCTCTCTACTATAGACAGATAAAGGAGACAGAAAACAGTAAGGGCATAGTTTAAGTCAACAGCAAAATCAACCAAATGAGTGTAATTGACATCTGTCAAACTACTTCACTTAACAACAGCAGGATACTTATTCTTTTCATGCTCACATGGAACATTCACTAAGATAGACAGCATTCTGGCCATAAAATGCACTTTAATAAATTTAAAAGAATAGAAATTGTGTAATGTCTACTTTCATACCATATGGAATTGAACCAGAAATAAGTAACAGAAAAATAGCTGGAAAACCCCCAAATACTTAGAGATTAACCAATGCACTTCTAAATAACAAATGGGCCAAAGAAAAAAAATCTCAAGAGAAATTTTAAAATATTTTAAAATAAATGAAAATACAATCTACCAAATAATATTGGATGCAACAAAAGTAGTGTTTAGGGAGAAATTTGAAAAGCTAAATACATATATTAGAAAAGAAGAAAAACCCAAAATTAATAATCTAAGCTTCTACCTAAGGGAAATAGAAAAAGAGGAGTAAATAAATCCAAAGTAGACAGAAGAAAAGAAATAAAAACATAACATAAATCAATGAAATTGGAAATAGGAAGTCAATAGAGAAAATTTAAAAAGCCAAAATCTGATTTTTTGAAAAGATCGATATAATTGATAAGCATCTAGCCAGACTAAGAAAAAAAAAGAGAGGGAAGACTCAAATGACTAATATCAGAAGTAAAAGAGGAGACATCACTATAGATCCCTTAGACACTGAAATGACAATAAAAAAATACAGTGAGCAACTCAATGCCCACAAATATAATAATCTAGACAAAATAGGCAAAGTCCTTGAAAGATACAAACTGCCAAAATTCACACAAGAAGAAAGAGAAAATTTATATAGGACTGTATCTATTAAATAAATTGAAATAATAATTTAATTTAATTACCTTTGCAGAAAGTACCGGTTCCAGATAGGTTTGCTAGTGAATTCTACCAAATATTTAAGGAAGAAATTATACCAATTCTCCACAAACTCTTCCAGAAGATAGAATACCAATTCTCCACAAACTCTTCCAGAAGATAGAAGTAGAAGGAATGATTCCTAACTCATACAATGAGGACAGCATTACCCTAATAGCGAAATCAGACAAAGACATTACCAGAAAAGAAACCTACAGAACAATCTCTCATGAACATAGATGCAAAAATCCTTAAAAGAATATTAGCAAATTAAAACCAGCAAAGTATAAAAATAATTACACAACACAACCAAGTGATTCTTATCCCAGGTATGCAAGCCAGCTCAACATTCAAAAATCAGTTAATATAACCCATCATATCAAAACAGGTTAAATAAGAAAAACCACACAATAATGTTAATAGATGGAAAAAAAAAAAAAAACATTTGACAAAACCCAACACCCATTCCTAGTAAAAACTCTCAGCAAACTAGGAAGGGAACTTACTCAGTTTGATAAAATAAATAAAATAAAATCTACATAAAAAAGTATGACTCAGCCATCAAAAAGAATGAAATCTTGCCAGGGCAATGATGTGTATGGAACTAGAGGGTATTACGCAAAGTGAAATAAGTCAGTCAGAGAAAGACAAATACCATATGATTTCACTCATATGTGGAATTTAAGAAACAAAGCTGATGAACATAGGGGAAGGGAAGGGAAAATTAAATAAAATAAGAACAGAGAGGGAGATAAACCATTAGAGACTATAGGAAACAAACTGAGAGGTGCTAGAAGGCACGGAGGTGGATGGGACAAGGTAATTGGGCAATGGGCATTAAGGAGAGCACTTGATGTAATGAGCACTCGGTGTTGTATACAACTGATGAATCACTAAATTCTACCCCTGAAACTAATAATACACTATATGTTAAATAGCTTGATTTAAATTAAAAAATTTTAAAAACTTTATGACTAATATCATACTTTGGTGAGAAACTAGAAACTCATTAAGTTAAGAACAAAGCAAGTATTTCTTCTATCATGCTCCTTTTCAACATTGTGCTGGAAGTCCTACCTAATGCATTAAGAAAAGGAAATAAAAGATACAGAAATTGGGAAAGAAGAAATAAAGCTCTTCATAGATAATATGGCCATCTATGTAGAATATCTGAAAGAACTGAAGAAAACTTCTGGAACTAGCAAGACATTATAACAAGGTTGTAGGATGCAAGGTTGGTATATAAAGTCAGTTGCTTTCCAGTATATCAGTAATGAACAAGTGGAATTTGGAATTAAAACACAATGCCATTTATGTTAATATCTCCTAAAATGAAATACTTAGGTATAAACCTAACAAAATATGTCTAAGATCTATATGAAGACAGCCACAAAACTATGATAAAAAAAAATCAAAGAAATAAATAAATTGAAAGATATTTCATGTCCATGGATAGGAAAACAGTATTTTCAAGATGTCAATTCTTCCTAATTTGTAGAGTAAGAATATTAAATCTATAGATTTTGACTGAATGCCAGTCAAAATCCCAGCAAGTTATTTTGTTGACATTGACAAATTGATTATAAAGTTTATAAGAAGCAGAAGACTCGGAATAGCCAACACAATATGAAAGAGAAAGAATGAAATTGGATGATTTATACTTCTGACTTTAATACTTACTATGTAACTACAATCATTAAGACAGTGTGGTATTCACAAAAGAATAGACAAATAGATCAATGGAATAGATTAAATAGTTGATAAATAGACCCAAATAAATATGGTTAACTGATTTTTGGTAAAGGATCAAAGGCAATACAATAGAGAAAAGAATCTTTTCAGCAAATCATGCTGGAACAACTGGACCCACATGTGAAAAAAAGCCTATTACAGAAAATACATGCACACAAAATTAATCTAGACATAGACATTATACCCCTCACAAATATTTAGTCAAAATGAATCATAGACCTAACTGTATAAAACACAAAATTATAAAACTCCTAAAAGATAACATAGAAGGAAATCTAGATGGCCATGAGTATGGTGATAACTTTTTAGATACAATGCCAAAGGCACAATCCATAAAAGAAATAACTGGTGAGGAGGACTTCATTTAAATTAAAAACCTGTTTTGTGGAATATACTGGCAAAAGAATGAGGAAACCATCCAAAGACTAGAAAATATTTGCAGAAGACACATCTGATAATGGGCTCTTAATCCAAAACTATGAATAACCTCTTATAATTTAGCAATGAGAAAATGAACAACCAAATTAAATTGGGCAAAAGATATGAATAGCTGTCTCATTGAAGAACATATACAAATGGAAAATAAGCATTTGGTAAGATACCAAAATTCATCTCATTAGGACATTACAAATCAAAACAATGAGAGCTCACTATACACTTATTAGAATGGGCAAAATTTGAAACCCTAGAAATGCCAAATGCTGACAAGGATATAGAGGAATAGGAACTCTCACTTATTGCTATTGGGAATTCAAAATGGCACAGCTGGTTTTGAAGACAGTTTGGCAGTTTCTAACGAAACTAAACATACTTTTACCATATAATTTAGCAGTCATGCTTCTTGGTAAACAAGTTGAAAACTTATATCCCCACAAAAACCTACACATGAATGTTTATAGAAACTTTATTCATAATTTCCAGAACTTGGAAGCAACCAAGATGTCCTTTAGCAAGTAATAAGAATGTGCTATACTATAATAAAGAATAGCACATTCAGATAATGGAATATTATTCAGCACTAAAAAAAAGAAAAAAGCTATCAAGCTTTTAAGTGTGTATTGCTAAGTGAAAAAAGCCAATATGAAAAGACTACATATTGTATGATTCCTGTATGACATTTTATATAACATTCTGTAAAAGACAAAACTATGGGAACGCTAAAAGGATCAATGGTTTGCAGGGGTTAGGGAGGAGGGAGGAATAAATAGGCAGAGCGTAAAGGGCATTTAGTTCAGTGAAACTATTCTGTAGGACACTATAATGGTCCACAGATGTCATTATACATTTGTTAAAACCCATAGAATGTACACCACCATGAGGGAACCCTAATGTAAATTATGGACTTAAGGTAATAAGAATAATGTAGGTTCATCAACTATACAGATATAGTCTACAATGAGAATACAGACCACTCTGGTCTGAATTTCTCCACAACTCCCACAGTGTATCCCTCTGGTGGGGGTTGTTGTTAGTGGGGAAAGCTGTGCATATGTTTGGGTAGGAAGTATATGGGAAATCTATACCTGCTGTTTATTTTTGCTGTGAAACTAAAATTGCGCTTAAAATTAAAGTCTATTAAAAAATTAGGAGAAACAGGATTCACCCTCCACAAGTGCCCCAGCCCCACCCATTCCTTGAAGTCTAGGAAGTGCTCACTTGCCCTATTGTGAAGTTTGGGGTCAAGTTTACTAGGAGAAACGTGTTATGAAAAAAAAAAAAAGCAATACCCAACAGCAGTAAACAAATTGTGATTGGGCCATGTACAACTAAATATAAATGACAGGAAATCTAACTGTGATGTATTAGAATCAATAATCTGACTCGTGAACACCTCACTAAAACAAGAGTTATAGTCAAACATTTAGAATACAATTTAAAAAGTGTTTTCCAGTTTAGAAGTAGTATGATCCAAACTGTAGTTGGTAGAGTAATAACAGTAGCCCTGATATATCTCCAGAAATGACAACTTGCATCTCAGTAGCTTGGTCACTCATCTTTGAAATCCTTCTTATATGTTACATTATGTATATTTTTAGTGTATAGTTTATTTTTGGATTGTAAAAATCCGAGAATCATTTTCATGAAAAATGAGCTATAATAAAAATAAAAGTCAAATAACATTTTTAAACTTTTTTTGAGGAAAGGGAAAAGTTGAATTAATTTAAATAATTTACTTTTAAAACAACTCTGTAGCAAGTATTATCTGTCAATTAACTGAATCTAATTATTAATCGAGTCAAAGAGTAGAAAAAGACCATGAAGAGGCATTTAAGTCATGTCATTTCTTCCAGATTATAAATTTAAAATATTAATTCAATAATAAGTTTTTTCAAAAGGAAATTGAAATGCTTGACAATTTTTTGACTTACTGTAGGCCTAGTTTGAAGTCTTGTGTGGTCTGAATTTGTGTGGCCATTCATCAATATGATGATTCATCAGTGGTTTTAGCTTCCAACACACCAGAAGATTTTAACTTGGGCATTACTAGGAGTTATTCATAAAATTGGCTTCCCTGCTCTATAGAGGAAAGGAAACTGAGAACAAAATCATTTTCTTATGCAGCTATAAATTTTTACATAAACTAAAGGCTTTAAGCTTTTCATTTGGAAGATTAGTTATGTCTCATGTGTCTCAGTCAGGGTTTAGTTTATGTGGGAAGTTTGTGTAAGAAAGAGATGACTCTCAGAAATCCAGCAAGCAGCTTGAAGATAGTAGCAAGGAGCTGTGACATGCATTGATGAAACAAATTTGTCATCCTGAACTTTCCTGATATTGTTTCCCCCATGTATTTTAATAATACAAATCCATCAAGGCCTATTTTAAAAAATTTTCTTCCTTCCAAAATGGTTGTATGACAAGGTTGAGATCCACTGGTCAAATTGATAAATCTGTAAATAATTGCTTTTATTTTGTATCAGTGCACCCAGGATGTATCTGTGTGTTTAATTTTTAACATGATTGAAGGAAATGCATCCACTCATAGTTAGCTTTAAATTTATAGAGCATAGACATAATATAGAAAATTTCAATCTTTTATTAATGCTTCAGGTTTAATTACATAATTTAATGCCTTTTTTAAAGGATCAATAAGTGACCCATTTACAGTTCAATCTATTTGACAAAGGAGAAATGACATAATAGACTATCTTAGTTCCCTTTGGCTTACAAGTTCTACTCTTAAAATATAAGTAACCATATTGATAAACAACATATGAATGCACATACCTGCTTTGTGGAAGCTATCATGGCAATTTCCAGCAAACAGACCCATTTTCTCTTTTGTATCTGGAAGGTACTAGCAATATGTGTCGGTCTAACTTCTTCCTTTAGTCTTTTAGATAGTTGAGCTTGGAAAATATATCCTTCTGCATTGTGGCTCTAGTACTTCTGATAGTTTGGCTTATAAAAAGTGTTTTTAAAGTGAGCTTCAAGCCTCTTTTCCAGATAGTATTAGACTATTAGGAGAATCTCAGAGCATCCCACATTTCATGCTGCCTTACCAAGGCTTGCATCATTCAACAGATGTATATCTCAAGACTCTCATGAACATTCAGAAGAGGTTTCTTTGAGCCTGGGACAGGCAGGGACCTCAGGGTTTGGTCACACAATGGTACAATGGATCCAATGTGTCTTAGTGAGAGGATAACAAAGTAGTGAATGAGAAACAGCTCAGAAAATAGCAATTTGCTCCAGCAACAGAGATTTTTTTAAATAGTTGATGCACCAGATCACCCAAACTGTTTCAGAGGATAGGATGGGAAACTGTGTCCATTAACATCCTAGTGTGTGTGTGTGTGCACAAACTCGTGCACGCACATGTACACAGGCATGTGTGCACCCATGCGTGCATGTACGTGAATTTAGGAATTGCTAACATATTATTGGAAATTTATTGTCCTCCAGGATAAACTGGTCACCCATGAGGAGATATTTAATAAGTAGTTGATAGATGTAAAAGAATTTAAGTTAGATCTGAGATGATAAATCAGAGTACAGTCACATTAAAAGTAGTAAATGAAGTTCAAGATTGGATTAGATCACCAAATGAGAAAATATGGAGACCATCTAAAGGAGAGTACCTAAGAGGACTGCAAAAGGCTTCATGTAGAAAGTGACAGTGAACTGAGGCTTGAAATACCAGTTCTATGTCAGTAGCCAGAGATGTCAGAAAGGAAATTGCTAGCAAAATATTCAAATATGTGATAGGTACTGAGTGTTCAAGGAAGAGAAGCCTATGCAGTTTGGGATGTACACGGGTTATAGAGAGCTTGTATTCAAAGATATTGGTGTAAAGTTGGATTGAAGGAGAATGCCAAATTTGCCATATTATGATACAAATATTTTAAATATTTGTTCATGCTTTGATCAGGTAAAACAAAACAAAACAAAACAAAATAGAGAAAATAAGGGCCAAGGAAGAGAACAAAGGAAAAATAGGAAAAGATGATAATATGGAAAAAGAGCTGGGTAGTTACAGAAAAAGAAAGACACTAGAGGAAAAGAAATGACTAGGCAGTGAGAAAGGTGAGGCCGAAATAAAGCAGAACCTCTGGGAATTTCAGATTAGTGTTAGAAGCCCCACCTGGTGTCCTTCTGAACGCATACCCTTGGCCGTGGAAAGTGGCTGTTGATGATTTGGGTAGGCAGATATGGCTGCTGTTCTGCTCTCCTCCTCTCCTCCTCAACATGAGGCTTGACTCTGATATAACTGCCTGAACACAGTAGCCCCTGGGGTAACCCTTCTTGTCTGCAGTGAAGCAAGTCCGAAGGTCAAGTCTGGCTCCTCATCCACAGGTCCCCATCCAATTCCAAATGGTAGTCCGCCCTTCCTTGTGGATAAGAAATCTCAAACTCTAAAAATAAAAGAGAGAAACAATAATAACTCCTTTGCATGATACATCCCTACTATAGCTAGTCAAGGATAATAAATACGTATGTCTAGACTTGAACCTGTGGCACACAAAGAGAAAATCCACCAACAGTGTATACATGTCTCCTTTGTCACTACTAGTGTGAACTTGTGCCCCTCAAGTTAAGATACCCTTGCATCACCTTTTCGGTCATTCGCAAGTCCTGTGCTGAGGCAGGGGAGGCACTGTTTGCAGACTCCACGAGGGCCAACCCCCTTGTACAGGGTCTTCTCAGCCCTGTAATTCTATCCTTACTGTAGTTAGTGCCACTGGAAATTGTCTCTTCTGTGGATTTGTGTCATCCTGAGACTTTACCCGATTCCAAGCTTACTTCTCTTTGCAGGTTCTTAAGACCTAGAAATGCAGATTTTTGCTTAACTGGAGACATAATAATAAATTTAGTCTGATTTGCTTTCGCACAGTTAACCTTACATTTTCACATCAGTTACACATACTGATGCACAATTGTAGCATTCTTCCCATCCCTAACCTAGGTGACAGCTTCACAGCTCTGACAAGTTATTTTTTAGCAGGCTGAAATACCAAGTTCCGAGATCCTTAACATGATAAAACAGATCCATTATAGGTTAAGTACCTTGCCAAAGATTTTACACCTGGTTTAGAGCATGCTTGTCAGCAAAGATCAGAAATCTCTATTACGTTATCTCAGGATTCTGAATCTAGAAGCGAGGCTAGGGTTGCACAAACCCACAAACAGGGACACTTAAACCTAGGATCCTTTCATGTGTTTGTGTATTTGTGTGCATGTGTGCATGCTTGTTCTTTGGATTCCTGTGCTGCAAACCCACAGTTCTCCTCATTTGTGGTAATCTCTCTAGTTACCAGGGAAAGAAATTTCTTTTGCAAATAATCCAATATGTCAGAAAGCTTATTTGGGTCTCTTTGTCATAAACCAATCTGTGTTTTTCAGGATTCATGACCTTGTGAGTAATTTTTTTTTCCTTGTGAATAATTATTGTTGAATTTGAATGTATTAAACTTGTTACTGTGTATTCCCATTTTTAACTGTCTGTGTGGTGCATATAGTCCCTGAAGGTCAGATATCCGTGTGGTGCATATATTCCCTGAAGGCCAGATTTTGGACACTAACATGGCAGCTATCCTATATAGACCCTTCCAAAAATCAAACAAACATAGAAACAAACAAATTTTATGTTTTATTGTACTAACTTCTCAGCGGGTTTTTCCATCTATTTCCTCATCATCTCCTCACAGATCTGTGAGAGATAGATGTGAGCTTCCAACCAAAAGACGAAGACCTGCCCTGTCCATTTTAACCTGTAGTTGAATTACAGTTGTAGTGCCATTTATGCAAAATGACCTTGGCATAGAACTTCAAATACAACACTTACTTAAAAAAAAAAGCCAATGGGTTTCTTTTTTTTTTTAATTATTTAAATTTAAGTTAACAAATAGCATATTGTGTCATTAGTGATTCATCAGTTGCATAGAACACCCAGTGCTCATTACATCAGGTGCCCTCCTTAATACCCATCACCCAGTCACCCTGTACCCCACCCTACCCCCTCTTCCATAGCCACTAGGTTTCTAAACCCTAAAAGTTCCCAAATTCTCAATTATTGAAATCATCCAAAGGGTCAAATTGTGCAGTCATGAAACCATGGCTTTGGTGTGAGAGTAGCTGCATTGTTGTTGTTTAACTGGATACATGTTTCTCTTACATGCTTTTCTCAAAATGCAACCTCACATGACTTGATTTTCAAAATCATAATTGGCCTTCTTCGAACCCAGAGCACTCATCTTCCAAGTGCATAGCTTTTTAGTGGCGGAAATATAGTGCTAGCAGTATACACCAGTGATTTCCCCATGCATCACTTTGATTATTCAATCACACTAGTAGTTTTCCAGGTATGGCCTGGAGATGCCTGGGGGTCTCTGCAACTCTTTAGAAGGTCGTTGCAGTCAAAATTATTTTCATAATAATAATAAGGCATCATTTATCTTTTTAAATTCTCATTTTCTTAAGAGTATTCAGTATAGTTTTCTAGAGGCACAATAATACCAGTGGTAGGACAGATTGAACGTAGAAGCAGATGTAAGAGTCCAACTATATCCTAATAAGGCAGACATTAAAGAGATTTGGAAAAATGGAAAACAATGCCACTCCTCAATAAATTTATTTTTGTTTTAGAAAATGTGGTTATTTTCACAAGTATGGATTATGTTTGTTAACCTGTGGTATGTTTATTATTGTTATTTCAGTAAATCATAAAATATGTTTTCTAAATTCTCAGCTTCAATTTTTAACAGTGTAAACATCAATAGAGAAAATTCATATAAATAAAACCCTTGGGGTCCTTAATAATTTTTAAGAGTGCAAAGTAGTACTGAGTCTAAAGAATTTGAGAACTCCTGACCTAGAGTTTAATTAACCTTGCTCTTTAAGGAAATCTTGTTTGTGAAGCAGCCAGAACGGTGGTATCTGAAAGACCTACTCCTGTGCTCCTGCAGCACCCCTGACCCACCGCCAGTACTTTGTAAGTCCTTGTAAAGGGCCTTCGCACTTTCTTTCCTAAACCCCATCCTTGTAAATAACTACTTTCATTCTAGTTCCTTGCTAATAGAAGAAAATGTGGTAATTCCTGTGTATTCATACACAATCACACACTTATAAACACAGTTTTATATTCTCTACTTGTAACTTTTCTGATCACTTAGCTTTGCACTCATTCCTTGTATCATCGGAGAAAATAAGGCAAGATTCAGGGAAACCTCTATTGAACAGCACACAGAGAAAGAGAGATTTGGAACACCACAAAGTCCTTTTATCTTTGCCATTTGCACCAGACACTTTATCAGTTCACACCAACTGTGGACTTGCAGAGGGGCTGATTTTATTTCTCTGCGGCCCAACAATAATAGCCTGGTTGCCTCTCTTCCCCTCCCTCTCAGAACCCAGAAAAGAACAATGCGGCGTTCTGGAGGTTTCAGGTAGCAGTCAGGAGCTTGCCAGCATACTTGACACCTGAGTCCTCTAGTGATGGATACAGTAACTCTTCTTTTGGAGATGGCCAACTAGCTGGTGCCTGGAGACATATGGTGACTTCTTCCCTGCCAAAGAAACCAAGCCTGTGTGCCAGAGACTTAGCCAACCAGTGCTGGCTCTCAGGCCTGCCTTCCCTTGGGATGATAAATGAGCACCTCCCGGCATTGTTGTTTGTTTGGGGTCCAGCAGCACTCTCTGAGCTCCCGGGTATCACAGTGTCAGGCACACAGAAAAGCAGAGAATCCGATCAATTGATAGGAGAGACATGATAGAGCAGCATCCTTCTCTGATCTCTTTGCTGATAGAGAATGCAACACAGTGGCGCCCACGTTCTGCTCCAGCAAGTCAGTCCCCTACACCAGCTCAGGAAAGTGCTTGCAAAAGCAAAGCCTGCTGCTCTCAAGTTCAGTGACTTCAAGTTTCATTGCTCTGTGCCAGCTGGGGTCATTTTTCTTTAGAGTTCCTGAGGATGCTTGGCATCCCTTCCTTTCTCCCCCACCTCCCTTCTTTAAGTTTTCTTAGTTGTTTAGTCAAGAAAAATTAAAATCTACATATGATTTTTTAAAAATATCAAACAGGTACAGAAAGTTATAAAATGACTGTTGGTTTCTCAGATTCCAATGCCCAACTTTCATTTCTCTATCCCTGGTAACTACAACTATTACTTTTTCTGTAATACGTACTAATCGTGTGTGTGTGTGTGTCTCCATAGCACAGTGATTAGCAGTTAACTTGGAGTCACACTGCCTGGTTTTGAATCCTGGATCCACAAGGCAATCTATCTTGGGTTTCCAACTCACAGAGGGCCTCTTAACAGCACCTATCTTTGAGAGTTATTTAAGTATGTAAAGTACTTAAAATAGTACCTGGTAGATAGTCATAATTAAATAAGCGTTGGGTTTTATTATTTTTACTGATATTATTATCATTTATGTAGAGCTCCTTTTTAAGCATTTACACAAATGTACTAAAGAATTTTTTAACTTTTTAATTTTTTTCATCAAGTGAAAAAACTATAAGATCTTTCCCTGTTAGCACAGATCATCTCATTCTTTTTTAATAACTACATAGTATTAGCATATTAGCATATCATTAGCATATAGTGTAATATTAGCATCAGATTTTGTTGTATGAATGTACCTTTTAAAACCTTATTAACTAGATTCCTATTGACTGGCATTTGGGTGTTTCCAATTTTTTTCTATTTTGAAAACTTTTGTTAGTGTATCTCATCTCAGTGGTAAATTTCTAGCAGTCAGATCATATGGTCAAAGAATTAATACATCTTTAAATCACTTTTTCACTTTTAGCATTTGAAATTTTGATCTATTTGGAATTTATTTTTGATAAACTGTGAGGTGTAAGGATCCAGGCTTGTTTTCTTCCAGATTGATGACCAATTTTCAAATACTATTTATTAAGTAAAAGCCTCCTTTCTTTACAAATTGAAAGCCTATTTATTACATATTAAATTTCCAGATTTGTTTTTAATATTTATTGTTTTGATAATCTATATGGTTATTCTTATGTACCATTTTTATAAAGTGGTAAACACACTGAAAATTCTTATAACTTGATGGGATGAGCACTGGGTGTTACACTATATGTTGGCAAATCGAACTCCAATAAAAAATATATATAAAAAATTCTTATAGATTGTCAATGTATCTATGAAAACAATGAGTCAATATGTAACTCTCATTTCCCCACACATACCCAGTTGGTTATTATCAATTATTTTAAATTATTTTTGTCAGCATACTAATTGGAAAATATTATCTTGGCTTTTTTATTTTAATAATTCAAAAGTAGACTTGAACAAATTTTTTTTTAGATTTTATTTAAATTCAAGTCAGTTAACATACAGTGTATTATTTGTTTCAGGTGTAGAATTTAGTGACTCATCAGTTGCATATAACACCCACTGCTCATCAGATCCTGTGCCCTCCTTAATGCCCATCACTCAGTCACCCTACCCTACCCCCCTACCTCCCCTCCAGCAATCCTCAATTTGTTTCCTATAGTAAAGAGTCTCTTATGATTTGCCTCCCTCTCTGTTTTTATCTTAATTTTTCCTTCCCTTCCCCTATGATCATCAGTTTTGTTTCTTAAATTCCACTATGAGGGCAGCCTGGGTAGCTCAGCAGTTTAATGCCACCTTCGTCCCAGGGCCTGATCCTAGAGACCTGGGATCGAGTCCCATGTCAGGCTCCCTGCATGGAGCCTGCTTCTCCCTCTGCCTGTGTCTCTGCCTCTCTCTCTCTCTCTCTCTCTCATGAATAGATGAATAAAATCTTTAAAAAAAATTCCACTATGAGTGAAATCATATGGTATTTGTCTTTCTCTGACTTATTTCACTTAGCATAATACACTCTAGCTCCATCCACGTTATTGCAGATGGCAAGATTTCATTCTTTTTGATGACTGAGTAATATTCCAGTATATATATGTCGTGTGTGTGTGTGTGTGTGTGTGTGTGTGTGTGTGTGTATCAATTGATGTACATTTGGGCTCTTTCCATAGTTTGGCTATTGTTGATAATGCTGCTATAAACATCAGAGTGCATGTGCCCCTTCTAATCTGTATGTTTTTATTCTTTGAACAAATACCTAGTAGTGCAACTGCTGGGTCATAGGGTAGCTCTATTTTTCACTTTTTGAGGAACTTCCATACTCTTTACCAAAGTGACTACACCAGTTTGCATTCCCACCAACAGTGTAAGAGGGTTCCCCTTTCTCTACATCCTTGCCAACATTTTTTTCCTGACTTGTTAATTTTAGCCATTCTTACTGGTGTGAGATGATAGGTCATTGTGGTTTTGATATGTTTTTCCCTGATGATGAGTGATGTTGAGCATCTTTTCATGGTCTTTAAACAAATTTTCACATACTCACTTGCCATTTGTGTCTTGGTTTCTATAGGTTGTTAGTATTTTTCATATTTAGTTTATTTCCTTGATAGGTTCATGATTTGGATTCCATTGCACATGGAATGCCTGAGTGGCTCAGTTGGTTGAGCATCCAACTCTTGGTGGCTCAGGTCGTGATCTCTGGGTCCTGAGATCAAGCCCTGCATCAGACTCTGTGTTCAGCAGGGAATAGGCTTGAGATTCTTTCCTTCTCCCTCTGCCCCCTCAAAATAAATACGTCTTTTTTAAAAATTAAGATGTTTTCACTCTAATATACACACATACAGACATACACACACATCTCTTGCATATTGTCTTCTAGATCATTTGTGAATTTATTTTTATGTGTATGTGTTTTTAAGGAACTGAAATTTATTTTGATATAAGACCTCATAAGTTTTCTCCACAAGTATTTTGTTAATGTTTCAAATGTCTGTCCTGTTCTCAACATTATTTATTGACTATTTTAGCTTTTCAACACTGTGAATTCTAGAATTATCCAATTTTGAAATCCACGTTTATATGATCTACTCTATATCCAAGTATATTAATAATGATAGCTTCATGGTACAGTTAATGCATGGTTTGATTGATAATCCCTTTTTTCTCTTTTTCTGCAAAATTATGATGTCTACCTTTGCACATTGGATTTTTCCAGATGAAATTCAATATCATTTTTTAATTTTCCTTAGCAGTTTGAACTGTAATTTAAATAAATAAAATTATATAGGTTGGGTATTAACATTATTAAAATAAGTGATCCCTATAAAATATAAGCAGAAAAAAATCTTTCCAGTTATTGAGTAACATCAGAGACTTGCTATGTTTATGATCTATGAATGATTTATAGTCTGCTCTATGATTTGATATATTTTTCCTTCATCTAAAACTCTCCCTTGATTGTGATGTTTTCCATTTCTGATGCTGCTTTGGGTATAGGCTTTCTGTAATACCCATATCTGTAGACTTATGAATGAACTTACTGATAAACAAAATATCTAGTCAGAGCAGGTCTATTCCTCAAAACCTACAAAGGCTCCCATCTCACTCACAGTGCAGTCTAGAGCCCTACAACAGCCAATGGACCCAATGCATTTAGTGCTAGCTTTCTCTCTGTACCCATATCCTATTACTTTTTCTCTTACTCCATACCAATTATGTGGCCTACCTGATATTTTTAAATACCCGAATCCTCTCCCTCTTGGAGGACTTTGCACGTGGCTTGCACCCCCACTTCCTCAGGCCACACAGCTTTAAATGTCACCTGTCAATGAGGCCTTCCCTGACCATCCCTCCCTGTAGCTCTGCTGTTTGAAAGAGCACACTTTTATCCAACTGTTAAGCTCATCATATCACATGATAAATTGTCCGTCTCCTTCACTAGATCCCCTTTATAGTCAGGGACTTTTGTCTGTTTTGTTCAGTGCTGTCTCCCAAGGCCTAGAACAGTGCTTGATATCTAATAGGCCTTCAATAAATGTTCTCTGAGTGAATGAATAAATGAATCTTTTCAAAATTCAGTAGCTCTCTCCAAGACATGATATAGTTTAAGTTTTATATGTAAGTTTTCTTTCAAGTCCTTTATATATACATAATTTACATTAAAAAATATATAATTCCTATTTTTACAGTGTAAAGAAACATGTTCTTCCAATCTATTTTTTAATTGGATATTGTTTACACATAAGAATGCTGTTGATTTTTTATTTTAATTTTGTAACTAGTTTCTTATTAAATGATATCATTCTGATAATTTTTTAATTGATTCTTTTGAGTTTTCAAGGTATTCAATAATATAGTATGCAAAGAATGATAATTTATGCATCTGCATTACAATTATACCTGCTTTATAGATGTTCCTTAATTGCATTGTCTAGTTTTAACAGAGCAAGAATAAATATAGTAGTTACAGAGGACATCTCTCTCGATATTTAATGAGAATGCTTCTAGTGTTTCTTCATTAACATGGTGAGAGCTTTCCATTGCATGTATTATACGTATACATATACACATACATATATACATATGCAAAATGTCACAGAAATAGCCACTGAGTTCTATGTCAGTGCTTTTTTTTAAGTTAGCAGTGGATATTGAATTTTATTAAATTATGTTTTGACATATTTGAAATAAGTATGCCTTTACTTTTTCATTTATTTATGATGAATTATATGCTTTATTAATAATGGACTATATTTGCATTCCTGAGAAAGACCTATTAGATTATGTGGTAGTTTTCTTTGAGGGTGCTGCTGAATTTTATTTGCTAATGCTTTTAAGGTCCTTGATTTCATATTTATAAATGAGATCAATCCATAGAGTTTATTTTTGCTACCATTTTCTACCATTCAAATGTATCAATCATCTTTATATTATATAGTTGTTGATTTCTAAAATTGTTTTAATCTTATTTTTTCTGTATTCTTTCATTGATACAAAGCCTTTTTTCTTAGTTGCTAATTTTCAATGGTGTCAATTGAATTCTTGATATTTCTATAATATAGTTATTCTGTAATTGATTTATTTTGATCCTGCATTTGTTTCCTTAGCTTTGAAATTGTTTTCTATTGTTTTAATGTGTTGTTCTTGATGTCTTTCCTTTAGAACTTTTTGTTCTGTTTAGGTTCTAAAAAGAAAAACACATTGCAAGGAATTTTCTTCCATTTTCTGGTTTATATCATCTTACAGAATGTAAGCATTACCTGTCTTATACATCCCCTTCCTTCCCTGCATGCTTACTGTAGTGGAGTTTTTGCATAGTTAGCATCAGTAGTGTGCTGGAGTGGATTCATGAGTGTCAAATGTTTACATCTCTTCCCAACTTTACAGTCACTGATGTCACTTGGTAGGTTGAAAATGGCTATGGTAGGAGTACTTAGGTCTGGCAATTAGCAATTGGTACAAATTGTTGTACCCCCCACACACACACATACACACCCCAGCTTGTTATACATTTACTAGCATAATCCTAGTTATCATTATAATGATACCATGTAATCTGTTACCATAGTATTTCTTTTTGTCACATTTATGTTATGAGCAAGTCCATAAAGCATATTAGATCTTTGTTCCGATGACGTTCAGATGAATTCTCCTAGACATTTGTCAACTTGACTTGCTTTCCTCCTTAGGGCTTCAGTTTGGAGTTAGCATGGTATGTGTTTTCTTGAGCTTTTCTCCTTTTCCACAAATGCTTGGAGAGAGTAAGGGAAGGCTACACTTTTCTAACTTAATAAGCCAGTGTACTTAGAGGGCTTGATTACTGCCTTTGACAGTTTGGTTCAGGGATGTGTACTAGTGTTCACTCTTCCTAGCACAGGACATCTCTCTATCCTGTTCGGGGTACCTGCAGGTTTAGAAATTCTGCCTTCCATGCTATTCAGAACACATCCCCAGAGTGTTCTTATATAACCTGCTCTAGGTGCTCCCTTCCCTGCTTTGCCCACAGCTCTTAAGCAGCTGTTCCCTTCCCCTCCCAGCAAAGCAGGGGCAAAATGACTAAAACCCGCAGCTGTGGACTACAACTTCTAGTTTAGAAATAGAAACAATTCCTTAACTGAACTCTATTTCCTTTCCTTTCCTTTTTTTTTTTTTCTTTTTTGATGTTATTTTTGTAAGATTCCATTTATTTATTTGAGAGAGTGCTCATGCTTGAGCAGAGCAGTAGGGCAGAGGGAAAAGCAGACTTCCCACTGAGCAGGGAGCCTGATGCAATGTGGGGCAATGCTTGGGGATCATGACCTGAGCAAAGGCAGCCACTTAAACGACTGAGCCACCCAGGTGCCCCCTGTTTGCCTTTTCTACTTAGGACATCTCACTCCTTCAGGACTCATTCTCTGAGTTTTGGTTCTTTTCTCTTTTGTCTTCCTTCTATTCAGCTAAGTGCCTGTTTACCCTTGAAGACTACAGCTCAGGGTGACTCCGATTCTCTGGGGAGAAGTCTTGCCCAGTTCTCTGTTTGTTGAGGTGTCAAAGAGGGGCTTCTGATTTTGTTCTTCCTCACCCGCTGCCCAAACCTCCATATTTGCTCTTGTCTAAATCTGCCTCAGTTGAGGGTTGATCATGAAAGTTTATTCTGAAGTCTCTACTTCTTTTTCTGACTGATTCTGAGGATCATAGTCAAGAGTACACCAGTTTCCAAAATTGGTTATCTGTCTTTCTCTTTCCTCATTCATAATTTTTGAAAGGTCAGGGCACCTGGGTGGCTCAGTCAGTTAAGCGTCTGCCTTCAGCTCAGGTCATGATCCCAGTGTCCTGGGATGGAGCCCCACATCGGGCTCCCTGCTCCATAAGGAGCCTCCCTCTGTCTCTCCCTCTGCCTACTGCTCCGCCTACTTGTTCTCTCTCTCTTTCTGCCAAATAAAAATCTTTTACAAATAAATAAACAAACAAACAAACAAACAAATAAATAATTTTTCAAAGATCATGATAAAAAATTGTACCTTTTTTTCCCCCTGCAGGTTTGTACATGTTTGATGCTGTGTACTCACTTTGAGTTCATTTTGGGAGATTTTAGTAAATACTGTAAGATCTTTTTGTTTACCAGATTTCCTGAAATCTCCTACTCCTGGCCCTATTTTTTGATAAGACTGGTCAAAGAAAAATGAAGATATGATATCAATAATATCACTGGGTATGTAATATAGAATTAGATGAGTATTTTTGTGACCCTTCTCCATTTACTCAAATAGGACTGATTCAAGTGGAAGAAGAAGTGAATGTTGCTTCAGGTTCAGTGCTTTCTGACTGGTTTAAGTTCACAAAAGCCTTTCAATGTGGATTGGGATGGTCTTATATGGAAACAATAGAATAGTTCACTGACTGTGTTTAATTTATTGGGAATTGACTTTCTTTATTTTAGACAATATGAAAAGCTACCAATCTGGTTATGCACACTTCAAGGTATGGTAGTAGTAATTCTATTACACATATTTAGATCAAGTGATTTTTATCTGTCAAGAGTACAATTATGTATTTACAAGATGTAACTGAACATTTGAGACCGTTTTGCCCATTCCAATCGCTTGAGCAAGTTTTCTAATTCTTTTGAGGAAGTAGAAAGCTAAAGATGCTAGTTCCTGTCCTTATTAAGGCAGGCCAGACCTACAAACATTGCCGTAAACAATCTTTGCTACCTGGTGAAAGTAGGCAGATCAAACAAATTCTGCAACAACAGAAACTTTGTACCTGCCTCAAGCTCTCTGCATCATACTGGAAGAGAATAAAATGCTAAGCAAAAGGATTTAAAATTAGTCCACTACTGCTGAGAAGTTTGATCAACATGTGTTGGAGCCTACTTTTGGTCAAGCCCTTTATACATCTTGTCTCGTTTCATCATCATCCCCACTTCAAGATGCAGATTCTGTGATTGGCATTTGTTAAGGGTGAAAATAGGGTCTTAGGAAAGTGGCTTGAACTTACTGCAGATCACAGGGCTCATAGGGGTGGAGGCCGACTTTTAATCCACATCTCTGAAAACTTTTGGTTATTCTGTAATACATGTCTGAGGAGTCCAGCAAAATCTGTCTTGGGAAACTGCAGTCAGTCTCAAGAATAAATTACTTAGAACTTGTCTGTGTGGCCACTGTGAGTCAGACTTAAGGCCACTGTCGTTGGTTGGACTTGTTCATTAAGTGTTGCCTGGAGGCTATAAGAAGAATAAAAAGCAGTCAACAATAGTTAATTTTAATGACAAAGCACAGGGACAATTGACTATTAACTCACTGAATCTCTGCAAAGGCAGACAAACTGACCAAGATAGAAACTTTATATTTTTTGTCAGTATTTGAAGCAGGGGTACTTGCTCTGCTGGGCACATAATATCATTAAAGTCCACACTAGAATCACAAATGACTATTTGGATCAAGCACCAATCTTGAGAAGTAGGTGTGAAAAGGAAAGAAACAAAATAAAACAAACCTTTCAGTCTATTATTGTATCTATTATATATCTCTCCATCTGATATAGCCAGTTTTGTTCATGACATTTACTGCTTTATTTTTTTTTAAGATTTTATTTATTTATTCATGAGAGATACAGAGAGAGGCAGAGACATAGGCAGAGGGAGAAGCAGGCTTCCTGCAGGGATCCTGATGTGGAACTGGATCTGGGACCCAAGAATCATACCCTGAGCCAAATGCAGATGCTTAACCACTGAGCCACCCAGGCGTCCCAACATTTACTGCTTTAAATAAAATGAATTATTCAGCTATTGACCAAATTAAAGTAATTTGGGTCTATTGGTACAAAGTTTAAGAAAGTAAGTTGTGTCCATAATGAAAATGTGTACACACACACCATGTACTTGGAACAAAGGGCATGAGGTGAAAAAAAAGTTTCACTGTTCTTCAGACTCACATTTGTATGTAAAAATAGTCTTTTGTTGTTTTAAAAGATATGATTTTTATCTTACCTCTTCTTTCTCAAAGGATAATGCTCAGTGTGTGACAAAAAGAAATAGAGAAATATCAGTACTCTCTCTGAGACTAGTTTGCCACTAAAAGTTGTCTTTTTTTTTTTTTATTGAAGTTCGATTTGCCAACATAAAAGTTGTCTTTCAATTACTTGATTAGAGAAACATGGAGGAAAAGCCAGATGTTGAGTCTTGAATACATAATGGAGAATCCCATTGCTCCCTCCAGTCAGAGAGCAAGATTGAGCCAGATTTAAAGCCTGTGGGAGAGAGCCAGGGGGTCAAGGCACAGGGAGGTCTGGCCCGGAGAGCCTGGATGATGATGACAGGATGGAGGAAATATCTGCACAGAACAGATACACCCTAAACAGTCATCATACATTTAGCATCTCTATTTGGGATGACCTCTTCTTATTAAAACACTCAGGCTCTCTGGGGAAGTTCATAGACTCAGGAGAGGTATTGCTTTGTTCTAGACCAAAGTCTGAACTGTTACTTGAGGGTCGTTGGGAATACATTATAAGGGCATCATCTGTTCCACTGTTTTCATAATTTCCCCCATATTCAATGTTGACCAGGAAAAAATGTAGACAGAAGGGTAATGACTACATAGGAAAGGGAACAGCTAGCTATTACCTTGCTCATTTGATGGATATAAACAACAGTATTAGATATTTCTGGCCACAAAACGTGTCTTCCGATCAAAATTTATTAAATTTCTTTGCTCTGCAATGTCAGTTTATTAAAAATCCACTTCTCCAAATACATATATAGATCCATAAGGACTTTGAGTGTTAAGATTAGATGTAAAAAAAAAAAAATTGTCACTAAGTGCAGACATTTTCTCCTCTTTCCTTTAGGTGAGAGGGAAAAATGTATTTTCCTTTTAGTATATTAAAATTATACCCAGTTGCCTTGAGCCAGTTGCGACTGTATGAGCCAAGCACTAACCAGAACCAGCACTTTTGATGCCCTAAATACTTGGTTGTGCTTGAGTCCAATGAAACTCTTACAACCTTGGATTCCAATAAATGTGCACATGGTCAGGGCAGCCCGGGTAGCTCAGCAGTTTAGTGCCGCCTTCGGCCCAGGGTGTGATCCTGGAGACTCGGGATCGAGTCCCACGTCAGGCTCCCTGCGTGGAGCCTGCTTCTCCCTCTGCTTGTGTCTCTGCCTCTCTCTGTGTCTCTCATGAATAAGTAAATAAAATCTTTAAAAAAAATGTACATATGGTCAGATTTTGAGAACATTGATTTCTGGTGATTTACTGACCTCAAAGAGGGCATTAGTCTGAGGAAAGTTAGACTCTTTGCAGTGAAAACATACTGTCTTTGGTCATAGATAGAGCAAGTTACCAGATATCAATTTTCGAATTCCAGCACATTTGTAGATAGGCCTAAACCTCATTGGAATAGTCTGTTGAGGCCAAAGCCCAGAAAGAAAATTATCTCATGCTTCTAAAAACAAACAAACAAATATGGTTCCTGTGATGACAAGAAAATATACAAGAAGCATTTTCTCTCAAGCCTAGGCAAACATATGTAGAAAAGGTTTGGCGATTTTAAAAGTAACTTTATTCAGATTTATAATGGTTTGAGATCCTTGAATGATCCTTAGTATGTACAAAGGAGGAGAAAGGGGAGAAGGAGATAAAAACTTCAGGAGCTAACTGAAATACCTTTAATTGAAGTTATTACTATTTCAATTTGAGATGTTAAATGCAAAGCAAATGTATCATCATGGGATAAATATGCAGCTGTCATATAATTGTTCCAAAAATTAAGAGATATTGACTTATCTGTAAATGAAGAAACCATGATGACTGAATAGCTTTTCTTGTTTTGTTTTTCTTTTAAAAAAATTACTGAGCTACATTCAGTATAACTTTGGCTTCTAGGAAGGAGAACCACCTTGGTTCTACCTTGAAATGCTTTTTGGATGCCTTCCTCACTCTCTTTTTATTCCTGTACATTTGGCATTAATCGTGTTTAAGGGTTTGGATGAGGCAGGAGCCCGGAAGAGATGTTAAGCTGTATCACTCAATAAAGCATTCCCTATTCAGCTGATTCATGGCTCTCTCAATCTTGGTGGAGTCATTCTTAGAATAGCAAGGTCCATCTGCCCTGGGATAACAGTAGCCACAGAAGAGCTAACATGGAGACCTTCGAGTACTGGGCCACATGGGCAAACGCCCTTGATTGGGAAAAAATAGCTCAACCTTTAAAATTGGCCTAAGGAATAGTAGATCCCCAATGCATTCTTCGAAGTGCTTTCCACCTTTAATTTAGATATTTCAAGGGAAATTTAATCCATATGTTTTGGATTCATTTGGACTTAACTCATAAATATGCTTCATCAAGGACTGCCAAGCTCTGCATTCACTAGAATCAAGTAGTTTCATGGGACAATAGTGCAGACGGAGGAAATTTGATATCTAAGAGTCCATCACCCAAACAAGGAAAAGAAACCTTCAGGTTCAAACCACTGTCTATAAATTATCTTAGAGCAGTAATTTACCCTGCACCACTGTCATGGTAAAATAAGCCACTTATGCCTGTGTGGGGTGCATACAAACGCACACACAATAGATATATGTCCTTTCCCAGAGAAATATCATAACACATGGTCTTTCTTGTCAGCAGTTCCGGAAAAGTTAACAACTCTAGAAAGGAAATAGAGGTTTCTAGCAGCTTTTAAAACCATATAGACTCTTCTCTCTCTCTGTCTCTCACTTTCTATCTCCTCTTCTCTCTTTGTCTCTGTCACATACATAAGACTACTACTGGGACTCTGTCAGTTTGCAGCCTGAGAATCCCTTTACCTTCTGTGATTCTCCAATTGGCTAGACAATTTTGACCAACTTGACTTTCTTGAGTTTGTACTGTAGAGCATCATTTGCCCAATATAAAATGATGTTACATTACCGAATGGGCTTTTTTCCAAACTAAATCTACCTTCCTCTGAGATTATTTTATGCCTTCCTAGGGCCCTGTGGCCTACAGATTAAGGATCCCTGCGTGTTCACTACTTGGAATGATGCAATGGACAGTGGCTCAATGAGAATAGTATGATAGTCCCTCTCCACCACTTATTAATTTATTTTTACTTAAAAGTTATAAATTCAAAATGAACAGCTTCTACATACTTTTAAACAAATGCCGTCTTTCAAGGCAGGGTGCACTTTTAATATCCTCTGTCATAACATCCGTGTTGAGGAGTTTTCAGAGGGAAGAACAGGGAATTCATGGCCCATTTCCAAATCAGATCAAATTTCTTGTGCCAGTGGCATCTAACACCTCAAAGGATCGAAGGGCATCTAATAACCAAATACATTTAAGGTATTGCAGAAGCCTCTGGCATGGTTGCTATGTGCACATTCTCATATAGAAAGTGAGAGCAGAGGGAGTCTTGGGGGGGGGGGTGTCAGGTAGGATTCTGGAATTCACACATACCGAATTCTCAACTTTTCAGTGAGTATGGACAGTAGTGCCACCTTGGACAAAGCCCATCCTTGCAGGCTTAAGATTGCTTGAGCTAATGTTATCAATAGGCCATATTCCCTTAGCATTTCTCACAGAAGAGAGCATTATAACAATTATCATGTCTGTTGGTTTGAAGTGTGATGAAAAGGAGGAATAATGATAAGATTGTGGACAACTACATAATAATATAAAACATTATGGGGGATGCCTGGGTGGCTCAGCGGTTTAGCGCCTGCCTTCGGACCAGGGTATGATCTTGGAGTCTGGAGATCGAGTCCCACATCAGGTTCCCTGCATGGAACCTGCTTCTCCCTCTGCGTGTGTCTCTGCCTCTCTCTCTCTCTCTCTCTCTCTCTCTGTCTCTCATGAATAAATTTTTAAAAATCTTAAAAAAAAATTATGTAACTACCTCTTAAACTACACAGCATCTTAGACCAAATGTCCAAAGATTTTTTACTTATGCAAAACAACAACATCCCTCCACAGGAGAGGACTATATACATCTTCTATTTCAAGATAGAGTAGGACAAGCAGATTCAAAAAGGCACAGAATCAACTCAGATTGTTCTTCTTTTCTACAGATGGAGCATGGTGTCAAGGGATGCTCATTTTCTTCCACTGTGCACTTTTACAGTAGGAAATGCCAATAGTGAATTTTTGTGGGGCCAGCATGGTGACTGCACTTTGCCTACAACCCTCAACTCATTTTGTTAGAAGTGGCGATTGGTTGAGGAATAACAAGCCTTCAGGAAAAGGAAAGCAGAGACAAAAGATGAAAGGGAAAAGAGAAACCAAGTAAGTAAAGAATATTTACTGGTTTCCAAGCAGTTGACAACCACCAAATCCCTCTCCTGGTTTCAGTGCAAGACAAATAGATTCACAAGGAAGGAATTGTAATTCTTAGCACTGAACTGAGGCAGTCTTAGCCTAAGCTGCCAAACCCTGCTTAGAACCTTGGCAAACTTATTTGGGTTACTCCACCAGCCCCTTTCTATCTCTTTCCCCACCCGTAGCCTCCAGGCATCAAACTGCTTCTGAGCAGCTGACCTCAGCCCTACCCTAAAGCACACAAAGTAGCATTCTCCCTATTGCTATGTGTTTCACTAGTATGGGTGTCATCATCCCTGACAGTTACACTCCTATTTCTTTCAAAGGGCAGTTTCAACTCTGTCTGCCAGATTGATTTATTGATTGATTCAGTGATTCAGTGATTGATTTACCTGAAAAGTCTGTTTGGCTTCTCAATCTTAAATTATAATTTTTGCAACATTTCTATAAGGTGGATAAAGTATTTACCTCTAACTGACTTTATGTTTTAAATGTGATTTGATTAAAAAATAAATAAATAAAATAAATGTGATTGGAAGTGGTTTGCATTCAGCCTTGAGCAGGCTTCCCTTTGTTATCCTCTGAAATGTCCTAAATGATGAAATAGGGGTGGGAGCCCCGTGAAGTGGAGGTCCCCAGAGAGAACCTCTTATTAATTGCTATAAAGTACAGTCTGGGCTCTGAAGCACTCCATTTAGTGTCAGTTCTCTTTCCCTTTTGAGACTTACCAAAAAAAGTGGGGCTTTTGTAAAGAATGGTGGAGGGAGGCAGAGTGGTGGAAGAAGGAAAAAGGTCTGGGGAGTGGTTAGCTTGGAAAAGAATAGGAAAGCTGCAACCTACAGCCTCAATAAGGACATCAATACCGTGAATCAGGAACCACGATGGGAAGGATTTCATGGGAACCAGTGTAATGTCCTTCTGGTTTTATGCCCCTTGTGCCTATATTGGGATCGGCCCTTGAATCCTTGTCCTGAAGAAGACATCAGCACTTGTCTATGGGAGCAGTACTAAGTGGAGAAGCCAAGGAGACCATGTCCCACTCCATGGCCTGTGTGGTAGGCAGCAGCACCCCAGGACCTACTCACAGTGGACACCTTCTTAAGAGGAATGCCGAACAAGCCTTGAGCCAGAGGATCAACTCAGGCTGAAATCAGACTGAGCTCTGGGGTGTTAGAACGCTTAGTTTCATGATGACTGGTGGAGAGTTGCCACCACACTAAAAGGAGTGAATGCCCAGTAAATTGGGGAGAATGGAGAAACAGCATGGTCAGAAGATAGCCAGACAGTTACTTCTTATCTTCAGTCCTGGAAGGTTTCAAGCTATGAAGGATAGATAGCAGACAGTTAATGTGTATATCCATCTGGATTCCATCCTTGTTCTTTTGGTGATAGCACCTTAATATTCCCTGTGGAAACCCTCTCCTACTCTTGGTTTACCCCACTCCCTGCCTCAGTGTAGACAGGTTTCCTGAGCCTCAGTCAATCAGGTTTGCTTGGCCACCATGATTGGTACAGGCTTGAACATGTGAGCACTTTGGGATCAAAGAGAAAATTGCTTAGGACTCTGTTGGAGCTGTTGGCAAAGAAATGCTCTGTTCCCCCTGTACTTGCAGGTGGGATGATAGAAGTCTAAAGTTTCAGAGATGAGGAGAGGCAAAGCTGCTTTCATGACACCCCTTGGGTTTCTGCCTCAACACCGCTCTCAGACTTTTCAGTTAAGTGATCAGATATATTTCCCTTTCTGTTTCTGCCGGTTGCAGTTGGTTTTCCATTGCTTGCATCTAGAGATCTTGACTAATATAGAATAACATCAAGTTTTTTAAAAGGTGGGTAAGGGACTTACCCCTAAAAGTGTAAAACTTAAAAAATGAGCAAGCAAGTTCATTTAACTAGAATAAGAGTCCATATAGGAGAGTAATGAGAAAACCATATGATCATCTCAATAGATGTTGAAATGCACTGGACAGATTCCAACACCATATGTGATGTTTTTAAATAAAAGATTTAAGTAGAAATGGATGGCTACTTCCTTATCATAATCAGGAACATCTATTTTAAACATCATACTTAGTGATGAAATAGTAAAGGCATTCTAATTAAAATTAGCTGCAAAACTGGGTAGGTAGGCAAAGAGGTAGGTAGACCAATAATTTATAGATTTGATACTTGCGTGAATTCCAGAAACAATTATATTTCTTCATTTGTTCTTGGAACTTGACCAAATGGTTCTAAAGTCCCAAAAGCAGATGAGAACTGCTGAAAGATAGTAAGGTAGATTTGAGTACAACAATAATGCAAGTGGTATATTTCCAGTGTAAAAATCGATGAATCAGTGGAATTGTTCAATAAATGTAGTTTATGAAATTGATGACTTGCAAGGAAATGAAATGAATTTTTATTTATTAAAAATTTAACATTTAATATGTAGCCGATCTTGGCTACAAAGTTTTTAAAATTAAAAGCAATACGAAAAAGAAAAAAGAAGAAAAAGTAGAAGGATATTACTCAGGAAATGATCAGTAGGTTACCTGGACTATACATAACACATCTCAGGAAAACGTAAAGATAAGCATCAACGGGGAGCGGGGGTAGTTACAAAATATCTGATGCTTAATATTCTTCATGTTAACCTTTTTTTTCCAATTCAATAAGGAAAATACTTATTTACTAACAGAATCCTAACAAAAGGAGATAGTTTGATCATTCTCAGGGCAAGAAATAAGTTGCAAATGGTCTCCACAGGAAACAGGCACTCCTGCAAACTGCTAATGGGAAAGCAAACTGTTTAAACCTTTCTGGAAAGCAATTAGATCATAAGTGTCAAGAGCCTTAAAGAGCCTTAAAGAGTTCAGACTTTCTGACCCAGTGATTCTGCTCTAGAATACATCCTGAGGATACAGGCAGAGGTATAAACACACCAGTACAAGATGGTTCAGAGCAGCTTTGTGTAAAACAATAAAAATTGGCCCAACTGAATAAGTAAATTCAAATATAACCATTTTAACTTAAAAAAAACCCACAAAGGTATTTTCCAACAATTTTTGAAAATTTTCAGTGTTTGAACATTATAAAGAATGTTATTTGTTAAATGTAGGTGTTGTAGTTATGGATAATTTTTATTACTGATAAAAGTTTTTTTTTTTAATTTGTCTGATTTTTTTTATTCAAGAAAGATCCGTAAGATAAATGAAAGGCAAAACTGTAGTTAGTCATTTTATATTGTCTCCTACTAACATAACAACCTAAAAGTGTCAGGATTTTTTATTTCTTTAATCAAATTATACATTGAATGTACATAAACATGTGAGTTTTTATTGCATACATTTTTACTTTTAATAAATGGAATTTATTAAACATACAGATAGTTGTACTTTTATGTATTTTATTTAAAGTTCACCTCAAATTGAAAAGGTTTTTTCAGAGTCATAGTTTGAAATAGGACTACCAAATTTAGTTGGACATGATTTGTTTCTGTGGATTCCCCGGTCACCTTAACTCCAGTAGAGGTTGAGGGGAATCTTCTTCCTCTGGTCTCTTAGGCTTAGACAACATCTAGGGGGACAAATTAAAGGTTTGTAACTTTGAGATCAGGTGCTGTTCTTATGCATTTAAGTCTCTCTCTTATGTGTTTTAACTCTCTCAACACCTGGCATCCTATTGGACATTCATTCCATCAGTATGTATAGGTGTATAGCTAAGCAAATACTTTGGCCTTTCTAAGCCTGTTTCATCATCTGTAAGATGAGGATTATGTGATACCATCAAGATAAAAGCCCTAAAAGGGTGTCCACACACAGTAACCACTATGGTCATTAGCTTTGCTGACTTGCACTGGCATCCCTGGCTGACTGCAGACCCACATTGCAGGTCACACAAGTAGAGGGGCATGGTGCCAACTCTGTGGTTGGGCCCACTTCCCAGATGGTCTCCTCCCTCTGCCTGGGCTGTGTTTTACTTCAGAAGAGCATTACCTGGACATGCCCAGGGCACAGGCATCCATCCAAGTGGTTCTAATGGTGTGCTACATGGTTAGAAATATATTCTTTGTAGGCCTTATGAATCATTTACTGATAGCAAGAGTCGGTAAGGGATTCCCACGCCTGATGCAGAGGTATTGTCTATCATTCAAACACCAGGCCAGTGGATGTGAAGACCTTGCATACCCTGGCTGCCATTGCCAGTCTCGCTTCATGGTGGCCTAAAGTTAAGAAGGCGCTGTATTAAACTGATGGTATACTGCTATCCGAGCCAGGCATACTGCCTACGGCCCTTTTCTGCATGTGGCCTGGCGTTGGGCTTTGATGGAGTGGTAGCTGGTGGACAAAGGAAGGACTTCATTGTCCTCTGGCTCATTGTTTTTTTTTTTTTTTTTTTTTTTTTTTTAAGAATTTGCTAACAATGCTACCTCATATTCCAGGAACAAAGTACCTATATAAAGCTAATCTTTAGGCAGGTACCATTGCCCACGTTGTGTTTGTTTTTCCTAGAAGTCCCTTATTAAGACCTCAAATTGAGGCACTGTTTTCAGTTGGAGATAAAACCATTTCCTCTTTTAAATACAAATACCCAAGGGGTGGTCAAATGATATCCTATACTCTATCCACTGTTTCTACCTTTCCAAGGATTTCTGAGAGCAGGCTTACTGGGGTGAGCAGTGCTGGCCTCTGGACAAAAGGAAATGGTGAGGACGCAGCCCACTACTGAGGAGGGAGGCCAGGAGGTGGCTTAAGACCTTGCTTTTGACATGGATGGAACTGGAGGGTATTATGCTGAGTGAAATAAGTCAATCGGAGAAGGACAAACATTATATGGTCTCATTCATTTGGGGAATATAAATAATAGTGAAAGGGAATAGAGGGGAAGGGAGAAGAAATGGGTAGGAAATATCAGAAAGGGAGACAGAACATGAAGACTCCTAACTCTGGGAAACGAACTAGGGGTGGTGGAAGGGGAAGAGGGCAGGGGGTGGGGGTGACTGGGTGACGGGCACTGAGGGGGGCACTTGACGGGATGAGCACTGGGTGTTATTCTATATGTTGGCAAATTAAACACCAATAAAAAATAAATTTATTATTAAAAAAAAAAACCTTGCTCTCATCCCTGACGGCTGCCCCAGGCTGCTTTAGGCAGCACAGGACCCTGAGTGCAGGTCCTGCCTCCATCCCTCTCTGGGGCCTCCATCCCTCTCATCTCTGTCCCTGTGTGACCCATACAAGGCCCTAGGGACCTTTGTATGTGTTCAAAACTTCCTTAAATGTTATTCTTCCCAGTTAAAGATGGATTTTTCTTGTTTTCTTCATAACAACGGATGCTTGCATGTTTTGGTACCTGCCTAGGCTAGAGTTAAGCAAAAATAAAAGTTTCTCTGAGGTTTTAAGCATGTCTGTGTCAGAGGCAAAGTGGGGAAGTATTCTGAGAGTTCCAAATTTTTGCCAAGCCCGAGTGATACATGGAATATTGTAGCAACCTCGCACTTTGTATTTTCTCTACAATGTGTTTAGCCTTTTCCAAATTTACCTTTCTTGGTAATCGCCTCATGGTCTGCCCATCTCCTGCCACACCTGAAGCTGGGAAAGGGGAGTGATGTCCGGTTGAGGAGGCTGCCTATCAACCAAGGACAGAGAATGCTAAGTTGTCTCAGAAAAGGTCATTGCAATAGGTGCTTTTTGTAGATACCTGGTTCGAACTTTCTCATGTCCTATCAGTGCCTTGATACCAGCACAATTGGGGGCTTTTAAATATACCCAGTGGACAGGTAACTTATTCCCCTTTTCAAACTAGGAAACTCTTGGCTGCCCGCAGTAAACTGAATACTCCTCTCTTGGAAATCTCAGAATAGGTCTGTGTGATATCAAACACCTATGCTGGGAAAAACAGGAGCAAACAAAGCCATAAGGGACTGCCTTTGAAATGGAGCCTGGGAAACCTTCAACCACATTGAGTGTTTGTTTGCTTTCCTTGTTTCCCTAGAACCTTGCTCACCTGGAGGCAACAGCCCGTACTTTGTCATTTGTTGGGATGAGGAGGGGCAAGGGAAAGGAGGCACTTTGGCTGGCTTGTCAGAGCATCCCCAGCGGGAAACTATTTAAAGAGTTCCTATCTTAAGTAACCCTCAACCAGTTGTTCCTTTCACTTGGGGATATGCCAAGGGCTGTGGCTGACTCAGCTTGGGCCCAATTCTGCTGTCATTACCTAAACCCAAAGTTCCTGGTTCCCTGGCTTTGGTGGAGAGTTTGCTGGCATAGAGAAGTTAGGGACAGTACCCGGACGGGGACCAGCTTTGCACTAGGTGTGTTTGAGGCTTTTATTTTCCTTTGTGAGGTCTAATTTCTGGTACCAAAGGGATTAAGGAAACCAGGAGCAGCCTAGTTGAGGACATATTAAGTCCCTGTGCTTCAAGCAGGAAGGTGGGAGAGGGGACACTGGCTTTCCTTCCTTGACAATGGAAGAAGAGTCAGGTCTTTGGAATCTTTCAGATGAGAGCAGATGTACCCCATTTACTTTAGTTAGGAGCTGCTTCTTATAAGGATGCAAAGGGAAGGGGCCATTCTTTACCAGACTGAAATATTATAATAAGACAAAACACAGACCTTGCTGCCTGGTTTTCCCTGAGCTGAAGGCCCATGGTTTTCTTTACTCCAGGGCTCTGCCATTGTGCTCCTGTGTTGTCTCCTTGTCTGTACAGTCATCAAGTTAACTGTGCAGCTTGAGTTTAAACTCCCCAAGGAATGATGTAGTTAGTCACTGTCTTGTACAGAGGGCCCATACCAGAGCTTTTCCCCCAGTCTGCCAATCGGCTGACTACTGTCTGGATGGCTACCTTTGTCCCTGATGCCCATCCTTGGCCTCCAGGTATAACCAGCTGGTGGGACCACATGGATGATGCATTTTGATTTGTGCATGAAGGACTGCCATAGCTGATGGCCTCGGATGAGGTTCATGTGGTAGGTACTTGGCATCATGTTTTGCTCACTTCTGGAGAAGGATGTATGATTGCTAAATACTCTAAATAATTTGAGGAACCAAAAATTTGACTTGGATTCTGCTCTAAGGGGAACTCAAAAGTAAGATGAGGAACAGTTTTCTAATTCCCGGAAGGGACTCTGAGCAGCTTTGACATATGGGAAACCCACCACAGAGCTAAGCTTCAGCACCCCCAAGGATGTCAGCATCTCAATGGTGAGTGTGGCTCCTGTGAAGAATCAGAGAGAATGAAAGAGGGGACACTGGAAGGGCTAAAGCAGGAGAAGGAGTATCCTGGGTGAGAATTGAAGATAACTGATTATAAGAATGCATGAAAACCATCTGATGACTCTAAGACTTGGTTGTGGGGCCTTTTGGAAAAGTCTGGAGCCCTAAACTGGCACGTGCAAGAGGATCCACTAAAACATGCTCTATGATAAGGAAAATGACAAGAAAAAGTCCTAAGGAAAGGAGTAGGGGAAGATAGAAAAATAAATTAGGGAATACTTGAACACCAACTTTGTAATAATGTAGCAATCAGGAGGCAATTCTGAGGTTTCACTCACTTGAGAATTTAGAAAGATATCCAGAATAACAGCCAACCCAAGAGCAATTACTACCTTCTTAGGGTAGTTAAGAGATTGAAGTGGTGAAGTGGCCATATTCATGTCATGCCAGATGGGGAGCCAACAAAAGTGGAGTTACAAGGAAAGTGCCATCAAGTGATGATTTGAGGTAAAAATGGTGAAAGCTTCAGAGCTGGAATTGGCAGAAAACTCAGGGTGTAAGTTTGTGTCTTGTGAAGCAAACCAAACGGCTAGCCCAGGTGAAGCAATATCCAATACTTGAGCTGCTGGCTAGCAATTGCGCACGCTAGACAATCCCATCCTGATTATGATGCTCAGTCCAACCCACCAGGTCTTGTGTCTACCTATAAAAATACCTGCAAGTGTTCCTTTACTTGAGACCTTATGAAGATGAAAGATTTGTTGAAATGGAAATGGATTATTTTAATGTACAAATCAATGCAAATTAATATGTAATAAATTCATCACTGATCAAAAAGAAGTGGCTCTGCTGTGAACTCACAGTTCTTCTTCATTTAGGGGCTGTGAGGAACTCCTAGGCCGGGAATGATCTAGTGTTGTACTGTGTTCCATCAAGTTCTGCTGATTTCCCTCCACATGGAAAGCACATGGTGCTTCCCTTAGCTGGTAGATCTTCCCTCACGATCTCATTTTATTGAATCAGAGCTTTTCCTCAGAGTTCTTGCTGACAAAGTTGTTCAAAGTTAATTTTAAGGTTAGTACTTATCAGGAGTTGCTAATAATTTTTGCTTTCTCTCAGTCCCGTCTGGAAATATTGATGACCTACTCTAATTGGATTGGCATTCTCTCCTATTTCTTCCCTAGCTCATCTTCTTTCTGTGTGGTTCTAAATTGTCTCTAAGATTCCCTGCCCTTGGTGGCCATGGAAGGAGCTGAACTCTGGATTTAACTTGGATGAAGATTAGGTCAGAGCATCCATCCCTGATATTAAACAGAAATATGAACTTGATGCCCTTTTCTGTGTAATGGTGACAGGAATCCCCTCCATAGCTGCAACTCAGGAATTGTTTCTCTTTAGCCATTTTATGCCTCCTATAGTGAAGACTGCCACCCCACTGACCAAAGATTATGTGTAGTTGTTGAAAAGCACCATGCCTCTCATTGTAAGAACTCCTGCTACCCACACTATGACTCCAACCATCATCACCACTACCTTATCCTTATGAATATCACAGTTTTCAAGATGCCTTCACAATCTCTGCCTTATTTGCACAAGTCCCATGACCTATTCAGAGTACCTGTTATTTCTCTGATTTTTTTTCAAATGAGGATCCTGCATCTTGGCAAGGTTACATATCCCAGGGTGAACTCTTGGCCCAAGAGCACATGGCTAGTAAGGGGCCGAGCTGGGGAAAACCAGATGCTGAAGACATTCTTAATGCTCAGGGTCCCTCCTGAATTCAACCTCTCCCCCCATCATTTGTCCAACTCCATAGGGTGCTGCTCTCTGAGAGCTGGGAATGAGGAAGTCCAGAAAGGCTCTGACACAAGTTAATTTGCATATGGTGCTGTTAAATGCTGATAAGTTTCAAAATGTCACCCCTCTCAGGGTCATTGCATTTCAATGAGCCTCATTCAGTTATGTGATATGAAGGAATGCTTTCCTAAATATAAAATTGCAAGCACTGATGAGAAGTTAGGGAGCGATTGGTGGGAAATGGGAACATTCTGACACCTCTTAAATCACTTTATGTCCAGGATCCCATTTGATGAACTCCCTATTCCTTGTGGGGCCACCCTGTCTCCGAGATGTTGATTTACACACCTGCCAGGAGCTTGAACGCAGGGGCTTCATTTCCATTCATTCATAGCAGGGTGTGTGTTGTGGTTTGACCTCACATTTGTTCACCTCTTCTCTTGCACTTTCCCAGTCCAGTTTTGCTTCTTTCAGTACTACCAGGTCTCTGACTGCAAAAAGCAACAGCCTAGCAATCCAAGCCTTGGACTGGTGGCAAGCAGCAAGGGTTAACTAGTTTTGCACAAAGCAAGCCTGGCTCAGCCCTGTGAATCTCTTTTTCACATTTGCTGCTTATTCATGACCCAAGCCCATCTGCTGCACGAGTAACCATCAGCCGCTCCTGTTTCAGATGTCAGCCACCCCAGCTGTTTCTCTCTCTCTGTAAACACGAAAGGAGGACGCAATTACCACAGTATTAATATTCTGGCTTAATTATTTCTATGCAGTGAAATGAAGACTGATGAAGTCCCCTCTGGGCCTACCATCACCTCAGCCCCACACAATGCACACACATAAAGCACAGTCCAGATTATAACCTTCCAGGAAGACCCAGGTGAACCTTGGAGGTTGTGCTATGACCTGAGCCACCTGGAAATGCCAAGGTAAACATGGTGTGTGCAGGAAAATGGACAATTCACTTGGGTCCCACAGGGCTTTGAGAAGGGAGTTTACACCGAAATTAAGAAAGGAGGTTTGAAGAGGCCCCATGTAACTCAACCTGACTCTTGGATTGTTTTGATAGAGACTCTAAAAGTCATAATAATTTCTTCTATCAGCGTCCTTTAAGTAAATGTCAAACATAAGCTATCCTTGAGAACAGAATTTCCCTCTTTGGTTTTTCTCTCTCATCTCGAGGCAGCAGGAACTGGCATGATTTGACTCATCAAGAAATGTTCTTTCAATTATTTCATAAACTTGTATTAAGCATCAGAACATCTTCCTGCAGCCATAAGCATGCCCCAAAGCACCTTGCATAAGGGGCTACAAGGTACGAGACTCCATACAGAACATTTCCTGCCCCCCAGTTGTCATGCTGGCTGATGCTGGGATAAGCACTTAAAAAAAAAAAAACGGATGAGATAGAACCAGTCTTCTGGCTTGAGTTCTTGGCTCTACCGCTTACCATGATCTTTGAGCAAGGCCCATTACCTGCCTGTGCCTTCACTCATTTATAAAATGAAGACAGGATTGTTGAGAAGATTAAAAGAGTTAATAGGTGTAAAGTGTTTAAAAGAGGCCCTTGGCACACACTCAGCAAAATATAAACGTAGGCAGCCCGGGTAGCTCAGCAGTTTAGCACCACCTTCGGCCCAGGGCCTGATCCTGGAGACCCGGGATCGAGTCCCACATCGGGCTCCCTGCATGGAGCCTGCTTCTCCCTCTGCCTGTGTCTCTGCCTCCCTCTTTCTCTCTCCCTCTCTCTCTCTCTGTCTCTCATGAATAAATAAATAAAATCTTAAGAAAAAATAAATGTTATTATTGTGTCTTACTTGTCTTAAAGGGCTCTCAGGTGATAATGTTAGGGGTGGAGTACTGGAGAAGGTCTCATGGAAGAGGCCCATGGAAGTCAAACCTTAGACAAGAGACCTCAATAGTTGGAGAAAAACTGGAGACCAAAGGAACAGCAAGTACAAACGAAGCAATAAAGCAACAAATAAAAGTTCTTGGCATGTTTAAAGTTAAGTCCTCCAGGGGATAAGAGATCAGGGTATGTGGTGGCAGAAAAGGGCAACAGAGTGAGCAGGGGAGTTAAGTTTGGGATAGATGAGAAAAAACCCTAGACCAAGGAATTAGGACATGTCCTCATACAGAATAGGAAGCCTTGGTAAGTTTCTAAGTGAGAAACTTCCTTTAAAAGGAGTCTAAGAGCAGACAGTTTGGAGAATGGAAGTGGCTAGCATGGGGAGACTGCTGACGGGTAAGGCAAGGCTCTGACCCAGGACAGTAGGGTGCCAACATGTGGATAGAGGGAGTGACCTGAGGGCTGTGTGGATAAGTGAGAAGTTCAAAGTGAAGACCACATTGGGGCTCAGGTTCTAGATGTTTGGATGGAGGGAGACCCCCTTTGCTGGCATAGAGAACACAGAAACGTGTGGAGGAGCATCCCTGAGGGATGGAGGTTGACTTGATTCTTGGTCCCTCTGTGATGTTCCTGAGGTACTCGACAACAGGGAGCAGGAGCCATGCCCTCCAGGTAGCATTTCCTTCCTCTGTACTTGAACAAGTTACTTCCCCCTCCAGCAACAGGTACAAGCTCTGAAATTCCACCCACCTTGCACTCAAGCCAGCCAAGCACTGCCTCACAGAGGGAGGGGATTCTAATGGGCTGGAGTTTTGGGTGGGTGTGGAGTTTTGTTCAGCTTATTCTAACTTGCTGTAAGAGTTCTGCATTTTATAATGGAGAGTTTTATTTTATGAAGCCGCTTTTTTGGGGGGGGACGTGCATAGACATGGAATGTGTCCATGCCTGTGTGTGCGTGCACATCAGTGTGCCTGTACATGACATACGTGTCCATGGTTCTGAACATGTCTGTATGTGCATATGTGTGCATGTGTGTGTTGGAGGAGGAGGTGAATCCAACAAGAAGAGTCAGATTTGCATGATAAAATTTCAGGTGCTTCTAAATGCTGTCCTCAAAACCCTCTTACCCATCCTGCTCCTCTGAAATTCCTTTAATGGAGGCCTGATCCTTGCCTTTTGTTCGGCTTAACGATACACACCACAGTGGGTAAAGTTAATGGGTAAATGCCCTCTCCCCCAACTTGATAGCTCTGTTGCCCTTGGATATAACCCAGCTTTCTCACTTATAAACACTGATAATTGCAAGGACGGTAAGGAATATTATAAGCATTAAATAAAACAAGACAGCAAAGCCCTTTATCTGCTGAGTACAAAGTAAACATGAGTTATTGCTGTGGAAGGACACGGACATGCTGACACTGCTCATGGTCAGGGTGGGGTTAGACGTGGTCCTGTGACCCGCTCGGTCAGCCATGGAATCCCAGTTCTGCCACTGTGTGACCTACACCTCCCTGTGCCTGAACTTCCTTCTGACTGTGCACCTCTTACATCGAGTTACTGTGCAGATGAATTGGTGTATGTAAGTTGGTGAGCATGGTGCCTGTGTACAATAGGCACTATAAATGTAGTGTCTAACGCTTCTGAAGAAGAAAGATAGAGACAAGAAAACAACTGCCCTGGTGAGTGCCAGAGGGCAGCACTGAGGAGTTAGGGGCCCACTGATAGAGGCTTTGGTCTTGAAAATGAGCTTTTCTGATGATCAAGCCCTGAGCCCTCAGCAGAACCACAGCTGTCCCTGGAACTGGCATGCAGTGATGGTGGGCTCATAGACTGTGGGTCCAGTGTCACTTCCAAACTGCAACTAGAAACAACTCTAACATACAGTGCCAGAACATTCTAGGTTGTCTCAACACGGTGACTTGGAGGGGATGGCAGTCGTTTAGATATATCAACCCCAATATCTTTATCACATTTCTAAACGGTCACCGTTTTCTGAAGAGGAAGAACAAGCTGGGAAAATGAGAATCCTACAGAACTAGCCCCTGGCCTAATAGTAACTACTTGCCTGGGAACAAGTGGGTGTCCCATTTTGAGAAGTCCCAATGCACATAAATCAAGTCTGCTAAGCTTGTAAAAATAGAGTGTAGTTTTCTGGAAAAAGAATGAAGAGAATCAATCATTTGCATTATCAAAGGATTCTTTGCTTCAGGGGGGAAAAAGAAAGAAAAGAAAAAAACATTAAAAACAATTTTTTTAAAGGGTTCCCCACATGGTCTCTTTAAGTGGCATCCTTTCTTGGTGAATTTCAACCCTGATTCAATTTGCAAATATTGGATTTATACTGCAGTGCATAAACCATATGTTCCTGAGGAGAGTTAAAAATGTGTAAAGTGAGGTACTCCTATAGGAATGATATTTAGGAGAAATTAAAACAAACCAGAGAAAAGGAGCTCTTTCCTTTATGAAGAAATTGAGTAATTTAAGTTAGAGTGTGTGTGCTTAAACATCAGCTGAAAAACAGCTGCTCCTCAGAGGAGGATGAGCCAAGAGTGAGGTTGGGAGGAAGTTGAGATGAGAGCTGTTTAGTTCTTTAATGCTCCTGTGTGTGGATAAAAGGGTGAGAAGGAGGGGATCTTCTTTGGCATAAGCAGCAGTTCCAAGCAGTTCTAGAAGTTTCTGCCTCACTGAATATGATCTTCCTGCATGGCGGCTAGAGTGGAGGACCAGCGCCAAACACATGGTGCAGTGATGTAGCAGGGCCAGCGGGTCAGGCACCTGTGAAGCCGCAGCCACAATACGTTCTTCAGAAGCTGCTTTTTGACTTAACTGAGCACAATTTTCCATCCCATATGTGCAAAGCATTTCATCCATTAGCGTCTCCCTGGCTCCTTTGGGCGTCTTTTTTTCCATTCAAAAAAAAAAAAAAATAGAAAACGAAAAAAGAAAAGAAAGACAGAAAGAAAGAAAACAAAAAACACACAAAAAATAAAAACTTCCCAAACTCCAACTCATCACACACAAATATTTTGCTTCTGAAATCCACTCCCATTTTCTCCTCAAAGGCTGACATATTTTAACCTGTAGAGGTTTAGCTGCCCCCATCTGCTTTTGATTATTGCGAGTTCTCTCTTTCCTGGGTCTGAACCCAATCACATTAAACAAGGTACTTTGCTAAGTGTTGTGAGGCGTAACAAGGGACCGTGAGCAGCTGTCTTAAAGGAGCTTACATTTTAATTTAATGTAATTTAATTTTAATTTAATTTCCATGTAACTGCCTGTCTGATTTCCTCAATTTCTACTGTGGAGTACCCCCTATGAAAAAAAAAGCTTTTAGAAACTTGCAAACTGACACTTTAATCCTGAGTAGTTGAGATGGGGAATATGTGTGTGTAGGCACACGCGCACACGCGTACATGCACAGACACTGAAAACAACTATCTCAGATTCTATATTGTGACTATATTTACTTTAAACAACATGACATCTTTTGGAATCTGGAATGAAAGGTCCTTTGACCTGATGACCACACGTAGCTGGATATGGCTGACCGTGGTGGTAAGGATGGTTTTGAAAGGAGAGATGTGGAGGCAAGAACAGGAGCACAGGACACTGTGGCAGCTGTGTAAGAGTGAAGAGACAATGGACCAAACAAGGCAATGATTGTGGAAAGGGAGTAGAGTCCAGATATATTCAGCAGTGGAGACAGCAGACTCAGCAGCTCCCAGGATTGGGGGGAGTAAGAAAAGCTTGGAGTCTCAGTTCATTCTCCGGCATCTGACCAGGTTATGAGGAAGATGGCACTGGTGTTTGCCGAGGTACAGAATTCACACACAGCAGGGTGGAAAAACTAAGCTGGGGGCAAACGAGGTCGAGATTACTGGGGGAATGCATTGACCCAGCTGGCAGTTGTCTATGGAGAGCCCTCGGAAGCTGAGGGGTCTTTGCTGGAAGACATAAGGGACAGTACAAGAAGAATGACAGATCAGAGAGGAGGGTAAAGTCATGTAAGGTAAAGACAGATGATTAAAAGGTGAACAGGGCAAGTAGTGTCGATGTCCAACAAGAAGAGGATTGGTACTTGTGCATCAGACTTCACAAAATAGCGGTTCTTCTCAGAGAGCGGCAGTGCTGCATCATGGGGGCGGGAGGAGGGAGGAGACAGCAGTAGGGAGTTTGGGAGTTGGCGGAAGGTTGAGAGGAAACCTCTGAGGCAGAAAAGGCAGTGAGTGAACCACACAGATCATCCCATTAGTCCTGGTGCTTGTTTTGCAACCACATGACCTTTGGTTACAAAAGGGATGAGAAAAGCCTGGGAGGTTGTGCAAGGCAAATCCATGGGCACTCCTAGGAAATGTACAGAGCAGCACGAGAGTCTCATCTCATTATCCTCCACAACACAACACACACGGTCTGGTTTGTGTGCCCCCCAAGAACTTCTCAGCATATAAAGGGAAGAATTTTAAGGATCAAGACACACTGTTGGATATATAAACACGATAATCCATAGAACATCAATGCATGTAGGAAGCTCCCTCACCAACCTTTCCTGTCTAGTGGGTAGCAGGTTGGTAAATGACTAATACCAGCATTTTCAGGTGACGGATGATGTAATCAACTGATTGAAAGTCTCTTAATTACAGTGTAGTAGGCATCAGTAGTTTAATTAGAAGTGGTCAGCAGAGAAGGCCAGAAGTCCAGGGCCTCCCCTGTGTGCAGGGATTTTCAGGGATATCGGTTCAACTTTCAGTTCCTCTAACTCAGTCCCTACAGTGTATCCCATCCTTGAATCTTCTACAATGTAGACTAACCAGCTCTAACATGTGACAGAATTTTGGAGCACTTCTGTATTTAACAACCTCTCTATGAACAGGCTGACATTTATACTCAGATTATGTGGTGAGTCCCTCGGTTAGCCGTCGTGGTACCTCACCACGGAGGCACTCATGTTCACTGACCGGTGCCATGTGGCACAGAACACGCGTGTTGGCTGGCTCATGGAAGGCGTGCACTTGCAAAAAGCTCGCTAGAGTTAGATGCAGCTCACAGCTACAGGCCAACACTTCAGACTCCCTCTGTAACCCCATATTCCCTTCCCATATCCCAATCAAGGTGACAGCTTCTGCTTGGTCTTCCTCCTAGCTAATACCATGCTCATGTAAGGCTCTTTCATCCACAACTGTGTGTACCCCTTCACCAATTTCTTCCCCTTCTGAAAAATATAGAAAAGCTCATTAAGAATACAGGCAACTTAGATGTTTCAGTTATGAATGTTGCCTCTTGATATCCTTGATTTGCTGAGCTGTGGAACCCTTGTCCACCTTGACTAGATGACACCGGGCTCCTTCTAGGTACAGGAGCTCTCATCCTAGTGGTGGAGAAAGTGGCCACTGGCCCTGCGCTGCCCTGGTTAATTTCTTAGGTCTGCAGCTTTCATCTTTGTGGGGCAAATTGCTTTGGGGGCAAATTGCTTAGCTTCTCTGTGCCTTGGTTTCCCCATATCTAAAATGGTAATAAAACTAGAACCTCTCCTATTGGGTTATTATGAAAATTAAATCAGTCAATACATGTTGTGTGGCCAGAACAGTGCCAAGCCCAAAACGTACTATAGTTGTGGAGTTGTAAGGATTGTGGCCTGCAGATGTCTGTGCTCTGACACGATGGAGTGGCCAATGGAGTAGCCCAGAGGAATCTGGAACCAGCCATCAGCTGGCCTCACTGATGGCTGCCTACAGAACAAAGAGTACTTTAGCCACAGGCTCCCAGGCAGCTCTCAGCAAGTGACACATATGCATGTGGGACTCAAAATTGCTCTCCAGTCTCCTTTTCCAGGGGACTGGACGGAGGTACAAAGAGAAGTCAAGTTGTTGTTTCCCCCAGATTACCTTTTATAGTAAGTACAGCATTTACTGATCCTTCAGGTCTTTACTTTTCTTTACTGTCTCCTGATCTACCCAACTTTCCAATGTCCAGGGAAGAAGAGAATTTTAAAGATATTCTAGAAATAAACAGGAGCTAGACGTGTAGCCAGAAAACACGGACATCCTTCATTTATGAAACTAGTTTCCTAATCCCTTGGACAACTGGCATTACCCATTCTTAGATGAACCTGCTAGTTCTCCATTCTGGGGACCATCAAGCCCAGCCCACCCAGGGGATTTTCGCAGGAAGCATAATGTGAGCTACCTCTCCAACAAAGCTTCAGGCTGCAGGTCCCAGGTGAAGCCGGACACCTGTCTCCCTGTAGATCTGGCCACAGAGGGCATCCGGTGGGAGAAACATCAGCAGCAAGCACTAGGGAGTGAAAGGAAATCTGCCTTTTTCTCTTACTATATGTCACAGGCCCTTCAGGTAAAGCGACATGACACCAGGGTCCAGATAACCTTCAAGACATTGCTAATAACAGAAAAGGAGTCGTGGATGAAAATCAAGTAATAGCATTGGCAACAGCAATAGCAGCTTGAATTTGCTGAGTGCTTCCTATGTGCCAGGCATTGTGCTTCGCGCTTTATATGCGTCATTTCATTTTATCCTCCCTAACCCCCTCCTAATGGGTACGATCTAGAGTTAGTGTGATGACTGCAAGGACAGGCTCCAGGGCACTGTCTCCACCCAAGTGCTATTGACATTTGAGGCTGGGTCATCCTGGGTTGTGGAGGCTGTCCTGTCACTGGAGGATGAGCACCCCTGTCTTCCTCAGTCCTATAATTACCCGTAGTACCCCTCCTTTACCCCAGCCACGACAACCAGGAATGTTTCCAGACATCAGGTATCCCCTGTGAAGCAAAATTCGCCCTAATTGAGACTCACGGCTCTAGAGTCCTAGGAAAGAGCGCAGGATTTCTGGCTGCAAGACCTACTATCCCTGCAGCTGTGTGCTAGTGTCTTCAGGGGCCAAAGGGCCAACCACACCATATTTGAGAAATTTTTAACTGAAATAAATGCCTCTTTCGTGCTTAGAACAGTGCCTGGCCCATAGGAAGTTCCAGTAAATGTTCACTATTCTAATGAAGTCTTACTTTTCTTGCTCAACAGATGAAGAAACCGAGACTCCGAGAAGTTAGAAAATGTGCCACCTTCCCAGCTGAGCTGTAGCTTAGCCGGGGTTCAAATCCAAGCCATCTGCCATCAGGGCCACATGCCCTCAACCCGTGTCTACTGAGGGAGAGCTCCGGAGCCTGCCAGGCTGTAAACTGTAGAGCTAGTAGTTGGAGGGGGGCTGCCTGGGGTCCTAGCAGGGCCAGAAGCCCTGGGGTCCAGTGGCTCCCCCCCCCCCGCGCCCGACAGCAGCAGGCAGCAGTGGCCCAAGCAGCTCAGTGGAGGTGGCCACAGCAGTCCCCTGGCGTTTGATGTTGTTTGTCGGCAGTCACAAGTGGTCGCTATCAAGGATTACTATTTGTGTATCCGTGAGTCACAGTATGCCAGATTCATAAGAGCCAGATGTCACAGCTGACCCAGACGAGGCCCTCAGACGGATCCCACGCGTTTTGTGTGTCAGGTCTATATCCATTCATAAAACAGCTCCTTCCCAAAATATAAGTCTTGAGAAAAAAAAAAATCTGAAGTTGGTTGTGCAATTCTACGACTAGCTGCGATTGTTTTTCCAAGACCCTCTCCCCGCGTCCCCCGCTGGTGCTTCTTCACACTTTTAATTCTGAGTTAATCCTAACACGGTTCAGAGCAGAAGAGGGGACATGGTACCAATCACTCAGCCGCGGAAAAAGAAACAGGAATTGAAAGTCACAAGTAGGTGAGCCTAGGAGAATAACATTATTTTTGCTGTTGTAAATATTAAAGCTGCAGAAATATCTCCTGGTCAGAATCAGGCAATTATGTCACTAACCTCCTCCCTGCCTTTTTTTTTTTTTTTTCTTTTCTTTTTTTAAACTTTGGATATAGCCACTTTCTCAGAAGCACAGCTGAAAAATCCTTAAAAAAATGCGTGCACGCATACACGCCAGTCTCAGGAGTTCAAGGTGTCTGGAGTAAGGATTAGAGAGGTTCAAGTCGACTCCCCCTGTTAAAATTACAGCTGCACCAAAGATGGTACAGAGTATCAGCCCAGGGCTCAGGAAACTCGTCCGGTTCTCAGGAATGAGAAAATGCAGCTGTGCTGGATCAGATCGGAGGGTCAGGCTTCCCTCTCCTCGTCACCACTCTGTCCAGAAAGAAAAGTCCAGGAGATGCCCCACTGCCCCAGGGGCATCCAGGCAGCCGTGATGGGAACGTGTGTATCCGTCATTCCACAAGTGTTCAAAGGCAGGTATGCACTTTTAAGAAAACAAAATTAGCACCAAAAATAAACCCCGGGGTTTAGCATTTTCCATTTTTCGTTTTCACTTTTTGTTTTCCTCCAGGGGTTGAAATTTAATATCTCTTTTAGCAAACCAGAGCTGGCTCCCTCTTCCTCTGGCTCCTTGTCCCCAGTGAACTCAGTGCCTAGTCCACAGATATGTTCAGCTGATGAGGAAGCCTGTGCATTGTCACCAAGGCCTGTTGTCACCAAGGAAATGTGTTTGGGGGCAGGTGCTTTTAATCCAATCCCCACCACCCTCTCCTGCCCCCTCTGACCCCCACCATGCTGACCCTGCTAATCTTCAGGTTCAGCACTTGTCAGGTGCTGACAGTGAAAGAATCCCTTTACAAAATGCACCCACCCTGGGGTGTCCGTGCATGTGAGTGTGTGTGTGCGTGCGTGTGTGTCTAGCTCTCCTGCAAGGTTCCACATTTCCCACGGGTCCCACTAGTGTAGTCATCAGAGTGATGCAGCCTCATTCAGTAGCTGTTCGAAGAAACTTTGGCTGAGGCTAAGCTTGCCCCTCTTAGTAGGATGTCCTCCCTGACATTTCTCCCCTCCCCAAGAGGCACTCTTAGTGAGACAACACAAACATCATTCACCAGCTGCACCCCCACCCCTTAGCTTGATGACCTACGTTACTGGCTAGCACAGAGTCATTTTTTAGTTTAACTCACGTCCGGTTAGGCACAAAGATATTTTTTAAGGCTACTTTGTGGGGGGTAAGAACACATCAGGGGTCACTCCAAATCCATTCCAAATCAGAGTCTTGCAGGCCAACCCCGCAGAGAGCCAGAAGGAGGAAATGACTCACTCTCTGGGCCCATTGCTCTCTTGTAAGTCATTAAACTCTCTCCCAGCACAGAGAGCCAGGGGCCATCACTGAGGTTCAGCTGCTACTTGAAATCAAATCCTACTTCCAACAGCACCATTTCCCTCCACCTTCCAGAGGAAGGCCATGCCTTCATGATATGTCTCTGCACTGGGCCACTC